>NC_068943.1:10613123-11819123 GCF_026419915.1 Harpia harpyja
CAGAGAAAACCCTAATAATATTTGTCAGAGATCTGTGTCAGCTAAGCATCTGCAGATTTTGCTCAGTTTTAATAACAGCATTGCATGACTTGAATGGTCAAATAGTTTTGTTTTCCAAAAGTCATGTTGTGATTTATGAAGATCATCTTTTCTCTGGACTGTGTTCCCCAAGTTTTGTCTTCATAGAAAACTATAAATACAAGCTAATAAATACAATTTATAATAAAAATATTCCTAAAGAAGTGGGCAAAACAATGAAAATTAAACCAGAAATACATACTCAAAAGGGGGTTAATTGAGTCTGACATGTAATCGTTGCTATGACTTTTGTATCTTGTCACAGGTCAGTTAAAACAATTGAGATAAAAATTAGAAAGAAAAAGAATTAGGCATATAGAGAAGATGAAAGAATTAGGAATAATTAGGTAGTAACAGGATCAAATACTGGGCTTATTCACGTTATATAATTCTATTGGACTACACATGATAAATCTGGCATTTAACTAGCTGTAGTTCTTATGGCATAGGCATATCTTTGCCTATGAATAATTTTTAAGGAATTTCTGTTACACAAACAAATGAAACTTCAGATTAAGGGGGAGTGATGGAATGAAAAGGGAAATGTGTTGATGATTATGGGAGGGTCTGCTTGTGACCTGCTTGTTTCTGTAGGTAGCTGAGCTGGGGAAATGTAGGGAGATGTGGGTGGGTTTCTAAGGTTACAGTTAATCAACATTTTACTGCTTTAGTTGCAATGAGTTATGGTGTTAACAGCATTGTGTCTGGCTAGGTGTTTTTGCAGCTACAGCTGAGTAAATTATGTTCAGCATTTTCTGTGAGTTTAAAATTCAGTTTTGGTCAGTCTTGTGTGTGTGTTTTGGTGGGTTTTTTTTACTTCTTTTCTTAAAGCAAAAGAAAAACTCAGCCATTTAAAACTGAATCTGCAGTATTTTGAACAGTTTTGGTGCCACAGCTACAATACTTCAGTAAATATCCTTTTGAAAATAGATGTATACTGAACACTGAGTAATGTAACCATTTGAAAAAGAAAACACAAGCAGGTGAGACCAACAATTATATTGTCTAGAAATTTGTTTTTCAGAATCATATGTGATAAAATTGTATTAAATTCTTTCCATTGAGGTTCACATAATTTCATTATAGAATTAATATATTGGTCTTTCATCTTTTACATTTTAAAAAAATTAGTTTGGTATGATTTCCCAAATATTCATTGGTGTATCATTCAAAACTGTGAGCAAGACATATTCTTTTCTTTTTGTAATTCTGATGAATATATATCCAGATTAAAGAAGAGGGTTTGAGATCATTTACAAGTATATAGACACTGTGAGCAATAGTTGCCTAGTATGCTCCAGCTTTTCAGCCTTTTAATTTTTTTTTTTTGCTATAAAAATATATGACAAGTTCTTGTATAAAATTGTTCAGTGGAAAGAAAATCTTCAGGATTGCTTTTGCCTATTCATAAAATGCTAAAAAGGCAGGCAGACAAATATAAATATTTAATGAAGTTTTAAGGCAATTTTTTCTAGAAGCTGAAAAGTTGCCTGTAGTTGATTCCTAGACGCTAAAGGGCCATAAGTACAAACATTTTTCAAAAGATATTTTAAAAGCTCTTTTGCTGAGAAATATGCTGAACTATTTAAACATTTTTTCCTACTACTGAGTAGTTTTAAATATAGGAAATATTCCTGTTGAAGTTTGCTCTCTCTATATCAATCAGTAATGATAAATGCCCATAAAAGTAAAATAAAGATCTGTTAAAGCAGACAGTGTATTAGAAGTTGCTTTATTTTTGAACAGCACTGAAAATCTTGCAATGAAAAATCATGCTAGTGCCTCAAAAGTGAAGTTCAAATAATAATTTTAAAATGTATTTGAGAGGATGCATGTTCAATAAATAATTTCACGGGTCATTATTTTAGATATATCTCAAAATTTGGTGGCAAATAGTATTATTCAACCTTACACTAGAGTACTCTGGTAGGTTTTCACCTAGTTCTCCAAAAGATGTTTAGCCTCCTGTAATCTATGAGGGTGTTCCAGATTCTAAAGGTTTTTCAAATGGCACTAGACAACTGAATTGAGCTTCTAAGCTAAAAATCTTATAGTTATCAGAATTTGCTTTGAATAACCACATTAAGGCAAGTAGGATTTTAAGGCAGAACAGCTTTGTTCTGTTAAATGTAAAGAGATCTTAGGCTGATTAGATCTAATGTAAACATCTAGCTGTAGACATCCAAACTTAATTTAAATGAATCATGCCTAAGTAAACCAAGGTACATTTGTCATCAAATTTATTTAACTTGCTATAGCTACAAAACAGGCAAATAAAATCACAGCATAACTTTGGTTGGAAGGACAGGTCATCTGGATTAGACAGTTCATGGACAACTTATTTCAGGTTGCATAGGGCTGTGTCCAGCTGAGTTCTGAATATCTCCAAGGGTGGACACTCCACAACCTCTCTGGATGATCTGTTCCAGTGCTTGACTGCCTTCATTCTTCTTACTATGTAATTTGAAGTTACCTTGCTGCAGCTTGTCGCTGTCGCTTTTCATCGTATCACTGTGCACCCCCAAGAAGACTCTACCTCCATTGTATTATACCTTCACTTTAGGTAGTTGTAGACAAAAATAAGATATCCCACCCACTGCAGTTCACCTCTTCTCATAGTGTTAGGAGATACGCAAGGGGCACTGGCCATGAGTCTGATCAAGTTCAAATTGTTAGGAAAAATTTTTTCACTAAGAAGTTGCCAAGGCACTAGAACATGTTACCCAAATTGGTTGTGGGACCTTCATCCTTGCATATTTTCAAGATTTTCAAGACCTGAGACTACAGGAAAATAATGTATTTTGTCTTATGAGGAGCAGCTGAGGGAACTGGGGTTGTTTAGTCTGGAGAAAAGGAGGCTGAGGGGAGACCTTATCGCTCTCTACAACTACCTGACAGGAGGTTGTAGTGAGGTGGGGGTCGATCTCTTCTCCCAAGTAACAAGTGACAGGACGAGAGGAAACAGCCTCAAGTTGCACCAGGGGAGGTTTAGACTGGATATTAGGAAAAATTTCTTCCCTGAAAGAGTTATCAAGCATTGGAACAGGCTGCCCAGGGAAGAGGTTGAGTCACCATCCCTGGAGGTATTTAAAAGACGTGTAAATGTGGTGCTTAGGGACATGGTTTAGTGGGACTTGGTAGTATTAGGTTAATGGTTGGACTTGATGATCTTAAAGGCCTTTTCCAACCTAAATGGTTCTATGATTCTATGGATCTTTTCTTAAGTCATGGGGGAGATGGTTTCCTGCCAATAGGAATACGTATGCTGTAGCTTTTGATCCTATGATCGTGAAGCAGATATTGGATGAAATTAAGAAATAATACAGGAAGCAGAGACTAAAGACTACATTTTTCCTCCATGCTAAATAATCTAGTTACACAGTACTAGTCATACCTCTTTTCTTTACATTCATTTTAACAAATGTATCTTGAAGTATATTAATCACAATGAAAAAGCTTTACTATTAAGACTGATTTCAACTTGCTCAATTACTAATCTGGTAATCAGAACACTGTCCCAGGATATTTGAGTTTGAATTCTCCCAGGTTTATGTGGGAACTTAGTATTTCCTGAAAATGTTTTCAGTTGTAAAAAAAAAAAAAAAAGAAAAGAGTTCTGTAAAAAGATGCAGCTGAATTAAATTACCTATTATTCCAAGTGCATTAGAAATTTCTAGTAATAATATTACAAAAAGCCTGAGCCTTTCAGCACCATTGGATATCCTCTGAAAATACAAGGCTCTTTGGTGATTTACACAGAATACTCATAATTTGCTTAGGTGTATCTAACACTGATGTGCTTGGCATTGTCAAAACAGTGGCAAATGGGCAGTAATAAATGTTCCATCCTAAAAAATAATGTGATGCTCATTGGGCTGAGATGCCCATCAGATTAGCAGCTGCTGAGGTGATCCCAGTCTTGCAGAGTGGAATTTGGATGCCTAGATTCAATTTCAGTCCCATATTAGACAAATAAGACATGCATAGGTTTAGCTACATATGCTCCAAGGAATAGAGGCCATTAATGATTCCACTAAAAATTAAGGGAAAGCAGCAAACCTGAAAGTTGATAAATATATTCACACCATATGTTTTAGCAATCTAATTTTACACGCCTGTGTCAGCAACCTAAACTCTGTTCGGTTGCTTGAAAACACTTTCTGGAGGAGTCTTTATGTAGGCTGTTTCTTATGATTATATATGCTCTAACTTCAGTACTTAAATGCAGAATCCTTTTTTGCTATATAAAGGAGATAAATGGCACAGACAGGAATAGATCAAGGTTTTCAGGCTGACTCTCTCTAGTTCCCTAGTCACTGGGCTCTATTGTCACTTGAGGTTTTTTTCATCTGCCTCAAGACCATGTTTTTTTTCTTGTATTTCTACAAGAACAAGAGGATCTTTGTTGAACAAAATAGTTCTGTACACAGTAGTGGCTATTTACTGAAAATGAAGTAACTAGAAACACTTCATATCTGGTGTTTCTTGCATTTCTTGTGCCCTCCTGCTCTTCACCCACCCCGACCCACTGAAGCCCCCAGCAGTGGACATGGCCTGGCAGGGATGGGGACGGGGCAGGAGCAGGAGCAGGAGCAGGAGCAGGGGCAGAGCAGGTCTCTTTCAGGGACAGGGGCAGCCTTTGGGGGTTGGAGCGGGTTCCCCCTGCTCTCCACCCCACTCTCAAATGACTGTTCTCCTCTTGGTGGGAGCTGCTGCTCCCTTGGGGACAACGGCCTGAAAGAGCCCAGGGGTGGAGGGACACAACTGCCCTTTGTTGGGGCCCCAGTCCAAGGGGGGTCCACCCACCATGGGCACCCCACGCCTCCCAGCAGCCTTAGGGTCAGGGTGACACTGTGATAAGTGCAAAACCAAGGAGAGGAAATAGATAATAGGAAGTTTTCTTTTATAAGAAGTCAATTTTATTATTAATGAGGCTTTTCTGTCCTAAATAGACAATTCTGACTTGCAGAAAATTCTCAACTCTATACACATAGTGTGACCCTTTTAGCCCACAACAGGATTTCGAGCGTAACACTTGCTCCTGTTATGGATGGGATTCCAGTGCCCACCATAAAGGAGGTGGGCTCAGGTCTAGGTAGGTAAATTTTGATGCCTGTGTGCAGGCTGGATGTCTAAGGTCCCATTATCAGCAAAGCAGTTAAGGACAATAAGTCAGCTTCCTAAACAAAGTGAAAATCACCCAATGGTTAGGATACTTTACAATATGCCCTCTCCTTCATGGATTTTTGGTGGCTATTAAGGATAGTCTTGCATTGCAGCATCTTGTAGCTGTGGCACCTAAATCAACTGACTTCTACTGAATCACGTATTTCCATGAAGCTGTAGGAATGTAAATGGATTCAAGACTTTCACCAGTGCTTCTGATTTGACTGAAGTCAGCTGAAGCATTAATAAAGCTATTTTGCACAGAGGACACAAACAAGGTGAGACCTTATATTAGTTTGGTTTCAGCGAATTTTCCCTTTTTGCTGTCAAACACACACAAAAAAAGCTTCTGTGAAGGAAGTCTAAGTAAAAAATTGTTTCAGCAAAAAAAATCAGTGTTGTGTTTCATGTAATCAAGGACTTAAGGAGATGAAAAGGCGAAAAAAAAAATTATTTCTTAATAGTATTTTTTTTCTTCAGAATTCTTTCTTAGAACCAAAACTAGAGAGACAAAATTGCCTTTGACCTTATCCTTACAAATTATTAATAATTACTAATTTCAAAACCAAACCCACCATAAATGCACCCAAAATGTTGTACACAAAATTAGAGAGCATGCTTTAGAGACTTACAGGAATGTGAGATGTCTAATTAAAAAAAAACAATTTTCTAAAGTACTCTTTACTATCTTAAGGTTTTCAGAATTTCTCCTCTCTAGGACATCTAGAAGTTAATCACTGGGAAAGAAGTTGTGCCTGCACCCAACTGCACTGCAAAAGTCTTGCATGAGCACATTGATAATAATATCAGTACAATTCATATGACATCATGCCAGTGACCACAAATACGAGGATAAAAATAATTTTATATAAAAAGAATAAAAAGAGAGGCTGTGTTTGTACTATTTGAGGGTTTATTCATCAGGTTCTTTCACACTGATTACAATTATGGTTTTAGTTCAAGAATATTTTTCTATGGAAGTGCTGATTGTTGTTATCTCTGTAGATAAATGGACAAGCAGAAATAGAACTACTACAGATACAGATGAAGATAGCTTTTATGTTTTTATTGCCTTACATGAGATGATCACTATATTCATGAAGCTGCACATCAGTAAAATACAAAATATGAAGTATAAATACACTGAGTGTTGGCAATGTATACATAGCAGTGTTTAGAAATCAGAAATGGAGTCAGTTATCTAAATCCAGTGTAATTGATTTAGCTCTATTAATTCAGCTGTGTTTATTCATTACACCAGAGGAACATCTGAAACTGTGCTGACCTTCACGGCTGCACAACAATCTTGGATCACAGGGGAGTTTTGCAGGATTGAGGTAAAACAATGAAAAAGAGAATGAGAGCAGGGTGGCTAGTCCACCTTCTGTTTTATATTTGACTGCAATATCAATGAGGCATTGAGGACAACATATGGTTGTCCTACAAAAAGATAGGTTAAATTTAATATAAGGAAGTACTCCATTGCCTACAAGTGTCTACATGGCTCAGCATGTCCTGTCTGTCTTCCTCCTGCCTCCTGGAATGTGATGAGTTTCCTGTGGGTCCTGTAAAATATCTGCAAGTCTCATAAAAATGCTTTGGATATCATAAGGGTCAGAAATGGCTCTAGGTGATTCAGTCAGCTGCTGCTGATGAGAAGATTCAGGCAAAATTAAATTATTATGTTTACACAACTGATTCTGCCTGCTCTTAAGATCATGATGGGATTCATTTGCCTGAATAGCAATGCCTAGAGTTTTTCTGGGCTATCCCAACTGTCTCTCCAAAATAATGCAAGGTTGCTGTCATTCTGAACCATGTCTGCCAGCCTGTCTAGATGTTTAGATGTCCTGAGACATAGCAGATGGCACTAAATGTCTGCATGTAGGCAAACAAATTGAATCTCTGTTCAGTACAATCAGTGGTTGGTCCCCCACTGTCATCTGAGACATCGTATCTCCGTAACCTGCAAGAGTCTGGCAAATCTCACACAGGACTTAGAGGAGATCCACATCTTTTCAGAGCAGCATCTGCATATCAGCCAGGAATACCCTAAGGACTCCCGGAAGGTATTAAGTGCCTGTGCTTAGGTGAATGAATCAATCATCAAGTGTAGAGAGCTATTCAGCTAAATGAGACACCTACATTTTATCATCCGAAAGCTCTGTAAACTCCATTGACTGTGTTGAGTAGAAGCTTGATGCAGTTGTCTGTACATATTGTATTGGGACTAGATGGCAAGGTTTTGGTGGGGGTGGGCTGCAGGGATGGTCTCTGTAAGAAGAGGCCAGGGGCTGCCCAAACACAGCCAATTCCAGCTGGCTTCAGTGGACCCACTACAGGACACAGCTGAGCCCATCAGCCAAGCTGGTGGTGCCTTGGGGAAAGTGTATTAAAGAAAAGGCCAAACACTGCACAGGCAGTGAGGAATGAGGGGAAAAATCCCACCACGTGTGTGAGAAGCAACCTTGCGAACACCAAGGTCAGAGAAGAAGGAGGGGAAGGAGGTGCTCCAGACTGCAGAGCAGATATTCCCCTTCAGCCCATGGACAGGACCCCACCAGAGCAGATATCTACAGTGCAGCTGTGGAGAACCCCACACCAGAGCAGGTCATTATTTCATGGAGGAACTGCCAACTGTTGAGAGTCCATGCTGGAGCAAGTTCTCCTGACAGGTACTGCAGCCCGTGGAGACGGGCAGATATTTCACTGCTGCCTGTGGAGCAGGCACTATCACACTGTGTAGATATGCACACTGTGGCCCATGGAGGACCCATGCTGGGGCAAGTTTATCCTGAAGGACTCCAGACCATGTAGAGGAACCGCAATGGAGACAGGGAAAAGTGGGAGGAGGAGGGAGCAGCAGAGAGGAACAGTTACGTGCTGACTGTAACCACCTGTTCCCCACCTTAGCAGTCCCACTCGGGGCAAGGGTGTAGGGGAGTAGGGAGTAAAGAGTGAAGCTGAGCCTGGGTAAAATGGGTGGCTTGGGGGGGGAGGTGTTTTAGGTTTTGTCTTTGTTTCTCAACTTCCAAATCCATTTTAATTGGCAATGAATTAAATTAATTTTCCCCAAGTTAAGTCTGTTTTGCCCATGACAATAATTTGTGATGTCCCTGTCTTTATCTCAAACGATGAGGTTTTTCATCTTATTTTCTCCCCTTGTCCTGTTGAGGAGAGGGAGTAAGAGCACAGCTGGGTGGGGGTCTGGCAGCTGGCCAAGGTCAACCCACTACCCATAGCAATCTGGAAATTTTTTTATCCAACTATCTTGGATATTAGAGTATGTCAGACTACAATTGCAACAAATAAGGCCCTCAATCTCCTTTGATTATATTAGGCACTTGGATATGCAGTTCACCTATAGAAATGTACATTTAGACACCTAAATTTAGGCATTGACAGTATGCAAATTAATATATTGCAGCTGACAATGGAGAGATATAGTTCCACGTGATTCTCCTTGAAATCAGATTCAGTCAGTATACAAGGGTAAT
Organism: Harpia harpyja; assembly: GCF_026419915.1. Taxonomy (NCBI): domain Eukaryota; kingdom Metazoa; phylum Chordata; class Aves; order Accipitriformes; family Accipitridae; genus Harpia; species Harpia harpyja. The sequence goes on from NC_068943.1 coordinate 10,621,865, forward strand.
ATGAATGAGCATAATGAGAGTTTAGAAATTCACCAAACTTTTGAACAATGCTAGGACTAGTGTCTTTCAGCTGCTCTGCAGACGTAGCTTCTGTAATGGTATGGCAAAAAGATAGATAGATCAATGTGCATCAATATGTTTTTTAATAAATAAAAACATTTGTTTTGAAGATTAGATTTGATTTTGTTAAACTAGCATCATTGGAATTAGGAACAACTCCAATTCCAATATGATTCTGTAGTCAGAACAGACACACTTTCTTCATGAATGTTTTTCAAGCTCTCAAAATTTAGCTAATGAAAGCTAGCCAAGAGAATAGATATTACACTTTGAAGATGTCAAATAAAATCTTTAGAAAAGAAATACTTGTGTTGTAACATATCATGAAGTGATTAGACTCTGCAAATGACTCTCGCTGTATAAAATGCTGCTAAAGAATTCCAGTCAGATCAAAGGATAAAATGCAAATGTGCATACCATGATTACAGTGATCAGAGAAAACAGACATTTTAAGCAGAGCAAGAAGAAAAGGGTAAGTTCTTGTTCGCATTCCATTTACCCAGAAGAGAAAGAAAGTACTGCCAGTATTAAAACTTGTTTGGTTTTTTTGTTTGTTTTTTTGTTTGGTTGGTTTTGGTGGGTTTTTTTTAATGAAAAGCAACGTAGGGGTAACTGTGCTGTAACATGCTGAAGCCCTGGTCTGCCACGAAGAGGAAATGTTCTTTTAGGACACCAGCTCTGCTTCTGGCTTGCAGAGCAGGCTCAAACACCAAAATGCCTGTCTGCTTATAAAGTCTCAGGAGGACTTTGATTAACTTCCCTCTTCCAGTTAAATTTTGGCATATCATTTCATAAAACTAGAATACTAATTAGCTGATACATTGTTTTCTCATTTTGTCTCCTGCCTCTAGCTGGTACCAGCTGTATACAAATCCCCAGTTAGACAATTACTGAGTAATTTACTCATAGGGAAAATTTCTTTATCATCCCACCAGTTAGAAACTGATTTATGCTTTCAAGTATTTTTTTTATATCTACCCATTTCAGTTATATATGTGAAATATATCTGTGATTTCTATTGCATAAGGCTTTTTTTACTGATTTGGGGATGTGAATTGTTGAAAAGGTTAATTTACATTTAAAATTAAAAACAAATTCATAAATATCAGTGTCTCACATTTTCTGGCAAAAATCTATCTGTGTTTATGAAGAGTGGATAGGCATCTTGTAAAGTAATTAATCTGGTCAGATTCAGTCTGACTAGGATGTTGTATCATTGTTCATCACCAGATTAATATGAGGCTACAGCGAGTTTCCTGTAGCAAAAATATAGGATATGTAATTTTCCTAATAAAAAGAGAAATACTAAGCAGTGAAATGGTACACAGCATTGATTAAGTCATTATTTGAGTACCATACGTCTGTATTTTAAGAAAGCTGTAAAAAAATTAAACACAGTTGAGAGGGCCTAAAAACAAGAGCATTTTCTACTTATCAAAAAGAAGCTTGAAAAAATCGATATATTATGTGCACTATATATAGAGTAGTTAGAGGATCTATTTATAGTAGGTAGGATAGACCTCTGTACAAGGAGGTTTCTGTTGAAGGTGGAAGGATCTTTTTTAATTAGCAGGGAAAGCATTATAAAATGTAATGGCCTCCAGCTGAAGTAAGCAGAGCTTGTACCAGGAACAAAATGTAAACCTTTCATAGTGAAAGCAATTAAAGCTGGAATAGATATCCTAAAGGTATGGGAATTTTTCCATGACTTACAATCTTTAAAATAATATTGCATGTCTTTCTGATATGTTTCAATAACAAATTACTAGCTAGGTATAGAAAAGTATCAAATTAGTATAACCATACCATTCCCTCCCTGTTGTTTTTAAAATCTTCCATTTTTCCCCCTCTTGAATGAGCTTAATCTAATGTCCATTGAAATCACAAAGTCTTGCCACTGATTTCAGGCTGTTTATGACTCCCTTATCTTGTCTCCAGTACAAGTCTTCCTTTTACATTTCATAATGCAATCAAAAAGAATTTGTGCAAAAACCATTCTATGGAAAGAATCAAAAACATTTTTTGGCAGGATCCAATTATTAGAAATAACTTCAGATCCAGTCTACTAGTTCTTTACTATCTGGTTCTCACTAGTTTTCCTTTAATAAGATTCCAAGCAACTGTGTGTAGTCTGGAGAATTCTTACTGGTTTGTTTCACTGATTATTTTTTTTTTCTTCTGAAAAAAATTGGCATTTTGTACTTCAGAAGTTAAATTTAAATTCTTTCTCTCCACACTGTTTGTACACTACAGCATAGATCTTTACCTAAGAACCTGCTTCAGGCCCAGACCTGCTTCAGGTTGCAGAAACAGGAAAAACAACTACATGGGAAAGCAATTGTGAGTCTTATGCTCAGCAGAGACAGTAGAAGCCCCAAACCTAGTTTTTTTACCCACAATTAGGAGGTAATGTTGTCTCTATGTCATGCACTAAGTTTACTTTTTATGTTCTTTCTCATGGTTAGGAAGTCATAGAAATAATATCCTGTTAAAAGATATGAAGCAGTTAGTATTTCAAAGACTACATCTCTGAAAATATAACGAGTTTTTTATGTCTCACATTTTCAAGCTTTTTACTGCCATCAACAAAGCAAGAAATGGATTTACTGAAAATGTGAGATTATAATAGACTCCAGGTTCTTGATTCCCAGGCTGGCAACAATAGTCCCACATATAACATTACAGTTCTTATAACTTAATCTTGCTCTGAGAGATACTTGCAGTATAGGCACTCCCAGAAACATTTATCTGCATTTGTTGAAACTATCAGACACATTTTAGATCAATGACCATTATGGGCATTGCATTACTTTTCTAAAATAATACAATTAAAATGTGCCTGAAGTGGTGGACCAAGAACCACTTACAGGCTCCCTCATGATGAGATGTATCCTGCTTACTTCCCAAGCCCATGCAAGAGCAAAAGCCGATGCACACCAACTTCTAGTTAGGCAAACACACAACATGGTAGCCATGGAAGGGAAATCCTGACAGCACAAAAAGGACTGCTGTAATGTAAACCAGGAATACATTGCAAACACTTTTGCTCCATTTGGATACAGCTTTTAACAGCAGTATCATGCAGACTCTTGGCTGTACTCATATAGTATCAACATAATTTTTAGTACTGAATTTACTAGAATCAGGTTTGAATTCAGAAGCTGCGACTACATTGCTGAATAGAAAAAAAGGCCCCAAGGTCAAGTGGTGAAGCCTGGCTGGCAGCCATACTGCTTAAGATTTATGTTGGAATGGCCAAGATGGAGAGGCCCAATTAAGCAGAGTGGGCAGTCAGGCTCCAGAGTTTCTTGGTATTCTTTCATTTAGTAGCATGGATGTAGCTAGAATACCTGTTGTTCAGTGTTTGAACTATCCTGAAAATTCAAAATACAGATAAGGTGGAAGTTTGTTCAAAGAGAGACTTTTGATCAGGAGAGGAAGATGGCAATGTAGTATCGCTGTAGACTAGAAACTGAACCAATGTTACTTCTGCTACTGACTGTATATCATGAGGCAAACCAATTAACTTCTCTAGGTATCAGTGCAACATCCACAAAGAGGGTTAGTTGTTACTTTCCAGGGAATTCTAGGATTTTGGGGAGAGTTAATATAAGGATGACACTGTATGAATGAGAAGTCTTGTTATTACAAATTGTTAGCATGGATCTTATTTAGAAAACTAATTGTGATTGGTAGTTGGTACTACACTGTAAGTCACATCTTTTTATTATTCTGTAAAAATGAGAAAACGTTTTCTTTATCTTATTACAGCTTAACAGTCTCGGAATTGTTTCCTTAAATAATTTCTACCCCGCAATTAAGCTAAACAAACATAAGCCTGATGCCATACCATTCATGAAGGAATAGGTTTTTAGGATGGCTTTAACTTGTCTCCTTCCGTGAATATCTGGATTCAGTCATAGCATGTCCAGGCTAACTGTATTTCAGCTATGTTAAACTGCAAAGTATTTGTACTCTTCATAACTGCAGATATTTTTTTTTGAAAACTGCTGCTTGCTACATTGATCCAAATTCTCCCCTTACGAAAGAATATTCAAAAATTATGAAAGTCTGTAAGAAATTCATAGGAAAAATCAAAGAAACTTATTTTTTATCTTTAATAGAACTAATCCTACTTGCATTATAACACATAGGGGCAGAGCATGGGACCCCATGTATTGAACTTAGGCACTGAACTTATTTTTAAATTTTAGGTTCCCTTTTTTCCCAACTGAAGAAGTTTCAGATATGATCAAAGGGTAGACATCAGCTGTCTTTAAAAATTTTCAGGGGAAGATTCGTTTTAGCTAAGTCTAAGCAAATAGCTGTAGTCCTACTGGATTTTTTTTAAAAGGCACCTGTTTCCATCCATTGACCATGCTGCACCCACGCAATCCTGTTATGCTGCCAAAGAGCTCTGTGAGAATAAATGCCCTCTTCTGCCCCTTCTATTAGGTGGAGTTCCCTTCAGGGCTTCGTCTCCATGTGCTACATGGAGACCAGGAAGGAGAGATGTATTGTGGGATTCTCCGGTACACGCTCTCACAATGACAAGAACCAAACCTGGTCAGTTACACTAATCGATAAGGGTGTGCAAAGTGTAAGAACGTTTATTTCAGGTCGTCTGATCCAGTATCTTGTCAAATTGGGATGATAAGGAAAGGGGGGAGGTAATAACCAAAACATAGTCTGTCCTATCTTATTAAATCTCCCTTTCTATCCCATGCATGTGAGTCCTGTAAGTACTCAATGCCAGCTGCTGGCGTGACCAGAGTTAGTGGGTTTGGTGCCAGCTGCTGGAGTCACGGAGGGATGTAGGTGTCCCCAGCCTGTGGTGCCAGCTGCTGGAGTGAGTGGGTGCCCCACTGCCAGCTACCAGAGCGAGTGGGGTCTCAGCCCCAGCCACTGGGGTGGGAATGGTGTGTACACTGAAAACCAGCTACTGGGGGGACCGGGGATGATTGAGGTGAGTGAGGGGCTCAGTGCCAGGGGCTGGCGCCGGACTGTGGGTCACAGCCCGTGTGCCTGGTGCAGGCTGCTGGGAGTGAATGTTTGTGTCTTCCCCAAAGTGAGTGAGAGTGTGTGTGTGTGTGGGGGGTGTTCGCTGGCAAACTTCAAGCTGGATGAGCTGGCAAGTAGGATGCCTGGGATCAGGCAAGGTTATCAGGTGGGCAGAGGGCTTGTGCCAATTCTCAAGCGATCCGTGAAGGCGCGTGCGCTCGTGAACCCGGCGAGTGCGGTGTGTGTGCTGCAGCAGTGACCTTCTGCCTCCGCCAGCCCAAGAGGAGGAGGGGACGTGGCCGGCTGGGCCCGTGTCTGGCGTCAGTCCTGTCTGTGTCTGTGGGTGCTGCTGAAGGCAGCGCCCTGTCTGTGGCTGGCTGTGTGACCGGCCGTGTTGGTGTCCTCTGTGCGTGTGTTTCTGGGATACACCTTCAGTTTTGCTACTGGCTGAATTTGGAAACAGCAAAGCAACAGTTTTTGGAGCGACCTGGGTCTCAGGGCTGGGCTCCAGCAACCAGGCAGGAGGAATCCACAGGCCCTGGAGCTGCTGGAGGTGGCTGCTGCTTGTAACATCCCTTAACACCCATTATAGCACACTGCACTTTAAAGACAGTCAAAGAAATCTGAAAGAAGTTTTTAAATTATCCAGAAGAAATAACCCTATAAATCTGGCAGACTAATAAGGTATATAACTGCTGAAATAAAAAATAGGAATGTGATCCTGATCAGTATTTTTCAAGCAAGGAAATCATCCACTGCATAATGAAGTTTATGGAGATCAGACACAGCTTTGTCATTATCAATTTGAAATCCAAAATAACCCACAAGAGGAAGAAAAATATGGAGAGCTTAGAGTATGATTCAGCAGCCTAAACTTTGGAACATAACACAGTTTTAGATACTTCAAGGTATCCCAACTCACTTCCATCTGCCACTCCAGAAGAGCCCTAATCTTCTGCAAACTTCAGGTCATTTTATCAACTTCATGCTGATGTCTCGGAAATACTGGATGGACTCAAACAAGAAAACCAGGCTATTATGTTTAGAAAACTATATTCCATCATTAAAGTCTGAGTCTGTAGAGAATACCAAATAGTGTTGCCCAGACTGCAGTACCAGATGACAAACTGTCCAGACAGAAAGAGAAGCAATATTTTCCAGGCACCAGCAGAGTGTCAGCAGCATGGCAAAGAGGATAGTGGGAATGCTTACTTAAAGGATTTCTTAATAGCAATAACTGATAACACTGCAGCAGAAAATTAATGGAACAGTAGCTCCAAACAAAGAAACAAACAAAATATTATATAAATATCTGTTGAATTTGCAATCAGCTTTACAAGTCAGTGCAATGCCAAAATTAGTGATATTAAAAATTGAATAAAAATTGAGAAGTTTGTAGAAAAGTAGGAAAAATCCATAAAACACAGGAATTTTGGATTTTACCTGTTATCTGCCAAGAAAGCAAAATTGTATGATTGTACTAGCAAATAACTGGATATTTGCATCTGTATCGGGGGAAAAATATTGAAAGTATCCACTACTGAGTTAGCAATTTTGAAAATAAATCTGGAGAGGCAATGGAATAAATATGTTTAGAAAAAATAAAGCATGGCTTTCAGGAAAATAAGAAACAGCTCTTAAGAAAATTGAAAACAGGGATAGCAGAATATTAACAGCACTACAGAAGACTTGCAAACATGCATTAAGAAAAGTTCCTCTAAAGCCGTGTTGGTATGGGAATCAGAGAGAAGTATCTCCAAAGTAGATTCACTCTGGTTATTAGTTAAAAAGGAACAGAAGCCCTGGAAGACTCCAGTGAAGTCCAAATGAACAGAAAACAACAGGAATAATTTTTGGGAAGGTGACCTGTCAAGTGTATTTCTGCAGTTTATAAGAATCTTCAGACTTGCCAGAGCAGTAAAGCAGACTATACATTTCTTCAGATGTTCAAAAATTCTTTTGGGGAGACATTGTTTGCCCGTTGCGCTGTGTACAACATACAGTCTGGTTCATACTATTATGTCATTGATGCTGCTGTAGTCTAAGTAGACAATATTTTGATCACAAAGGGAGAAAAGATTTAAGGAACCAAAACTGTTAAAGATCAGTAAACAAGAATGTAATTTATTTTGGAGAAGAAAGGTAACTTCGGAGAACATTTAACACAATGGAACAAATAGGTAGAGGAACTCAGGTAGCTGGGACATCAGGCTACATGTACCCAGAACTAACGTTTTGCTCTCTGCTACGTCAAAAGAGATGCCTTCCTCAGCTGCTTCTTCCTGAAGTTCTGTGGGATTTTGGTGAGCCAACCTGGGTGTGAGTACATGAAAATGATTTATTTTTTCCCAGATCCGGTACCTAGACAGAAGCAAGTTGAAAGCAATTTGTCATGTTATACATCAGCTCATGTTAAGTTAGTACTCCAGTGCTACATGAAAAAAGATTTGTCAGATTCTTTGCCTGGGTGATCAGCTTTCTATGCTAGCTGGAGTCACCACTTTTTTGAGGACAGTCTTTATTCACTAAAAGGTGTCTGATTTCTTTTAAATTGGAGAAAGAGGTTGTTTTCAGACATTTTTCTTTTAAAATTTGCATTAGAATTTCTATTGCCTAAAACATAAATCCAGCACAATGTATTATAGTCAGCAATCTCAGCTATCTACAGGAAGAAACCCTGTCTTCATCCACTCTATATTAAATTTTTATATGTCTAAAGCTCTTTGGAATTTCAACTTCTGACTATGGCATTGCTGTTTTAAATCAGCATATGTCTTTTCCTAATTAAATTTATGCCCAATGTTACTGTGGAAGCATAGTTTCCAAATGCTGCTAGGCCTATGAAATTTTTTATCTTTTTCAGATCACTGATGTTTACAGGTGTGATAATACACAGTTAAATCCTTCATTACTAGTTCTTTCCATATAAAATGGAAATGCATTATAAAAAGCATTCAAAAAAGACAGCCTCTGGTTCTTTTAAGAAGGTTATAATGTATTTAAATAATACTATAATCTAGTGATCTGTATTCTCATACAAATGTTAAAGTTGCACATATATAGCTTACTGACACTGCTCCTGATACTAAAACAGGCTCAGACTTGGTAAAACTGATCTTACTATGACTGCTTTAGAATCTGATTGTGGTTTCGTTTTGTTAACTATGCTTACTCAAACTAGCAGAATATGTTTTTATCTCTTTTTTCAGAATTTCACAAATGGGTTTTCTCAGCATAATGCAGAGGTTCTTTCCTATGTCCTCTATGGAATTAAGGAATTGCAATTTTGTCTTTCAGATGTCATTCAGAATCACGTAAATGTATTAGACTTAGTTCAAAATTCTGCAACTTTGCAAAACATAGTTTTACACTTTTGTCCCTGGAAAATCAGGCAGCAAGCCTTTGCAGAAGCCATTTTGCAGCACGTGAATGGGAAGAAGGTGACTGGGAGTAGCCAGCATGGATTTACCATCATGCACAAGCAGCCTGATTGATTGCCTTCTGTGAGGAACAACTAGATCTGTGCATGAGGGAAGAGTAGCAGAATTTTTTTCTACCTTAACTTTAGCAAGGCTTTCGGCATGGTCTCCTGTACCATCCTTGCATCCAGTTTGTATGTTCCAGATGGATGGACTACGAGATGGGTAAAAAACTGGTTGTATCATCAGGTTCAAAGGATAGAGGTTACTGGAGGCTGGTTAAAAATTGAGTTCCTTGGTGGTCTATACTGGCACATACCCTGTTTAGTTCCTGTTTATGAAAGAGCTGGAGGAGAAGACAGGAAGCACCATCATCAGATTTGTGGATGATAACACTCTGGAAGTGCAGCTGATGCAATGGAGGGCAGGATTGCCATCCAGAGGGACCTAGACAGAGGAATGGGCCGTGAGAACCTTGTGAAATTCAACAAGCACAAAGGCAAATGAGTGAAAGTTCTGCAATGTTCAGGCTGGGAACTTAATGCCTGGGACTCAGCTCTGCAGAAACGTACTTGGGGGCTCCTGGGGACAGTAGGCTTAAAGAAGGTCAGCAGCGTGGCCTGGCAGCAATGAAGACCAGCAGCATTTGATGTTGTATTAACAGAGCACAGACAGTCGATCAGTGATTATCCCCTTCTATGTGGCACTCATTAGACCACATGTGCATCCAGTTCTGGGGTTTGCAATACACGAAAGACATTGATAAGCTGGGCAGCTCCAGAGGAGGCCACCAGGATGGTCAGGGCTGGAGCACTTGCCCTGTGAGAAGAGGTTGAGAGACTGGGGCTTGTTCAGCCTGGGGAAGAGATGGCTTTCGGGGCACCCAAAATCCACATTGTACATATGGACATATTTTGCACTAATGGACCTTCATCCTGATGAGCCAGAAAGGGGAATAGTATAAGGCTGTTGGTGCTGTTTGTGTTTGTGTGTCTGCATGTAGGCAGTGTAGACAGTAAAGCAGTTTCAGTCTGCGTGTGAGCTGTACGATTCTGATAAGATGATGGGAGTCCAGTCGAGGAAATTGTTTTGACCCATGCTTGGAGTTAATCATCAGAGACATTTCAAAAAAGTCACTTCTGTGAAATGGCTTTCGGAGAAAGACAATTTTTAAAGTTTAGATTAAGAAAAAATCATTTTGCATATTTTAAGATATAGTTTTTGAAAATGTTAAGGATTAGTTTTTATTATAGAAGCAAGTCTGGTTTACATCATAATTAAAACTTTCAGAAAAAATTACCAGACAAGATAAATCAGCTCATCTCAGTAATGATGGTAACAATGAGTTTTATCTAGACTCAGTGATTCTTTCCTCGAGCTTATAGCTGACTGGATTTTGTATCACTATGTATAGATGCTGTATAGTCACTGTTGTAAGGAAGACAATCAACTCAAATCAGTATAGGAGAAGGATTTGTGCTAACCAGTGCACAACATAAATCCTGCTATTAACATATTGGAAATGAGAAAGGTCTTCTGTTCAGATCCAGTTATTTTAAAAAGATGTGCATTTAAAAGTAAAATGCATTCATAAAAGGAAGAGCATACCTGATTTACCACATCACCTAACATTGATTAAAGCTGCATCAGCCCAAGCTGTCTATGTTTTTTATCCCTTTCTTGACAACTTTTCCTGACATCTGTAAGTTTGCAAGCTGTGTAGGTAAACAAGTCTCTCATGAATCGATCTATGACATCTTAATCAAGACAAGAGCACAAAACCATTTATGTTCTCATCAGTTCAAATGAAAAATATGTATTAAACAAAAATCTGTTTAGAAATACAATCAATGGTCATGGTAGAAAAACATAAAGTTTTTCAAAAAATGTTTTGTATTTTTTTTGTTTGAGATTTTGAAGAAGGACATAAAAAATCAGAAGAGCAAACTGAATTTATACATTTTATTGTTTTATTGACTATTGATCCCAGTGCTGTAAATTGTGATTTATATAGCTTCCTGGAGACAATGCCAAGAACCTGTGTTATGTGTTAAGGGGGAGGGATTGACCTTGAATGTACATCAAATACTAATAAAGTTTGTGTTCTGAGACAGATCTGACCAAAAGCTGGTTAAAACTAAATAGAAAAAATAGTTAGTTTTGTAATTAAACAAAAAACCAAGCAAAACCAACTGTACAGCCAAAAGTATTAAAAGAATTAGTAGGTAAATCTTTCTGAAACAGTTCTGTAATTTCTTTAGTATCAAAACTCTGGGGAAGTTTCAGAAAATAAGAATAAAGCTTACATTATAATAATATTTCTAAAAGATAATTGAGTTTACCCAGTAAATTATAATGCTGTTATTTCAGTGTTATAAATATTATATTAGGTAGTACGTGGTATGATGATAATTAATGAAAACATAACATAATACCAATCAATATCAATCTTAAAAAAATAGAATTTTTTACACTCACATCTTACACTTCTGACAAGACTACAAGTTAGTTGATGAAGTTAAAAAGACCAATACAAGATAAATCTCAGAAGGATATTTGCTTTGGTATTTTAGGTATTTTCCTTAAAAAGAAAACTTGAAAAAAAATTTAAATTGTTTACACTAAATGGATTATAAATTTAATGAAATGGGTAGTAATTGTCAAGGATTTATTTCTAATTATACTAATCAAAGATCAATTCTTAGTCTAAATATTTTATATAACTTTATTTAACGAATGACAAACATTTGAGCCTTAGTGTTAAAGTTTAAAAACAATATAAAATCATAACTATTGCTTTCACTGAGAAAGAAAATTGTCTTTTAGTGTGAAGTGGAAATAGTGGTCGCTTTATTTTGGGGATTTTTTTAGATAGGATCTCTTATGTTCTTGGCACCATGGGATAAATGATACGTATCATCAAAGTTTCAAAGTAAAGCAGACATATTTAAATGAAAGGATAAAATACTACAAATGAAGATGATCCTCTATGAAGTTCTATATACTTCGAACATTTTTAAAGGTCTGTAAATATTCTATTTATTTAGGGAAGCTTGCTGGGCCTGGATTCATCTTCCCAAAATGTAGGAATATAATTAGGAATACTAGGTTAGATAAAATGAATCCAGGTCAGAAACCCACTTTTCATCTTTTAGAAGTCACATATAAAATTCTATCATATAGAGGTACAGTACAGGAAGTTCACAAATCAGTTCAATCTCTTACCCAACATGAGATTCTTTGTTACTGTTTTGTTTTGTTTTCCAAATTTGAGCTGGTTGCATCCACCCAGATTTCTGTCTCCAATTACATGCTGACTAATCTTTTATGTTTATTTTCATGGAAAATACATGTTCTTATGTGCTGATATGAAATTCAGAATAACCAGAGTCAAAAGAAGTTTGATTAAAGGACTTATGTGGTGTTCCTCATGCTTATCCAGCACTCAGTAACTGAGTAAACATATGTGAGCAATCCTGGTGACATAACTGATTCAATCAATACTGGTGAAATGATGGAAATATTTTAGAAGAGACTGCCAAAGACCCAAATAAAATCTAGAACATAATTCTACTAAACTTTAATTCAAGTTAATTCTGATGTTTAATTTAAGTTAGAGACATATTCTATTTAAAAACTCACTGTTAAAATATATATACTTGCATACTTATTTTTCTTTAGACCATTCTAACATAGTAATACTTGATAATACCAAGACATGATGACATGTACATTTCAAATGCCAAAAGTAAACTAAAACATAGATATACATAATATTGAATACTTTTAAGAGATTATATGAAAATAAAAATGCTATAAAGAGCAGCTTTGCAGAACAAGGAATATGATTTTAAGATGCCAGAACCATTTTTCTTTTTGCAGTTTTGATTTTACTGACAAATTTCTGTAGTCTCCTTATATAACACTAGTAAGAATAATCACTTATCTATGCAGATATCACAGCAATCACTGCACTATAATCAGCCTCACATATATTTTACTATGTTTAACTTCAGCTCAACTGTTATAGAACTTAAAGCATAAAAAAAGGTACAATTTTAGGTCTGTCTTTCTGATAAATCAAGAATGTTGCCTAGCATATATTCTTAAGAACTTTTTTCCTACTTAGCATTGTGGTAGATTCAATTATTATTTTTTTTAAAGGTAGAAATTTTTAAGGATCTTTGAGAGACTAATCACTGTATCACAATGAATTTTTTTTTGTTGCCCTCCCCCAGATTTTCAACCTAAGTTGTCATGAAACTAATTTAATCTTTGGTTATGCCTGGTGTAGAGCAGCCCTACAGCTCATAAGGAAGCCAAACACAGCTCCTGTGTTGAAGCTATTTCATGTGCCTGCCAGAGGGATTGTAATGAGCAGTGCCAATGAAGGGTTGGAAAGAGCTGTTAAGCAATCTAAATTGCCAAATGAATTGCACCTTTTATTTACCCATAGCTATCTACTGAGCACAAAAGAATTTAGATGACTATTCAGATTGTACATATTTCAATTCCCACAATCACCAGTACAGGAAAAAAAAAAAAACGACACGCATACACCCACACAAAACCTGTCAACAACAACAAAAAGGTGCACTTGAGCCTAATGTCTTATATAGCTCTGAGGTCCACTTACACAACCATTCTGTAATGGCAACTCTAGGGATTTGTTTTTATCTTCAATTTATGGAATGCTCCCAGGAGGTGTTCATCTCCTTGATGATCTAAGGAATGTGGTATTTGCCTTCTGACTCATTATCACATAAAAATGTAGCATGCAAAATACTTAAGAAGCGTGGCAATTCCTGGCTTTTTCACTTCTGCCATGATGTCATCCTTTTATTTAACTCATCCTTTCAATTTTTGTCTTTGAAACTGTTTTTGAAGGCTAAATTCATTTGCTTAAACTCAGATGTTTAGTGCCATTTAAGATGCCTTTGAATATATTTTTTGGTTTCCAGTGGGTAGTTCATAAGGGCAGAAGTCCTGTGGTTTATCTGCCAGCTTGAGTAGCCAATCTCAGGTACCCAAGATCATCTCAAATAGCACTAAAGACATATGTTTATGGAATTTAATCCAGTCACTAAAGTGTCCTTCGTAGAAGTCTTAACCAGAACGAATCAGTTAGAGTTCCCTTTCTTCTTTTAGTTTAGTTGGTGGAAAGAAGAGGCTGTTTTGGAGTGTGATTAATTTCATCCTACAGTAGATAACTAAAGTTAAATGAATTGTGCCCTTTAAAAGTGTGTTTCCCTCCATTGGATATAAAAGAGCCTGAATAACTGTGTCATATTGACATTGTGGATTTCTTAAACTTGCAGAGGAGAATCTTACACCAAATGTTTTATTGAATCTGGCTTTTAGGCTTTTGCTTGCTTGCATTATCTTCCAAAAGTACTTCCAATATTAATTCATAAACAGCAATATGTATCCCCATTTGAAAACCTAGGTGAAAATCTGAGGCTAAATTGTTAAATATATGTTTAGACTAATAATACTATAGTTGACCTGTGGTTTTTTTTTTCCCTGATTGCCTGTGCAGAAGCAGATTCTGCAGCTTCTGGAAGCTGAACATATATGACTTTTCATGGTCTGTCAGCACTCTGGTACAGTAACCTAACACATACTGACCATCAAATCAGACCATCTGGCAAGTCCAAGTTAGATGCATGAGTTAGACATTTTGGATTCCATGTAGTGTTTCTAACTTAGACTCTTCAACAAGGTGACTAAAATTAGGTGGCAAGAAACCACCAACAATTTGTTTCAAAATTCTATTAAGAAAATAACCTAATTCTACATTTAAAAGGGAATAAAACCCTGAAAATAAAACATATGCTCTATTAGGGCAAAACAGCCTGGGTTTTTCTTTGGTTTTTGCCCCAGTCTTCAGTTTTATCCCATCTGAGAAACCAGTTATTGAGCTTTCATAAATATGGTAAACTGTGTACATCAGACACACCACCAAAACTACAAATATGTAAACCTCATTTCAGACACATAGTTTGCTTTTCCTATATATCAACAATGTGTTTAGAACATGCTTTCACCATATTCCTTTAACAACAAAGTTGCAGAATGTTTAAGACAATGAATAAGAAAAGAAAGTAGTTACTGCTCATGGTGTTTTGCTACGGCTTCATGCATGCCCATAGATCTCAAGCTTTAGAACTATCTTTCTTTCTTTAGCTTAAAATTCCAAATTATTTTACTTTGAGAATACTTTATCTTCAAATATCACTTATTTAATAGTTTATATTAAGGAACAACAGTGGTCCCAACATGAATCCCTGTAGTATGCTGCCAAAACTCTCTCATGGCTTAGAAAGATTGGATTAGATTTAGTCTTTTCAACATGGTAATTTATTTTGATTCTTTCGTATATATGCTTAACTATTTGTAAAAGAAAGTCTTCTTGTTTTCTGCTGTAATTAATTCTGCTGAAACCTTATGTGATTTTGTAATATTGATTATTGTTCTTATAAATATAAAGGTTTTTCACCTTTGCAATTTTCATATTCTTTACTTCCTATACAGATAAAATTAAGTGCATTTTTCTCATTAAATAAAAATTACTTGACATTCCTATTTGCATTTTTGTGTCAAGTTGATAGTTTCTGTATTTTTGATGATAAATCCAGTGTACCCAAAGATGATGTTTTAAGTATTTCTTCCATCATTTTTCAAGTGAGTCTATTAATGAGTTAAGTTAAATTGTACTAGGTTTCTTTACTTTCATTTTGAGAATGTACCCAGAAATGCTATCTGACTTTGATCAACCTGATTTCTTTGCTGAAAGCCTCTATTATGAAAATAATGCAAAAATTATGCTGTACTGATTATGTGGTCATTACAGTCCTTAAAAGAGTCTTTTCTTCATAACAGGTCTTTACATAGCATTATAGCAGAGAACTTAGTTGGCTAATTTTCTCCTGTGAAAAATACTTCTCCCTTTTTTAATCTACATACAGGAAACAGCAGTTTAGGCCTTTACAAAAATCTCTTTCAAGGCATCTCTTTTCAAAACACAGAAATTACTAACTCCATTATTCACTTCTCCAGCCTGGACTGAACACTTGGAGGGAATAAACAATTACCTCTTCTTTATGTAAGTGGTGGAAAGTGTTTTAGAGTGGTAGTTGAGGTCATAGAGCTTCAAATCAAATAGTTAGCTACTGGATTGAATGATTCACATTTAACTGCTCTGCAAAATCACTTGCTGTGATATTTAATGTACAGGAAAACACAGGAGTAATTATTCAGGGAGATTAAGTGCTTTTGTATGTTAAATAAACAAATCCGTTTCCTTCAATATTTGAATAATATTAATTTAAGACATTAAAAGAAAACTCTCTCCCCAGTGTTTGGATAACTTATCTAGTAAGTCAGCTGAAAACAAACAAAAAAATGGTCTAAATGCACAGTGTGTCCAGACCACTGTGAGCTGCTTTGCTGATGAAATGTAGCTGTAGTTGATAAGATATTAAACTGCTAGCCAGCTTTCTCTGAGCTTTGTAGTGCTGTTATGAAGTAATAGAGAACAGCCAGTTGGACTAAAACTTTAAAATAAGGTTAAAAGCTGATGATACCCTTATAACTTCTCAAAATGTAACTTAGTAACATTTCGGTCAGGTTCATGTTTTGGTGTTTGCAAGTGGAATTTGTTTTAATAAAAGTGAAAGGAAAAAGGTTGTATCTGCATCAAAATACAAATCTAGCAAGAACATGGAGCAGCTTATTGTTGTTTTTTAATAAATTAAAGAGCATGGCAATTATCCCAATGCTAAGCAAAAGAAATTCTGAAAGCTAATAAGTAATAGCTATTGGAAACCACCTCATTATATTGTTCTTCCGTAAAACAATCAAGTTCTTTCACAAAAATAGATTGGACTTATTTTTATTCCTCATAAAAAGAGAGCAATTGCAGTTCTCTCAAGTGTGTGTATATATATATATATTTAATACCTATATTGATTTCTTCTTATGCAAACCTGCTCTTAAATGGCTCTTTTACTTCCTGTTTGCTGTTTATCCCCTTTCCCCGTGGTGCTGGGCTGAGGCTAGGCCAGAGGTATGGCCAGAGAGAGGCAGCTCCCTGTCTCCTCCTCCAAGATTGTATTGGGGTCACGTGGCAAGGTTTTGGTAGTGGGGGAGCTGCATGGGTGGCTTCTGTGAGAAGACACCAGAAGCTGTCCCCATGTCAGACAGAGCCAGTTTCAGACAACTCCAAGACGGACCCACCACTGGACAAAGCTGAGCCCATCAGTGACATTGGTGGCACCTCTCTGATGAGATATTTAAGAAAGGGTAAAAACTGCTGTGCAACAGCAGCCAGAAGAGAGGAGTGAGAAAATATGAGAGAATAATCCCTGCAGACACAGAGGCCAGATAAGAAGGAACAGGAGGAGGTGCTCCACGGGGCAGAGAAGAGATTCCCCTGCAGCCCATGGAAAAGACCATGGTGATGCAGATATCCACACTGCAGCCCATGGGGACCCCATGCCAGAGCAGGTGGATCTGCCCTGAAAGAAGCTGCAGCCCATGGAAAGCCCACGCAGGAGAGCAATATTATTAATTGGCAATACATTAAATCCATTTCCCTAAGTCAAGACTGTTTTCTCTGTAATGGAAATTGGTGAGTAATCTCCCTGTCCTTACCTTGACCCACAAGATTCCCATTGTATTTTCTCCCTATTCTGCTGAGGAGACAGAGTGATAAAGCAGCTTGGCAGGCATCTGGCATCCAGCCAGGGTCAACACACCACAAAGTTCATAGAATCATAGAATGGTTTGGGTTGGAAGGGACCTTAAAGATCATCTATTTTCAACCCCCCTGCCATGGGCAGGGACACCTTCCACCAGACCAGGTTGCTCAAAGCCCCATCCAGCCTGGCCTTGAACACTGCCAGGGATGGGGCAGCCACAACCTCTCTGGGCAACCTGTTCCAGCACCTCACCACCCTCACAGTGGAGAACTTCTTCCTTTATCTCTAAATCTACCTTCTTTCAGTTTAAAGCCATTACTCCTTGTCCCCTTGTCCTATCCCTACATGCCCTTGTAAAAAGTCCCTCTCTGGCTTACTTGTAGGTCCCCTTTAAGTACTGGAAGGCTGCTGTAATGTCTCCCTGGAGTGTTCTCTTCTCCAGGCTGAACAACCCCAACTCTCTCAGCCTTTCTTCATATCAGAGGAGCTCCAGCCCCCTGATCATCTTCATGGCCCTCCTCTGGACTCGATCCAACAGGTCCATGTCCTTCTTCTGTTGGGGGCCCCAGAGCTGAACGCAGTACTCCAAGTGGGGTCTCATGAGAGTGGAGTAGAGGGGGAGAATCACCTCCCTCGACTTGCTGGTCACGCTTCTTTTGCTGCAGCCCAGGATACGGTTAGCTTTCTGGGCTGCAAATGCACATGGCCAGGTCATGTTGAGCTACTTGTCAACCAACAGCCCCAAGTCCTTCTCCCCAGGGCTGCTCTCAATCCACTCATCACCCAGCCTGTATTTGTGCTTGGGATTGCTGTGAACCAGGTGCAGGACTTTGCACTTGGCCTTGTTGACCTTCATGAGGTTCGCACAGGCCCACCTCTCAAGCCTGTCAGGGTCCCTCTGGATGGCATCCCTTTCCCCCAGCACGTCGACCACACCACACAGCTTGGTGTTGTCGGCAAACTTGCTGAGGATGCACTCAGTCCCATTGTCTATGTCACCAACAAAGATGTTAAATAGCGCCAGTCTCTGAGGAATGGCACTCATCACTGCTTTCCACTCGGACATTGAGCTGCTGACTGCAGCTCTTTGAGAGCAATCAGCCAGCCAATTCCTTATCCACCAAGTGCTCCATCCATCAAATCCATGTCTCTCCAATTTAGAGACAAGGATGTTGTGCAGGACAGTGTCAAATGCTTTGCACAAATCCAGGTAGATGACATCAGTCACTCTTCCCTTATCCACCAGTACTGTAACCTCATCAGAGAAAGGCATCAAATTTCTCAGGCACTATTTGCCCTTAGTGAAGCCATGTTGGCTGTCACTAATCACCTCTCTGTTTTCCATGTGCCTTAGCACAGTTTCCAGGAGGATCTGCTCCATGATCTTGCTGGGCACAGATGTGAGACTGACTGGCCTGTAGTTCTCCAGGTCTTCCTTTTTTCCCTTTTTAAAAATGGGGTTTATGTGTCCCCTTTTTCAGTCAGTGGGAACTTCCCCAGAAATCCATGACTACTCAGATATGATGGATAGTGGCTTAGCCACTTCATCTGCCAGTTCTTCCAGGAGCTGCGGATGCATCTCATCAGGTCCCATGGACTTGTGGACCTTCAGGTTCCTTAGATGGAGTCCTGGTTTCGGCTGGGGTAGAGTTAATTGTCTTCCTAGTAGCTGGTACAGTGCTATGTTTTGGGTTCAGTATGAGAAGAATGTTGATAACACACTGATGGTTTCAGTTGTTGCTAAGTAATGTTTAGACTAAGTCAAGGATTTTTCAGCTTCTCATGCCCAGCCAGTGAGAAAGCTGGAGGGGCACAAGAAGTTGGGAGGGGACACAGCCAGGGCAGCTGACCCAAACTGGCCAAAGGGGTATTCCATACCATGTGACGTCATGCCCAGTATATAAACTGGGGGGAGTTGGCCTGGGAGGGATCGCTGCTCGGGAACTAACTGGGCATCTGTGGGTGGGTGGTGAACAATTGCATTGTGCATCACTTGCATATTCCAATCCTTTTATTATTACTGTTGTCATTTTATTAGTGTTATCATTATCATTATCATTATTAGTTTCTTCCTTTCTGTTCTATTAAACTGTTCTTATCTCAACCCACGAGTTTGACTTTTTTTTCTGATTCTCTCCCCCATCCCACCGGGTGGAGGGGGAGAGAGTGAGCAGCTGCATGGTGCTTAGTTGCTGGCTGGGGTTAAACCTGATCTTCTCCCAGTGAGCAGTTCTTCACTCTCCCAGTCCCTGCCTTTGCTGTCTGCTACATGGGTGGTATGGCTGGAGCACTTGCCAGTGAAGATGGAGGCAAAAAAGTTGTTGAGTACCTCAGCCTTCTCTATATCCCGGGTAGCCATGTCTCCTGTTTCCTTCCAGAGAGGGCCCACATTTTCCCTAGTCTTCCTTTTATCACCAATGTACCTATAGAAGCTTTTCTTGTTGCCCTTGACATTCCTGGCCAGATTGAATTCTGTGAGGGCTTTGGCTTTCCTAACCTGATCCCTGGCTGCTCAGACATTCTGTGTATTCCTCCCAGGCTACCTGTCCTTGCTTCCACCCTCTGTAGGCTTCCTTTTTGTGTTTGAGTTTGTCCAGGAGCTCCTTGTTCATCCATGCAGGCCTCCTGGTGTTTTTGCCTGACTTCCTCTTTGTTGGCATGCATCCCTCCTGAGCTTGGAGGAGGTGATCCTTGAATATTAACCACCTTCCTTGGGCCCCTCTTCCCTCCAGGGCTCTATTCCATGGTACTCTACCAAGCAGATCCCTGAAGAGGCCAAAGTCTGCTCTCCTGAAGGCCAGGGTAGGGAGCTTGTTGTGCACCTTCCTTGCTACTCTGAGGATCTTGAACTCCACCATTTCATGGTCACTGCAGCCAAGGCTGCCCTTGAGCTTCACATTCCCCACCAGCCCCTCCTCGTTGGTAAGAACAAGGTCCAGCATAGAACCTCTCCTCGTTGGTTCCTCTATCACTTGGAGATGGAAGTTGTCATCAGCACATTCCAGGAACCTCCTGGATTGCTTATGCCCTGCTGTGTTGTCTCTCCAAGAGATATTGGGGTGGTTGAAGCCCCCCCTGAGGACCAGGTCTTGTGAACATGAGGCTGCTTCTCTCTGTCTGTAGAGGGCCTCATCCGCTCAGTTTTGCTGGTCAGGTGGCCTGTAGCAGACCCTCCCTCACTATGTCACTTGTCCCTCTCCTTGTTCTTTATAAAGGGCCCATTTAATATCTGTCTCTTGCTATTGACTACCAACAAACCAAAAATTACTAACTTTAATTAGATGACTTTCTGATGATTGAAATTAAGTGAGTTAAAGAATAGCTGTAATGAATTCCCTGAATTTTACATTAGCATTACAACGGTGACATCTGACATAGAAATACTTCTGTCTAATAATCTAAAAATTAAAAAAAAAAAAATCTACACAAAAGATGGTGTTCATAGAGAAAAAAAGGCTGATAACACTTTGGAGAAGCCACTATAGACAAAGCACAAACTGCTGGTGTCACAGGCACACTTAAAGAAGATGGTAGAAATGTTAAAAATGTTCCACAGTAGCAGGGACAAACTGGTGCTGAAGGACACTTATCAACATTGCTTGAGATTTTTTGCAAGGGAGTAAAGTAGTTAGTTGTGCATTATGGGAAATCCTAAAGCTTTATGTAAGCTTTTGCTTAGAATTTTAATTTCTTTGTATTCTAAGCTTTTGCTTAGAATTTTAATCATTATGTTCTCTAGATTAATAGTAAATAGTCTATATTGTTCAGAAGAAATCAGTATCAGAAGTAAAGATTTGTAAAAAAATAAATAAGTTATTTAAAGGGAAAAGACTGATCAAAATGAGATACAGTATTAGATCATAATTCTATTGACTTTAGAGTTCAAAGGGATGCTTTCAGATCAGTTTGCAAAATAAAAGCTTGTACATGTAACAAATATGTCACTCTGTTTCTTTACTATTTGGATTTGTTACAGTTCATGTGCCTAAAATGAAATTAAACCAAGTGTAGTCTATTTCAAAGTCAGGACTGCTTAATGTGACTTTACCTGAGTTGTCTGGGAAATGCCATAGCTCTAGTTTTTCTGTAGCTCTCACTTTTTGTGGAATGGAAAATAATGCAGTACTTTGTTGTGGGGTTTTGTTATATTCTTGACTTCAAAACTGCTTCTTTTGTTAGTTTTTAATTTTTTTGAACTGACAATTTAACAGATTCTCCAGATTCTTTCTTTAATAAAATTTTAAGGATCACTTCTGCAATCAAAAGTGAGGAAAGGCATATAAACCAATCCAAAACTATCATACAATGTAATAGTTACTTCTGGAAGTATGAGATGCTTTTTAATGACTTCACTTTTGGGGTCTTACTCTATATAATACTGACAAAGCCACAACAATATGTTGATGTATTTTTTTGTTTTGTGTAAGAATAACACAAGGTGAAAAATTAGCTACTTTTATTTTACAGTGGTCATAAAATGAGAAAAAATATTTCTTCTTTAGTTCTGTGTTATATATTGTATCCTGTGATTCCTAATGGGCTGCCTTGGAGCAAGTAAGTGGGAAGTAAATAGAGAACAGCTGAGGCAGCAAGAACTCTGTCATTTGTTACAAAAATGACTGAGGGGGCCTCAAGTTGTACAGCAATGTGTTCTCAACATATTAAAAGGTCAGTCTCTGATTCAGCAAGGCACATCACAGGCATATTTGTAAGCATGTTTTTGATTGTTTAACCAAGTCAAGGTCATATACATAAGGGCTAAGACCTTCTGCTGGATGTATGTTTGGTTGAGATGCACTGAAGTAATAGTCTTTCTTGCTTAAAGCAGACTGGTAGTTTGACACAGCAAGATCAAGAAACAGTAACATTTTAGTATTATTATAATTATATATCATTATAGTACATGTTTTGGTAAAACCAAAAGGCTCCAGCCACTACTGGATCTCTATTAAGCTCTATTCTGGCAGGAAGGAACTTTTACTCTTCATTGAATATGAAGGTGACAAAGGTACATATCTGTGAGGGTGGCTTCTCCTCCAGGAAAGCTGAGCATATTCTGTTGTTAAGCTAAGCTTGCAGGAATGCTCTCTAGCGTCACTGGACCATTCAAAAAATGGATCCACAAGTAATGAATACTAGTCTGAAATGACTCTGAATTATTTTTTTTTAAATTATTAATCATTAGAAGATGATTAACAGAAAATGAGATTAATATTCTGTCCAGTTCCTCAAACTGCTTTTTCTGTAGGGTATCATTAGTGTCTGTCTTTACCTGAACTCAAGTCTGATGTTTTGCATCCATGTACATACCTCCCTTACAGCAGCATGGAAGAAAGCACTAAATAAATCATCAGACAGGCTGAGCAAGAATTTAAAATCAGTTCCTGTAGCCCTTGGGAATGCATGGGACAGTGGAAAACATTAATTTTTAACTCTTCCACTATGTATCAACAGCAGATTTTACCGAATTCTTTTCTATCTCTGACTTTTTGTTGTGTTCCTGTAATATACAAGATAAAATTTGTGCTTTTTTTCAGCATTTATCGAGTTTGAGATTCATCGTGTTTAACTTCAAACATCTGAAGCTACCCATTTTGTCATTATCATTCTCTTAGCTCCCTCTGTGGTGGGTAGATAAAGGACATTTGGTGGAGGTATTTTCTTTCTTCACTGTCTGTGAAAGGAGACTGGCCTAAGGTAAGAACCTTTGCTTTTAGATGGCTGGTGCCAAGCTAAAAAAGCCTGTCTGAATCCATAGGTGCTACCAACTTTAATTCTGGTGATTTATTAGTGGCATTTTCCTCTGTGATCTTAGAATATCAGTATTACCTCAGTGTGCTAAACCACGTTGAATGTAATGCTTGACAAATGAAACCGTAAACTGAAAAAGTTATAGCCATTTTAAGGTCCCACGGAAAGAGCACGATTGTTAATGCTGATGTCTTTTACAGGTTCCAGCCAAGATAATTCCACCTACACTCATTCACTCTGGAGTTTTGGTGTCTTCTTTTTTTTAAAAAAAGTTTTCGGTGTCATAAGGAAAAAAAAAAGAAAAAGAAGCCCTTCACTTTAGTGCCCAATTTATTCTGCTATACCACAATAGAGATTTAAAAATATTACCATGCTGCAGAGTCTTTTTTGTGTTCTGCAAGTCACTTCAGAATCCTCCAGGGTGAAAGATATTATAAACACAGAATTATCATATTGTACATTGCATTCCATTGAATTAAATATATTTCTACCATTCCTGTATTATTGAAGAGAGAAAGTTACAAAAAAGGGATTGTCGGATGCAAATAAAAGAAAATTATCAGTGGTCCCAACAGAAAAGCAATGCATGCTCATCCCAAATAAAGTCTCTTCTAACATAGGAAAACTCATGGGATTTTGTTTCCAGCAGAAATAATTCAATATTCCTACTATGGTACTACTGATTTTACAGCAATTTATACCACTTGAAAATCTGATCTAGCAAATTCCTCACTGACCTAACTAGACATATGATATTAAAGTGGCAGAACTAAGATTCTGTAGTTAGAAAAACAGAGATCCTATGATGCAAATTAGTACTATCGCTTTATGCTGACACTGTTTTGTCTATTAATATGGTTAATAAAACTAATAGCCCATATTTTTACAAATTAGCTAAAATATTTTTTGCGTATTTCTTTTATTTTCTTCTTTTTTTTTTTTGAACTTGTCTGGTTTTCTTTTTGGCAGAATCTTGTATAAAATTAGTTCTGTTATACACTTGTTTAGTTTTATCCATTCACTTCTTTTATTATTTGTTTGTTTTCGCAAAATGGGAAAAAAAATGAAACGATCATATTAAAGCACTGGAAGTGATGCCTCAAAGCCAGATAAAGTGAAATGACACAGAGAAACTAAAGATGATTCCAAGGATCAGAGCTGCATAGGATTAAACTTTCATCACTGCAAGAGGGGAAGTGTTAGATATATTTGAGAGGGGAGTAATAGAAATAATGATATGTGAGCAGAGAGTTAGCAGCCTCGTACTTTTGCAGCTGAAGCTATGGCGAGTTTTGCCACCCTCTTCAAGACATGTGAAAAGCAGAATTTGACATTCATGTAGCACAATTGTGTATTGTATTTCAACACATAGGGAGAACAATGTTTTTTAGGATTTGGAGTTGGAAGGGAAATCCAGTGAGACTAATTAAGTAATTTACAAATAAATAAAACAAACTTCAAAAGTCTTTTGAGGTTGTAAATAATTTTGGTAGGGAGGGTTCTGCAAAAGTGTTAGGTGAGTGTATCAAATATACTTGCTCTGTTCCTGCTTTTCTCAATCATTCATTTATAGCCGTTGTTGTGTACAGAATACTAGGATTATGGACCCTCAGGCTGAACAAATATGGCTGTTCTTGTGTTCCTGAGGGATTGCCCATATGAGAAAGAGCTTGTATTCTGTAGACACTGATAGGAAAATGCAGATCAGCAGTATCCAGGGTTTATAGATAAATTCTGCACCTACATGTGGGAAGGGGAGCAAGCCTTCTTTCCAAATTTTTAGTCCAGAAAAGGAATTTTCTACAGCAATGGCTTTAGTGGTTCTACTAAAACCTATGCTGAGCTTAAAGTGTTCCAAAGCACGCGTCATGTTCTTCTGCATAAACAGATGGAGGTTCTCCTGATGCTGAACCTACTGATACTGCATCAGGAACTCATTATGATGACATAGGAATGAGAACATTAAAAATGTAAAGGAATGATACACTTTAGACACTGACACAAAATATTGTAACATATAAGATGTAATCCCTGTGAGATTTACGTGGTTGCATATTTCTGGCGCATGTGAAGACAATACTGTACTAAAAACTGGGAGAGAAGTCAGCTAATAAAACATCCTTTTTCCTGCCTACTGTAAAAGTAAAGGTCTATTGCATACTGCTGTTTAGATACAATAAGAAATAAAATAATTACAATTAAAACAAAAAACAAAACCACAAAGCTGTACAGCAATATTGCATTCTAAAGTAAGTAAAACATTGTGCTATAGACTGAATTTGGGGGATCCTTCATATCCAAATCAAAAGGAAAAAAATATGTGCCATTACAAATTGTAGCAAAACATCTCCTGATCCTCTCTTTCTCCAACAAAGCTCTTAAAACTACATAATACCGGTTTGTGCCTACCTGTCAGTATGAAAAAAAAGAATTTACCGCAAATATTTTGATTTCCCTTCGGTTCCAATATCTTAATGGTTAAAAATACAAGTTAATAACAAATGGTATTTTGCAGTCTTTCACATGTGAATTTTAACAAAACTTTGCTGATTTTTTATTTCTAAATGACCATTTTTGTAATTACTGTAAGTATAACAATTTAGCAGATGATAGTTTGAATTTTTTACAAGTTTAATCATTCATGCATACAGCCTGTTTTCAGTAACTATTCAGTATGATAGAATCCATGTACCTTTAAAAAAGCCTGAACTGGAAAGAATCATCTGGAAATTTCAGTGGTTACCCTGATGTTATGATAAATTATGTGATGAACAAATATTGGCTGATTCAGCAAATAACAAGTGCAATCTTTGGCAGATTGTAGTCTTGCAATTAAGCCTTGGATTGCAAGTCATAAAAGTCTTAATTCCATACCTGGACGTATGACAGTTTTCTTTCCTGTGATTTTATGCAACTTGTCTGTATTAACAGCATCATATAGAATTCAAATTGTAAGTGTTGAAGACTGACAATCCAAATGATAAACTTGCAATCCATAACATTCAATTTGGGTTAGTACTTCAATGTCTAAGATATATATTAAGAAGATAAATTCATAAATGCACCTAAAGAACTCAGATACACCATCTTCAAAAAAGTAAAAAATATATACATTAATATTTTTCTAGACAAAATATTTTCTTTTTATATATGCAAACTTCTATTTTTTTATAAACTTCAGTAAAAGGTTATAAATCTTTAATAAAAGTGAATGAAGTTACTAATTGATTTTGTGCAGTTAGATCATGACCTTGTGTTGGTGTAGCTGAGGTAACAAGGTGCTAATAAAATGTCCTAAATACAAGAAAATATTATTTTCAAAAGACTTTTTCTTCATAATGTATTACTCTAAAATAAGATATTACTAAAGATACATTAGTGTCCCTCATCTTCACCAGATTTAGACTGTGCAATGGAATATAAATTATTAATTTATTGAAGACACCATTTTAAGCTATTGTTGCATAAGTGTTTCTAGTTTCCAATGCCATAGAAAAATTACCTCCTTTAAAAAAACAAAAAATACCTAGAGAAGAAAAAGTTCTAGACACTTACAGAGTGTAAAGCTCCTATTTCTCATCCATGAAAATACCCTTTGACCCAAGAGCAGAGTTTAGATCCCATTACCTAAAACTAAATAGTGTATTACCTAATACCTTAAAAATGCTGCTGCTTCTGTTTCAGATCTAGCCTGCAAATGGTAAGATGGATATATTTTTCTTAAATGTCAAGATTATTTCCAATACTTTTCATATTTTCCCACCCTGCATAGCATTACATTGCCATATATACTATATCAGTTATATACACATTTTTTGAGATAAAAAGCATCACTAATGTTAAACAGAAAGTAAACCTGACATACTTCACAGGTACAAAGTTTCATGAAATTTATTTTTGCATGTAAATTAAAAGCAAAACTCTAGACATTCATAATACTGGTTAACCTTTGCTGAAAACTTCCTGTTTCCAAAATGAATTAATATGAAATGGACTATTTTTATTCATGAATTTTTTAGAATATAGTCACTTATGTGACTCTAAGTCCATTTGGATATATCTCTGCCTGTTGGCTTAGCATGGAGCTCAGTGCAGGCTAGCTGCACAATTTTTTACCTGACCTTTCAAGTGGATATTGCATCCTGTATCAGCTTGCAGATTGTTGTGTTTATACTCTAACCTGTTAAAGCCAGTACAAAACTATGTATAAGGGTAATTACTGTAGTTCCATCAATTGCAGAATGGATATTTATGTAAGTGACAATTTCAATGACCCTTAACACCTGCAAAGAAAATATCTGCATCCTCTTTGGAGGGTGGTCTATTGATAAGGGTTATCCTGACAAAAACTGCAGACTGAAATAAAAACACTGAGACTAAATTTGCTAAGCTGACTCAGAAAGAAATACTTCACAAGATAATAATCTATTTATTTATTTGTTTATTTATTTACTTTACTCTCTATGCTAAATTACAGTTGTTCTCTCCTAAACTTTTCCTTTCATGGTTGTGAACCAAAGGGTTAATATGTATTTATCACAGAAATACAGGCAAAAGAAAATGTCAGGTAGCTTTTTCCAACATATCCAACAGTGCTCTAATATATTTTTTTTCTAAAACTTATAGAAATAAGCAAGTCTGCAATGATTAGGCAAAGAAGTACTTCCCAAAGGCCACTTTTAATTGGACAAAATTAATTCTACACATATTCCCAAAGTTTTACTTAATTCCTCAAACAAGACCCTAAATTGGACAACTATGTAAATTAGGATTGGATCTGATTAACTAAAGATTACTGAGTTTTCTCATTGTTGACTTTAAGCTATGCTTTCTTTCCCCTTTGCGCTTTCATTTGTCAGTGTAAAAAGGTAAATAATGGATATAGGGATTTTGTTTGTTTGTTTGTTCTCCACAGAGAAGCCCAAACAATAGCATTAGGATTGGAATTACACCATTACTACATTACATTTAGGTTTCACAGGTTCTGAAACTTCTGATCATTTGCAGTGCTAATATTGTGTTCTCTTTTAAAGCCCTATATAAGTAAAAAAATTTAAAAATTGTAAAATAAAAATGACTGTTCATCTTGTGGATTTTTATTGTCTTATCTGTCCCCCATCTCCTGATTTATCCTTCAAGCTATCTGGGACAGGAATTGCTTTATACAGCTCCTAACACGATGGTGGTGTTGTCTATGCCTAGAGATGCAAGTGAGATGAAGATGCAGTTCTGTTGTGCTGATAATCAGTTGGCAGGTAGTGAGGAAAGCATTTCCTAGGCTTTTGTTCATGTTTCTGAATTTATGATGTAAGAATAATCTATATCTAGGTATGGCTGAACTATACAGACACACATTGCCACTCTACATATCTTATGAATATAGAAGGCATCATATCTTATAGATCCTTACATCAGTTTGCCAGATATGGTGATATGCTCACAGGACCCTTTCTCCCAGAAGCAGAGGATGAAATGGATCTTTAAATCAATTTCCTCATATGTATCCCTCTCTTTTATATGTTTCCCCAAGGAAGGTTGATACAGATTTTTTTTTTTTTCTCCCCAGTGGAATTATTTAAATGCCTTCCCAGACATGTTAGATATTATACTCTGGAGCTGTAAATTAATTTTTTCTACAACCTATTCACTTGTATTTCTATTGAATTTGTCCTGCTACCTGAAATATACACGCTAGACATATTTGCATGTTATTATTTTTACTTTATTAGTATATTCTATAGGAGATTTCTGGATGAAATATTTGTATATGCACACATGATTTAAAAGTATGTTAAATTTTGAGTTTGCAAGTGTTACTTTTCCACATATAGCCTATGGAAAATCCAGTTGTAAAGACAAAACAAATTGCTGCTAAAACAGAAAACCACATTTTTCTTTCAGTGTTTTTGAGTTTTCCATATCACAGACTCAAATTTCTTGTAGTTTTAAGCATCTATACTCTAGTTTATGATGAAAAGATAGTTATTAACCCTATCTTATAAGGAAAATCTCCTCGATTTAATAAAAAAAAGAAACTCATAAAAATAATAGCTATTTTACAATACTAACTGAATAACATTTGGCTACATAGGTAATATACTGAAGACCTTCAAATGCCTTCGAACATCTTATTTTATTCCTCAGAATGGATATGTCATATATTTTCTGGTATTTCTGTTTTTTCTTCCATAAAAGTATCATTTTCTTTGTAAGCTTGGCTTGGTTTTCCCCAGTTTGGCTAGGTTCACTGCTTTTAGCTGGTTTAGTAATCTCATAAAAATTGATTGAACGAAAAGTAGGGGACAGGTTAACAGTGGGGGTTTTTTTCCACCATATTGTCCA
The DNA here is from genome assembly GCF_026419915.1 of Harpia harpyja. Classification (NCBI taxonomy): domain Eukaryota; kingdom Metazoa; phylum Chordata; class Aves; order Accipitriformes; family Accipitridae; genus Harpia; species Harpia harpyja. The sequence goes on from NC_068943.1 coordinate 10,651,140, forward strand.
TTGGGTACCTCTGAGGAAAAGATAATTTAATTGTTTAGGATCAGCTGAAATTTTTGCATTTTTACTGTTATTTAAGCCTGAGGAAGACCATTTAATGTGAAATGTGGAGTTCTGAAGAAGAATACAAAACAAAAATTGCATTGTATTTCAAGATGCAGTTATTTTTTGAGGTAGTTTTAACCTCTACTTACAATATTTGTTAAAGTGAACATTCCTTTGCTTGTTCTTTCCTTGCTAATTAACTACAATTTTGTTTCCAGCCTTATTGTTACATCTCGTCGTTAACAATAGCACATAAGCCTAATGTAGATTTTGCATAAGCCTAATTTAGATAGCTAGCTCTTTTAGGATGTTCATGTTAATGATACAAAGGTAGGTAGGTCAGTAGACCTCTAAGTAGTGTTCCCTGGTTTTGTTTTTGTTTGACACATAAAATATTTTCTGTGAGATATAAGAACAGTTCTTGGTACTGTACCCAATATTTTCTTTCTTATTCTTGAATATTCTTAATTTTTATCTAATTCAGTACTATTGCTACTAGTAAATTCCAGAATTATGACTTAGGTTCTTATTTTTAGCCAAATGAGATTAACAGAATAAAACAAAAGCAAAACAGAAATAATATCAACAAAAAAACCCCAAACCTCTCTACCTTTATCTTGAGCACCATCAGATGTTAATCCATTTCTTTATCTTCCTATGGGAAAATAAAACCATGATCACAAGAATATTACACTAAGTTAATCTAAAAACAATAAAGACGTAAAATAGTTGGAGAAGGAAAATAAAGAACCTGTTTGTCAGCATGATGATTTAAGATTTGGGAGAGTAAACTCCATCAGGATGTTAGGAAATGAAGATCAGTTAAGCATATTATAACATTAAACATTAAGATCTGTAGTGTGTGCTTGAAACACATAACCATGACAGTACTTCATGAAAGAAGAAAGATTTTTTTGCATTTAAGTTGTCATTTAATGAAATTTAGGAAATTAAGAAAAAAATGAAATTCACACGATAGATTATGTTAATAGCTATGTGGCATTAGAGCTGTTTCTTGACATTAGACTTGACGTGAGGGAGCATTTCTTTACCAAGAGGGTGGTCAAACACTGCAACAGACTTCCTAGAGAGGTGGTCAATGCCCCAAACCTGTCAGTGTTTAAGAGACATTTGGACAAGGCCCGTAACAATATGCTTTAACTTTTGGTCAGCCCTGAATTCGTCAGGCAGTTGGACTAGATGATCATTATAGGTTCCTTCCAACTGAAATGTTCTAGTCTAGTCTAGTCTGTTCTGAATCTGGGAAAAAAAGTCCTTAAACCCACAAGACTTCCATTTACAACACCTAAATTATCAATTTTAAATCATTTCAGTGTAAATCAGCATCTTTCTGGAGATGTATCTTACCAGTAAACATACTTGTTCCTGGGTAGGGACATTGTGCTACTTTATCAGGAAAAAGTTTAAAGGTGAACTGAATTGAGGGGGTTTTTTTTAGATTACCGAAACACTAAATTGTATTAGAAAATAACAGGAAGTTTAGGGAACAATGTGAAAAACATGGGGTTTAGAAGTTACTGTTACAACAACAGAAGTTACTAGAAGTAACTATTAGAAATCTATTAGAATAATAGAAGTTATTCTAATAATAGAAGTTACTATTTATTTGGTTCATCATTACACTATGACATGATGAACCAAGAGATACAGTCTAATTCTTCTCTCCTAGAGAACTGTGGCTTTGTGCCACTGTAATACTTCACAGTAGCTATTCCTGATTTATACAGATATCAATAAATGACGAATCAAGTCATGACACAAAGTCATGCATGAAATACTGGGAAAAAGATCATTTGAAAAAGAAACTAAACACTTCTGAAAACACACCCCTATTCTTACAAAAAAGACCGTGCTCCATACAAAACTAAATACATATAGTAAATATGAATGTTGGGTCAGAAAAGAAAGATCTTATCCATGCAAAACCTTTTTTCTGCTTTAGCAGCCTTATGGCAGCAGGGCTATTGTTTCTGGTGATTGGTATCACACACACCCCAGATAGAAGTAGAATGATAGTTATGGATGTATTCTCTTGTTTATGGTCACAATGCTAGGCACTGCAGGAAAAAACCCGGTAACACGTGTCATTCTCCTCCTTGACCTGATTTAAAAATCTGTGAAAGATCCCAAGTGCTGTCAGCTGATATACAGTGTTAAGAAACTTTTCCTTTTTTTAAGTATTCAATTATTTTTCTTTGGAAATAATATTTAGGTGCAGAGGTGATACCTTTCACAATGCCTTAGCTTCTAATTTCCATGGGAAGTATCTGTCAAGCATTTTCTAGTCTTATATCAAGGAAGGGCATCAAAGTCATAATGGAAGCTGATGACATTTGATATCAACCTGCATTTAACATAAGTGAAACTTCAAATATTTTAATAAAATCAGAAGAACGTTTATGTACTTTTCTAGTATCTGTACCTCTTGTGTGAGAAAGCCCTTTTCTTGAAAATTGTACTTACAAAATGAGTCTTTTTGCAATAGCCATACTTCTCAAGGAAAAAGTTGCTTTCTTGACATAAGTATTTCTTGCATAAAAAGGCCTGTTTCCTAGTAACTACACTTGTAGGAAAAGAGAAGGCTAAAAAATTCAGTGAAACAGTAGTACCAGTAGACAGCCTGACAGAAATTACATTCAGCTCCCACTTTTAGTTACATAATTCTGTATTTAAAAAATTTCACGCATTATTGAGGCAAACATTACCTGATTCACCCTGCATCTCTTCTGTGCATTCATCCTCAGAAAGATAGATTGGAGAATGACTGAGATTAATTCCCTGGAAGATTACAGAATCTAGCAACTCTCTACTTTCTAGCTTCCAGATTCTAGCTTCCAGATGTTACAAACAATGAGCCTTACAATTTAGGAATTTACGCTAGTTGCTTGAAGTTAGTCTGTGTGACTAAACTATGTGTGAGTAATAAAAAAACCAAAAAGCAAATTAAAAAAAAATTTTAAAAAGAAGAAAAAAACCCCAACATTTAACTAGTTTTGGGATGGAAATGATGTCTAAGAATTAAATGGATGGGAGGATTCTGAGATAACTGGAGGAAACAGAATTTGGCCTAAATTGCAATGCTGTAATACCAGGAAATATTATATACAAATTTCCCAATTGAGTCTAAAATACTGAACCCTACAGTCTTCAGTAGACAAGTTTCCATTGTACTGAAAAGGACTACATAAGAACTGGTCACAAAATTGTAAGAATTAGAGGTCAATAAGATGTAACTGAATTCATCTGTCTCAGTCACTGCAAAATAATTCTGTATTCTTCTCTAGAATAATCTTTCCAATGTATCACCTAGTCTGTTTAGAAAATAATGAGGTTTCTCTGATTCTGTTCACCACACTTCTGCTGTCAAGCACAAAATGACTACAATATATGCAATATTCACATTCAGATTTTTAGATCAAAATCCCTCACTCAATGGGTCACACACAGACTAATGCAAATGCACCCTACCTACTACTACAGATTATTTTAGTATTTCAGAATGGTTTTAATAGGAATACTTTTCTTAATGATAAGGTCCTGTTTCCTCTTTTCATTACAAATTTTCCAGTAAAAATCAATACTATAACCTAAGAGCTATTTCTACTCCCATAGTAAGTTTAACTTTTCAAGACTTCCTGACATATTGTCTTGCTACTTCTACTTCTCTGAATCTGTTATATTTACCTTTTTTTTTTTAATTGTAAATCAAGTCTACGAGGCCAGCCAGTCATTTTTGTTATTCAGTTTATCAATACTTCTAGGATAATGAAATTCTTAAATTACTATTCATGTGTGCTTTGAACATTAGACAATTAAGTGCTCTCGAAAGTAAATTGATGCCACTGATTAAAGGGGTTTTTTTAGATAAAACCATCAATAGTAGTGCAAATGGCTCAGCAGGTTACACAGGGGAACATGCTAAATGTCAGCATCCTGAAATTTGATCTACGAACTTATCATAAAATAGTTAATGCCATACCAAAGTTAAAATGTTTCACTATGTTCCCTTATTGCCCTCAGAAGTGTCTCAAGCAAGACCATAAATATTTCAGGACATCATTTTGGATGAGGTAGCTTAAATGTCTGTCAGGTGATGGCATTGTGATAGCAGCACAAAGGCACATTGGCATAGACAGTATATCAACAAAATTATCAAAAGAAAAAACAAAAGTTCATTTAAAAGTTTTCTGATCATTATACACATTTTAAAATAGTTCCATATATTTCAGATATCCATACTTATGCCACCTTTCATGAAAAATATAATTCTAATATAGTTTAAAATATTCAAAATATTTTTTCCTCTAATAATTTCAGTTTTAGCAATCTTTCTACATGGCAGTGTCCAGAGTTGTAGAAATAATTAAAAACAAAGTTTTGTGGGATTTCTTGGGTTTTGGTGTGGGCGGTTTTTTGTGGGTTTGATTTTTTTTTCTTTTTAAGCAGTACTAGTTTGTATGAAACAGCAGAAATAGCACACCATTTATTTTTTGTTTGTGGGAATATGGTTATATATTTGTGAATGCATGTGTGTGCATGTGAGGGAGAAAGATGGGAGGAGTTATATCACCAAGGGGCTTTTTCTTCTCCAGTCTCCATAGTGACTGACAACTAGTTATTTCAACAAATGCAAGAGAGCACCAGCCTTCACAAGTTTAATACATCTCACACACCAGGGAAGGCATTTTACTGTGTATATGGCAGTGTTGATGATTCTTTAAGATACTATTTTGTTGAGAACAGAACACTTTTAATGTAGGGAATGCAGGACAAGAATAGGTCTGTTGCCCAGTTTTTAATATACTCGATTCTTAGACAGTAAAAATAATCCCCAATATACTCACTACTACATGAAAGACAGATTGTGACTTCCACAAGTGTTTTCTTGACTTAAAATTGAAAACTTGAAAAGGAAAATCGTCTCCCATTTATTGACTGAAGCTGCTTTGTTACTGAATAAAAAACACCTTAAACTTTTTGTGTGTATTATTTGGAGTGATTCAAAGTTGTTACACTTCTAAACTCTCCAAGAATGTTGTCCTTATTAATATTCAGCTTCTATGTGTTGTTCTGTGATTTGAACGAAAGCAATAACAATTAAAAAAGGAACCTAACCATTCTTCTCCTGAAAGAAATTTAAGAGCTCTTCATGCCTTTAGTTTAAGGTTAAAGATTCAGGTTTCATTAAGAAAATAATTTTATTTGCAGAATGGATCTACTGAGCACAGTCTATTCTACTTAATATGACTTTATGTACTGAACTAATGTAGTTTTAAAATAAGAAGGAAGTGAACTCATGCATTAACGTTAGACCATCTCCACAATGAGTAGTGAATAACATCATAAAGACTTCAAATAAAGTCAGTTTGGATTTATGACTCTGAGCAGCTCACACTGATCAGAACAAATAATTTACCTTGAAATTAATATAAAGTGCACATCTAACTTACAATGAAATATTATAACAAATGATAATTTGTAATCACAGAAATGCATACGGCTTACGGTACATAACCATAAATGTTTTAGAATACACTGAGAATTCACGCACCACTTTTTCTTCAGACCAGTGTCATTTCTAGCCATATATTGCCTACAGTACCACTACTTAGAACAGCTTGGGAAAGCCTGACTCAACATAGGTCTGATAATTTTAATGAGATATGGGATTTTCTTTTCAATTTGCAATGGTTGAATTTAAAGGGACTGTGAGTAAGAATGTTTTAGGACAGCTAGACAAAAAGCAAATTGCTATATACATCTAAGAGAGAAAGTACATCTTTGCTGGTACACTTTTAGGACCAAAACAATAAAGCATTCATACGTTTGTGCAATGCAGCAGGCCTGACTAACATAGAAAAAAAGAAAATTCAACAAGTACATATGATACCATGACAATCAACTGTAAAATATAGAGGTGAGAATAAAATTACTTCTTCATTAGAACTAATTAAGTAGTAAAGTCTATAAAAAATAACAGTTTTATAAAGGAAATAAAATGATAACTAAAAAATAAAACATTTCCAATTCAGTGATAATTAACAGTTTGGAGGGGTAATACAGTTAGAAATAATTTGTAATGTATATACAATTCTTGTTACAGATGGAAAGCTTTATAATTATCAAAAGTGTCACAGCAAGATGTAATATGCAGTGAAGACTTGATGCTCTATTAAAGTCAGAAAATATGTAGAAAGGTATTTTTCAGCATATTGTTAACACTTTCTAATAATCATCAGAATTGTAATACCAGATTTTCCAAATGTTCTGAACTTTTTCTGTTAGTTGGGTCAATTTTCCTACATAACCTGCTGTATGGGTAATATCAAAAGATGGATACAAAAATCTGGGTGTAATTTTGCATATACAGCTTTTGTTTGTTGATGTAAACTTTGACATCTGCATTTGTGTATAATGGCTATATGCAAAATTTGGCACATATGTCATGCAACCAAATATATGAGCATAAAATTTTCAGCACTTTTATTTTCTCTGAATTATTATCCACATACCTGATATATTTTCCTTCTATCTTCCTCTAGGCTTCAGGCTAAATTTGGTTCTGCTTGGCAGATACAAACAAATGTGTGAAAGCAGTAGAATCGCTATGTAATAATGACAAGAGAATAAAGCTATTGAAACAGTTATCTAGAAGATTTTTCTAGAGTATAAAAGATGCTTAATTAGCAACTATCAGGATATTGCTTTGCTGGAGATCATATATTATGTCTTTAAATCCGGGTAATCACAGAATTATTTTGACATTCAGTATTACAATATCTTAATAGAATGCATTTAAATTAAAAAAAAAAAAATGCTCTACATAAAAGACAGTCCTGACCCTAATATAATGAGAAGCTCAAAGACCCCTTAACATTCATTTTTCAGTATGATATAGCTCTGCACCTTCAAATTTGGGATAGAAACAATATTTGAAAAATTTGAATACAACTAAGAATACTTGTATTCCCTCTACAAAATGTCTAGATTAATGCAGATATTGTTTTCTAAAAAAATTGCAGAAATGAAAACATTATGATGAAGAAGTATCTCTGCTGTTTAAATATTGACAACTGCTTCAATGAGGTAAATCCATGAGAAAATATTAGTCCTGATGGTATTATTATCATATGGCTGTCGGTTTCAGATTTTTTCGGTTTTGTTTGTCATTCTCAATTATATGTAGCTGCACTGAAAAAGAGCCCATCAGAACCTGAACTCCATTATGGTATGAATTTTTATGTCTGCTTTACATGACCTTTGTGTCAGTTGCTTTTGAACAATGTTGTATGCTAAATAAGTGACAATAGCCCAAATTAGGTTTCACAGAACTAGAATATAAATCTCATTTAAAGGTATTCTTCATTATTATGAAGTTCTTCACCTCAAGAAGCAGACTAATGCACTCTGGACACATCCTTTGCACATCCTTTCACTCAGTCTGATCTAAAACAGGAGTAACTGCCAGACAGAAATGTCAATGGAGTTCATCAGTACAAGATGTGGAAAAATCAAGGCCACAATTTGTATACTAATTGTCACAGGAAATCATTATACAAATCATTTGTAGATTATACAACCTGGACGTTACAGCTATCAAGGTTTTTTAGCATGAAAATTTTAGGCCACTTTTTTGTTACAATCCTGTAAAAAACCACAGTGTGGAAATCTATACATGTATTTTTTGTATATGTGTATATATATATATACAGAAATTAAAGCATACTCCCAGCTAATCACACATATAGTTTGATTTAAGCAAAACAAGCCTACTAAAGTTAAGGGAGTTATTTGTACGTAACTATGGACTCACATTTGGTCTAATAAAGACAGTCAATGTTATTGCTACTTCAGTTTTCCTCTTTGTCATCTCCATCCCCTACTCCATCCTTGAAAATCAGAGACCACTGTGTCTAAACTTAATAATCATATAATTAACAATTGTACTAAGTTGAGGATATTTCTAACGTCACTTCCGTAAACATAGGCATACAATTATAAATGCATCTCCCTACAAAGAGTATCCATTTTCAGCCATTTCAGTAGGTTTTCAGCTTGTCTGCTTGTCATTTCCCTTTAGTCCTACCCTCAGTGTTTTTTTAAGCATGAGAGTTTTTCTTTGACGCTGTGATGCCCTGTCCTGGATAGGGACTGAAGGGCAAAAGAGAGGGCAACGAAAGGCAGAACCCTCATGATTCAGTGCATGCCACGATGAAAGCTACCTGACATAGCAGACCTCCTTTGAGAGGGAGGAGGACAGACAGCAGAGGGAAGAAGATAGAAGGAAATGCCATCTCAGGCTTCTAAAGCCTTGAAAGAAAAGAACACCCTGCTGCTGGCTTTAATAGGTCATAACAACAGCTGTCTTCCCCTTGTGAATGTTTCCTATGATGTAGCATTTCCTCATATGACATTCTTCAGTTCCATCTACCTCTCGTATTGCTTCATGCCTCAATGCACCACAGGAGCATCATATTGCAAAAAACTCTTCTCTTGTGAAGTGCCTAAGCACCGCAGGAATAGTGCTTCTCTGAGAGAATGAAGAGAGTCTTCATTATGTATTCCAGCTTTTTTTTTTTTTCTTCCCCAGAAATATACCAGTAACAATGAAAATTATCTGACACCATTTAATAAACTAACATTGTAACAGAATTCAGTTAAATTGTCAGATACATTACGGTGGCACTTTGCTGCATAATTTAGGTCTAATGTGTTTTAAAGTACATGAGACTTCTATATACATATATGAGCATACATAGATATCATATACACCTATGATGCTGTATAAATGAAAAGTATACATAGAAATATATGTGTCTATAGTTATAAAGTTATGTATATAATATATGATGTTCTCTAATGTTTTTAATGCTTAATGTTTAATACTGCAAATATAAATATTATCAATCTAAAGACAGTTTTTGGATTATTCTGTTAAGTATCTCACTGCATTTCTGAGGTATTAATATTATTTGATATTTGCTTTCTTTACTGTTCATTGAAGGATAATGTACAAAGCATCAGATGAAAATACATGAACCAATTTTATGAGGTCAAAAGCTCCAGTGAATACTCAGTAGATTTTTTCCAATTGATCAAACAATCAAAAATTGAAGGTTCAGTCCTGCAAATGCTTCGACATATGAACAATTTTACTCCCATAAGTAGCTCTTGGTGATATTATTAAATTTCTGAAAGTAAAATTACTCATATTGTTCAGGGCATGCAAGTCTAAATATCAGCAATATATTAACTATTAAAAGTGTTATTTTTGCTATAGAACTGCACTTTAAATATACATTCTATTTGACAATAACACATTTAAAACCATTCTGTGAAATAACATTGCTTGACCTCATTTATTTTTTTTTAGTATGGCTTTTTCAAGATCTATTAAAACAAATCTTAAAGGATTATTTAATTATTAATTAATTAAAGTATTTTGAAACTTAACCAATATAATGCACTAGTAAAAATCTGTTGTTATAGTCTGCAAGTATGAGATGACTGTGTATGAAAACATGCATTTAATACTCTTAATTACTATGGTATATTAATTAAACTTAAGAGTATAAAGTGATACATTCTGTAAGACAGCTGAATGCAACTGTTTCTAGCAGTTTAGATCAACCACTTGTTTACTGATGGGTTTTGGTGGGGCAAGACTGGTGATACACATCCAGATATTAAACAATATTCACTTTTGACAAAGATTTTAGTTCAATATAAAACTAGATAAGTTGAATGTTTGATTTTGTTTTTATTTTAGGCAAAGTCACGTTTTGTTTGTCAGGAAGATTTTTATTTAACAAATTCTAAAATGCATCTGAAAAATAGTACTTTCTCAGGAAAAGGGTGTGGGGTTTTTTTTTATATTGAGCATGTCCAAAAAAAAAAAAGTGCTATTTTCACCTCACTTTCTAACACAAAGTTCATTTTTCCTATAATTGTTACAGATATGCCAATAAAAACATGTTTAATGGAAATTAATGAAAAGAAAAAAAAGTATTGTAGTACCCAGTAAAGTCTTACAAAATATTTATTAGTGAAGAAATACAATACAAAAGATTTTAAAGGTCGGATCCTACAATGCTTTGCTGAGCAAGATGGAAATTGGCAAAGAATGCAGAATTTGACAATAGCTAATTTATTTCTAACACAAGATGGATATATGATCTTAATATTGCATTAGTCATTTAGGCCCAGATCCTTAAAGGCATAAGACTTCATCTTCTTTTTTTTTTTGAGTAACTGTCATTTAGCCCTTTATTTATTATATAATTGTGTATGAATTAAATAATCTGAAGTCTAAAGAAGAGATTGAAAACTTCTCTGCTAAGCAAAAGTGCACTGGTTTCTTTGGGTGTTTTGCCTGATTAAGGACTGCGAGAACAGGCCTTAGGGAAGATCTAATAGGAAACCTATTAAGTGACCATGAGATCACATACTAATCCTATCCTAAGGATAAAATCTATTCCTATTTTTGACTGAAGTGCTAAATTCCTCCTGGCCTGTCATCAGCACAGGCATAGTTACTTCTTCCTTGCTTTTGTGTGTGTGTGTAAAAGAGACAGTGCAATATCAACCTTAATATGTCTTTTATTATATTATAACCTATAAAATGTGGTTTTGACATAATAATGACTTAATTAAAAATATTAAGAATATAATACTTTTATTGAAAACATGTATGAAAGAAAATGAAAAGAATTGGCTGTTAACTTCAGTGGCTGTTTTACATATCTGTCTGTAGCTTTCTGGAACAGTTATGTCAAATTATTTTTACTTATGCCAAAGTCTTATTGGGGAAGATGTGAATTTTCTAGCCAGAAATGTAGGTAAGAAAACATGGCATTTGTTCATCCAGCATAGACTTAGTAATTCATATATTTCCAGGTTCTTATTGTTATAAAAGGCTGTAAAATATTGTGTTTCTAGTAGAGGGAGACATTTAGATTTACTGATGAATCAAGTTCTAACAGAGTGCCTTCCTCTAACACATTCAAAACTACTTGAAAGCCACATCTATATAACAGATGCATACAATATGCTGAGATTTCTCTGAAAAACCCTTTTATGAACTACATTCTAAACCTTCTGTTCTGGGATGGTGAAAGAAATTCAATTACACCATAAATATTTTATCCAGGTACAGCATGAAAAAGAGAACGTTCTTTAAAAATTGGGATTATATTTGTTTTTCATTTTTTAATAAGGTAAATATAGTATTTCAATGAACTATACAAAGCATCTTTATCTTGTACAAGTCAAAAATGCAAAGCTGCATCTTCTGTGATTTTGCCAAAGGATTTAATAAATATTTATTCAGTAAGACTAGAAGGATTCAATAAGACTGGTGTTGAATTTATCTAGCCCTGTAATCTTGAACTTCTTTTTGAATATACAGCATGTATACACCATCTGATTCAAAGACTTCAGTTGCTACATATTCTACTAGGTAAGTTGTTGTGATGGTTAGTTACTCTTGGAGCTGCTTATTTTTCAGTCCCATCTTAAAGCATTTAACTAGAGTCAAACAAAACAGTCCAACAGCTAAGGAACTTTTTATGGTGTCTTGAAAGTTCTCCTCTTTCATTTGTTAAATTGTAATAATTTTTAAAATGTTAAATAATTTAATTATTTCCTCATTCACCAATATGAATGGTTAGGAAAAAAATGCTGAGTGAAAAACAATTCAGGCCTTCTCATAGCATTACAAATATCTGCATTAGTTCCCACTTTTTTTTTTTATCAGTGCATGCCACTTAATGTTTTTATAGCTGACAAATTTTATATGAAAGGCCATATATTAAAAATAAACAAAAATATCAGAATACATGGCATAAGGCTTGCTTTCCACTGGCATCTCAGGTATACAAACATCAAATCCTGTCCTTGAAATATCATAGCAATCAGCGTAATATGTAAAATGAAAGACTATGGAAATACATGCCAAATACTGATTCTAATATCAAGCTTTCCTCAGGTAGCAATTAAAAAATAATCAGCAAAAGGGTACAATAAATATAGAAGATTTCTTGTATTTCCATGTCATATTTTTCTGAAATTATTTCATATTATTGCACAAAAAATGCAAATCTGAGCTCCAAAATATGTGTACACAACATATGAATAATGAAAGTGATATCAGTCATTAGAACTACTGGAACTAATGTTCCAGTCTTCGGAAAAAAATACAAAAATGTGTTTGGATGAAGTCTTAAACAGAAATCTTAACCAAAAGCTGGGCTATTAACACCAATATTTGGACCATGTATCCCTTTAAAATTATATTTTCTTTTTAAAAATTGCAATCTGTGTATGATAATATTCACTTCCTGTCTTAAACCACTGGGGAGTATTGTTGTGTAAGTTGAACAGTTACACATTTCAGTGGCAGAAGTGATGTTTGAATGCAGCTTTTATTAGCTTCTTAAGTGCCCAGTGCTGTTCCCATTGGCAGTGCTCCCATTGACTTCAATCAGGGCAGGAACAGGCCCTAATTTTGTAAGGCACTTTAGGATCCTTTGGGAAGAAAGGTGTTAGAAGAATACAAGCCATAATTGTCAATTAGTTGTCAACAAAGCACTCTCACAAATATCTCCCATGATCACAGAACAACATATCTTAATTTCAAATTTCAGTTTGCTGTAGCAATTTTAATGCTGCTGCTGAATGATTATTTGTCCAGGCTCTGAGACATTTTGTGACACCATAATTTCCAACTTTGACATGAAGAATTTTGATTCCTGTGTAATGGGGGCGGGGGAAAAAAAAAAAATTAAGCTGACCAAAAGGATTTTTCTAAGGTTATATAAAATAAGATAGACCAAAATACCTGCCTCTCTTCGACTGTGCTGCCCTGCTAAAACTCCCTTTATATGCAAGAACCTCATATTAAGGGTTAAAAGGTTACAAATATCTAAAAAGGATGCTTGCAAGTTTAAGATTTTGTAATATTCTAAGTATTCAATACTCTACATTCTGTACGTTTTAACTTTTGCATCTCTACATTTGGACAACAGAAATTAAATCATTGTGTTCACTTTTGGTAACAACAATCCTTGCTTTCAGAGTCTCTGCCCTGCAAATGACAAGTTTCTTCTCAGTATTAAGAAATAGTTTTGCCAACATTTATCTTTTAGATATTTAAAATGCAGAGATAAATATAAATTGACCATATTCCCAAAAACATGAATTCATTAAAAAGGGCTCCTCTTTCATCATTGCAGTCATTTAGCTAGTTGTAACATGGAGAGGTGCAAGGCCTCTTAGCCACTGTTCACTCACCTCCTAAAAACCCAGCGAGCCCCAAAAATAAACATGACCTGATTTTTCAAAGTTCAATGACACCACCAACAATAATTACAACAATTCTTATTGAAGCCTTTGGATGACAGCTATTTAACATCTTTATATTTCACTCAAATCCTGTAACCCCTGTTGAAATAAAAAAAATTAACTATTTTAGAAGACAAGACAAAATGAAGAAATTCAGCACCTATAACTATTTATCTTCTATATATGGCTTTACAGTTCAAATCTCTGAATAAATGAAAATATTCATTAACCCTCCCAGTACCTTTCTGCCATTAGGCTTAAACATTATTATGAGTAACCTTTTCAAGCCAGTAACATTCAATTAAAAACAAAATACAGGAAAACAAAAAGTAAGCATTTCAGAAATTGAACTAGTGTTAGATTTCAAGGTCCTCAGGCCTTTCTAAGCATATCAAAATGTTCTCTGATACACACACCTAATTGCATATTGTCTACATGAGTCAAACCAGAAAGTTCCCTTTTTAGAGGAAGAAAAGATTTTGGTAACAGTAATCATTATCCTAATATGCTCAGAAACACTTACTTCTCCATCGAGGAAACCAGAACTCAGACTAAGGACTGATTTAAGCCTGCATGTGTCAGACATGTATTTGAATTCCTTTTCTCCAAACATAAAAGTATGTTACACAAAAAATTCTGACTGAACCTGACAAGACTACTCACATCAATCAAATTATTCACATGTGGAAGTAGTCAGAGAATAAAAATCTACCTTTGAACTTTTGTCTTCATTGCTGTGTTAAATTATCTTTCCGTTAGGGTTGTGAAGTAATATCGAGCTTTAATGTTTTAAATGAACATTTGTGAGGCCTTACAGCAACACAGAGAGCAGGAGGTAAGGGTAACTAAGTATAAGACAAACACAAAAGAAAAATAGTTTCACTATGTAAGTTGAAATTACATAGTATTGATCAGGCCAAAGTTAGGAATTTTTGATATTTCACCATAGATGATTACATAGAGCAGTAAATAATTCTCAAACATTCAAATAGCAAATGAGGTAAAATTAATACATATTTTAACATTTTGTAAAATAAATCTGTTTCATTTGGACAATTGTTCCTAAGATAAATACTATGAAGACAAAATGATCAGAGGATGCTTTTTTCCTCCATAATTAAACCTCTGATCCTAACCAAACCTAACAAAAACTTCTTAGTAATCCAAGAATTCGTAAGAAATATTTAATTACAGATAACATTCAGTATATAAAATATACTGAAAATTATAGAACACATTCATTGTATAAAATTGCGTAGGGATGAAAAAATATTAATCATTATAAATACATTCAATGCTATTTCTAAAAATTGGTGAATTTAGAATCATTATTTTAACTACTTTTCATATTTATAGAAACAACTTTTCTCAAAAGAGTAGCAACTTCTTATTCTTTAGGAAAAAATTTTTAAGGAAGAGTTGATGTACAAGTTAGTACAATATGTATTAGTAGACTTCTACCATTTAAAACTTAGTAAGTAATATATTGCGCAATAAACCTAATAGTTTATGCTGTTCAACATGATACTATGGTACATTGCTACTTACTTGTTGGTAGCTATTACCTGCCATGCCAAAAAGGTAAAAAGAAACATTTCAGACCCAATCAGAAATTGTCGATAAGGAGTTCATTTTACCATTTAAATTACTCTGCTGAAAAGCCTCATTATATAAGCATTGCCTACTTATAAGACAGTTCCTCTTTTTGAGACAAGGTGCATTTAAAAAAATCAACTACAACAAAAAAAAAAGCTTCATTCTGCACTGTCTGGTGCCCCAGACATACATACATATAAATATATGTTTATGCATGTATGTATTCATGTTGCAGATTTACACTAATGATGCTATAGATAGAAATTTTTTTAAGAATTCCCTACCTAAAACATAATTTCCTTTGACATTGATGACAATTTTGCTTAAGGTCTTACTCCAGCTATCAGAGATACAAAAGCAAACACTTATGCCTCTTCACTGCCTCACAGTGTAAGAATGGAGAGAGAAGGAAGGGAGAAATGTAGACCATTTGATTCTGCTTAGAAAATCAATAGCTATCTAAAAGAGTACAATATTTTTCTTTAACAGAAAATATACACTCTTAAGAACAATAGCTTAGATCCCTCTGCCCACAATTGTGCTCCACACTTAAAATAAAATAAAAAGCAGGCTTCAAAACAAAGGCAAGCAGTTTGATTCAGTAATGCGTAGGAAAAAAGAATAAGACAAGCAAACTGAAAATTAAAATAGAAAATGTGTAACTGTTAACTCCATTTTAAAGAGTTAGAATGTTTTTAAACATTAATGTTATAAACTTTATGAACCCATCAATATATAATATTTTTAAAACATTTCCACAACCAGTATTGACTACATTGCATTCTATCTTTGGATGGAAATAAACTGAGAATATCCACCCTTAAAAGACCAAGCATAATTAAATTACTGAAGAAAGAAAACAATCTTTAGAAACAACCAAACTTATAACTGATAGGGATGTTATAACTGATTGAGATTTGAAACACCTTTCCAGCAAGTATTTTCCCTGTGCACAGTAAGCCAATAAACAGTCTCTAACAGGAAGAGACAAAAACATAAGACAAACTATAAAGACATTCCATACTTTCAAAAAATAAAATCAACGGGAGAATTTTCATTCACTTCAAAAACATCAAATATACTGATTAGCCAATTTTTCCTTTGATGCACTTTTCATCATCACTAAAGGAAGATATATATGCTTGAGAAGAAATGATTCAGCAGAATATTCATTCTTTGAAAATATATGGTTCAAGTTCTTTGATCTTAATGTAGGCATTTCTTATAAATTTGAAAAAAGAAAAATGTACATATTCTTGAATTTTGAGCTTAATGTGAAACATACTGTAACCTATATATTTGGGTTTGCTGTAAATTATCAGATAAAGTCTAACTGAATGTGCAGTACTGTATGTAACTACACATAAACTCATGTAACCACATCTTTATATCACTTATAAATAGTTCTATGAATGACTTAAAAAAAAACTATATGAAAACTATTTAAAATTTGATGACTAGTAAATTTTAGATAAATATGACATATTTGATTCAACTTAATAAACTGACAACCTGAAAATGCATTTAAAATGTTTAATTTTATAAATTTTAAAATAGAATTTACAAAGATAAAACTATCATAGCTGAAGAGTATCAATACCGTGAACAACCCTGCTCTAATTTTAGCAGAAAGCAACTGCCATTGGGACTATCAGCTTTATTATAGTTGTGACTAAAAAACTGAATAGTTGACCTAAGTTCAGCATTTAGAAAGAGAACAAATCTTTGCCATGTAATAATTACTGTATAATTAAATACATTTATGTATTTATTATTTTAAATCTAAATTCAGATATAGTGAGAGTTTTGTAAGAACTGGTTTCATTTCCATAAACACATTTGGTATGTTTTATTTATCCATTTGACTGGACAAACTAATTGCTATTGTAATGAAGTTACAGCAAAGTTAAATTCAAGCCACTCCTGTAGGTGATACTACTTCAAATGTAATAGGTAGAGTTTTAAGTTGCAGGAATATTAATGCCCCTCAATCTATATTTAGCCAGTTGCAAACTGGATTTGGGCCTGAACTTCTGTTCCTAGCAACCCCAAAACAACTTTTATATTAGTATATTAGATAAGTTGAAGTCTTGTAGGACTAGAGTGACTTTTTGGTGACTCTGTGGATATAGCATTTATATGCTAAATGAAGCACTTTTGCTTCATTCCCGGCCTAAAAGCTTTCAAAACACAAATGGAAATATTCTTACATGACAGTAAAGACAATGTTAATTAAAGAAATATAGATAAATATAAGTGTATGCATACATATATACACTTATATGCATACTTTTACATATATATGTATACATACACTTCCATATATATACACACACATATATATTTCTTTTTTAAAATACAGATGGTAAAAAAAAATAGATGGTTAAAATAATAAACTACTTGGTAATTAAATTTGTTTTCACAAATTAGAAAACTGTACTAGATTGTCACCTTTCAAGTTTTATTTTAAGAATCTAACTTAGTACTTCTATTTAAAAGTATTTTTTAATAAAGTTGATATGATGTCTCTGACAACAGCAATCACACACTTTGTCCCCTTTCCCAAATAGGACTATAAACTTTTTGCCACAGTATTGGTACAAAATTACCAGAAGGTGTTGATAAACTAATGTTCAAAAAATCAGATATACTGTTGAAATCATGAGAAGCAAATGTTTTATTACATGAAATGTTGAACTAGACAATTATTATTTCAACTTTTTATCTTACCCCACTCTAGACATGTTTTTGGAAGGTTGCCCAGAACCATGTCATGATATACAATAGCAATCATGTCTCCAAAAAGAAAAAAAATTAATTTATGTTTGACATGGTCTATAGTTTTCTGCAAAATTTTAAAATACTGTAATTACGAGGCTGCAAAATTGCAGTAGAAGTGGTTGCATCTTCCATGGCAAAAACACCACAAAGGGAACAATTTTTATCAATAGTTATTTCATCTAATTCAAGGTTTCAGGACCATGCCCACAGATTTAAATAAAGGTATGTTATCAGTTCATATGGTCAATCATTCTCAAGAACCGTATCTGTATATGTGGATGTAAACTGAACTTTCCATACAATCAGGACAATATGGTTCCAAGATAAATTTTAGAGTGCTATACTACATTCAAGTTCAGTTAATTTGTCAGCAGATTGGAAATAGAAGTAATTAATTTTGGAGGTACATAGCAGAACTACAAATATTTACCATTACTGTATTCAAATTTTTCACTTTACAAAAGAGAAATGCTAAGAGAATGGCTTATTTCAATGACAAAAAGCCAAACTCATAAGAGCAAGGTAAATGTTTTGTAACTTCCTTAAGTCAATGGAATCCAGTTTTGTACTTACACAACTAGAAGCAAAATGTGGCCTATTAGCTGTAACTTAAATAGTTAATTTGGTAACCATTTAATTACAAACTTCATTACACTTTATTTCTTTGTATATTCAATTAACTAAATGCCTCTGGTTACTAGGACCTAAATGTACCTCTTTTTGTTTCCTAATCCTGTTCTGTTCAGTGTTTTAAGAATAAACAATTATTCTAAAGCATAACTGTGCTTAGTATTTCTGGGGTATTATCATACTGCGAGGTACTCTGAAATGTAGCTGAATAATGAACAGAAAAAAGCAATATAAATTGTAAAGACTCGTGATATTTATATTAGAATAGTATTAATACACAGATGGATAAACACAAATCTGTAAGACAGTATTGCTGGACTGCAAGATCTATGTGCTCTCATTTCATCAGAGCACATCCCAAAGAAAGGTTGGGAAGTGATGTAAGTGACCAAGTAGTACGGCTGCCCCATTCAGAGTGCTGCTATCCTGCCCGCTCCTTTCACAGAACTGCCTCACTCATCTACTCCATCTTCTTATCACTCCTTAGCTTGAGGTTCTACATTTTCCAGAGTAAACGGATGCTGCAGAAAGGAGGTACAAGTTCCGTACTCGTACTATCAAATAATCAATAGAAATGTGAAGACCATTTGAAGGGTGACAGCTATGGAATTGTGTCTGCCATTCACTCTCTATTCTCTCCCCATTTTTCTTGTTTAATGCCAGTAGTGCCAATAGCGTTCAGTTCTGCATAAGGCAATCAAAGATATTGGCCCCCTTCTCTAAAGGCTGGAGACGCTGCATTTCAGTATGCCAGTCTTTAACCTAATGAAAGGCTATTCAGGTTCCCTGGAGACACTGAGCAATATAAAGAACCTGCCCTCTAAAAATGAAGGAGCTCTTGTTCACCCTGTCCTTCAGGACGTAGTGCCTTAATGGACTCTGCCCCCTGAGAGGGAACCATATGCATTAAGCAGACTCTTAAGTTTCTGTAAGAAACACACAACACGCTGGTCAGACATTTTAGCTCCAGCTAAACAAAAGTCTAAACAACCTACAGAACCAGGATGTTACCTTCATATTTTACCAACAACCATGATTAGCTATTCCTGCTTTTCCAGAGGTATTTGCTAAATTGTGTTTTCCATGGGTCAAAGGCTCATTTTTTAATGACATTTTACCATTAATGTTGTTATATTACTTTAAGAGTTAAATTATTATGTGATATCAGAAAAGGTACCGCCACATGTAGTATGTTTTCCTAACAGGAATACTCCTAACAATTAGCTATAAGCTTGATAAAAAGTGGAAACTTAGGAAAAGTTAATTAAATACTGCAGTATATGGAATCAACTGAACGTGTTTTTACAACCTTAAGTGACCATTAAAATAATGGCAGGTAAATCTAAAAAAACAGTGTGAGAATTTGAGCTCTAGAAGTATAAAAGTGGAAGCTGCATTTATGTCAGACTTTTAATTGGTGATGGGACTGACATAGCATCTGGTGTTTCAAGTAGTGTGTAAGAATGTCTAGAAATTACAGGGTATATCTTCTGGGATTAACCAGTTGAAATTTAGCTCATTTTATCAAAGATGGGAGTAAACTATGTAATATAGAAAAGATGAGATGAGAGGAGAGAAGAGGAGAGGAGAGGAGAGGAGAGGAGAGGAGAGGAGAGGAGAGGAGAGGAGAGGAGAGGAGAGAAAAGAAAAGAAAAGAAAAGAAAAGAAAAGAAAAGAAAAGAAAAGAAAAGAAAAGAAAAGAAAAGAAAAGAAAAGAAAAGAAAAGAAAAGAAAAGAAAAGAAAAGAAAAAGAAGAAAGGAGAGTAAGAGAGAGAAAAAGATATCTCACCCCTAAACTCAGCATTAGTATTTAGGACATTAAATTTGCACGATATTAAAAAAAACCAAAAGAAAGTACAGTGAATATTTCTTTTACTTCATAAGAATAAAT
This sequence comes from Harpia harpyja, assembly GCF_026419915.1. Classification (NCBI taxonomy): domain Eukaryota; kingdom Metazoa; phylum Chordata; class Aves; order Accipitriformes; family Accipitridae; genus Harpia; species Harpia harpyja. Next base: position 10,671,442 of record NC_068943.1, read on the forward strand.
GTTCTATATTATCACAATCCATGTTTTGATTCTAGTAGTTACACCGAGAATTAGGATTCTCTTCCACTTTTTTTCCTCTTTTATCACAGAATTTCATGCACTTTTGAAATAAAATAATAAAAAGCTAAAATAATATTCAGAATTCTCAAAATAGGGATTATTTTTTTGTCTTACACTTTTACCCCTTTGGTCAGCACTAACTCAGCAGATCATCATGCAGAAGGTTTCACTGATCTTGCTAACAAAACAAAGGTCATATTCTTATACAAGTGCTTTTTCTTTAAACAAATTATCCTGTTTTCAAATCAGAGGCATATGTCCCTTTTCCAATTCATATTCCCATCTACTTTGGTCTTACTATAATTTTCCACAGATGATTTATCATTGTAGCCACTGAGTAGGAAATCCTACTTCCATTAAAGTCGTCATTCACAAATAGCCCTTTCAGGTGTGTTTCAGGGTAATTATGGACTAAATAATATTATTTTGCACTCTGTATCCTTTCTTAAGGATTTATGTTCAAGAATGCACTTTCTGAAGGTAATTGATACCATTTATTTTTTTTCTCCAATAATGGAATCGATAATATATTTTTTCTACTGAAGATGAGAAGTTGAAGAGATTTAAATTAATTGTTCTGATTTTAGTGTAGACTGTTAGAAAAATTCTTCATTACCAGTTATTAAGTGTGTGTAGAAAACATGGAAGCAGCAATACTACTGGCCTCAGAAATGGCAGCATCAGAATGTAAGCATAAACAGACTGCCGAGGCATTTCTATTAGCTCTTTCTTACAAATCCAAGCAATTCCTGCTCATTTACTCATTTGTGGATGCTGCCTCTTTGTGGCAGAATGCCATGTAAAATGTACCTTTCACATTAAGGACCTAATCCTACATTTGTATTGACACCTGTGCAAACTCCTGTCTATGAGTTTAGAATCACACAGAAAAAAACATATCTACACAGGAACAGACACATAGTTTGCAGGACCTTCTCATTCAATCTTTACTGAGCTAGCCTTTCTCTTAGTGAACGACAAAGCCAGTGAGGCTGAAAATTTTCTTACCCTATACCCACTTAACAACAGCGTGCCTCTGCTGAGTTTAAATGGAAGGAGAACCAGGCCACTGGTTTCAGCAATAGTTATCAAGGCAGTAATTCAAAATTAGGGCTCCAAAACTGCACCTCAGGCAGCAACACACATATCACTCACTAGTGTCAATGGGAAGTCTGCAGGAGATCAACAGCAGTGCACAGAATAGCCACGTGTTGTCTCTTCTGACAAAAGAACACTCCTCATATCTGCATTTCAAACTGAAATAACATTCCACTTACTAAACTGTCCAAGCTAAATACAGTCATACTTTTGGGGTTTTTTGCTTTTGCTTTCGCTCAGTGTGGGTGGCAGAGAGGGAAGAACACATGCCAACAAAACATTCATCTTGAATTCCAACAGACCAGTTATATAGCTTTGTTTTTGTAGAAAGTGACAGATTGTAGTTGGATAGGAAAAGCAGAACAGAACAGAGCCTTTTTGCAATAAAAGATGTACTGGTGAGCAACTCTGCAAACAATACTAAACATGATAACCTACTGAAGAAAGACAAAACCACACATGAAATCACTTACCCTGTTCCATATATTAAAGAACACTTCAGTAAGGAAACAAAATGTAAATATGAAACTATCCTAGTCAATATGTTGGTGAAACGCATATCCCTGTGTTGCCCTCTGACCCATGTTATGTATGCTGGGAAGTACCGTATGTTGCGTTTTGAAAATAGAGAACACGTTATGTTTTGCCTAAAAATGTTAGATCTTTCTGATGAGCCGTAATTGCTAGTAAAGAGAATCCAACGTACAAACAGATGATTTTGGCAAGAAATTTTAAACTCCAGATACTCATTACTTCATGATCTTACATTTGAAATATTTATCAAGTGTTTATTCAGAAACTATTAAAAAATCACATGTGCTGGGATACATATGAGACGTCAGTTGTCCCATCTTACAGTGATGCTGTGTTTATGAATATCCTTGCCATTGCCTGCTGCCCAAAGGGGTAAAGACATTGTATATAGATGTGTACAGTCCATCATTTGGTCTTTCAGGATGCCAGTAAACATGTGGATCTGTACAAGTGCAATTGTACTTGACTAAACAATCAGAAACTGGCTACAACAGTTGTAAAATCATTATATTTTGGTTAACTAATAAAAAAGAAAAAAAAAAGAAAAAAAAAAGAAAACTGACAAATCAAAAATGAAACACTTTTTTTTCCTGCTAAAATGAATGCCTTCTACATGTCCCTCACTAGTTTGCCCAACCAGATGCCTGAGCAGGAGGTTGCTAAAAGGTACATTTTCAAATAGAGAAACATGATTTTTTTTCTATTGTGATTCGGTTTCATGTCTTAGATTGTCTGTTAAGATTTGGTCATAACTGGCATTATCTGTAATGATTTAAAAGGTCCTTCTGATACTACATCAGCTTTGGAAAAAAAGCTCTCAATGTAGTGCAACACTTTAAAGCAATCCGCAGACTTTGGACCCCATCCTGAAAACAGAAGAAACACTTAAACATCCCAGTAGTTTTACTTGTAAGAATAGTTCTGCATCCTCTATCCTAATCTTTTGGGCATTTGACTAACTTTGCTCAATGAGTGAGTCTACGGGACTACACGCATTGGTAAAGTTGAGGTGCTTAAGTGCCTGCAGGATCAAGGCCTAAGCTGGGACTTCTTTCACAAGTAGGGATACTCAAGTGAGTAAGAATTTGCAGGATTAGGCCCTAAAATAGTGAAGGAACGAGAAATGCTAATGTGCATATAAAAATAGGTGCTACAATAAAATATTTTTTTATATTTCATCAATAAGTTATTTTCACTAACCAGTTATGGATCATATATCTCTGCACTCTTTAATGATTTGTCCACATCTACAGTGATCCTTTTAAAGATCATAATATATTTTTTAATTCAAAAGTCCAGAAAGCATACAAACACATCCTTAAAAAAAGGAAACCTTGTATTAAAGTCGGGGTGTGCTAATCTCTCCATAAAAGCCATTTAGACTCACCCATGGCTAAAAGGGGAACATGTGCGCTGTACTCGTCAACCAGAAAGAAAGCAAAATTAAACAATGCCTGTACACACACACACAAAAAAAAAAAAAAAGTGACCGTGACTTTTGTACTTGTAACCTGAATATGGCCTGACAAGACCCTCCTGCCACCTCCCCCAAGCACACATGGACACACGCACAATGCCAGTGCTGTGCCCGATTTATACAATAGGTGGTTTCCTACTTCCAAACACAGTAAAAGGAGGAAAAAAAAAAAAAGAAAAAAAAAGATAAAACCCCCCTGAAAATAAAATAAACAGCACACCCTTTCAGAATCATTCCCCGAAGCTGAAAAATCCCGTGCCAAGGCACTTCACCCTACAATAAAATGAATTAAGGGGGAAAAAAGGCGGGGGGCGAGCTGGGGGGGAGGTCAGCATTTACGTTTCTTTGTTTTGCGTGTGGTTGTTAAATACAAATACTCTAGAGAAGGAGCTGCTGTGGTTGGCGGGGGGGGGGGGAGGGGGGCTCTTTCTCAGAACTGGCTGAACGTGGTCTGTTTTTCCAGCACTTCGAGGTAGTCCGGCTCTGCGTTTAGTTTTGCTTTTAGCTCCAGGTACTCGTTCCTGTTGGGCTCTACATAGACAGTACTGGGGGGGCTGTAGAGCACCGTCTCCCGGAGCCTGCCGTCCCCCGGCCCCGGGTGCAAGTACTGGTGGGCACGCCTAAGGTCGTAGCTGGGGGAGTAGGTGTAGGCGGCGGGGAGCTTGGGGTAGTCGGGGAGGGTGGAGCCGGGTGTGCCCAGCGCGGAGGAGGAGGAGGAGTGTTTGTCGGGCTCCAAAATGCCCCTGTAAAAGCGGTCGGCGTCTTGCACCGGGGAGAGCAGCTCCTCCCGCGGCTCGATGGTGCTCACGCTGTACGCGGGGCTGCGCGCCGGCGCGTCCTCCCCGCCGGGCGCCGGCGGCGGCGGGGGGGGCGGCGGCGGCGGCGGCGCGCCCCCCCCGGGTGGCAGGGGGTGGCTGCCGTAGGTGACCTTGAGCTCGTGGAGGTCTTTGTAATCCTCGCCCGCGTTGCCCTCCCGCGAGCGGTAGATGGGGTTCTTGCACATGTGGCCCAGGGGGTGCGGGATGTACTCGTAGACGTGGCCGGCGGGGGTCTTCACTTTGGGCAGCGCCGCGCCGCCCCCGCCGCCGCCCCCGCCGCCGCCGCCGCGGTGGGGCGGGTGCTGCTGGAGGTGGGGGTGGTGGTGGTGGTGGGGGGGGGGGTGGCCGCCGCTGTAGACGCTGTACTGCATGTTGAAGGAGCTCACGTCGGAGTTGTTGGCGCTGGCGTGGTCCCCCGGGCCCTTCTTGCGCCGCTTCATCACGAGGACGAAGAGCCCCGCCGCCACGAAGACGGACATGATGAAGACGAGCAGCAGGCTGAGGATCAGCACGGAGAGCGGCACCGAGGAGCCGCCGGCGCCGCCGCCCGCGGGCGCGGAGCCGCCCGCCGCCGCCGTGCCGTTGAGGCGCACGGTGGAGGAGGAGGGGGTGGTCCTGGCCGGCAGCTGGCCCGGGGACGGCGTGGGCGTGGAGACCACGATGTCCGAGTAGTCGGGGCAGAGCAGCTCCGCCCGGACGGCCCGCATGTCGCTCTGGGCGAACTTCTTGGGGGACTCGCAGATGACCTGGTCCACCAGGACGCCGGTGTTGAGCTGCTCCAGCCACAGCTTCATGCCCACCACGTCGCAGGTGCAGTCCCAGGGGTTCTCATGCAGGTCGATCTGCAGCAGGGATTTCAGCTGGTCCAGCACCCCGCTCACTGGCAGGTAGGAGAAGTGGTTGCTCCGCAGGCTCAGCCTGTAGAGAGAGAGACCCGCAAAAATGTTCCCCGGCAAAGACCTCAGCAGGTTGTTGTTCAAAAACAAGAGCTGAAGGTTGGGGACGGATTCAAAGGTGCCCGCCTCTATCTCCCGGATGACGTTGTACTGCAGGAAGAGGTACTGCAGGCTTTGCAGCCCATAGAACAGCTCTGGGCTCAGCCGCTCGATCCGGTTCCCGTTCAGGTACAGCCTTCGCAAATTAGTTAAATCCCCAAAAGCCCGGTCCTGAATGACCGAGATCCGATTATTGCCCAGATGCAGCAAATCCAGCCCAGTGGCGTCCACAAAATCTGCCCTGCGTACCAGCGCAATGTAGTTTTCCGTCAGATACATCTTCTTAGGATTATAGGGTTTGGGCTGCAGTTCAGAAATGCTCTCAATCTTCCTCTCCTGACAATTGACATTGAGGCCCAGGTCAGAAATCTGCAAGTTGCAAGTGCAGGCAGTGGGACACTCCAAAGGCACCGGGGATTTGGTCTGGTAGGCAATGCTGGGGCCATAGTTGCTGTATCCCAGGTCTTTTGAGGGCAGGCGGGAGGTGGGGCGCACCCTCGTCTTGTTGGGTTGGCGGGTCCCTTTGGGGGGCTTCAAGGGGGATTTGTAAACAGCCGAAGAAGAAGTGGCCACGGAGTTGACCGAGGCCGGGGTAGTGTGGAAATACCCTGTGGTGCTCAGTGGTGTCTGCGGTCTCATTTCATAATCCGAGATGAGCCTCCTGGGGCAAAGCTCCTGCTTGGAGACTTCATCCAAGTCTCGACCATGTAAGCGGAAAGGGGTCTCACAAACCACATCTCCCACCAGAGCGGAGTAGGAGATACTGTCCAGCCAATCCTTTAGAGCAATCAATTCACAAGAGCAATTCCAGGGGTTTTCCTCCAGCTGCAGCTCCACCACTTTATCCATGTGCTGCAAAAGGCCCACGTAGGGCAACAGCTTCAGCCGGTTACCCCTCAGGTCCAGGTGAGTTAAGGGCACGAAACGGAAAAGGTTGTTGGGCAAACTGGAGAGGAGGTTGTCATTGAGAATCAGCACCTGCAGCAAATGCAGTTTGCTGAAGGCATTGGGTTCAATGACGCTAATATAATTATAATCGACCTGTAGGTATTCCAAACTCTCTAGCCCAAGGAAAGTGTCATCCCGTAAAAGTTCCAGCTTGTTATTGTTCAGGTGCAGCCTCCTTAAACCTCTCAGACCATGAAAGGCCCCGGTTTCTATGTCTTGTATGTCATTGCTCCCCAGATGCAAAATCGAAGCCCCCGTGTAATTGACAAACTGGTTCGGGTACAGCCTGTTCAGAAGGTTCCCGGACAACAAGAGGTGGTAGACAGGGAACCTTGGTGGACTGATCTCAAAAAGGCTGATGATCCCTCTGTTTTCACAGCTCACTGTTAAGATGCTGTCCTTCTCCTCACAAGGACACGCATTATCACAGATTTCCCCATAATACTCGATGCTTTCTGCCCACGAAAGGACTAGCGATGTTAAAGCAAACGCGATCGTCTGCAGCATCCAGATATGCATTTTTTTGTTGAGGTCCTGTTCCAAAGTTACTGTAGAGCAGCAAGCGTACATTTTATTTCCTGTAAGGATAAGGAGAAAAAAAAAAAGAAAGCAGCATAATAGCATAGCCCCGTAAAATTTAAAATGGAGACAAAGTTTATATATATCTTCAGTGGGGTAAAGAATGGATTGCTAATCAAACAAAAAGAACTCCTGTCACTTCTAATTCCCACACTTTTGAAAACTGGATGACATGCATTGATTAAAAGGTTGATGGGCAACTCCTAGCGAGTCAAATGCCTGCGGTGTTTAAAAAGGTGAGGTCACAGCAGGAATTGTTCTGGTTCTGTTCGTGTGGGGTGCATTTCAATGCTTCCTTGGATTTCTTTTTCACGACCAGCCCCATAAATATACATAAAATGGCTGTCAGTTCAGTTTCACGGTTCTAATTTAAGAGAAAAGAAGCACCATTTTACGAGGTTTCCCACCTCCCCTATTACCCAGCTCCCCCTTCCCTTCAGAACCTTCCCAGTGAACAGCGCACCAAGGTTTTCCCCTCCTTCTACCTTGATTTTTAACCGGTGGTGGAAATGCCATGGTAGGAATCCAAAGAAAAATGCTCAGTGCTGAAAACGGCAGCTTAATTCAACAGAGAGAATACTGACACATTCTCCACGTCACACATTTCTTAAAACTCTCTTACGGTTTTTTTTCTATCTATACATTTACAAAGCACCCACCCACCCACACAGACATGCACACACACACACACACACACACACATGCACCCCCAGATGACTTTTGTGGGGGAATTCTTCAGTAATGAGATTAGATACGTTAACCTCCTACTTCAGTGCACTTAACAGCTCTCTTCAGTGAGAGAAATTTTGTATCTTTACACAAGTAAATAATTTTAATTGATTTTATGATCCCCCCCCATGAGTTATATACAATGTAACAGAGGTGACTATCGAGCAGAGGTCTTCATTTCTTACACACACACACACACACACACTCTCTCATTCTTAAAGGAAATGTTTTAACCACTCACCCAAAATTTGTGAAAAATATAAAACATGCGGATCATCTTCGGAGTTTCAGCCATATCTGACATACCGCTTATTCCCAACGTTCTGCAAAACTAGCCTGGTAGAAGTGGAGAGATCTAAATAGGTCTCATGGAAATATCTCATCGCCAACACTCCAAGCATCAGTTACTGATTATAAGCAGCGATGGCCGTCAGTACTCTTCATCCTTTAGGGGAGAAGACACCCGGGCTGATTAAAAGCCAAGGGGGGTGGAAGGGAAACCCTACCATTGACCTACGTCAGTAATTTAATACCTGAATTTCACCTGGCTGGAAACAAATTCCATTTCCATTCCTTCTTGCAGTCTTTCTGACTCCTTGTGGCTTTCTTCTACTTCTACTAGTCTAAAAGCAGTATGAATAGGGAAAACAAATGCATTGTGTGTGTCGGTAGGGGAAGACTAATAAATCATCCAGGCTTAAATGCTGGGATCTTGGAGCAGGCTTGCATTTTCTGTCGTCCACCTCAGAGCTCCAATTCTCATGACACAACTCTGGTTTGGAGGAACGCATCCTGAAAAACGGGAAGTCTCAGTACTGCAAGACATCTCCTGTGGCATTAGGTTCAGGGCTGCAAATCTAGCACTTGCAGCAAAGGCAGTCATGCAGCAAGAAATCGGAAGTCTCGGTGAATCTCTCTCTAATTCTGACCAGACGTCAACTGGATCGGAATTACTCAAAGCAAAAGGTTTCACTGCATAAAGGCAGCAGAAATCTTACTCAAAGGCATGTATCTAGCATATTCTTTCTCAGCTCGATCAGATCCATTCATCCATTAACCAACAGTTCTTCGGAGGAAAAAAAAAAAAAAAGCCATTGAAATCCTGCCCGGTCAGAGTTAAACTCCCAGGCATTTCACAACTTTAATTCAATTATGGTTAGCAAAGGAGGCAAATACAATATTCCCTCCCTCCTCCTTTCTCCCTTTCCCTGGGAAAAAAAAAGGGGGGGGGGGGATGGGAGCTAAAGAAAATAAAGTTGTAGCTGGCTATATGCAAGGTTGCAATCCCGCCCTGGAAACCCCTCTGTGATGACTGCGTGCTGCTGTTCGCCAGCTCCCTACAGAGGTTCGGATTGGGGGGGGGGGGAGGAAGAGGGGGGCGACGGGGGGGAGGGGAAAAGAGGAAGGGGGTTGCATCGGGATTTTTCTTGCGCGTGTGGTTTTTTCCCCGAAGAGTTCAACCCTTAGATTACCGCACCGCATATCCGGCTCGAAGCAGCTTTCAGTACCGCCGACAGCAGCAGCAAGCAAGCAGCCCCAGCCGGACACTGCCGCCCAACTGAGCAGCACCCAGAGTTGGGAGACATGGCTTTCGGGGGGGGGGGGGGGGGTTGGGGGTGGAAAGCAACAGCAAGGAAAGACCTGGCGGGGAAGGGGCGGGCGGGGAGGAAGGGAGGAAGAAAAGAGAGGAAGAGAGCGCGAGAAAAGTCAACCCCGGTACTTACTTCGCCCGAAATCTCCAGGGCCCAAGCATGGTGGCAACCCATGAAGATGCCTGCCCGCTGCGCGGGCGCTGCGCGGAGCCGCCGGGGCGGCGGCGGCGGCGGCGGCGGCGGAGGCGGCGGCGGCGGCGGCGGAGGCGAGTATCGCAGCAGCCGGGGAGGCTGGGTGCGGAACGCACACAAACACCCCCCGCACGCAGGCGGCGCCGAGACACCGGCGCTCGCACAGGGGCGCACACACACACACTCACACACACATACACGCACACACGCACACGCAACACGCGCGCGCACACGCACACGCACACACTCTCACACTCACTCGCTCACACGCGCGGGGGAGGGCGCGCGCGCCCGGGCAGCCGCGGGGGGGCGCGCGCGCGCGCCCCCGCGCGCGCACTCCGGCGGGCGGGCGCGCGCTCGCCCGCGCCCGCACCCGCACGGCGGGGCGGGGGGGGGGGGGGGGGCGGCCAGCGGAGCGCCGCGTTCTCCCCGCCGCCGCTGAGCGCAGCGGGGGAGGGGAGGGGGGAGCGAGGGAGGGGCGGCGGCCGTGTGGGGCGGGGAGGAGAGAGGCGGCGGGGGAGGCGAGGGAGGGGGCGGCGGGGCGGGTGTCCCCGGCTGAGGGCGCGGCGGGCGGCCGGCCCCGCTCGGCGCCGCGCACCCCGCGCGCACGGCCACTAGACCGCACACGCACACGCGCGGGCACACACATGCCGACGCGAGCGCCGCGCCCCCACCCCACGCGCCCCGGGGCTGTACTCACACTTTCCCCGGCACGGGCCAACTTTCCCCGCGCTCCGCCGCCTCCGCCCCGGACGCCGCCCCCGCTCCCCTCCACCCCCTCCGGCCGGAGTCCCGGGGCCCGGCGGCCCGCCGTGGGGAGCGGCGCGGCGGCGCGGCCGCCCCCGTGCCCTCCTCGCAGCGCTCGCTTGCCATGGCCGGGCGGCGCGGGGCGGGCGGCGGGAGCCGGTGGCCCGGCGGCCGCCGCCGCCGCCGCCGCTCAGAGTGCGGGAGCCCCCGCTGCATCGGCGGAGACCGTGGGGAATTGGGTGGTGGCGGTGAAGGGAAACGGCGGGTCTCGCTACACGCACCCCCCGACGCCGGGGACGCGGGGCGTGTGGCGGGGCCGTTTAGTTTCTCTTTTCCCCACTGCCCGCCGCAGCCGCGGGGCGCGGAGGGAGTCGGGGCGGGGATGCGGCCGCAACAACTAAGCGACTTTGCGGACGCCCCCCCCGTCCCCGCCCGGCCCGCTCCCCGCGGCGGCGGGGGAGGCCGCGGGGCCGCCGGCGCTCCCGGGCGGCCGCCTCGGCGGGGGCCGCCTGGCCGCGGGCCGCCGCGGCGGCGCGGCGTGGCGCGGTGCGGTGCGGTGCTGTGGGGTGCGGCGCCTCCCGCCGCCGCCAGGTGGCAGCGCAGTGCGGCGGATGGGCCGCCCCGCGGGCGCGCTGCCCCCGGCCGCGGGCGGGAGCCGCGCACGGGCACGGCGGGGGGACTGGCCCGGCGGGGGGCGTGGGTGGCCGCGACGGGAGGGACGAAGCCGGCGACGCTGTGCTGACTGCGCTCTCTTTGTTGCCGGCTGGGAGAACCGCCGTTATTCCCTACGCGTGCGGAACACAGAGGGGTTTTTTCTGCGCAAAGCCGGCTGTAGCGGTGGTGCTGGTTTTTACGTTTAGCTTTAGGTTTTTATGTTTAGCTTTAGGTTTTTATTTTCCGCGAAATGACGTATTTGGCTGATCTACCAAAAAAAAAAAAAAAAGGTAGTTTAATTGCATACACGCAAGGATGTGCACACGTTCGCATTTGTCTATTCGTTACTGTTACATGCTGAATACATTTTAGTATGTAAATCAAATAGGTGTTATGCATACAGGAACGCATCAAGTACATGCGATGTGCACAGCACAGAGGTTGGAAGCCAGCTTTAACTCAAAGATTGTGCTAGACGTAGTTGTGCCTTCACGGGTTTTCTTGTGCGAGTCTAAACACTGAAGAGGGAAGAATACTCTGCATATGATATGTGAATTCATCACATCTATATCTTCAGCAGACTCTGTTAACTCATATCGTAACATCCCAACATGCTAAACCTGAGGATGATTGTAGAGAATCACCTTTTACCTAATCCTCAGCCTTCCCCAAGAGGTGTGTTCGTCTCTCTGCAAACGTAAAAGGAGTGTGACTCAAATCCTCTTTCCCTAGGCCTGAAATAAGCAAGATCTGGTGTTTGGATGGAAGACAACTTTCTTATATAAACTAGGTAATATTCCTGACCTTGTAGAAGCTTTTGGAAAGCTTCTCAGTAGGACAAAGTACTTCTATTATTAAAGAATCTCTGACATTCCTGTTTTGATGCAAAACCAATTGATTTAGTGGAAGGTTTTGCATGGCTTTAGATTGAGTTCCAAGATACTACTTTTAGTCAGGAAAATAATACCAAACCATACTAGGCAATCCCCCCCCCCCTTAAAAGCTTTTCTAATATTCCACATGAAATATATGATGACAGTGGAATAAAAAGAATTCACAGATAGTGAATAGGGATGTTTTACAGGAGTTTCTTATGAGCTCACTATTTTTGAAAAACATTTTTGTTTTGAATTAATAATTCTGTATTTTGAATATATGGGATTTTATGCATATATGCTTGCATTTTTAAGGCCTGTCATATTTATAGCATCTGTCTGTGTTTCTATGCTATTTTTCTCTCTGGCACACAAAATTAGACACACGTAAATACTTTTTTATTCATAAGAGAGAAAGATGTTTTAAATAACCTTGGCAGCTAGGCTGAGCTTAACTCTTTCAACGAAACCGTTTTGGAAAAGTTGACATTTCATAAACCTGAAATCATGTTAAAAACTATTATGTAAAAGTCAGTATTGTACATATGTTTCAGTTTAATTATTCTGGTCCTGTGCTAATGAGATATTATTAAAAAGTATAATGAATAGAAAATCCGATTTAATAAAATCTTCCAAGTTGTTAGACTGCTAGATTATTTTAGTAGCACACACGAGGTTTAAATAGTTATTAGTGTAGAACTATCACGCTGCTGTTCCATTCATTCTTATTCTGATTAACATTATATCTTTAGAAAAATACCTTAAAGTTCTGTAGAGTTTTGCAGAATATTTATTTCACTATGCATGACTAGCATGAGAAGGCACAGCTCTGTGTTCCTTACTGAAATCAGTAAGGAATTAGACTCCATTTGAATGGAGTCTACATCATCTGAAAGTATTCCTTACAGTGGAAAGTCGTATCTGAATATTTGAACTAAAACTGTCATTATAAACCTGACCACATGAACATCAAACAATAAATGCTGCTAAATTTATGAGAAATAAAGAGGTCTTTATTGCTATAGTGTGTTGCCTTTTGCTGATTTATCTTTCATCTGCCTTTCATTAAACCAGGAGATCTTAAAAATCTTCAAACTGAAAAACTCAGGAGGCAAGTTGGAAGTAGCTCGTATTATCCTCATATGGAATACAAATAGAGGGATGTGAATGAGGATGGAACAACAGAAAAGATAGATAAACAAAAGGATATGATGAATACAAGGATGACATCTACAACAACTTGTAACTGTACAGGTCTACCCCCTTTCTATAGTACTTCAATCAATAAGAGTAGCAGGAACACTTGATATAGCACTTGGAACCAGACATTATGGGAAAACAAGAACATGGAGGTATCAAAGTTGTAAGTGAAATATATTGGAACTGAAGGATACACCCTGTTTAAGACAGACAAAAAAGGAGGTGAAATAATTTCATGTTAATGCACTAAAAACTGTTAAGGAGGAAAGCAATAGTGCAATAAAGAAGTGAAAATTGAGGGTGAAGATGAGACAGTGTCTGCCTGAATGAAAATTATTGAGCAAAGGGTGGGAAAAAATCTCCATGGGGATGCAATATATTATGAATCTGCTGGTACAGATTTGATCTGGATAATAATGCCTACAAATACAGGAAGAAAAGTAAAAATCGATACTGTGTGATTATGCAAATTTGTGTGTTTTCTCATGGGCAAATATCAGAAAAAAATTCAAGCAATGATGTTGAGGATTATATAAATTTCGACATGATAAAGGATGGCTTCCTCTATGGAACAGACACTGAGCAAGAAAGAGGCAAGGGTAACTTACACTTAAGTTTAGTGAATGATAGTATCTGCAGGAAAAACTGATAGAAAATAATCTTAAATCTGGTGGTTTTGAGCTTTTCCACTTCATGTGAAGTTGCAAGACAGAAAAATGTGGAGGATCTCTAACTGCAGTCCAGTGTTTCAGAAAGGCAAAATGAGAAACAAAAAAATTTAGTGAGAGTCTTGAGTGAGGAGCACCAGAATTAGAGTTCAGATACAGCATGATACTACTTTATGTAAAAAAATGCAAACACTATTGAATGTTTACACTGGGGGAGAGGGGAAGAAACAAAAAAAAAAACCCCAAACAGCAGGGATGAAAAAGAATTCCCAGGTGAAAACCTTAAGCAAGTTATTAGGGGTAAGCACAAAACCTATAAAGAATGGAAAAGAGATACTGATTAGCAAGGAGGAATCTGCATCAATAATTAGAAGGTATAAAACCAAAATGAGAACAGTCAGAAACCTTGTTAAACCAAAACTTGCACGGAAAACTGAAACATAGTAAAAACTTCTTAAGCTCTGTAAGTAAAATGAGAACTTAAGAAGTGGGATGGATGTTAAAGGATGGTGGACATTAAGAATAAAGTAGGCCTGGATTAAAAAGTTACTGGAAAATTTGCCTCTGTTTCTGGTAAGACTGTAAATGTAAATTTTGATATATAATGGAAGTAGGAATAGGGCAAGTGAAATCACATCATCAGCATATCTGGTACTGTGTGGCACAAGCATTTGGTCCAGAAAATTTCTGTCCTAGAGCGCTGAAAGGATCAACACATGAAATGCAAGTCCAGAAGTGAGCAAGTCCAAAATTTCCAGGAAGCTTAGACAAGGGAACAGTACATAATGTTGAGAGGGGAGTTATCTGAAGGGATGGAAGTCATTAGTGGAGTTTCTTGGTGACCAGTTTTGAGCCCAGTCCTTTATAATACACTTAGCACTGATTTCAGGGTATAAGGTAACTGGGTCTGGACAGAGTTTGTAGACCACACAAAACTAGAGGTCTTGCTGAGAACCAGATAATCAGACAAGAAGACTTGTATATATGCACATATAGGTATATATACACATATATGTATATATACACATATACATACATACATACATATATATATCTATATATGTGTCTGTGTTTCTGTCAAGATACATATATATGGAAATGTATGTACACTATACAAAAATTTACAAATTTAATGTTACTGTCAATATTTTAACAGGTCAATATTTATAAACTTAATTCATGTATATCTATGTATTATTTTCTTTTTGGCCTGGACTGATAGGAATGGTGTGAAATTGAATAATGCAATCTACAAAGTCAAGAACGAAAACTTGCTATGAACTGGGAAGATCCAGTTTTATACAAACTTCTAAAAATCTGAAGGTAGTGGTCAATCAGCAAGTGACTATACATTGCCATTATAAAAGAAGTACCGATATAAAGGGGAAAGAGAAATGTGATTCTATGATGTATTAGGCAGGATAGTCCTAATAGGTGGGAAGGCGTTAATACTATTATAAAGGATGTGCTTTCTCATGAGTTTCTGTTGTATTATGCATGCTTCTAGTCATACATTCAAAGAAGATCTTAAAATGAAATTTACAGATCAGAAAGAAACTAGTGTAATTAGGGTATAGAAAATGTGTCTACAGAAGAGAGGTTTTTTTTTTTTTAAAAAAAGGCATACATAGCCAAATAGATATTGAAAGGGCATGCGTTTCCTTACAAATGCATTTTTAGTTGAATACTAAAAAAACCAGAAAGCATTTGAACTAAAGAGTGATGTTGCCATGCCATTGCATACTTATATATTGATTATGTAGCCTAGAAATGTGAAGAAATTTACTGATCGTCTGAGAAGTGAGATACTGGAAAGGTCTTCCAAATAGGTAATATCAGGCCAATAAACCAAAGTTGGTTTAAGATAGAACTTGAAAGGCTTACAGAAAAAAATGTGTAATTGAATGGGACAGTTCCTGTTGGGAAAGTGACATTTGTGCCGAGTTGGGAAGGAAAGGGCTTCTTGAAGAAGATGGAATATGGTTGTTCTACATCTATATTGTATCTGTTCTCTGCCTCAGGGCTTACTGCAGACTCTCAGGTCAGGAAGGATGTTTTCTCCCCTTATTGTACAATTTAGATTCTGAGTTCTGTTAATTTCTTTCTTTCTTTTGTTCTCCTTTGTAAAGTGGGACATGTTTTAATTCTGAGAACATTCTGCAAACAATTTCTAACATATTTCCTCCTGTTGCAGGGGCCTCAGTAGACCATTGGCAGTGCCCTTGTTCCCTTTTTTCCCCCTTTTTTTTTCTTTTTCCCCAAGGACCATTAGAGGTCTGGCTTTTGGTCTTTACTGCAAAATTAAAGGTTTTGAGTCAGTATTGGAAAGTGGGTAGTACCATCTAGAGTAAAAGTTCTGTAGACTTTTTTTTTTTTTTTCCTACTTATCTAGTATATGGTAACCCACAACTGTGCAGATGTAGAAATTTAGATAGTCCCTTCCAGCTCTATGTTCCTATGCTTCCTATTACTACTTCTTATGAAAATCCTATTCAACTCAGTTCCGTTCTCCCAAAAATACAACCTAAACTTTCAGCATTTTCAATAGGACGTCGTGGATTAGGTGACATACAGGAAAAAAAATCTCTCTAAAATTTCCTAAACTATTCTGTCATTATACATTAGATTTGACTTTTCATCTCTCTTATCTCTTTGCTATACTTAGGATTATCAAATAATTAAAATTATATTACACCAAATATGTCTAATATTAGGTATCTAATTCTATCTATAATAACTGAAATAAAAGGATTCTGATTTCATGTGGATCTGAACACTTCCTCTGGGGTAGCTTCTTAGTTCTTCTGGTGGAAATTGTAGGATAGGAATTATACAGAGGTTTATTCATGTTCTTTTACACACAGGGGTAACCCTAAGGTACAAATTCTTAGGTTATTCTTTCTGCTTTAATTTTCTTACAGTAAGTAAAACAGATTTAACAGGAGAAACTCAGAGAATTACCAAATGTTTTCTGTCTTAATGGTTAAAACATCAAATAGAAGGAGCTGGGTTAAAATTTTTACTCCAGATTAGTTAATAGAAATTTGAGTATGGTGCGTATACTAGCCCTCAAACTTAGACACTGACCTCTTTTGTTCCTGTTCATTTTGGGGGAGTTAAGCACCCCATGAGAATTTCTATTGAACTGTTCCTCACAAGCAAAACAAGCAGGGGAAGTCAGAAATTGAAAATCAGTGATTATATATAAATCAGATTTCCAAGTAACTCAGCAATAACAGCACTAATGTGATTCCTAATGTCTATGAAAATATTGCTGTCTAGTTAAATGTTATTGGCAATAAAATATACAGCAAGGAATGTAGATCCTTGAGGCACGTGAAGGTGCCCGGCAAGAACTTTGGCAGTCTCAATGGTTTCTGAATACTGCATCTAGACACTGTAAATGATAGGTAGGAGCATATATATATATATATTTGTAACATTAACCCTGTGTGACTATAAGTGGATACAGGTGCTTAGCTTTATGTTTTATCATTTGAATAATTTTGCCTGAGACTAATCAGTTGTTTTACGTTTTTTGAAGTGTTATTTAAGACAACCTATCTGCACACACAATAATTTATAAAAATTTAAAAAAAAAAAAAAGTAAATCCTCAATCTGATTTCTAAAACCCAAATCCAGTCTCATGGATTTCTACATCTTATGTTTAAACGTATATTTACAAAATATAAACATAATACAAGTTAGTTTCACATATTTACATGCATGCATTCACTTAATAACATAGAATAGGCTGATTCTTCATGAGACAGTTTGGTCTTTAAGATAAATATGAAGCTTTATTTACACAGTGATAATTAAAAATCAATCTATTATTTAACCATTCTACCTAATAGGCACTATAACTATGTAATGGTGTCTTAAAAGGAAGTGAGGAACGTTTTGTTTTGTTTTGTTTTGTTTTGTTTTGTTTTGTTTTGTTTCAATAAGTGGACTCACTTACAATGAACTGAAGTAGCATGTTCTGGCTCTTCAGCGTGATCTGGATTTCAGACCGCTGGTGACTCCTCCAGGTCTTCTGGCTGGGGAAGTTTTCATCAGCTGCTGCCACAAGGTGTCCCTATCTGCACCTCTGTGCAGGAAAATGCCTCCTGAAAACATTCACTGCGGGAGCAGAAGGAGAGAAATTGAGCGGGAGGAGTAGAAAACGTGGTAGTAAACTTTCTCTGTGATTTTGATAATTCTGTTTGACAACCGTCTTGCACATTACTGAAGAGGACATATTAATAGATTCATGATTGTGTGGTCAGATTTCAAAACAAACTTTAAAAAACCCCGGATATTAACATGGTCTTAGAGTAATCTTTTTGATATTATGTAGTTATATATACAAAATACGAAAAAATCTTCTAAAGACACATCAGTTTAAGTTTTCTATTTGGTAAATTTATTATAATTTTTAAATTATTCATACAGTTTGGTATAAAAATGGATTTTCAGCTAGTAAACTCTTTTTATTAATTATAAATGTCTGAGTGATGAAGAACCGTGCATTGTGATTAGCTTCTCTAGAACATCCTGATAAATGGGATGTTTCAAGAATTAAAGGCCTTTGACAGATTGTACAGCCATCTAACCCTTACAGTTAATGTTTAAATAGATCACTACTAATATAAAATAATTTGGTTTATACTGTAATTCTTTTCATAATGAAGTTGTTATTGAGTGTTATGCAAACATTATTATAGTGGGCCAGTTGTTTAATCAAAGTCAGCAGCCATTATGACATGAGAGATTTTTAAATAACAACAACAACAATAATAATGATAAATGATACTATCTATAATTATATGTTATTGTCTGTGATTATATAATTATAAAATAATATAAATTCTTATAATATCTATAAAAATAATATGTAATTATATTATATAATATATAATAATAATATAGAGCAATATAAAGTAATATTATATTATAACATTATTCTATAATAATTTTTTTTTTTTAAGAAAAGGAAAAATGCAAAGAGGTGTGACGATATATTCTTTCAGTTAAAATAAGCAAGATAATTGAACAGACACCTCAGAGGATTAAATAATTATTTCCTGTAACATTAAAAGGTAGCATGTACAACACTGAGAGCTGGATTATACTGATATTGTCTGGAAACTGGGAGTTCTTGAGCAATGCCTTCTCTTTTTCAAAATACAGACCTTTACTTAAAAAACAAACACACACGCTTTCATCCTTCTCAATAATGTTTGAACCATGACTACAGAAAAGCTGCTTTTCTGAACCTGCAGTCAGTAATCCTGAAACTGTAATTCTGAGCTTACTTGTTTTGAACTTGTAGAGAACAAGAATTCTATTTTGGAGATGTCAGCACTGTTAAACATTTTACTGCTGGATATTTGTATCACACATAGTCTAAGAATTTGAGACTAGGGAAAGAGGTTTCATTTTAAAGGTATTTACTAGCAACATAATTTTGTTAGAATGTCTCTACTGGTTTTAAGAGAGTCATGGTCTTGGTTTAAAATTTGAGTCCACAGTCTTTTAACCCAAAGGTGAGAGAGTTACAAGTCCACTGCACTGAAAACTCATGAACTGATGAATGAATTCATGAACCATAGCTCGTTGTTCTTAGTCAACCTTGTCTACTTCATGTTACTGGGTCTTTGGAAGTAAACTGACTGAAAGTCAATGTTAAAGCAACTTGTATCAAGACAGATGTGATAATATGTTATTGGGATTGGATTTTCACTTCTCTATTTTAAATTAAATTAAATATATCTGGTCAGTTAAGACTGAGTGTTAGCAGATCAAGAAAGCTATGAGACAAATTTATGACAAAACTGAAAATCCATCTTTAAAGACATTGTGGTGTGGTCCCATATTCTTTGAACCACAGGCTGGGATCAGGCTAGCTTGAGCATCTTTATTGATTACAATTTTTATGGTAATGCATAAAAAGAGAAGTGGTATGTAACAACTGGCCTTTTCTTTCTCTATTCTGTTAACTTACTAATTGCTGTGACTGATAATCAATTTAAAATTTCTATACAATAGGCAATGGAAGGAGCAGGACTGGTGCTTTACTATTCAAAATGAAGAAGTAGAACATTATTTGTGAGCAAGGGATTTTAACCATTACTGTAGACCAGTGGAAAACACAAGTAAGAATCTGCTTGTGTTTTATTATCAGTAAAATAACTGAATAATACCAGTGTTTTATTAGTTTACCAGTGAAGTTATTAGCTTAAGTGAAAAATGGTAGTGATATATGTAATAAAAGCTTCTATATTGCATATATTATCTGTATAAAGTATACAGATATCTTGCAAGACACTAAAAATATAATGCATTGAATAAAAAGAAAAAAGTCGTAATAACTATATGATACACCTTAGTTAAGATATCAAAATGCCCTGCAAGCATTGTTTAAGTCTTATTCTATTGCTAGTTATAATACAAGCACCTTTCACACCCTCTGTTAAAGAGAAATATAGAGTTAGGGTCTTCAGAGGAAAAAAATGCTGATGAGCAGTTTTTTTCTGCATAGAAGTGGTATCAAATTTATTATTTAATGTAGTTTCAGCTCTAGATTTCTATACATGTCCCTGTGGAATATGAACATCCTACAAAGCTTAAGTAGAAAGCCACATGGCATTTTACTACGTTTATTGCTATTATGGTGATACCTAGTAGTTGCAAATGGCAGCTGGATTCTCCATTAGAGATATCTAATCAGATAGTATCAATACATATTGCCATATTACAACCTATGACTTGGAGAAAAATCAGTTGGCGTGAGAGTGTCTACCAGTCCTATTGAAATCCAGTGGTAACTGAATAGTGTGAAGTTACTTAATTGTACTTGGGTACCTGGAAACTTGCAGCCAAAGTAGAAAAAGCAGATGAAGGAGAGGTGAAAGGAAATATTATCCCCAGTCTTCATTTCAGGAACTGAAGCAAAATGAGATCAGTTAACTGAAATGTGGCATATAGAATATGGAATACTTTATTGAATGAATTCAATTCATTTCTCAGAGCTCCCTCTCAAATATCTCATCCGGAAAATGAATCTAACTCTTAATATAGTAAAAGGTTGGAAATGTTTAATATCCTTTTATGTCTTGCTTCAATCCATTTTTTTAATGCAAATGTGTTGCTGAAATGGATGGCAACAGACAAGGTTAATAAATAACAGTATCAGTACCTAAATCATGAAGTCTGTCTTGCCTAAGATAAACTTCAGCATTCTGAAGCCTATGGAGGTTCTGCAAGCTTCAAGCTTTGTTAGGAAGCTGTCTTCCTTTACAAAATGCTACCTACTTCTGAAATGCATCTATGCAGTGCTAAATGAAATTAATTCCTTCCACTTGAACAATTTCCCAACTATTGTAGGGAAGGCAAGAAATATTTTACATAGCTTTCTAAAATAAAACATACTTTTTAAAGGCAGACAGGTACTGTGTTTTGAAATAGTCTTACTAGGCAACCATGCATGATGTCTAAATCAGGGCCAATTAATCTTAAATACTGTCCTATAGATAATGATGTCAGATGGGCATCTCCAAAGGATGATTCTCCTTATGTGACCTGAAGTCTGGTCTAAATACATGTCCCTCTGTACTGATCATGGTGGCATAATGCATTTAGCTTAGTGACTGAGCTGACATCTAAAATCAAGTAGGCTTAATACATACTTGGTTAATGGTAGGTCAGTGTATTAAAACCAGAGATACCTAAATATAACTGTAAAGAGATTAACATATATTTATACTTTATGTCATCTGTAGTCTTACTGACCTGGGTGGGACTTTTGGGGAAATATAGTGCTACTAATCATGAGGCAGATATTGTATCAAAATTCAGAATTCCATCAGCAAAAGTACTTTTAAAAAAGTTAATATTACAGGAAACATCTTAAGTTCTCTTTCAAAAAATAGTTCATATGGTCACTAGTAAGTGCACATGAAAATTTCTGTATGACTAAGTTCATTTTATGTACTTATATCTATAATAATACGTATTTTTCATTTGTTATTCTGTTAAATTGATGTGGATGAACATATGGATTGTGAAACATTGCTGTTAGCATTAATGATGTGATAGCAGACCTGTGTAGCTAGAAGTGGGGATTTTTGTTTGTTTCCTTTTTTGCTATTATACATGGATGTCGTGGTTTAAGCCCAGCTGGCAACCAAGCACTACACAGCTGCTCGCTCACCCCCTCCCCAGCCCAGCGGGATGGGGGAAAGAATCAGGAAAAAAAGTAAAACTCATGGGTTGAGATAAAGACAGTTTAATAGGACAGAAAAAGAAGAAAATAATAATAATAATAAAAATAATAATAATAATAATATAAAAGAATTGGAATATACAAAAGAAGTGATACACAATGCAATCGCTCACCACTCACCAACTGATGCCCTGTTAGTCCCTGAGTAGCGGTCCCTGGCCAGCTTTCCGTCCAGTTTATACACTGGGCGTGACATCACACAGTATGGAATACCCCGTTAGCCAGTTTGGGTCAGCTGTCCTGGCTGTGTCCCCTCCCAACCTCTTGTGCCCCTCCGGCCTTCTCGCTGGCTGGGCATCAGAAGCTGAAAAATCCTTGACTTAGTCTAAACACTACTTAGCAACAACTGAAAACATCAGTGTGTTATCAACATTCTTCTCATACTGACCCCAAAACACAGCACTGTACCAGCTACTAGGAAGAAAATTAACTCTATCCCAGACAAAACCAGGACAATGGATTAAAATGTCATGTGGATGCCATAATAAAAAATCAATTTCCTTGCTTTGTGCTTATGTTTTCTTATCATAGCAATTACTATTTAGTCAACAAATTACGTTTAAAGAAAAGAGTTTTCTGCTAATTCGTATTTTATTTTCTTTCATTACATATTCCATTGGTAATAATATTTTAAACCTGCATTTTTTTGTTTGCATACAGTTAATAGAACTCAATGATTAGCCTTCACATCCAAGATAAAATGGAATAAGTGTCTTTGTTATGCTGAAAGGACATTATAAAAAAACATAAAAATGCTGTCATCTGTCTCGCCAATGAAATTTGCAGATTTGGCAGGATATCCAGAACAATGACTGCCACATGATTTATCAGTAATGACTGCTGACTACCACATAATTTAATTTGCTACACTAACACCCAAAATGCTACTATAAAACATACATGGTTTATTTTCTGTTTCTGCTTTTGACAAAAACTGATTTAATTGACTTGCATGTCCCATATGTATCTTCACTCCAAATTCTTAGCTGGAGGAATCTAGTACTATCAAGAAAAACCTTCTGAGCCTTGTAGATATCACAAGTATGTAATCCCTAGTCATTCATCATATGCTGCTGCTTACACCATAGTCTTTCAAATAAAGAGTTTATTTTTAAGTATTGTGTCTATTACTTATGTAGAGAAAAAAGTAATAAATATTTTCATCTTGCAAAAAAACCCCTTGTTTCATGGATTCATGTTGCATTATCATATAGCTGCTGAACAGTAAATGAATAATCTCTTCTTTATTTGGCACATACTATTTTGATGTGCTTCCATCTGGTTTTGGTTTCTTTTTCTAAAATGTATTAAATTGCAATTATGATTTTTAAAATTTTATTAATACTTTCAGATTTTGAGGCATAACCATATTACTACAATTTATTTTGCTTTTCTTTTTCTAATCAAATGATCTTGATGTTTTATTGCAGAATTTCCTAACTTAGATAAATCTTGTTTCATTCTGGACCAAATTCTGACATTATGGGAAGCATTTCACTCCACTGATATTATTAGTCCAGAAAAATGGAAGCCCCGGTAACAGAATCTGTGAGCAGAGAGACTTCACTTTTCTTTTTGGTACTTCTTCATCGAAAGTTCATATTTTTACTCTTTCAAAGTAGTTGTAATAGGTGACATTCACCCCATTTCCCAAATCCTGTCCATGATAATACGCCCCGCGTATGTGCAGGTTGAGATTTAAACATAAACTACTTATGGGTTCCTCACTCACCAGTCTGTTCCTGAGTTCTGCTTTGCAGAACATGATTTCAGTGTACCGTCAAACCAGTAATACAGAACTTTTAAACTGTTTAAAGATAAGTAAAATCTTTTTTTCTTCAAATTATTTTATCACTATTTATTGTATAATTTTCTTTTCCTTTTTTCAAGTAGGAATAAAATTTGCATGCCTGAAGTATAAGCAATAGCTCTGGAGATGCCATACGGTTTTGCTTCATCATTTGCATGCCTGCAAAAGCTAGTGCCTTGAATACTTTTCCACTACAGATAGAATCCTTTCAATAGTTTTCATGAATGAAGCTGTTAATTAAAGCTGTTAATTTACAGACTGCCAAAGCTTTAAAGAGTGTTTGCTTAGACATCTGACATGTACATTAGATAAATTAACACCTGAGAAAATGCATCATGTGGTGTGTCCTGGTTCTGTCTGGGATAGAGTTAATTTTCTTCCTAGTAGCTGGTACAGTGCTGTGTTTTGAGTTCAGTATGAGAAGAATGTTGATAACACACTGATGTTTTCAGTTGTTGCTAAGTAGTGTTTAGACTAAGTCAAGGATTTTTCAGCTTCTGATGCCCAGCCAGCGAGAAGGCCGGAGGGGCACAAGAGGTTGGGAGGGGACACAGCCAGGACAGCTGACCCAAACTGGCCAACAGGGTATTCCATACCATGTGATGTCACGCCCAGTGTATAAACTGGAGCGAGTTGGCTGGGGGGGGCAGATCGCTGCTCGGGAACTAACTGGGCATCTGTCAGCAAGTGGTGAGCGATTGCATTGTGTAACACTTCTTTTGTATATTCCCATTCTTTCATTATTATTGTTGTTGCCATTTTATTATTATTATTATCATTAATATTTTCTTCCTTTCTGTCCTATTAAACCTATTAAACGTGTTTATCTCAACCCATGAGTTTTACTTTTTTTTGATTCTCTTCCCCATCCCCTTGGGGGGTGCAGGGGTGAGCGAGCAGCTGCGTGGTGCTTAGCTGCTGGCTGGGGTTAAACTATGACATGGTGTTTATTATTTTCAATGTTGTTTACTCTCTTGTTTTTACCAAAGTTTCAGTAAAAGTTTGTTGATAACAGATAACAAAGTTAAAACTTCAATGAACTAAGAAATACATTAAATAATAACTTGAGTTAAACCTGTGAATAAGTTCAGGGACTTGCATACTAAAAGGGGGCTGAGATGGACTTCAGGTACATCGAAATATAATTCAGAACAGTTCTGCTCAGAAAGAAGAGCATTTCTGTGACACCTAACCGTGAAGAGGCAAGAAACCGCTCCTGTGGGAGACTAGCTGTTCTTACTGGAAAAATTCAAGCACACCAAATAGGCACTGGAGCCTGTTTTAAGGGAAGCTCATTTGCTCTTGGCTGCCTCTGTACTTAATGATAAACAGGTGTTAAAAGCCTCCTTAAGAACTGAATCACCCTCTCAAGATAGCTATTTCTTTCAGTTGACTATGTCCCTTTGTCCCTCAGGGAAAGTAGGGATCTAAGATAATTTAAAGGCTCATTTAAGTGCTGAAAGCTAGATGGGAGAAACTCAAGTTCAAGAACCTATTTTTGGCTATGCCAGAACTCACTAAAAATGAGTAAGCATTCATGCTGCTAACTTCAGGTTTGGAAATTAAGAAAAGCAGCTTACCTGAAAGATATACACTATTATGTGATGTTCTTTAAAGGTTAGTAATGAGAAATCTGAGTCTGAGGTTGTGTCTGTGGCAAGTCTTTAATCATAAAACAGATGAATTAAGAAATCTGAGGGACAAAAGATTCTGAAGCAGACAAAAATTGTTTGACTGAGTCAGACTGCTAACAGAAATCTTTATTATTAACCTGTATCAAAATGTTCCATGATGTGTTATAATTCAGTACAAGCCTGTTCAAGAGTTAATTAGCCTTACATTCCCCCTTCACAGCTCCCAAAAGAAAAACAGTGCAAACAAGAAATTCACAGTTGTTTGCTGAGATGTTGTAGGTCTTAAAAGCAACTTTCTCTATTACTCTGCTGAGTTTTTTCCCGTGCTGTTTTCTGACCTACTACCTTTTCTGCAGTCCATTTGGGTTCGGAGCATGGAGAATAAGAAGCCATCTCTTGTCAAATACTTAATAAAACTCTTTAGCATGAGTGACTTGCCATACTTGCATGTAGCATCTACATCCTAATATCTACCACAGAAAGGTCTTGTAAGAGGTCTTTCCTTGTAATATCCTCCAACATATATGCTCCAACAAGAAAGTAATAGCCATTATAATGCTTATACCAATTCAGAAAGTGAGGAATATCTCCTCTCTCCAGCCTTAACATTATGACTCATCACAGCTACCTTGTCCTGACCTCAACCATCAACAACTTAACCAGATAATGGCACTTATACTGATACCAGATAATGACACTTTTACTGATACTAAGGATGTTGGAAATACCTAACATTAGGTTAGCTCTACATTTTTATCAGGTATAAAACTGTTTTTTGAAAAGCAGTTAAAAACAACTGCCATATGAAGGCACTGGCTTTAGTACTGGCCCATAGCATTTTCAGTCTAAATGCTATAAACTAGTATCAAGGAGCTTTGCCTGGAGAATACTGGGGCTTTTTTTTTGGTACCTTACAGTATTCTTAAAACTGCTAGCAGGGATTTTACTTTGTTTCTTCTTGTTATTCTGTTGATGCTAGTCTGTTGATTGCAGCATTTTTCTGGTTTCTTTATAAAACATGACTAATATAACTTGATTCTGCCACAAATCCTATATTTATTTTATTGTATAAAATATATTTTCTATGCTTAAGTTAATATATTGGGGTTTTTTCATTTATTTTTTTCTTTCCAACTCTGTGTGTCTGAACACCAGTGTAATCTGATAGCAAATTATTGGTTTTACAGATCATTAAAACCAGACTATTTGGCTCAGCTGTCCCAAATACGTCGTTCAAGGAACATTCCAGGAAGAGTATAGCCCTCACAGCATGCTATTTTATTGTAAAATGTGGTGAGACTACTCCTTTCATACAGAAGTTCAGTGATAAGATATTTTGACCAAGGAACCTGATAACATGAGTTTAATGGTCTCTTCAAATTGACAGGTTTCAAAATCACTCTTCCCAGTCAGAGAAAGCTCTGAGCACAGCAGGTTAGGCTTTTATATTTTATGAATCCATTTATGGACCTAAGCCTTTAATATTTTTACTCTATTTCATTTGGCTTGTTTACAGATCTTTTTTTCATTTATGGTAGTCAGTTAATAATCTTTCAAATGATCTGAGCAGCCTTAGCCTGGCATTCCACTCCAGGAATGCCTTTTTGTCACTGACTGTAGTATTCAATTTGTTCATATAGTAGTTCGGCATGAGCTTTTCACACTCTAAACGAACAAGAGGAGGGTACTTTTTCAGTGATTTAAATTAACCAATATAAAAAGAGCTGCATGAAGCTGCAATGCTTAGCATAGTGGTGGTTATCAATGTTGGCTAGATCCTCCACACACTGAAAACACTGTTTTAAAAAGTTAAGTTTAACTTTTTAAAAGGTGACTTTTTCACCAAAGATGTGAAATGACTCAATAACTGAAGGTGAGTGCTTGCCGTTACATTTTCAAGTTTAAAAATGTATTTGTAAGCAGCACAGAGTTTACAAATATCTGGAAAAAATAACTTTGCAATCAAGGGAAAATCCTCTTCAGTTCCATCAGAATAGAATGCACAGATAGTATTTTCTTTTCTTCCACCCCACATGCCTATCTTACTTTTCCTGTGGAGAATAAATTATCATAATTACCAAACTCTGGAATATTCTCATGCAAATAGAAACCAGTTCCAGAGACTCTAAAGACTAATGTAAGATGAACTTTGAGATAGGGATGAAGCTACTGTGTGGTATTATATGTTTCCAGCTGATCACTTGTTTTGCAAGATGCTCTCCATTAAAATGCCAGGATACATAAATGCACGAGACTATAATTGCCAAAACTTTTAACTGAATAAGACTTCAGAAATCAGTTTCACAGCATGGAATTTGCTGCTCCTCTGTGAATTTTGTGATGAGGATAATATAGTTCTTTGAAATCAGCTAGTTAATACATACTGAAAAATTCTGAATACATTCTGGAATACCTAATACATGCTGAAAAATACTGAAAGAGTCTTAATGAGTTGTCCTAAAGCAGGATGATTTTAACTCTTAAATGCATTTTTTTCTGGGGTATACTCTCCTATTCTCTTTCAATATTTTCTATATTGCAGATATGAGAAAGTAACAAACCAAAGGCAAATACATACACTTGCCTTTGTTTCATATAGCCTATGTTCACATCGTATTTCAAAGGCAGTATTGAATCTGCTTTTCTCAAACATTTTTAAGGTCAATCTGACCCCTGAATAAGGTTCTTCTCCACTGAAAACTGATATAGGTGCAGGATAAGGGAGGAAAATGCTTGCAGCATCAGTTCAAGAGAAACATGAAGAGGAGTGGCTCTGCAGATGGCAGAGTGCATATGAAGGTCCTAAAGGTGTAACTCTCCTATATGCGTATATATGTGTGTGTCTGTGTGTATGTATAGGACAGCGTATGAATATATATCTCCTACGTATAACTCTCCTATAGTATATCTACAAGTATAACTGTCTTTTTTTGTGGGTGTGCCTTGCTTCTCAGTAGTAATGCATCATTCCTTACTCATCTGCCTTCTTTAAGATACCATACAACTACAAAGGAAAAGTGATCAAACAGTTCCCCAAGACACAGTGGCTGCATTTGCTCTTTGCCTACATGCAGGGTATGTGAATATAGGCGTAATTTTTCTACACTCTCCTGACCCCATAACAGTAAAACAGAATCTGCCCTTTTAGATGAGGTTTTCACACATGCATCACACAAGGGTGCATGCGTAGAGAGTTTGGGTATTTTGATAATTCTGTAAGTTACATACAATAAAGAATTTAATATATCTGTAGTAACTGTGAGTGGAATATCACACACCATTTTGTGACAATGAATCTAAATAAAGTGGAGGCATTTGAAAAGGAGATAAGGACCACTGAGGACCATGGTTATGTGTCTAACAGCTTTTTGAAAACATATTTGAAATCAGTGGATGTTCAGTGTCTAAATACCTTGGAGAATCTGGGTGTGTGTAGGAGTCGGTCAGAAAATCAGCATTGTCTCAACACTGTCATCAGGAACATGAACAGTACATTTCCTGACAACGGCCTGTTTGGAGCGCAGTGGCCGATCCCAAGAACGGAACGCGCGGTACAAGGCTCCTGGAAGGTACCTGGCTAGAGCCATTAGGCTGTCAAAAAGGATGGATTGCAACTGTTGCCATAACATCGATGAAGAAATCACGAACTTTAGATGAACTTTGCTTCATTATAATACCAAAACACACCTCCTGGTCGAAGGCTACCCGCCTCCAAGACTTACCACGCCTCGGACACTGACCCCGCGCCTGCGTGATCGCCTCGCTCGAGAAGGGCGGAGACTCCTGAGGCAGAGGTGGAGCGAGGTGTGTTACTAAGCATAAAAGATGACTTCTGAACAACGGAAGCTTGAAGCTTCCCCACCAAGGACCACGACGATCGACGACGCAGCATTAGCTGGACCCGGGACCGTTAGGACGTCTTGAGATCAGCGGTGGTAGCTATAACTTCTCTTTCTCCTCTCTCTAAACTTTACTTTTCCTCCTTTCTTTCACCCATTTCTAACTATCGTGTGCCTCTTCACAGGCAATACAATAAAGTTTTACTGTGTGATTATTGCTATCTCCTTTGGTGTTGGTCACCTTAATTTTGCACTTTCGATATCGTAGCAAACGAACCATCACGAGTCCACCGAGTGGACCGTGACAGTGTGCAGGTTGCCTAAATGATGATTGAGGTGGCATCATCATAGTAATTGCTAAGAATGCTGTAAGTGTGTCATTCCCAAGATAAGGAAAAATAAATCAGAGCATATGATCAATCACTTTCCTAAACTGAAAGGTCGTGAGGTTAAAAAAGGAAAATTCAGGATAAAGGACAGTTTTTTACATACATTCCTTACAAAGAGAACAGTTGAAATCTCACCAATTTTAATTGTTATTGAGTATATAATGATTGAAAAGATACTGTTGAATCAAATTCTATTTCAGCTGAATTGATCATGCTGTTAAAGTAATTTTTGTTTCTAACTTCTTTAAACATTTTGCAGTTATTTTTCTGACAGGGTGCTTGGGTACTTGAAACCTAAGTTATCATTTACATTAACTCAATAGCACTCTGTTGCAATGTGGTTTTGACCCTGCATTTCTATGGTATTCCTTTTACCTACTGACATTCCGCAGTTTTAAGTATACAGGAAATGCAAAACACACAACTTGCAGTTCCTATATAGGGAAAGAAAGATAGAGCACTGGCACATTTTATGCACGTTTAGATATGCCTAGTCTGCCATGCCATCTCCTACCGTGCATTTAGAGCATTTTTCAGCCACACAAGAGTGGCTGTTTTGGAGCTTTTCCAGAAGCTCAGCTTTGAGTCAAAGAGAGAAGTCTACATTTACAAAGAACCATTCACAGCTGTCAGAAGTTAGCTGTCTGTGGGACTCAAAGTACAGCTGCAGTTTTTCCAGAATACTGACAACTTCTGTGGCAACCAGAGTCTGTTTGCTAGTACTGGGATTTCTGAAGCTTTATCAGAAAAAAAAAAGTCTCAGTGCTCTATGCCTGTAATTTCCATTTCTATGTTTTTATTACTCTTTTATTGGTTTGTATTCCAATGACATACTGCATTTTTTTTTTAAGTTAGGAAATTATATGATAACAAGTTTTGAAATAAAATGCTTATTATCTTCAGGGTTGGGGGGGGTTTTTAAGCTTCCAGAATGAACAGAAAGCAGTAAACTCTGGTTTTCAGTTTCTCTGAGACATATAAAATTGGGTTTGTAGCATTTATGAAGAAGAAACAGCAGCAATATTTGAACTAAATAGGAGTGATGGGATTCTATCCTCCCATTTTTCCTACAGTCAGAAGTATAGACATATCCTCCTCTTTTTACTTCAGTAAGGATGCTATCTACAACTAAATTTCTCATGCAAAAACTCTGAATGTTCCTCATTTTTTGTTTATATTGAATATACAGAGAAACAAACATATTGTGATGTAATGTAGTATAAAGATTTCATTTTCATTTGTGGAATTCCTCTGCAACTGCATTTCTCAGAAATACAGCAATAACCTGAGCTAAAATGTTTGTGTTATGCCACATTTTCTGAATTCTTTTTCTAATCCCCTTCTTTCATTGTCTTCTTGAAAATTTTGCATATTTATAGCAAGGAGATGCAAAATAATTGGGAACAGAAACCATACTTTTTTATTTCTTCTGAGAAGTGCATGGTACATATTAGAATAATATAAAGCTGTATATAGTAAACACTAGCATTTTTTGAACTATATCCCAGAATGTCATCTTAAAGAATAGGTCAAATATGAAAGGACAGGGAAAAAAACCTACAATGAAGCTAGAGAGATCCAATCGTAGATTTGACACCAGTCAAGAATTAAAATCAGGTTAGTTTTTATAACCTGTATTTTACATCTGAAGCAGTTTCAAAATTTTAACTAAGTTGTTTTGTTGGGTTTTTTTTTTCCCCTTATGAGTAAATCTGGTTGTTTGCAGGCTACAATTTTATGTATGAAAATTTTAGGTGTCAGTGCAGAGGGGGCTTACAAGCTTAGCCAAGGAACCTTGGCCCAACTCTCTTTGCTTTTTTTTTTCCTTTGTGTTACTTGGAAATAGCTGTAAGTCTTTGCCAGTTCATACAAGGAATCATTGTTAAGAAGAAGGAGAGGAGGAAAGAGGGGGATGACATTTTAAGAATCATGACTTCTCTTTGTTTTGTTATTCCTGACCCTGATCTATCTTACTTGTGTGTTCCTTGTCACTTCTAACTTTATTACCTTCTTGAGGCTGACCATGTAGCATAGAAATGTGGAAGACCCCTGAGGAGTTACAGCGAAAATCCCTCTGCAATCAGGGCTGGGTGTATCAGGCTGTCAAGCTGCTCTCCTGTGTGTGGCACAGTAACTGACTGCTGCTCAGCGGGAGCCTTTCTAGATGTCCAGTTTCTCTGAGTACACTGATTTTACCTTTAAAATCTCTCCAATTTCTGCCCTAATTTCCAGGAAAAAAATTAATGGGCTGTATTCATGTAAAAGGAAAAGACCTGTAAATGCATGTTCTCAGTACTTTTGATGTTCTTAAAAAAATATTTTTTCAAGTTTCTTCTTCTACAGTAATAAGCTGATGCCACAGGTCAGTGATTTTGGATGTATCTGTGATACCATTATCACAGATACAGAAGTATTTGTACAAATGAATTTGTGCCACCTTATACACAGGATTTCCTCAGGAAGACAATCTCTTGGATTTGAATATGTTGCCATATTCTGAGTAGTGCTGCCTTGCTATATTAAACTGTGCATCAGGATGCCACTCAGTGAAAATTACTTTCCCTCTGTGTGGCCATTACTTGTTAGTTTTACATAGTAAGTTTTTTTGTTTGGTTGTTTTTTACACTTTTACTGTGGCTTTTCCTCTCCCCTCTTTTTTGAAGCCAGATCCAAATCACAGTATTTTAATCACTCACTATTATCTAATCAGTCTAAGCATTGTAACACATGTATAAATCGGGGAGATGACCTCCATGATGTTTAAAGAAATATTCGAAAAACACTGTTGAAAAAGGCTGTGAAAATCAGTAGCCAAAGAGACTCAGAAAAGAAATTTAGTATTTTATTTCAAAAGATATCATAGTAAGTATATTTTCTTCCCATTCCTGAAAGGAGAGAAAAGCCATGTCAACAGATGTGTTCATTACACTACCCTGTGGAGCCCAAGAAAATCTTTATACCAAATAGCACATTATTATTGTACTGCCATCATGTTGCCACAGGTTTCTAAGCAGCCTTGAGACATTCACTTTCTAAACCATGGGATGTTCTTTACCTTATGAAATTTGACATAAACATTTGGGATAGAAAAGTACTCAGATGAAGTCACCTTTCAACATTTCAGGACTTGCAAGTTGTCAAAAGACTAGTCTTCCAAGGGGGATATGAAAGGGCACATATTTGTCATTGTGTGGATTCTGTATTCCCTTTGGCCACTGTTTATGCAATAAAAGGTGAAATGCTCAGGAAAAGAAAAATATATCTTGAAGTGTTGTTGCTGTTTCTTTGTGAATCACAGAACTGTAGAATGGTTTGGGTTGGAAGGGACCTTAAAGATCATCTAGTTTCAACCCCCCTGCCATGGGCAGAGACACCTTCCACCAGACCAGGTTGCTCAAAGCCCCATCCAGCCTGGCCTTGAACACTGCCAGGAATGGGGCATCCACAACCTCTCTGGGCAACCTGTGCCAGTGCCTCACCCTCATAGTGGAGAATTTCTTCCTTACCTCTAATCTAAATCTACCCTTTTTCAGTTTAAAGACATTACCCCTTGTCCTATCACTACATGCCCTTGTGAAAAGTCCCTCTCCATTTTTCTTATAGGCCCCCTTTAGGTACCGGAAGGCTGCTATAAGGCCTTCCCGGAGCCTCCTTTTCTCCAGGCTGGACAACCCCAACTCTGTCAGCCTGTCTTCATAGGAGAGGTGCTCCAGCCCCCTGATCATCTTCGTGGCCCTCCTCTGGACTCGCTCCAACAGGTCCATGTCCTTCTTCTGTTGGGGGCCCCAGAGCTGGATGCAGTACTCCAGGTGGGGTCTCATAAGAGCAGAGTAGAGGGGGAAAATCACCTTCCTTGACTTGCTGGTCACACTTCTTTTGCTGCAGCCCAGGATATGGTTGGCTTTCTGGGCTGCAAATGTACATTGCCGCGTCATGTTGAGCTTCTCGTCAACCAACCAACCAACCAAACCCATCCTTGTACCCTGTTTTCTAGCATAATAATAAAGTCTCACTCAATTACACTGAAAAGCAGAAAAGTTAATGAAGAAAACACTTTTTAATAATGCCTGATTAGTACAGAGAACTTGTTATAACATGGTAGCCCTTGAGCAATACGTTTATCAAGATTCAAGAGTTAAATGTTATATGGATAATGCAGAAATTCAGAGTTGAACTCTTAAAATAGCCAAGAGTTTTGGAATGGAGGTGATCAGTAGGATGAGGGAGAGAATTGGAACGACAAAACAAGAAAGACTCATGGGTCAAAATAAAGAAAGTTTAATAAGTGAAGAGAAACAAAACAAAGCAAAATAAGTGATGCAGAGGCAATCATTCACTACCTCCCACTAGCAGACCTATGCCTAGCCAGTCTCCAAGCAATGCTTACCTTAGAAAAGCTACCCCCAATCCAGACCTTCTCTCCTTCCCCCATTTTGTTGCTAAGCATTAAGTTATATGGTATTGAGCACCCCTTTACTTGATTTGGGTCAGCTGTCCCGGCTGTGTCCCATACCAGCCTCTTGCCCACTCCTAGCCAACTTCCTGCGGGTGCAGGGGGAGTGAGAAGCAAAGAAGTCCTTGATGCTGTGCAGGCACTGTTCAGCAATAGCTAAAACATAGGTGTGTTATCAACACTGTTTTGATCATTAGTCTAGAACAGCACCATGCGGGCTGCTGTGCAGAAAATTAACTCCATCCCAGCCAGACCTAGTACAATATATCAATTTTTTTAACAGCAAAGCTTACTACTTCTTGCACTATTTTTGTAAAATAGCTGATTGTAACTCCTGTCAAGGACATGAAGCTAAACTAGGTGGACTCTCCTGTGTTGATACTGCATGACAATTGTTAGCTTCTTAACCCACAGTTCCATAGAAAAAATTGCGGGGAAGCAGACTGGATGCTTATGTCTTAAACTCTCTTAAGAAAATTAAATGTCAGCAAAAGAAAGTAAAAATCAGCTCACTGTTCAAAATTAGTTGTAAAACAGTTTTAGAATTATCTTCTTCTGAGAGCAGGGAGTCATAAAGAGTTGTCACCAAAATCTGCATACAGTTTACCCATGCGCAGGCATAATAAATATGTTCAGAGAAACATGATCAACAACGACCTAAGTTAGAAAATATACATGAAAACATATATTCAGAAAGTTTCATCTTTGTTGCAATATATTCCTTCAGAAACTGGGAAGATGTTGTCTTGGTGACTTCCAGTAATTGATACACTATGTTTTAGCAAGTGTCCCCTTACCAGATGAATAAATACATATGCATATATTAATATCTATATATACCCACACACATATGACCACCAATATATCACAGAATCACAGCATGGCTGAGGTTGAAAGGAATGTCTGGAGGTCATCTTGTCTACCTCCTCTGCTCAAGCAGGGTCACCTAGAGCAGACAGCCCAGGGCCATGCCCAGATGGCTTTTGAATATCTCCAAGGATGGAGATTCCACTACCTCTCTGGGCAACATACATGTGTCTATAGTATGTGTCTATAATTTTTTTACAAAGTTGAATCAAGTGAAAACTAAGAACCCTGGCACACAGCCAAACAAAAGATCGTAATTTGCTTTTAAAGGGTACAATGCTTGATCATCTTCACTGGATATGGTTAATATATGTATATTTTGTCTTCCCTTTTTTCTGTCAGTAGTAGGATGTTCCATCCAATACTATTAAATAATTTTGAGAGAAAAAAAGAATATAAAATTGAGACCACTTATACTCACCTAGCATTTCAGTGTCTTTATATATTGACAAAGTCTTGTCTTTTCAGAGCTGCATGAAATATTGTGTGCTATTTTGATTCATCTTTTTCTTAACCAGTCACAAGGCCACTTTTATAGCCCTTTCTCCTTCTGAAGATAAATATTAAGACTGATTTACAGCTTCTCCTTTGTAAGAACACAAGGACAACAATTTACTGTTTAATTTAGAATTTTTATAAGCTTATTTGTTATTGTGCTATGGGACTATGTTATGATCTTGAAAAATGTATATGAGGACATTTACTTATCCACTTATCTATCTAATTTTCAGGTCACCCGTTGTGATGTGACTAAACACTAAAATCAATAAATGGTATTTTTCCATTGTGACATTTATGCTGATTTAAGAGGTTAATTTTGTTTTGATCAAAGCTCTTTTCTCTTAAGAAATATTTTATTAGGGATTATTTCTCCACTTGCAATTTTAGTTTTCATATGGCATTTGGGAAGATTTGATTGAGTTACTGATATTGTTCAAATCATAGAATCATAAGCTCATAAAGTAGGTTAAATCAGAAGGGACCCTTGGAGGTCATCTCTTCCGACTCCCCACTCAAAGCAGGGCCAACTTCTAAATATCAGGTCTTATCAGCCTTTTTGTAAATGCTGCTCTTGACACAATCATCAAGGGAGTAACTGAAAGTTTATTTATATCTATAAAGGAATTTCTGTTGACTTAACTTGACTTTTCAATTAGCCTGGAGTCATTGATAAGAAATGTTTTTTGAGTTCCTTTGAAAATCAGCTGGTGCTAGTTTTGAGTGACTGAGTATTGTACATAAGTATGGTAGGTTGACCTTGGCTGGATGCCAGGTGCCCACCAAAGATGCTCTACCCCCTCCTCAGGGGGAGATAAAATATAATGAAAATCTTGTAGGTCGAGATAAGGACAGGGAGCGATCATTCACCAATTACCATCACAGGCAAAACAAACTCGACTTGGGGAAAATTTAATTTATTACCAATCCCATCAGAGTCGGGTAATGAGAAGTAAAAACAAATCTTAAAACCCATTCCCCCCACCTCTCCCTTCTTCCCAGGCATACCTTCACTCCTGGCTTTCTCTACTTCTTCCCCCTGAGCAGCACAGGAGGACAGGGAATGGGGATTGCAGTCAATTCATCACATGTTCTCTCTGTCGCTCCTTCCTCCTCACACTCTTCCCCTGCTCCAGCGTGGGGTCCCTCCCATGGGAGACAGTCCTCCATGAACTTCTCCAGAGCGAGTCCTTCCCACGGGCTGCATGAAGAACTGCTCCAGCATGGGTCCCTTCCACAGGGTACAGTCCTTCAGGCACAGACTGCTCCAGCGTGGGTCCCCTGTGGGGTCACAAGTCCTGCCAGAAAACCTGCTCCAGCGTGGGCTCCTCTCTCCGTGGGGCCACAGGTCCTGCCAGGAGCCTGCTCTAGCGCGGGCTTTCCATGGGGTCACAGCCTCTTTCGGGCATCCACCTGCTCCTGTGTGGGGTCCTCCCCGGGCTGCAGGTGGATATCTGCTCCACCGTGGACCTCCCTGGGCTGCAGGGGGACAGCCTGCCTCACCATGGTCTTCCCCACGGGCTGCAGGGGAATCTCTGCTCCGGTGCCTGGAGCACCTCCTCCCCTCCTTCTTCACTCACCTGGGGGTCTGCAGGGCTGTTTCTCTCACATATTCTCACTCCTCTCTTCCAGCTGCTGTGGCACAGCAGTTGTTTTCCCATTGTTAAAAATGTTATCATAGAGGCACTACCACCATCCCTGGTTGGCTTGGCCTTGGCCAACAGCTGGTCCATCTTGGAGCTGGCTGGCACTGGCTCTATCGGGCATGGGGGAAGCTTCTGGTGTCTTCTCACAGAAGCCACACCTGCAGCCCCCCCTGCTACCAAAACCTTGCCATGCAAACCCAATACATTAAAAAAGCTATGTATGAAATGCAAAGGGGACATGGGTCAAGAATGTTTTTTAGCCTGTAACCCACCACTGCTTCAAGACCCAGTTGTACCTGCTCTGGAAATACCTGTGCAAGAACTCTGATAAACTCTAATGAAATCAGCCTATATTTCCAGCGGTCCCCTTTCTGCACTTTGACAAAAATGTCCTTTATTTTAGGGGTTGTTTAGGCAAGAGGAAATTGCCTTTCCTGTCTCAGTTCCTGCAATATTTCTCCAAACTTCCCAACTGAGCTAGGTGTGTTAATTCAATTATTGTTGATAGAGAAGAACAGACAGTTCTTAATTGTAGTTCATCTCATGCTATAATACATCAGATAAGGTGATCATACCCTATTTCCCAATGGAGAGAAACCGTTCCTCTTTATATTAAGTACAAAGGGAACTGAGGTGGACCATATCACAAAGCCTGCATATACACTGAACACACCTAAATTTTAGTGAGATAATTCCTATCCAAATAATAGATTCCCCATTTCTTTATTTTTTGCTGAAGATTGTCAGGGTTGTGACTGAGGACACTGCTTCATAATACTTCCATGTTCTTTGGATTCTCCATATTGTAGCATTGGAATTGACCCTTATTTCTTAGTCTTTTTTGTCTTTTTGTTGGCAATAGTTTTAGTTCATCTTGCTTAGCCATATACTTTCACTCCTTATAAAATCCAGTTGAAGGACGATATAAAGTTACTCTAGATTCTCTGTTCTTCAGTGAGTTCCCAAAAAGGGAGAAAAATTTGCATGTGCTATTTCTTCTTGTTCTATGTAATATTTACAATGAAGTTCAACGTGATGTCACTTGTTTAAAATGTAAAACCTTTTTCTCTGTCATAACAGTATAAATAAATATTCTCCATTGTTTTTCAACATGAAAACCTTAAGGAAATCTCCTATATTTATGGTCGTAATCTTTGTTTAACTTCTTTATTTATTTATTCTTTTGTAAAGAATATCTATCTGGTTTGATGATGTCTTTTTATTTTGAGACAGAAATTATGTCTTTAAAAGAAGAAAAAAACACCCACAAAACTTTTATGTGCCTAGGTCTCCACAAGTCTATCTTTCCAAGTGACTATTATTTGAAAAAGAACAACTTTCAACCTAATACAGGACCCTGCTAAAATAGCTTCTTATGATTATGTCTTTTGGCCTACTGATTTATAAAATTAGTTTGGTTTGTGAGAGAAAAACATGATCTCAGCCTTAATGAATGGAATTCCATTCTTTCAGGGATTA
Source organism: Harpia harpyja (assembly GCF_026419915.1). Classification (NCBI taxonomy): domain Eukaryota; kingdom Metazoa; phylum Chordata; class Aves; order Accipitriformes; family Accipitridae; genus Harpia; species Harpia harpyja. The sequence goes on from NC_068943.1 coordinate 10,709,493, forward strand.
CAGTTTGTAAAATGAACCAGTACATTGAATAACCTATTCAGACTAAGACAATATAAACTACCACTATGGTTAGCAACTTGTATAAAATAACATAATAGAAATTAATAGAAAGCATTTTATAAATAATTAAATAACAAAAGTCAAATATAGAACAGTTTTTATTCTGTTCTTCTGCTTTAGTAGTACTTTACTTGGTTCTATTGTTTTGAATGTGTTATGTGTAGGAAGGTAAAATACCTACTCTATTTATCAGTGTTTGGACCTATATTTAAAATATGTCCTCATATTTATTTTAATGTATATAGAGAGAATGTTTTGTGTATGGTTTGCTAATATGATTTGCATTGCTGCATCTTACCTTGACATGATATTGCAGTTTGTTTATTTCAGGAACACCATGAAGTATCTATCTGGGCTGTCCTTTCACTGAATTCTGAAATCCTTGTATAACGCCATTCTGATCTAATTCCCTAAACATTTGGTGTGGAGGTAGTGGTTTTATTATTCTTAAGCTGTTTTACTAAGGAGCCTCCTACAACAAATTTAGCACTTTTAACATCTACTGAATGGAACTCGTGCTAGTGCCAATGTGTCGTGGTTTAACCCCAGCCAGCAGTTAAGCACCACGAAGCCACTCACTCACTCCTCCCCCACCCAGTGGGATGGGGGAGAAAATCGGGAAAAGAAATAAAACCCCTGGGTTGAGATAAGAACGGCTTAATAGAACATAAAAAGAAGAAACTAATAATGATAATGATAACACTAATAAAGTGACAGCAGTAATGATAAAAGGATTGGAATATACAAATGATGCACAGTGCAATTGCTCACCACCCGCTGATTGACACCCAGTTAATCCCCAAGCGGTGACCCCCCTGCACCCACTCCCTCTAGTTTATATACTAGATGTGACGTCCCACGGTATGGAATACCCCTTTGGCCAGTTTGGGTCAGCTGCCCTGGCTGTGTCCCATCCCAACTTCTTGTGCCTCTCCAGCCTTCTTGCTGGCTGGGCATCAGAAGCTGAAAAATCCTTGACTTTAGACTAAACACTACTTAGCAACAACTGAAAACATCAGTGTGTTATCAACATTCTTCTCATACTGAACTCAAAACATAGCACTGTACCAGCTACTAGGAAGACAATTAACTCTACCCCAGCTGAAACTAGGACACAATGCCAAAGCTTTTCCACTTTCGAAGGACTGTTTAAATAAAAACTAAACAAAAACTTGACACTCTTAAAAGGCGTATCTGTGTGGAATGTATTGTAGGAATATTTACTCTCATTTGTATTCATATATAATTTCAATCAGAGAATCGGCATAAGTGATACTAGCAGAAGTACTTTGAACAGAAATTGCTATGTCCATCATCAAGTCAGTCATTCAAACAATTTAGCTCAACCATACAGTTATTCCACTAAAAGTATGTGAATTATCTGAAGCCAAATCTTTACAGATGGAAGAACACCCCTAGAGACAGTTGCCAAAATATCTTAAGCATGGGAAGGGTGTTGTGGGTTAACCCCAACAGACAGATAAGGCTGCTCACTCATTGCCCCACAGTGGGCTGGGGCGAGAACTGAAAGGGTGATAGTAGTCCAGTGATATTCATTCTTTCCTTAGACATTGTGAGATGAAAAATTCTGACACACTGATTTTTCAGCTACATTAATAACATAACAAGGACTATTTTTTTCTGGTATTTAACAGGAGGGACTGAGCCTGAAGTGTATAGTGTGAGCAAAATTCTTTCATAATTGGATGTCTTTGACATGGAGAATAAAGTAATTAAGGATGTAATGTGTTTTACATAATAATAATAATGACTACATATGGGAAAAATAGATCATGTAGCATAAGTGAAACCCAGCTGGTTTTTGCAAAAATACCCCCAAACCAACAAAGTTGATCCAGCAATTGTGGCCCAAAACTAAACATCTCCATGAATAAAAGTAATTTTCTTGATAACATTTTGTAATAAAAAAGAATACATCAACAAATTGGTGTAGTGCCAAAGATATCATGTTTTCATATAACCTTATTTTGAAGAATAACCATGAAAAAATAATACCAGTGCATATGAGAAGACTATTAAAAAGATTGCTGTTGTAAAAAGAGATAATTCCTGAGAATAAGGAAAATCAAATGCTTGAGATAGAAATTGAAATATTTTAGAATTCTAATTAATCTGTGTAGATCAGTAGGGTCAAGATTCTTGATTAATGGTAGAGTCAAGAAATTTTAGGATCATATTAAAAATAATCTTTGCTAAGTAAGATAACAGCCCCTCACTGTTGCCATGGCAAACACTGGTGGTCATCATTATATCCTTCTGTATTATCACCAGGTAGCTGGAGTACTGCTTTCACGACCTGCATCTGAGGCTTTTCTTTGCCTGAGACTGCTGCCTGGTATGTTGAGATAGTGCCATTGCAAAAGATACGGCTGATAAAGGCTAAAACCAGGAGGGAATGATTTCCTATCCCAAGCCATCAAGTTGAATGACTGTTTACCTAGGAAGTGGTTTAACTAAGAAAAAGCAAGTCATATTTGTCTGTAGTTTAGTGCTATATTGGGACAAAAGAGTCTCAGATTCTTGTCTCTGCACATGTTGGTTGTGTCTTTCAAGACCTCTGTGTTGTGCCTTTTACAGGGCTAAGGCAAAACATTAACTAGTCTGATTTTAACCTAAATATTCAAAGAACTTTTTTTATCCTACTATGAAAACCAGTTTAAATAAACAGGTATACCCATATAAAAATAAATCAACACAGACTGGACAAAATGCTGCTAACATTGTTCAGTTTGTATATAAAGCACTCTAATGGAAGTATACTTTTTTTTTTCTGATTCTGTAGTGTGAATAGTGCTGCTTGGTAAACAGAAGTTTTGATTATGAATTAAATGTAGGTTGAGTCTGAAGAAAAATATAATTGAAAAATGATTATATCTTTTCTAGTTTAGTTTAAGAATAATTGGGAGATTTCTTTATGGTTCTATACTTTAGGTAATTATTTGTATCAGGGAAAATCAGTGCTAACTGTTCCAGTAAATATGCTTGATGTTATTTGCCAACCATGCATCCTGCTTTCATAGTGATAGAGTTCTAAAACTTTGATCCAGCATTATCAGTGCTTCTTGTACATTGATGTCTACCCTGGTGGATTGAAATCTCATAAATATGAGACTGTTTTTAAGCCACCGAAACAACTATGTTTTAAACTATCTAACCTCTATACTGAATATACTTTTCATATATACAGTAATGTCTATTACATTCTTTATAAATATAGTATTTTCAAGGAATGTATTAGCCTGTGATTCTTATTTCCATCTGTGTTGTCTAAAGAAACATAATTTTCTTTGAATTAAGCTCAGGGACTTCACAGTAATGTCTAATTTCTCTGCATTTGTTTTTTCTGAATGGTAAGACTAAAATGATGCATACAGTACCTTAAAATAATTTATTTTTAATTTCAATAGTTAAAACAAAGCACGTAAGATCAAGGTTATACATGATTATATCCTTTTTCTTCTCAATTATCTTCTTTAGAAATAATATTTGAAAAATAAGTCAATATGAAAATTTTACCATTAATTTGTTGATCCTGACTAAGACCCAAACTGGAAAAAATAATGAATACAATATAGGCAGCTTTTCTTAATACAGACATTCATTTTCTATGTTGTAACTCACTAAAATAGCAAAGGTTTTAAATTATACATTTAATACCTGGAAGACATTCAAATGTATAAAATACTCATGTGTATAGCAGTTTGCATGATTCGCATTAATTTTATTGACATGTGGGACTCTTCAATGTGAAGATGTGAGATGTTTTATGTTATATAAATTTGCAGAATCAGTAATTTTTTACTGCTATACAATACAGCAGTCTAAAATAAGTTATAAAATCTAATTCTTTATTTGCATAGAGATGCTGAGGGTTATGTGAATTGAATGACACCATCCTGAAAGCAGTAGGATGCATTTTTTCTCAGAAAAACTCCAGTATGCAATTTTACTTAGACAAACCTACCCTTCTGCAGTGAAGAGCCTTGTAAAGTCTTTGGGATAAAAAACATGTAAAGACTTTGTATTTCCATTGAAGGGTGCTGGGAAAGAGGCTACTATTACCTTCTCCATTTGTCTTCTTGGATAGTCCATCCTGTAGTGAAACTGTCAAGATGTAGGATAAAATAAATTATTATTTATTACAGGAACTTGTGATTTTATTTTTCCCTCTTTTTTTCCAGTTTAAGAAAGTAACCCACAGGATTTATAGGTCCTGCTGAAATGAATCAATGAAATGATGCAGTAAAAGACTAGAGGACATCCTAGATGTTCCACTCCTTGATCACCCATATGTCCCCTTAATTTTCATTGAGCTTTATAGTACGTAAAGAATTCAAGTCAGAGTTAACATGCAGTTGTTCAATACCATCAACAGTTATATAACCTAGAAAAGGTACACCAAAGGACATGGAAATCTGAACTGGGAGAATAATTCCTAATACTCTGTTAATCAAGTCTTTCACAACAGTCAAAGAACTTTACATGTAGACATTTAATCTGAGGAAACAGATCAAATTCATAGAATAGCCTGAAATTACTCCTGAACAATTAATTGAGGATAATTAAAATCTGCAACACATTGCATAAACTGAGTAGTGCAGTTTATGTTCCTTGATTTCCTAAGTCAGCTAACCAATAGGCAACAGCTGAATTGTGGTCTAAAAATCCTATTTACTGGGTTTGTATGCAGTTCTACAAACTCTTCCAATCAGTCTTTATTTACCCAAGATCAACATTTACAGTCCATTTTTTTCAGGCTGTATTGCTAGTGAAGTTCCTTTGCTGGAATATTCAAAGCAAGTGAAACAAAAATGTTGCAAACATGATTAGATTTAATTCATTTATTTCAGAAATGCACAATTTGACCAGTTCTGATTGTAGCTCTCCTTACCGGATGTATTTTATTTTATATGGTCACATATAATAAATGCAAAACCATTCAGCTGTCTTTAGGCAACATAATAGGCCTCCTCTGAAATAAAATAAAATCTTCGTGTAATTATAAATAAGTATTCTCACAAATCCTTTTGTTTTAATGGAGCCTATCAGACATTTTCACATGCCAGATAGGATGCCAACTAATTTCTCTATTTTTTAATTACATCCTACATTTTGGCCTAGTGCCTAATCTGAGCTCTTTATGCTCTCTTTTCAGAATTAGCACATGCCAAATACTGATTTCTTCATATTCACCTGTGTCTACCTTTTACTTCCTGTCAGATTTTAGAAAAGAGTCCATATTTCAATGCCATCTGCGAAACCAAGACATATCCACATCTTTAAGCTTACTGGTTTTGCAGTATTTTGTAGTATTTTGACATGTTTAGCATTAAAATTAAATATATCTGTTATTAACATTGTGTATATTTAGAAATTCTAGAATGAAGAAATATGTGTGAGATTGATGGGGGAAAAGAGATGAAGGAAGAAGAGAAACTGTAGCCTTCATATTAACCCTTACATCCAGCATTCCTGCTGCAGCACTGATGCTACTCATGCTCTCAGAGCAGCAACTCAGCTGCTAACTCGTGCATTGATTTTATGAATGCAGTTCAATTACTTAAATATTTGAAAGACTCTAGGGTATCTGAGACAACTACATGGAAACTGCACATATGAGAGCTGATTTGTAGGAGACCCTTGCCTTTCTGGACAGGAAGGACTATCCCACAAGCGCAGATGTCTGTTGTAAGGCAAATGAAACACAGTTCACGTAAGAGACGGTTCCTGTGTCTGAAAGCTGGGGACAAGAAAGAAATGGAGAGGAAATTCCTCTCCCAAGTGAAAAAAATCCTGGATTGTTGGCCTGCTGCTATTTCAAAGTTTTCACAGAAAGGGGGAGACAGCCTGAAAGATGAAGTCATATGAAGTAAGGGAGTCTCAGCTGTCCTCCCCCTCCCTGTTCACATCAGAAATGCCATTTCCTTAACTTGTTAGTTGCAATATAAACAACCTTGTTTTAGTAATGAAACAGAGAATGAAATATATGTCTCCAAACAAATTGCTGTTCTGTTTTGTTGTACCTGCTACTGAATGTACATGAACATGCTTTTGTCGCCATGAAAGCATTTTGCAGTTTCGGTGGAATTAGTCACATAAAATCAGATTTGCAGCGCTGAGTAGTGAGAGTATCTACCAGAGTCTCAAGACATTGTGCATTGATCTATACCTTATACCTCTACTTCCCACTGAAGAATGCTGTAATAGTGGTTTGAGGAAAGAAAATTTCCACGTAAGATGCCTTTACAAATCCCTCATTAGCCAGGCTATTGGGCTGCCCTCATGGAAGAACTCAGAGGCCCTCTTCTTCCATTATGGAAATCTCAGAGGATTTTTACAGAAATTAGTCTGCATGAAGACTTAGTTTCCAAGCTGGCTTTGAACAGTTTTTCCTCAATCTTTTGGCTACATTGCAGCTGTGCTATCAGCAGCTGCCTAACCAGACCTTACCAGAGAATTTTATATTATATTTTCTGTAGAATTCCAATGGGACAAGTCCATAAAAAAATCCTAAATAAATGTTATATCAGCACGGTGCCTATAGATAGTAGTGCAAGAACTAGCACAAAGACTGGAGCCCAAGAAAGAGCAGAACATATTGTAGCACAGGGAACAAATAAGTAGATATATTATAGGACTTACATTGTAAAATATTGTAACTTGTTACACAATCTAAAATCAACAATATAAAACTTCTGCTTCAAGCAATTGCTAGAAGAAAAGATTAAAAGAAAGAGAATAAGAGAATATTAGTGTAAATCCTGGAATAATATTATTTATTATGAATCAGGCTATGGATATTCATTTTGGTACATATTGTAATTATAATTTAGTGAGTTTGTAAACATAATTTCATGATTGTAAATATAATTTTGTAATATGATTCAGTTTATTGTTAATATAATTTAGTAATTTAGATATATCTAGTAATTTATGCAGCATAAAATGTGCAATGATACTGGATTATGATGTTGGGAATTAAAAGAAACCGGAAAGAAGAACCTGCTGTTGATTAAAGAATCCTAACAATTCAACTGTGCAAAAGTGGAGATTGGAAAAACAGCACATCTATTGGACCTCTTTGACCTTCAGAAGTTGCTAAAAAAAACCCCACAAAAAAGGCATTTTAACACAGCTATGTATGAATATACAGTTGTGTTTAAAATGCTTCTCTCATGGTGGTTTTGTCTGTTTGTTATGATATAATCCAGACCCACAAAATACCCAGCCATATGAAAATTTAGCAAAGTTGTAAGAAAAAAAATCAACTGATGTTCTGGGCAATGCAAGCAAACAAACAAACAAGGAAAGAGAATGGTTCTAAGGAAGAGCAAAGATCTAAAGTTTGGAAGGGATTTATGTTTCCTAAAAAGGATGTAATTTCCTGTCATCAGGCTTCCTTTAAGAAAGATTAATTCAATGACATTACTCAGTGCAAGGGACAGGGTAGATAAAATTAAATAAAAATATTATTGTTCTTTCTTCCCTTCACCTACTGAACTTAAAATAGGCAATAATATCTAATTTACAAAGTTCAGTCAAACTCACCTTTGCTATTGGATGGTATTTATAGTTTCTGTCCATGACTCCCGTGCCTGCACAAATGTCACTGATTCCTCAGGGTTGTAGAGTGGTTAAGACCATGCACTACATTTTATTGAAAACCTTGCTGGGTAGGAAACAAAAGCCTGAATAGCCACAATTTACAATTTCACTTTCATAACAGCTAAGCTTTCAGTAATGTCAGTTTAAGGTGGTACTATGTCTTGAAACAGAAGTCTCTCAAAACTGTTCGACGCACCATAGCTCAGTGCTTAAAGAAGCAGTGAGGGCCCATCATACTCTTTTCAAACAGGAGAGCCACAGACGTACAGATGGCAACATGAGCCAATATCTTAACAGGCCTAAGCTGGCATAGCTCCACTTTGCATCTGCACTACTCATTGTAAATGCTGTCTATACGCTGGTGATTTTCAACAGATGTTTATTAATGTCTTAATAGTAACTTAACCAGTTTGCCAGCTATACTTTTTCTAACTTAAAGTCATCATAAGTTGAAACTTCTGATGTCAGTTAGTTTAAAAAAGCTTAGACACATACCTTTTAACAAAGTCTGATGTGTGTAAAAAGGCAACCTGAATGTACAGAACTATGAACCAGATTTTTAAAGGTAACTGTCTAACCTACTCTCTCTTAATGTCACTGAGAGATTAGCATCTGCTTGTTTTTCAAATACCCCCTCTTTTCTGTGCATTTATCTATGAAAGAGTGCGTAAAATACAATTATGTGGGAATATTACCTCTGAAAATTAGGGTAGGCTTGAACTCCAAAAAGATGTTTAATTGTGAGGAATATTGGGTGCTGTCTTATCAAATTTGTTTTCCCTTTTATTCATACCCCTTAAAAGCCTAAAAAAAATTATATGAGGAAGCCCAGATGTTCTAATAAATATTTTTTAAAGGTAAAATAACTGTATTTTGCAGTAATTTGATTGTTAATTAACAGAATTGTTAGATTTTTCTTAATTTTCAGAATATAACATTTAAAAATATCATATTCAGACATTTAAATGTTAAAGCCATGCGAGATATGGTAATATTTATACATGATGTTTCAAGTACAATAGATAGCAGTATAAGCAATTGTTATGATATATTGTGTAGTTCTGAAGTCATAGATAGCCTCTCTGTGTATCTAATGAGATTTTAATTAAGCTTTATAATCAAGACTTGTTTTTGACGAAGCTTGTAATATGAATTGAACAGCATGATATTTTTTGAAAGAATATGCATAATTTTCTTTGAATTTAATAATTTTCTTTATTAGGGGAATATTGGCCACAAGTGCATTGGCAGCCAGAAACTTCTCTTCTGTGTTATTATTTGAATTTCTTGAATTCATTTGGCATCAATTAATACATGCCATGTTAGTAATAGCTTTAAATAAAGGATGTGGCTGTTATGGATGACACCCACCTACACAGAGCACCTGATGGGAGGTCAGGTAGGTATGCCTTTGCTACTGCAAAGACACTAAGATATCATACGTTCTTGGTCAGTCATACTACCCTGTAAGAATGAGATTGTTTACATCTTATTTTGGGTTTTAGAAAGAACTCCGAAGTCCATGCTTCATTTTCACTCAGCAGAAAAAGATATGCATTTCCACTGAGAGGTTTCTAAGCTTACTCAGGAAGTTAAGTGACATGAATTTTCCTTTCCACTGATCATAAAGGAAACACATATGTGTCACTGCTGTATTTTCAGAATGTATAATTAAAGTAAGAGTAAATGAATCCACCATCTGCGGTTATTTCTGTTTGGAATAGCATTTCAGTTTCAAAGGAAAAAAATCTTATTAATCTTATACTCATCTTAAAAACTTTAAAAAACATAAAGAAAAGAATTTGTGGTATATTTACACTATCTTCTAGAGAATCAGAGATAGCTTAAATGCTAGAGCCTTAATCATCTGTAATGTTTCTTTTCTCACTCCCTGCCTCTGTTTGAGACTTTTCCAAGCATCTCTTTGAAAGTCCAAGTTTGTTTTAATATGGTTACAAGAATAGTTTAGTTCAAGGGCTGCACTGAAAGGGTAGTTATTAATATGATTACACCAACTTTAGTTTCCTCTACCCTCTGCAGTTCTCTCCACTGCTTTGGCAGGCTTTGTACCCTCAAACATTCCCACATGCTCTTATGCTACAACTCAGGGCATACAATGTAGATACTCAGTTTTGTCCTCAGACTCATTCTGCTGAGCTGTTACACCACTGCATGCTATTCCAGACACTTTAAACTATATAAAAAGAGAGAGAAAGAAGTAATTATACTTGAGGTCTGGGGGTCACCAGAAGGGCCCCAAAGGAGATCAAGAACCAAGAAATTGCTTGGCTGTGATTCAGAAGGAAATTAAAATAATTGTTTTCAATTTTCACACTCTCTATCAAGTGATGAAACTTGTAAACAGCTGACTTTTCTTTGGTGTCTCAAAAAACTTTAGTTACTCTTTTGATAATAAAGCAGAAAGGGGAGCAGAATACACCATTGTTTTAAACTCTTCAAGCAATTAAAGTAGTAATAAAGGTAAGATTATAGTAGTACTCACTGGATTCCAAAATGTTACAGATACAGGGACCTTCCCTTTTTAACCTGTACACCATTTAAACCTATTTTAATCTTAAACAAGGCCTACAAGCCTTAGCTTTTAGATTTTAGCTCCTGTGTATATAATGTGAAAATATGTAGTATATTTATATACTACAGTGTGTGTGAACACTGTTTATGTATGCTCTTTCTAGATAGACAGAATGTAACTGGCAATAGTGAGGTGGAAACCTTAATACATTTGGCAACAGTTCCCTCCTACATCCTCAGATTCACGCCTAAAACCAGGGCTGGGAATAGCTCTGACAGTACATTGCAATTACATTTCCTTGCAATTTCAAGACAGAGCTGGCTGCTAATAGCTAGTTAGTTCTGGCTGCATCCATCTTCTCGATGTCCTGCTCATTCCTGTTGTGTAACAGGAAATGAAAAGAAAAAAAAAAGCAGACACAGTCTGGAGGCAAAGTCACTTCTCTGTGCCAGCTCTAGCAACTATTGTAACTGTGCAGAGGACTTGTTAGAAACTTTTTTGAACAGAGTGCATTTAAATGCTTGCCTTGGAGGGAATTTATGAGACAGAGTCATAGGTTAGTTTCTGTAGGATCCTCCTGAGTACCTGATGACCTGTGGAAAAGAACGGAAGAAATTTGGTAAGAGAATAGATATACCAAGACCTTATTTAAGTTCTTCTCCTTGGTCAGCCTTCGGATGTGAAGTTTTGTGATCCAGCTGTCACACAAAACAGCGTCTCTAGACCATTATTCCAAATGGAGCTCATCCTATATAATTGTTCCTGTGTGCAAACTTGCACTTACAAAACAGGCTTGCTTGCTCAGCAGGATCTTGACTTCTGTTGAGAAGCCTTCTGATCTAACATATCCCATTGTTGTGCAGGTCTTCATGTGGTCTGCATGGGGATGCTGCCTAAAGAAAACATTCCTTTAGGAGAATTCAACAACCAGTTCAGATGTGATATAATACAGCTCCTTTTCCTTGTTAAAAAAAATAGGGAATGGAAGAAATGCAGAAGCATCACTACGCTCAAAACAGACTGAATCAGAGCTGGGCATCACCTAAAGGAAAAACTTGTGCTCTGAAGATTTGAGTACACCTACAGCTGTGACAGATAATAATTATGTTGGAAGACTGAATTTCTGCTAGGTCTGAAAATTAACTGGAGAGTTTGAGAAAGGACCAGAGGCTAGTAGGAACATATACATGAACAATTAAAATTAACAATATTTCAGAGGGGAGAGTGGACTACCATGAATCAAAGAATCACACAATCACAGAACAGTTGAGGTTGGAAGGGACCTCTGGAGGTCATCTGGTCCAACCCCCCAAGCAAGGCCACCTACAGCCAGTTGCCCACGACCATGTCTATATGGCTTTTGGATATCTCCAAGGAGGGAGACCACAACACCTCTGCGCAACCCGCACCAGTGCTCAGTCACCCTCACAGTGAAAAAGTGTTTCCTGCTGTTCAGAGAGAACCTCCTGTGTTTCAGTTTGTGCCCATTGCCTCTGGTCCTGTCACTGGGCACCACTGAAAAGAGCCTGGCTCCATCTTTGGGACTGGTACTGTTTAATATCTTCATCAGTGATGTAGACAGTGGGATCAAGTGCACCCTCAGTAAATTTGCAGATGACACCAAGCTGAGTGGTGTGGTTGACACACCTGAGGGATGGGATGCCATCCAGAGGGACCTGGATACGCTGAAGAAGTGGGCCTATGCGAAACTCATGAGCTTCAAAAAGAGGTCCTGCACTGTGGGATACTTGGAAAGTAATGGGCACATAGTGAACAATCCAGACTCGATAGAATTGATCAATTTGTGAGCCAAGGATGTTTTGTAGGCAGCAGACTTCAAGGATGCTTTGCTTGTGGACACATATTTAGCTAACGGTAGTAAGAGCATTCCAGACGCCTTTAGAAGGCCTTGAACAGAATAAACAAGAAGACAAAAAAAGAAAGATACCAATTAGAAGAACACAGGTGCGCATTCCACGATAAAGGGAACTTGGCACAAAGAACCTCAATTCGGCAGCTTATCTTGACCAATTGGACTGAGACAAGTTTCGCATGTTTTAGTTAATACAACCAATTATGCCTTATGTTTATGTGCGTATACAGTGTTGATATAACCAATCATTAGGTGTAACTAGGCACGTGGACAGCACATGCTAACCAATCTCTAATTTGCTTATGTGTGAACAGTAATTAGAATGAACATATAAACCGAGCTATCTTGGCAATAAAGTGGCATCTGCTTGATCATATTGATTGTGTGCAGTGTCCATGACTTCCGCGTCAACACTGCACCTTGGCTGGGACAACCCCCAGTATCAATACAGGCTGGGGGATGAAGGGATTGAGAGCAGCCCTGAGGAGAAGGACTTGAGGGTACTGGTGGATGAAAAATTGTACATGAGCCGGCAATGCATGCTTGCAGCCCAGAAAGCCAATCACATTCTGTGCTGCATCAAAAGAAGTGTGGCCAGCAGGTCAAGGGAGGTGATCCTGCCCCTCTACTCCATTCTCGTGAGACCCGACTTGGAGTACTGCATCCTGCTCTGGCATCCTCAGTACAAGAAAGAGATGGACCTGTTAGAGCAGGTCCAGAGGAGAGCCACAAAAATGATCAGAGGGATAGAACACCTCTCCTATGAAGAAATACTGAGAGTTGTTTAACCTGCAGAAGAGAAGGCTCTAGGGACACCTTACTGTGGCTTTTCAATATTTAAAGGGGGTTTATAAGAAAGATGGGGACAGACTTTTTAATGGGGCCTGTAGCAATAAGATAAAGCATAATGGTTTTAAACTAAAAGAGGGTAGCTTCAGACTAGATATAAAGAAGAAGTTTTTTACGATGAGGGTGGTGAAACACTGGAGAAGGTTGCCCACAGAGGTTGTCAATGCCCCATCCCTAGAAACATTCAAGGTCAGGTTGGACGGGGCTCTGAGCAACCTGATCTAGTTGCAGAAGTCCCTGCTCATTGCAGGGGGGTTGGACTAGGTGATTTTTAAATGTCCCTTCCAACCCAAGCCATTCTATGATCTTCTTTGCACCCTCCCTTCAGGTATTTATATACATTGATGAGATCTCCCTGAGCCTTCTCTTCTCTAGGCTGAACAGTCTCAGCTCCCTCAGACCTTCTTCACAGGAGACATGCTCCATTCCCTTCATCATCTTTGCGGCCCTTTGTTGAACTATCTCCAGCAGGTCGATGTCTCTCTTGTACTGAGAAGCCCAGACCTGGACACAGTACTCCAGGTGTGGCCTCACCAATAGGTAGCTGCTTAATAGACTCAAGGTAACTTCACTCAGGAAACAGTTTCATGTTTATAACAGAGTTTTAGGGGCTGGATAAGTGTCAAAAAGAAACAAAAAAAAGGGAACATGAAAAGAAGACTTGGATTGATACACCTCTGCTAGTGGCATATAAGATCTCTGGAAAAATCCCTTGTAGTATGTGCAGTGTCTCTGGTGTTAACCATCTGAAAGAGTGGTATTTGCTGAGAAAAATATTATGAATTAATAGGTGAAGAGAAGAGAAAAGCACAAGGGAATAGACTGGGCATGGGATCTTAAAAGTGTGAAAGAACCCCCAGAGAAACCTGCCTAAGCAGTCCCATGCTCTTCAGCTGTTAATGGTTGAGTACCACTTCCCTAAATGAAACTCAAGAATTATCTCTTTTGAATGGCCACATGTATCAGCAATTTCCGTTAGTACAAAAAGTCTGTAACCTCATCAAAATGTGATACTGTTATTAATGGACAAACACAATATTCCAGATGATTAATTTTTCAAATACCCTCTACTCTTCACTAAGTCAAACCAGTAATATGACATTCACAGATGCAGACCAGCTGATTAGCTTATTGGACTTTTAGTTAGAAGTGAGACTAAATGATTATTTACAAAGTATTGCACTTGCTACTAAGTGGTGGGTCTAGTAAAATACTTTGAGTTCTTGAATACTGCATTGATTTGTGGGTTCTACCTGAGAATTGAAGAGGAAAGAGACAAAAAGAGGCAAATTATTTCTTGTCTTTCTCTTCTACACATATGTAAATATTAATCAATAATTTGATTTTGCATATCACTATGTTTTCAGTGTCTGTAAGTACTGTTAAAGATATTTTGACAAGTGGCAGCTATTCATTTCTAATATATATTTTTACATGTAATGCTCAGCATATAAGTAATTTTGCAAAGAACTGTAATGGGAAAACGAGTAAATTATTAGAGCTAAATTCAGAAGTTCTCACTTAGGCAAACTTTCATTATGATCAGCAGGAGTTTTGCCTAACCCCTGGCCCCAAAATTGTAAGAGCATGTCACCTTATTTATCTTTTCGTTCCAAACAGTACTTGTGCAACATATATTCCCATTAAATTCAGAAAACATTTTATTTCTACTTAAAAAAAAAAAATCTGAACGACAAATCAGACAGGATGTACTTGAAAGTCTAGAGCAGCTGAGCAACATGATGCAAAGCCGTCATTTCCTACTCTCCTACCATTCACATTTCAAGTGATCTGTGAAGTATTGTCAGTATGCTGAGGCAACTGTTCTAAGCAAATGACATTGATTCAGCTTCAAGAATGACATGAAAACATCCAGATGGCATGCATGCTTTACATTATAAACATCAGATAAATTATAACTTAAAAATTCAGAAAGGTGGTCACAGTAACTATTATATCAGTAAATAGGAAAAAATATATTGGTAATGGGTTTTCAAAATAGCAGTATACATATGCCTTGTTTGTCTGAGAGATAGTGACGTGTACCATAGGCTATAATTAAGATTTGAAATCTAATCAGTCAGCTGAAATAATTATTGCCCCTTTCTGAATCTAATACTATTGAAATGAAATAAGAAGGAATTGGGAGATTTTTTTGGATCAGCTGTCATACACATCTCCTGAAGAAAGATCCTGTGTAATGAATGAACTGAAAGTAATTTTGAAAGAAAGTCTCTAAGGAGGAATTTTCTTATCATCTACAATTCATGTTAGTAAAAGGGGAGTATTATCTTATGCTAGCAACCCATCCAGTAATTACATTCAGAGGACACTGAAGATTTGTAATTCTGTGCAAGAGTCAAAACTCAGAAGTTCATTCACTTGCAAAACCTGACATTTTGGGGAAAGAACCTTAAAAACCATTGCTCATAAAGAAACTGATGCTTAAGAATAATCTATGGTAGGAAAAAAACCCTTGAAGGTAGCAACTAAGGAAATATTAGTTATAAACCACAAGTCTTGAGGTGTGAGAACTGCAAAGATGTAAAAAAGCTAATTAAGATATGTTTCAATATATATTGAATATTAATGTACCACTGGAAGAAAGATAGTCATACTTTAAAGCTAACTTCTGTTTATTGCATACTGCAGCCAGTGACAGTATAACCCCTGCATTCTTAAGCCGAACATCTTCTTAAGGCAAGATCATTCAGACTTAAATGGAACACTTAAAAAAATTCTTCTGCAAATTCATTTTTATGTGATTGTCTTTAAAATGATTAAGAGCTCTTTGTTTCCAAAGACTACTCAGTAATTAAAGATTAGTTTAAATGCAGGAATAGTGATTTATTACAGTAGACAGACAGAATAGCTTTTATAGTTAAACTTTCCATCAATCTTGTAAAACAGAACAATTTCCTACTTTTGACAAACATTTGACTAAGGAGATTACTGGAACTACTTTTAAGTACATAAACGATGTTCAAATAAATTATTTATTTCCTCAAACATTCAACATATGCTGTAGCAATATTTATTATGCATAGCATTAGGAAGACAGTTCAAGAAATTTTACTCATTTTGGATAAGCAGATTAATAATAGAAAACTTGATGGGATCTTTTGTGTCTATATGGAGGGTAATCTAAAAGGATGTTCTGTCATAAAAGTTCTTACCCTTCCTGCATTAATATATGAAAAATACTATGAAGACAAACTCTTGCGAGCAGAAAAATTTAAATATCCTTGTAACAACAAAACTAGAAAGTGTAGTAGTATTAAAAGCTTGAACACTCCCTCCCCTCCCCCCTCCAAATATACATGTATGCTAGATTTGGATAACAAGCTTTGGAGCTGCTAAGTTATTAATCACCAAGGGTGATCAGTCACTTCATGCTGAAAAAATCCAAATGTTCAAACAATAAATGGGAACATGTTGAAGTGATGATCTTGTTTCCTTCTACAACACAGGAAGTGAATCCATCATTGATAGAGTATGGACTGCAATACAAATCTACAACTTATGTTCCTTGGCTTCAGTCTAATTTTAGGCAAATAAAACAGACGCTGAATAACTGTTCTTTGAATATAATCCTCTTCTTCCTAATTTCCATCACAATATTTTGTGAAATCTGGCCAGAGAACATAGATTACAAAAGTGTTTGTAGTATCAAGGGCAAATATGGCATTCCTTGGTCTGCCTTCTCCTTGAAGTAACATTAGCTGATTCAATTGAGCTGTTTAAACAAATTCATAATTTTTACTTTTGCTTAGTAGCCCCACCAGAACTTTTCTGCTCCAGGGATTCAAAACTCCATTATATTAAGTGGCCAGATCAAGCTGTTTTACCAGGAGAAACAGATTTTCTTACCTGTGGATACAATCCATGGGTTTACCTATCATAACACTGTAATTAAGGATTATAAATGCATCAGCATTCTTCAGCTGAAGAATGAAGGAATCTTGTGGGTGGAAGGAAGCCTACTTTTTTTACTCAGGGAAAGTAAATCATGGTAGTATTCCATAAGAACAGTATCTTCTCTGTAGAAGAATTCATACATAATATTTTTCACTGTAGTAGGAAAAAGCTGTATCAGGGTAATAAAGAAAAAAAGAAAAAAATCCAAATATTCATAAAATGTATTAAATAACTGGAAACATTGAGCATTAATAATTTATTCACAGGGCTGAATTATGATATATATACGATATATATGAAACTATATCTTGAACTGGTATTCAAATCTATTTAATTGTGCTCCATTTAGTGAAACGGATAATGCTTAAAATTATATGAAACTCTTTAAAAAAAAAAATTCTAGACCAATGTGACAAAATAAATACTACTTCTAAGACAGTGGGTTTTTTTTCATTATTATGATGACACCCATAACTCCTCCCTACCCTTTACTCGTAAGACTGAGTTTTCATGGAAATCTTGTAATTGCCCCAGCATTTGTCTTTTCGACCCAGCAGCCCTCATTTCCTTACTCTCACAATCAGCAAGGATTTCTTGTTAGATTAAGCAGCTTCTCAACTTAGTTGTAAAACAGTTCAGCTGAAGCTTCTGAGTCTGTTAAATTCAGCTGGAATTGCTTTTTATTATATTTTAAAATTATATTTTGAGAGTTCTTTCTGAAAGATATAAAGTTACCTCAACAGCTTGTTCTATAGTAAGCAAGTAAGTCATATATTTAAAATTCAGAAGTAGACTACAGAGCATAGGCAGTAGTTCTAATTATATTGTATATATTAACATTTTCTAATTCAATTACAAGATTTAAATTCATAATTGACCTTACTAAGACAGTATATTGCAAAGTATATATATTAGTACCAGAATTAATCTCAGCTTGACAGTCTCTATTGAAATAAGGAGAGGGCGGGTAAATGGGAGAAAACTAGTTTTGAAAAAAAAATAGGGTGAGAACTCTGGGGCTTTTCCTTTATCTCTTCTTGTCCTTATTTCTACAAACAGGCCTGAGTCTTTCAGGAATTCAGCTCAAAAAAAAAATCTTCCGCTCCCTCCCCCCTACTCATGGTAATGATATGGAATTTTATTTAGATCCATTTTAACTTGCAGATCTCAGAATTAAGGAAGGATTCAACATTTGTGAAGTTTGAACATCATTTGGCTATGACAATAGTCACATTTTCTTTATTTCCCTCTGAATCACAAAATGAGAGTGATGATAACTTCCCTACTTGTATTACAAAGGCTTTGACCAGTGTCCAGCAAGCACTTTTTACAGTATCTTTGAAAATAGTGCTTTGATACAAGGGAGGGAGACATTCTGTGTAATTCAATTTAGTTTCATGAAACACACAACATTTAACACAAAGAATTCCAGAGCACTTATTAAATAAAACACAGTGCAAAGCCTTTCTAGAGATATTTTTTCTTGAGAGAAGGAGAAATTTCTTTAATGTTCTTACTGTCCATACTCCAAAAATCTGGCTTGAGAGGACAGTGAGCAAAACACAGTGGTTTTGATGGTAACTTTGAAAAGATATTGCTTTCAGGTCAGATTTACTTTGAACTCTTTAGTTTTCACCAACACAAAACCTACAGTGAAATACATATAGACCAAAATAATAACATTGCATTCCACTTCAGTCAGCAGTCTGAACAGCATGATTTGCACTTTTATGCCAGCAGTGGACACCTTTGGGTTTCATTAACTTCCTGTGAGCTTCTGTGTAGAATTAATGTATTAAGGATTCACCATCAAAAGCCTAAATTGTTCTGGCTAGGCTGTTTCGTTTCTTGTACCATATTGCCAGAGCTGTGATAACCAGAAAGTCCTGACCTAGAACTTCCTCCATGTAATCAGCTGTCAGGCCATTTGATTTAGAACTACTTGATTCAGATTTTTTTTTTTTTCCGTCCTTGGTCTGCTACAGCTCGTATCTGTTAATCTCATGGTCTCATTATAAAACCCATCTTTTGTCCTGTGCAGCTTTAGAGAGGCTGGATGAAACGCATTAACATGATTGCTGTTTTCTGGTGAGCATACATTTAGAGAGGCAGGTTAATCCACTATGTGGCAAATGAGTATGGGTAATCTCATTTATGTCAGGGGTATAAGGGATTAGACTCCTTTGGACTGTATTATTTTCATTAAAAAGAAATAATCAGTCATACATCATGTTAGATGAAGTCTAAAAAATCTGTTAGGAAATGCCAAACCAGCAAATATATTATTATGGAAATGATGAAAAGAAATACAGTGACTTCAATATTGTATTCTACATGCATATTGGGGTGATCTAAATATTGGTTTATGCATATTTATTTTTTAAATAATAATAATTAAAAAACTTTAAATAAATAACTTTTGTATGGTAACTAGAGGTGCAATTAATATTTTTCATTCTTCAAGAGCAATATGTAATGAAAAACCAACCATATGCCTTTACGTTATTTGAATATTGAAAGACAAATAACAAGCTTCATTAAAATTAGTTTTTCATCTCAGCTATAACGGATTGCTAGCAGTTTTCATTTCATTTATTTGGATTAAAATAATTATAAAAAATAATAAACCTTCTGGTGAATCTAATCTGATATCATTAATATGGAATAAGTGACTGTAAACTTACCTGAAGAAAATGTTAAATTAGACTAGACTAGACTAGACTAGACTAGAATATTTCAGTTGGAAGGGACCTATAGTGATCACCTAGTCCAACTGCCTGACCACTTCAGGGCTGACCGAAAGTTAAAGTCAAGCATGTTGTTGAGGGCATTGTCCAAGCGCCTCTTAAACACTGACACACTTGGGGCATCAACCACCCCTCTAGGAAGCCTGTTCCAGTATTTGACCACCCTCTCTGTAAAGAAATGTTTCCTAATGTCTAGTCTGAACCTCCCCTGACGCACCTGTCTCCCCTGATGATGAACCTGTCCTGGTTTCGGCTGGGATAGAGTTAATTTTCTTTCTAGTAGCTGGTATAGTGCTATGTTTTGGATTTAGCATGAGAATAATGTTGATATCATACAGATGTTTTCAGTTGTTGCTAAGCAGTGTTTAGACTAAAGTCAAGGATTTTTCAGCTTCTGATGCCCAGCCAGCGAGAAAGCTGGAGGGGCACGAGAAGTTGGGAGGGGACACAGCCAGGGCAGCTGACCCCAACTGGCCAACGGGGTATTCCATACCACGCAATGTCATGCCCAGTGTATAAACTGGGGGGAGTTGGCTGGGGGGGGCAGATCGCTGCTTGGGGAATAATTGAGCATCGGTCAGTGAGTGGTGAGCAATTGCATTGTGCATCACTTGTTTTGTATATTCTTATTCTTTTATTATTATTATTATTATTATTATTGACATATTATTATTATTTTCATTATCATTATTATTATTATTATCATTATTATTAGTTTCCTCCTTTCTGTCCTGTTAAACTGTCTTTATCCCAACCCATGACATTTGCTTTTTTTCGGTTCTCTCCCCCATCCCCCTGGGGGGGGCGGGGAGTGAGCAAGCGGCTGCGTGGTGCTTAGTTGCCGACTGGGGTTAAACCATGACAGAACCATTTTTCCCACGCATCCTATCACTAGGTACCAGGGAGAAAAGCTCAGCACCTCCCTCTCCACATCCCCTCCTCAGGAAGCTGTAGAGAGCAATGAGGTCGCCCCTCAGCCTCCTGTTCTCCAAACTAGACAAATCCAGTGTCCTCAGCCACTCCTCACAGCACATTCCTTCCAGCCCTGTCACCAGCTTTGTTGCCCTCCTCTGGACACATTCAAGTATCTTAAATGCATCCAGAGGAGTACTATTGAAGTGTTCTACTATTTGAATACTATTTAAGTAGTTTGATGGATATGTTTAAAATTGTTACCTAAAAACTTCTTTTTTGCCACTAGCATCTAAGAACATTTAGCAGGTCAGATAAACTGAAACAAATATTTGTGGCATGCTGCCTCATTTTAGGGCAAAATCTTGTTTTGGACAACATCCTTGTTGGATCCTTTTTGTCCTTAGCTAGACAAGTTCAATCAGAACAAGAAATTATATTCACTTAGAGCAAGTGTTAGTGCAATAATTTCTTCCTGACCCAGTGAAGAATTTAATGCTCTTTTTTTTTTTCTAAATTCAATTCTAATGCAAAGTGGCTTGTAAGTTCTAAAACCCATGCTCATTGCTTTTCATGGAGCTTGCTTTCCCCTCTATAGACAATATAATTATAAGCAATTTCGAAAACTGAGATGAGAAAACTATGGATTTCTCTGGGCCCTTCATTTCTTATTTGAATTTTCTATTATATGGTAGCTTTTTAGAAAATGAACAAGATCAAGTGCTTGATCTGTGCTAGACTCTCTTCCTTTTGAAAACAAGGCCACTAATTTATGTACTTAAATAAGAACAAAAACTTATTACCATTCTACCTCTTTACTCAGATATCTAGATGATAATTGATATAGCTGTAGAACTCGTAAAAGATGCAGAGATTTGCCAGTCCATTCCTTTGTCCTTGTGAAATTTACTATTAAAAAAACCCCAACATATATTTGTGAACCTTTATTTAGAGCCTAACAGGAATAGTGTTATATAGTCCCTTAGCTAGCTATAATGCTGCAATTAGCAATACAAATGTTTTCCTAAATTCTGTTGATATCACTGCTGTGCTTGTCCTCATTTATAATTGGTTTTAAGGTTCAGATAGGAAATACTTTTCTTTGATGTTTTCACAAGTGGGAAAAAAATTATGTGCCTTTTTGTGCATATCTCAACAGAAGGTAAACAATTTTAATAGCCTGTGGGATTGCTAATTAGAGCTAATTGTGTCTTGATTGACCTATCTTGACAGTAAGTACCTTACAAAACTTGCTTTCTTCACAAAGTGAGGATTTGTTTGCATGAGTACCTTCTATGCAGTGAACCTCAGAGGCAGAGAGTTGTTTGGCTGTGATCCTCTGAATGTGTTAATTTATATTTCATAACTTCTTATCCACGTATAAAACAATGGCAAAAACTCAGGCTCATCGCTTTTATATTGAAACATGTACTTTCTTATTCTATTGCTGTCTACAAAATCAGAAACTAGCACAGACAAAGTCTCTAGTGAATCAAGATCTGAATATCATGGATAAATTATTCTCTGTACAAACACAGAAAAAAGTCAAAAGGGAATTATGAAATTCCAAAATCTTAAAGGTAATGTAGATGTTCAGTGCAAATAATTAAGATGAAATTATGAACTTTTCCAGATCAATAGAAAACCTCTCTCTCATTTCACCAGAGGGTTTTTCCCAAATTTTTGTTGTGTTTCTATAAAAAAAACCTGTCAAGTGCGGAATGTTTTCCATAAGACATGCATATTGCCATATAGCACTCTGAACTTTTTGAACGTTTTTTGGAACATTTGTATTACTTTCTTATGATGTATCAGTTGTTGTAACTGACTGTATCCCACCCAGCAGCACCATCCAGACAAATGAGACCTGAATACATCTGCCCAGCTTAAACTGACTAGACTAACTCAGTATGATCCGGATAACAAAGACAACATTTCTTTCATAACACACTTGGGCAGCAACCTAGATAGTGACAGAAACTGGAGATGTAACTACTAGTTCGCCCCTGGGATGGAGAAAGTCAAAAAGATTGGCCCAGGATTATGAGAATAGCAAAGCCATTGGTGGTTTATGCTGATAGTAAGCACTAAATAGTTAAAACAATAGCTCCCACGGGGGAAAGGGTGACACAATACACAGTATTCAGTGCAGAAGTTGAAACCCAAGGAGAGGGACTTCTACCAGGGGTTGAGCTTTGGCCATGGCTTGGTTGGACTTGTTGGAATGTCTTGTTCCACTGGGTCATTGGCTTTGAACTGGTTTCACCTGGACAGATGGGACTGGAAATCCAATTTGTAGGATGGGTATATGTGGTGGGTTGACCCTGGCTAGATGTCAGGTGCCCACCAAAGCCACTCTATCACTCTCCCTCCTCAGCTGGATAAGGGAGAGAAAATATAATGAAAGTCTCATGGGTTGAGATAAGGACAGGGACAGATCACCCACCAATTACCATCACGGGCAAAACAGACTCAACTTGGGGTAAATTAATTTAATTTATTATCAATCAAATCAGATTTGGGTAATGAGAAAAACCCCCAAATCTTAAAACACCTTCCCCCCACCCCTCCCTTCTTCATGGGCTCAATTTTACTTCCAAGTTCTCTACCTCTTGCAGCAGCACAGGGGGACAGGGAATAGGGGTTATGGTCAGTTCATCACACATTGTCTCTGCCGCTTCTTCCTCTTCACACTCTTCCCCTGCTCCAGCGTGGGGTCCCACCCATGGGAGACAGTTCTTCACAATCTTCTCCAACAACAGTCCTTCCCACGGGCTGCAGTTCTTCACAAACTGCTCCAGCGTGGGTCCCTTCCATGGCGTGCATTCCTTCAGGATCATGCTGCTCCAGCATGGGTCCCCTGCGGGGTCACAAGTCCTGCCAGAAAACCTGCTCCAGCGTGGGCTCCTCTCTCCATGGGGCCACAGGTCCTGCCAGGAGCCTGCTCCAGCGCGGGCTTCCCACGGGGTCACAGCCTCCTGCAGGAACCCACCTGCTCTGGTGTGGGGTCCTGCATGGGCTGCAGGTGGATATCTGCTCCACTGTGGACCTCCCTGGGCTGCAGGGGGACAGCCTGCCTCACCATGGTCTTCCCCCACAGGCTGCAGGGGAATCTCTGCTCCGGTGCCTGGAGCACCTCCTCCCCCTCCTTCTTCACTGACCTGGGGGTCTGCAGGGCTGTTTCTATCACATATTCTCACTCCTCTCTCTGGCTCCTGTTGCCATTTGTGGTTTTTTTCCCCCTTAAATCTGTTCTCCCAAAGGCACTACCACTGTCGCTGATGGGCTCAGCCTTGGCCAGGGGCAGGTCCGTCTTGGAGCCAGATGGCATTGGCTTTGTCAGACATGGGGGGAGCTTCTAGCAGCTTCTTCTAGTCACCCCACTACCAAAACCTTGCCATGCAAGCCTAGTACAGTATAACGGGTGGATAGCAATCACTGTCCTGCAAACACAGCAGTGATTGCTATATACTTGCTATACCCATCCTACCAAGCAAAGAAACTAGATTACATGTCTCTGAATGGTGTGGTCTACCAGCTCTAGCAGCTACCTTACACAGTCTTCCCGTGACAAACTCTCCTAAACTGTGTTAAAACCTGACCTGAGTCATTCAATAACAGGCTGTTCAAATAGGAACTGTACAGATTTTGAGAAATGACTAAAAATGTATTATTAACTTGTAACTCTACTGCCTCTCCCCAACAAAAGAAAATATTGGATACTGTATTGCTAGAAAGCATCTGGAAACTATATGGATTAGGAAAACATTAAAGAAAATCTGAAAGTTTTAAAAAAATTAATAGAAATCATAAGAATCTGAACAATGAATGTACATGAACTCTAAGGTATCCTAAAACAGGTTCAGCTCTCGATCCTGACCTCTTCAAAGTCAGTGAAGAATCACACTTCCAGACAACTAAATAAATATGTGGTGGACAAAGTGTGTTAGTATTTGGAAAGTAGATTAGTATACAAAAACATGTGACAAAATTAGGAGGAAAAATATATTCTTCTGTTAATTTTCCAGTAGTTGGAAGTAGGGGTTTCATGATAAGGAGAAAAAATGTGAACATTCTAAGAATTTTTAAATTAAAAGCCCTGTACTTTTAATAATTTTCATCAAAATGTAAATTTTATTTTATTTTATTTTATTTGTTTTTATTCTGTTTTTACTAAAGCCAGAAAACAAATTATATAAAGAATTACGGGCAGACATGGAAAATTTATAATCCTGTTTCTTTAACAGACAATTATTACTTGATACTATTGTGTATGGCATTTAAGAAAATGTTATTTATTTCATCCTTTAACTGACAAAACACCTGGTATTTAAAAATATTTATAAGTACATTCACTGAGAATATGTGTATGGCTTTAAAAAAATTTAGATGCAGTTTATATGTAGAATTTGGTGTTGACAAAGAATAACCTAGTTCCTTAAAAAAATTGGGATTACTAAAATGGCCTTTTTGAGAAAAAGTGTGGTGGGTGTGCCCACTATGCAAATATCATATGAAGAAATTATATACTTACAGAGCCTTTCACTCCTTTTGGTCAATAAAAACCATTCAGAATTTAAAAAATTATGTGTCCCCTGCAGGCAAGAAATCAATTTGACTTCATGTCTGTGTGAGGTCACTTATATCCTGAGCCTCCCAGAAAACGCTCACAAGCCTGCATAGCTTCCTATGACATAATTCCCCATCACTGCCTTGTCTCAATGTATGGGTCTGTTCTAGAAATGCATAACAGCTCAGAGCTCACAGCTCAGTGTTTGCATCTAGGAATGAGTAAGTCTGTTCATTGTATCTGTTGCTGTATAGCTTAAGTCAGGAAAGATGTATGTAGTTGGCACAGTCACGTTTGGTGTGACTGCAGACAAGGAGCTAGAATGTGTATCCCCCAAAAGCCCCCCAAGAAAGGATACCCTGGGCCAAATTCAACTTAAAAATAAGCACCTGGAACTCCAAAGAAAGAAAAAAATAAGCTTCAGAAGTTGCACAGTTACAGCTACATTACACTTGAAAATATCTATCTCTATAATTTTTATAGCTCATTATGCAGAGGGATTAATAAGGAAAAAATATTTTCAGTTGATAATAATGATAATTACTGTGTACTATGTTACAGATTTCAAGAACAACAAAGAGTGCATAGAATGGATATAATCTATTAAAACAATATGCATTTAATCTGCTTTTATGGATTCTGTCATGTACATAGTACCTGCATGTTATTTTCTGTGTCATTCAGAAAGAACTCTGAGTTTGTAGGTCGGTAAAGTGAACTCTTACAGGTAAGCAGGATCCAGCCAGGTCAAGATTCCTGGAGAATGGGTAAACCTGTGAATTGGACCAACTATTTGACACAAAGTACTTCCTTCCATGCAGTTAGCATCAATGATATCACAATAGTAATGTACTCTATTTACTCTTATTGATTTCAGCAACTTCTCTGTCCTTGTGTGAGTATCTTTAATATCAGAGAGACAAAGGAGGAATAGGAACCTTTAAAGAAAAATGAAATAGGAGGGACTATAAACTACTGGATGAATTCATTGACTTCAGAATGCATAAATAAATGTAATGATATACTGATAAAGAAAATTAACGGTAAAAAATGAAGAATGAACCATTCTTGTCCATTAGGTACAATTTTACAACAGTTCACTCTTATGACTAAAATGTAGAACATGTTTCCAGATTTTAGGCAATTGCCAGTTTGAAAAACAGCTAAAAAGAGCTTAATCACACTGTTCTATATCTGATGGTTCTACACAGTTCTGGTCTTTCACCTGATGACTGAAAAAGCTAACTTATATATGTTATTATTAGTAAGTTTTACAAATATGTTATCCCTTCTGAAATGTCATGTATAAGATATATTATTTTCCTGTTCTAGGAGGAGAGAAAATCTGTGGAAGTTTTTGCCATAGTCCTTCTGCTATGGTATTTTCACCAGAAAAATTAGCTACAAAATTATATGAGCTAGTATCAGTTCTAGCAAATGACTACAGTGTAGCAGAGCAACTACAGACTATCTTGCTTTGATGCATTGAGGGGGAGAGCAAAAATAAAACTAAAGAACACAGCTGGACACACCTGAAGCCTTAAGAAATTTTAAGAGTTGGTACACGATCCTAGTAGTCTTAGAGGCATCACTAACTATACTATAACCCCATGCCAAAATTAAAAAGTTGGCTTTTATTTCCAAATTCTTTAAGAGTGATCACATTGCCAATGGTAAGCTGAAAAAACTTACTATCACTGCATGTACCTGAAATGAGTGACTAATTAAAAAGGCCAAATAATGCAGGTGTCTTAAGAAAGATCACTTGTGGGCTGCTATGCATGCAGTAACACATCCTGAATCATAAAACAATGTAGGTTGGAAGTCATCCTTGGACATCATCTGGTCTAAATCCTCAGTCAAAGCAGAGCCAATTTAGAGCAGGTTGCTCTGGGCTATGTCCAGGTGAGTTTTGAATAGTTAAGGACTGAGATTCCACAAACTCTCTGGACAAACCATGACAATGTTTGACCCCTCTTATAGTGAAAAAACATCTCCCTATACCTAATGACAATTTTCAGTGTTCCAACTCATCTCTCATCCATCATTGTGCATCTCTGAGAAAAGTTTGTCCCTTCCGTTCCCTTCCCTGCCCTGCCCTGTCCTGCCCTCCTTTCCCCTCCCCTCTCTTTCCTCCTCCCATTCAGGTAGCTGAAGACAGCTGAAAGATCTCTGCTTATTATTCTCTTCCTAAGATTGATGAAGCTCAGTTATCTCAACCTCTTCTCATATGTCCTGCTGAACTCAGAGGAATACAGCATATGTAAGCCAAGGGCTGATGACACGAGCAAGAAAACTTTTCCAAATAATTTTCTTACATTCTGAGTTGAATTGTTGGGCTGTAATATTATACACAATTTGCTACAAGGCTGGCAAGGATTTTGATATGACAGTCAAGATTTTGCAAATGTTCGGTCATCTTAAGCTCTGCAGCACCTACAGCAAACTATTTATACCTCAGAAGTCCTAGCAAACTGTCAGGATTTCAGAAGTGTCAGAAAAACTTGCTGAATTACAAAATAACATCTACAAGGGGAAAAGAATGTGAATCAAAGACCTTGAATGATACTGAATTGTATGGCAGACAGAGAATTATGCCTGAATACACAAGTTGACTGAAGTCAAATTTCAGGCTCCAGGGTAAATCCAAAATTAGAATTCCTAAGATTTCTGAACAGCCTGGGAAAATGACAAGAATACTATATGGCCAAGCATGTGAACTATACACTGTCTCTTTCACCATAGGATTTTGTCAAAATTCATTTCCTCTATACGGTTGTCAAAAATCAGGTCCAAGATCTGGTCCACAACATCCTAAGAACTTGGTTGATTAACCAATGGCTATGCAAGCACTAGTGTGTTGCAAAGCCTGTCAGAGATGTGCACATCTCTGTCAACATCTGAAAGTTTAACAAAAGAGTGGGATCCTAAATCACTATCGAAGACTTGGTCAGTGTCACAATGCTAAAAAAGTTTCACAGATACCCCTTTCAGGAGTTATCTGCTCCAATCACATTCATTCTTCCATTCATGAGATTCAGATATTTGTTCTTTGTAACTTCATACCTACCTAAGGTTTTTCGAATATGATGGAAGGACTGGGAAGGCTGTTTTGCCATCTGGGTTCACGTTAGGAGCTTCCAAATTCAGTAGCCCAATAGAATAGAGGCTGTTGCAGCTCTCTGTTCCCAGGTCCAGCCATTAGCGAGGTTGAGCATGTGTTGCCAGTAGGCACATACACAAACACACAAACACAATACATACATACATGTACACATAGCTGTCCACACAGCTGGGCATACAGCCAGAAACACTCAGGCAAATACAGATGATGTAAATGGCTTGATCCTATCCCCTTCTCTGGCTGATCAAGATGTAAGTCTGTTAGTGGGTAACATATACATACATACAATATGGATCCCTCCAGTAACTGGCCTTAGACACTGTCTAAGGATGCCTCAGTAACTGGCCCTTGATCTTCACTTTTCCCAGATACTGGCACCTGGGTGTGTGAACCCCCAAAGCCCACAGCTACACTCCAGTTTCTGATATCCAGACCCCCTGCACACACCAACGTATACACAGACACATACACTATGGATTCATCCAGTAACTGCCCTTAAACACTCTGTCTACCAAGTAGCTGCCCCTTGGATCCTCTCATCTCCAGTTGTGTTATACACAGACACTCACAAGCAAATGGATTTCCAGTTAATCCAGAGACACCATGGTCTGTCCAGTAGTTGCCTCAGACTGGGCAATCCAGCAGTCAACTCGCAGACCCTCTGGTCTTTCCAGTACTCAGCCTGGACTTGTGGCTGCTTTGATACCTGGCTCCCAGGCCTTCTATCCTACTTGCTAGCTAGTCTGACTTGATACTTGCTTTGAATTGATAGAGCTGTACAAACCCATGGGGAGCATACAGGGGAGGGGAGAGCAGGGAGGAGCAAAAACATGAGTAGACAGGAAAGGGTATAAAAGCGATTGGTTGTGTGTAAAACGAGGCCTTCAGGAACAGACTGCTCGAGTGTGGGTCCTGCATGAGCAGTTCCTGCCAGGAGCCTGCTCCGGCATTGGCTCTTCACAGGCTGCAGTTTCCTTCAGGGCACATCCACTGGGTCCAGCGTGGGGTCCTCCCCGGGCTGCAGGTGGATATCTGCTCCACCGTGGACCTCCATGGACTGCAGGGGGACAGCCTGCCTCACCATGGTCTTCCCCACGGGCTGCAGGGGAATCTCTGCTCCGGCACCTGGAGCACCTCCTGCCCCTCCTTCTGCACTGACCTGGGGGTCTGCAGGGCTGTTTCTCTCACATGTTCTCACTCCTGTCTCACAGCTGCTGCACAGTGGTTTTTTACCCTTTCTTTAATATGTTATCACAGAGGCACCACCAGCATCACTGATTAGCTCAGATTTGGCCAGAAGTGGGTCTGTCTTGGAGCTGGCTGGAACTGGCTCTGTCTGGCGTGGGGGCAGCTCCTGATCTCTTCTCATAGAAGCCACCCCTGCAGCCCCCCCGCTACCAAAACCTAGCCACATAAACCCAATACACTTGCACTGCCAGGTAAACACAAAATCATCTACTAATAATGGCAAAATCTTATTTACTGGCCTATAGATTTCACTATGAACAGTATTATCAAAAAGACAAAATTCATTTTCATTAATTAGGATGTTTTCATGATGATCACACAAGCAGACAATAAATATGAGTAAAGATTTATGAAGTTCTTTCTTTGTAAAAGACTATGTTGTAGTCCGTGTCAGTTTGTGTCACTCTCCATAGTGTAAGTATCATTGAGCCAATGATAACTATAGTAAAGCCATATGTAATGTTGTTTGTCCGCATTAATAGTTTCAAATGGTTTCCACTTTTTTTCAGGAACTTCTCATTAATAGCCACATTTTCACATCAATTCTAGAAAATATTTTGTGGGTGAAATCGTATATCCTTCTTACCTATACAGTCTGAGATAAATGAAAATGCACCTTGGAAATAACAAAAGCTTATGATAGACCTCACAGAGGATAAGAACTTCCCAGTTCAAAAGCACATGACCATGAACAAATCAAAGAGATTGAGTAGATTTTCTACTCAGACATTGTAATACAACGTCTGTGTGTAGATGATCTAGGAATCAAAACAGATTACAGCAGTAAAACAACATAAATTCCATGTTCAATCTTTGTGTCAACTGTTCTTGTGGCACTTCCACTGACATCAGCAATTCGTGATTAAGATAGACTTATAAGGAAGTATATGCTGGTAAATAAGAGTGTCATATTCAAAGACAGCCGAAGCAGTAGTACAGTTTAAATGATGATAGACTTATTTCAAGTCTCTGGACTCTACAGTTTCAGCACAGGCAACCAAAACTAATTTTTTTTTTTTTTCTGTTCTGATGCTCAAATAATATGCAATACAGTGCTTTGTCTGCATACCAGCTCTACATTTTCAGAAGTTTAAATACTTATGTATATTTACATAAATAAAACAGAATCTGAACTTGACCATTAGGCTTGGCAGGCAGAGAGCTATAAAAACAGAAGTGTTCTAATTATGAAAGTTTGGATATAGTTTTCAGGGTTGAATATTCAAGGACACTTGGGTAAGTAGCCCCTACAAGAGCAAGATTAGTAACACAAATATATGCAGTAAGTAACCATCAAATATATTAAATTGTTTTGCCATCTGTACTACTTCATATTAATATATTATATTTTTTGATAAAGCTTCTCTGACCACATTAATCAGTTCTTTATACTCTCACTTATCTTGCATATATTTCTAGATAGATAGATAGATAGACCGATAGATAGAGGTACTACACACTTCAAAACATTCTAAAATTGTATGTAGAAAGGAGCATTATGACAATAATGAATGGAAGGAGAGTTGAAAATAAACTACTTCTGAACTGTTCACAGAGGACAGTATACAAAACAGTCATAATGGAGGCATTTACATGTTCACTGTTTATTTGTGTGTGTATATATGTAGAAAAAAACACACATATTTTGAATTTGTATAGTGAAATGTATGCATAGTGTAGATAATATAACACAGTACCTATTTTACTGCTATAAAAAGAATAGTATTAAAGTTTTTATGGAAAAAGTTGTTAAGGCTTTTTAAGTAAAACTGAAAGCTAACTTCACCAAGCTATTTGTAGAAAGAATGTTCTGTCCTGTGGGTTCTGTGTCAAGAAGCAGAAGCAATTTCAATTGAATTTTCTATTGCTTTTATTCCTGTTGCCTTGACATCCTCTATCAGCTGTTTGTGGTATTATATATGCCCCCACGATAGATGAAGGGGCATTCTGAGATGATTATTTTCTTTAACTAAAAAAAAAAAAGGAAAGAAAAAAAAGAGAAGGTCCCACTTTCTTTTATTTCCAATAAAAAGGAAAACTGGTAAAGGTGCCATAGCTCTGTTCTTCATGTCACTAGAACATTTAAGGACAGCTCCTTAAGGAAGGTAGGAAGGAAGGAAAGAAAGAAAGGAAGGAGGAAAGGGGGAGGGAGGGAAGGAACACAGAAAAGGTGAATAAGAAATGTTATAACTAATCACAACAGAATTTTATATTACTAATTAATAAATCAGATTAAATAAAATTGAAATGAAAATAATTTTGTTTTATGGAAGGAAGATAAAAGGTAATTACCAAGACTACTAATCAGCTTTTTGTACATAATTCCCTCCTACTATGCTAACAAAAATGACTTTTTTAAGGGACAATAAATGTTCCAATACATTATAAAAATAAATACTGATAAACTGAAGGTTCAAAGATGATCAAATAGGCTCTAAGAATACCAATCAGAACAACTAGTTAAATGCTAAAGGAAAAATGGTTTTTGTGTTAAACTGTCATGAACTAAAACTTGTTAAAAGAGGTCAGGACTATACAGCTATATCTACACCACATCTTACCAGTTTCATGAGGACTATCTGGAAAACTATTTGCTATTGACTGCAAAAGTGGCAAAATCTGGTCCACAGGTACTAGAGAATCTCAGTATAGAGTATTCCTTGGAAATATGAATGCCACCTCCACAACTTAATCATCATGTTCTTGTGTAAGTCCCTTTATTGGGATTTCACCAAAAAAACCTCAATGAACATAGCTGGAAGACAGCAACACAGTTATGCAACTTCCTTTCTTTCTCAGGTCCTTAACTTTTATTAAAAAATAAAATGAAGATCTGTGTGACTTACCTATGGTACCCTATATCAGTTCAAATATTCAGCATCTTGTTGTACCTAAACAAGTCATAGTAATTTTGGTGATTTACTAATGATGAATCTTCTGAAATCTTTCTTGCAAGTCACACTACAGTAATTAGTACTGATGTGAGTAAAATATAGGACTATTAACTCAAGACAAAATCCCAAATGACTATAAAAATACCAAAAAAAAAAAAAAGTACTTGACACAAATACTGTTGCGACTTTTTAAAATAATCTTATCTAGTTTTCTGAAGGACAAGTATCATGCCTAACATTCTCAAGTTTAGAGACTATGTTTTTTATACCTTTATAAGGTGATGTGATTTTGAAAGAATGACAGCAATGCAATTTGGGGTAAGTATTCACATATTTTTTCTCCTATTGAGATTTGCTTATTCCCTGCATTGGCAGTTACTAATAATCATTACTTGTGCTCAAGTAGATGAAAACATTAGAATAGACATTGGACCCTAATCATAAAAATGAACTAGTGTCAGCTCTAAAAAATAACCTTGAGTATTTAAACAAATTTAAATGAACTGTAGGGAATCAATTCAGTTGCCTAAATATTGACATCTAATACAATTTAGGATAACTTAGGCTATCTTGATTACCACCTGCCAGTTCAGAAAAGTTCAGATCTACCATAGGTCATGTGCAATATCTGTCATATAACCTAGGGCATGGCAAATAAAACTGGGCACCTGTGTTTAGACAAATAAACCCCAGATTTTGAAAAATCCACACTTCCTTAGGCACTTGGAATGGGATTTAATCTCTCAGTTTATGTTAGCTCACTAATCTAAAATAGACTTCTTCCACATTCTGTTTAGGAGACAGAAGCCCTTCCAGACAATCACTGAGAGAGGTACATCCCTAAGAGAAGTGCAATGAATTGCTCTCTAGAGGTGCCAGAATCTCTCCATTGATTATACAGGTAACCCAAACAGTTGGCTTAGAATATGTGTATGATTCAACTCACTCCTAACTTTAGGTGTCTGTATGCACATTTGGCATTTCAGTACTTACTTAGTCACTGGATTTCCAGTCAACAGGGCTTCATTCGGTTGTCCAACTTTACACACCTACTGTGTAAAGAGGTCTCTTGGATGTACTGTGGCATTTATTTCAATACTTTGCAAAAGCTTTGATTAGCCGGGACATTTCACATGGAACAAGGTTCCTGCCTGTGGACAATGAATTGAGTCTAGTTGAGTCTTTGGAGTCTACAAAGCTATTCAGATACTGTAGATCTGTAATTTATTTGCCTAAATCTACTCCCTTCTTAGAGGTTCTACAGTATCTGAGACATCCTCATGGGATGGATGAGACACAGGACAGATAGGAGACGTACATCCTTCTGCAGTGGCAGCAGGAGGCCATACAGGATATGGTAGGGCATCTCAAATTCCACTAGACATTTATCTTTAGGCACATGAATCCCATCCTATACAACTGACTTTTGGCTGACTAAAATTAGCTGAGAAGATTTTAATTATTACAGTTATGTGTTCAGTGTATGGATAGAATTGTCTTGGCCAGAATGACCAAGACAATACACACATGTATTGGCTTTGTGTGGCAAGGTTTTGGTACCGGGGGGGTTACAAGGGTGGCTTCTGTAAGAAGCTGCTGGAAGCTTCCCCTGTGTTCGAGAAAAGCCCACACCAGCCGGCTCTAAGACGGACCCACCGCCGGCCAAGGCCGAGCCAATCAGTGATAGTGGTAACGCCTCTGTGATAACATTTTTAAGAAGGAAAAAAAAGTTGGGACGGAGGTATTCGGCAGCCGGAGAGAGGAGTGAGAACATGTGAGAGAAACAACCCTGCGGACACCAAGGTCAGTGAAGAAGGAGGGGGAGGAGATGCTCCAGGCGCCGGAGCAGAGATTCCCCTGCAGCCCATGGGGAAGACCATGGTGAGGCAGGCTGTCCCCCTGCAGTCCATGGAGGTCCACGGTGGAGCAGATATCCACCTGCAGCCCGTGGGAACCCCACGCTGGAGCAGGCTCCTGGCAGGACCTGCAGATCTGTGGAGAGAGGAGCCCACGGAGCAGGTTTTCTGGCAGGACTTGTGACCCCGTGGGGGGCCCACGCTGGAGCAGTGTGCTCCTGAAGGACTGCACGCCGTGGAAAGGACCCATGCTGGAGCAGTTCGTGAGGAACTGCAGCCCGTGGGAAGGACCCATGTTGGAGAAGTTCGTGGAGGACTGTCTCCCGGGTGGGACCCCACGCTGGAGCAGGGGAAGAGTGTGATGAGTCCTCCCCCTGAGGAGGATGAAGCGGCAGAAAATAACGTGTGATGAACTGACCGTAAACCCCATCCCCGTCCCCCTGTGCCGCTGGGGGGTTGGTAGAGAATCCGGGAGTGAAGTTGTGCCCGGGAAGAAGGGAGGGGTGGAGGGAAGGTGTTCTGAGATTTGGTTTTATTTCTCATTACCCTACTCCGGCTGATTTGTAATAAATTGAGTTAATTTTCCCCAAGCTGAGTCTGTTTTGCCCGTGACAGTAATTGGTGAGTGATCTCTCCTATCCTTATCTCGACCCACAAGCCCTTTGTTATATTTTCTCTCCCCTGTCCAGCTGAGAAGGAGGGGGAGTGATAGAACGGCTCTGGTGGGCACCTGGCGTCCAGCCAGGGTTAACCCATCACAACACAGAATGACCAAGAATAATACACAAAGTAAGTGAAAGGCTGAGTCTCTGATAATAAATTAAATTTGTTCAGGACAGATCTTTGGCTCTGAGACCATGGACTGGTCTGCACACAAACTACTAAACTGTCTCCAGAACAAGGTGTGAGTATGAAGACTGTCTATTTAGAACAGTCCTTAGCTTATAAGTTTCATAGAATCACAGAATACCTCAATTTGGAAGAGACCCATGAGGATCATTGAGTCTGACTCCCTGCTCCTTGCAGGACTACCTAAAACTATACCATATGACTTAAGAGCATCATCCAGAACCTCCTTGAACTCTGATGGGCTTGGTGCCATGACCACTTCCCTGGGGAGCCTGTTCCAGTGATCGACAACCCTCTTAGTGAAGACCGGTTTACTAAAATCCAGTCTAAACTTCTCCTGGCACAGCTTCATTCCATTTCCTCATGTTCTATCGCTGCTGATCAGAGAGAGGAGATCAGCACCCCTCTCCACTTGAAGAAGTTGTAGACTGCAATGAGGTGACCCCTTAGCCTTTTCTTCTCCAAGATGAACAAACCAAGTGACCTCAGCCGCTCCTCCTAAGTCTTGCCCTCAAGAACTTTCACCACCTTGGTTATCATCCTCTGGACACACTCTAATAGTTTGATTTCCTTCTTATATTGGGGCACCCAAATCTGCACACAGTACTTGAGGTGGGGCCGCACCAGTGCAGTGTGGAGTGGGACAATCACCTCCCTCGACCGGCTAGCTAGGCTGTGCTTGGTGCACCCCAGGACACGGTTGGCCCTTTTGGCTGCCAGGGCACACTGTCGACTCATAGTCAAATTGCCATCAACCCAAACCCCCAGTTCTCTTTCCGTGGGGCTGCTCTCCAGCCTCTCGTCCCCCAGTTTGTATGTATAACCAGGATTGCCCCAACTTTGAATCCATGACCAAGAAATCTGGGGGAAAATTCTAGCTGCCCTTGGTCAAAACCATCACTGGACCATTTGAACAGGTTAGCAGTATTATCTATATAATGGAATCTTCTACTGGAAGTGCTCCCTGGTGGAATTCAGTTCGTTAATATAGATGATATCTGTTTCTTATTGTCCAACACCCCTCATGAAAAAGAAACAACAAACACAAATACTTCTTAGTATATACCTGTAGCTACCTTTTCCCCCAGATTTATGCCTTTTGTAGATGGAGATACTGCCTTGACAGCACCATTAAAACTGTCAGTTCTTGACAGTGGAAAATCATTTAGACTTAATTCTCTGATTAATGGTTTTTATTGGGAAGGAATTGGGATGCTGTTTATCCTTTTTATTATTCGGGAACCTTCTGAAAAAGATTAAACTAGAAATCATACTTTGCTAACCAGAATTAAATTGTCAAACATATATTTTTAATAAAACTGCTAATATAACAAAATAACAAAAGTAAAATCTACTTTTGCAACTCCAGTTGGTCAACTAATTTATATTCCAAGTAATCACCTTCCATTATGAAACATGTTATATTAAATCACAATTAATTATTCATGTTCCTGCATGTTTATGTCCATGTTTATGTATGGGGTGTAGGTGTCAAGGTGTTGGCAGTGGAGGGGGCTGCAGGGGTGGCCTCTGTAAGGAGAGGCCAGGTCTGCCCTGTGCTGGACACAGCCGGTTCCAGATGGTTCCAACGGACCCAGGGCATGGCTGAGCCCCTCAGCCAAGATGGTGGCACCTCGGGGAGAATGTATTTAAGAAAGGCCAGAGGAGGAGGGGCTGGAGAGTGCAGGGAAAGGGAGAAACAACAGATGGCTTGCCTCTGTGACAACATATTTGAGAAAGGGTAAAAAATGCTGTGCAGCAGCTGTGTGAGAGAGTAGTGAGAAAAATGTGAGAGGAAGAACTATGCAGACACCAAGGTCAGAGAAGAAGGAAAGGGAGGAGGTGCTCCAGGTCCCAGAGCAGCTATCCACATGGCAGCTCCCCCAGTGGAGCAGGTATTTCCCCTGGAGATGACCACACCAGAGCAGATATCCAGACTACAGCCCATGTAGGACCCCATGCTGGAGCAGATGGATATTTCCTGAAGGACTGTAGTGCATGGAGAGGACCCACACTGCAGTATGAGAAAAGTGTGAGGAGGAAGGAGTAGCAGAGAGGAACTGTTATGGGCTGACCACAAGCCACTATTCCCTGTCCCTCTGCACCGCTCAGCAGGGTGGGAAGGAGGTTGAAGAGCTGGGAATGAAGGATGGAATTTGAGCCTGGAAAGGTGGGCAGGGTGAGGGGGAAAGTGTTTTAATTTTTTTGTCTTTCTTTCTCACGACCCAAATCTATTTTAACTGGAAATAAATTACATTAATTTTCCCTGAGTTAACTCTCTTTTGCCCATGATGGTAACTGGTAAGCATTCTCTGTGTCTTTATCTCAACCCACAAGCTTTTTCATCTTACTTTCTCCCCCTGTACTGCTGAGCAAGGAGAGTAAAAGAGCGTCTGGATGGGAGTTTGCCCCCTAGCTGAGGTTAACCCTCCACAAAGACAAACTCGTCATGTGTCTTGTGAAAGCATTAACAAAAATAGTTCCAAATATCTCATTTCAGTGTTTCACACTCTAATGCAGAAAAGAACAGATTTACAGGCTGCCATCAATTCTACTTTGAACTTTTTTTTTTCTTACAAGTTACCTCATCTATAATCAGTCTGTTGTAAAAGAGCAGCTTCCTGGATCAGAAAGATATGTTTCTGTGAAAGGAAAATAGATCACTACATACTACATAAAAAAATACAAAACAAGACATTGAATTATGTAATAATGTCAAAGATCAATAAAATATGGATGCTAACATTTTAGGTTCAGCAAAGAAAAGAACTGAGCATCAAGTAACTCAACTGTAGGTATATGGATAGAAATTTACAGATTCTAGAAGATGCAAATCCTAAAGCACACCTAAATCTCATTCAAGTGTAAGAATTTCTAAAGAGTCCAGAATTTCTTACGTAAGACCAGTGCTACTCTATTTAGTAATCCCATTTACTTCAGTGAGATGTCAAGGTTCCACTCAATGTGAGCAAGTGTATCAAATATTATTGATTATCAGGCAGTTCTACTAAGATAATTAAGTCCAGTCTTAAAGGCTTCTTTCATTGCAGAATTGGTTATATGATTAATGCTATTGCTTTCAATAATGATATTCTTATAAATAAGCATCCACATTTATAAATATAAAATTTATTCATACGGATATATTGAAGTATCTGTCTTTAAACATCTACAGTACGATTTAATTAATTTAGCTTTAGATATTTATCAGGTAACCACTCCAGGGTTCTTTTTATCCTCAAGGGAGAGAAATAATCATTTTTAGGGAATAATTCACACTATCTATTTTAGACATCTATTTTATGAGAGGAGAAATGTTTGCTGCTCTCCATTGCTCTCTATTGACTATAAGCAAGTCTATGGTGAAAATTCAGATGTAGAAGTCTACTTTATATTTTCCTATAGTCAGCTATATTCCAGCTGATGAATCCCATCCCAGTAATAATTTTAGGATAAGTTTTTCTATGTAATGCATTGATGATATAAACAAACACTGGAAGGCCCAAAAATAGCACAATATTTTTCATTAAATATCTGGTTCATTTCTGAATTACATTCATCTCCTGAAAAAAAGAAGTTACTTTTACAGGATTTCAGTCAATCTTGCCAAGTGAAATGTAGATTATGAAAACATTCAGTTCTAGATATATATCTAAAACTGAATCAGTTTATATAAATACTGTCACTCATATCACATATTATCTAAACTTTTTTTGAGAATATTACCTTCACTGACCCTAAGAAAAAAAATTGTGAACCAATACAACATTCGTATTGTGAAAAGTAATATATTAAATACTGCCATTTACAGAGTTGTGCAAATAATCGAAAGGGCACTGACTTCCAAATGTTTTGAGTATATATAAACAAGTTCTGATTGTTTAAGATTTAGAATTTGCCAGGATCCAAGTCTCATGAAAAACAATGACATAGGATTCAGATAAACCAAGCAAAATGGTATCAAGTCACAGGGAGGGAGGGTGGCACCTCAAAAAACCCACCAACAACTCCCCCCAAAAACCCCAACCAACCAGAGAAACCAACCCCCAAAAACAAGCACATTTTAGTATCCCTAAAAGCATTGCAAGACACTTCAGTGAATGGTAGATACAGATGCTAAAGCTTTTTCCAAATCAAGTATTTTCCTGAGCTTGGAATGCATTATGTTATGAAGTCGTACAGCAATGGCATTTGCTACAGTTTGAGAGGATTAGTTAATAGAGATGTTCATGCTGAATTAGTGGATTAAGGACATTTTCTTTCTGGACAATATATGCAAACTTAATTTAGTCTAAGGATGGTCAAAGGCAGCTTCCTAACATTCTCCTTTCTTTTAGTAAAATGTCTTCATGATGTTCATAACTTAAATGCCCTCAGATATGGCTACCTGTACTGCATTGCAATAAAAATTACTAGAAGTTACATTGTTTTGAAGAACAAACTATAGCAAGAAAAGGAATTCTGTGAGATTGCTGCATAAGAATTTTTACTTGTGTGAATGATCAACTTAGTCGAAAAGTATCTTTGTAAGATAATTTCATCATTGCAGAGTCTTCCTGGCAAACTGAGTACTTCATGAGAAAGATATGAGAGAAAGAACTGTCAAAATTTAAATCTTAGAAAAATATATTTAAAAAATCAGTAAATCAATAAGATCTCCATTGGTAATATATTACAATGTGATTCTCACACTGTTAGATTTTAGATAAAATATCTAAATGAATCTCTTGTATCCTAAAAATAGCCTCACTATTTTGGGCGTGACTTTTTGGTAAGTGTGCTAAAGTATTAGGGGAAAGATTGCTGATGGTTGTGTTCCATATGGTGTATATGATAAAAAATTCTACAAAAAAACTAGCCTGTAGAATTCATTGGAAAGAATGCATTCCAGATTTAAAATTTGCCACTGTATTCTGAAAATACAAATAAATTGTATTTTAAATCTACTTCAGGAAATGAACAATCACATTTGTAGTGGAGTACAGAAAAGCAGCCAGTTAATACATACTATTTGGTTCAACAAAGAAAAGCAACTCCTGAAATAATTTTCTGGAAGATGGTTTGATAGCCTTACATGTAAGTTCCTATATAACATAGGCCAAAAAGTTTTGATCATTGATTCCTGCAATAAAGAAATTGCTTTTCCTGGGTAGATTGACATTCTTTGTCATAATAACTAACTGGCCACACTACAAAAATGACAAGTGTCATTAGGGATTTGTGAGTAGTTTGATTTAATGCTGAACTATCTACGACGGAAGACAGCTATTCCTCCCATACTTAAAAAATGTTGGTTTTAAGTCTTCCCAATTAAAATGATTCTGTCAAGTCAATACCCAATTCCTCTGTTCCCCTCTCTTGGCTTTCAAATCTTCAGGTTCTCACTGGCTTCCAAGCATGCAACAGATTCATGATCTTGTTTTTACCTCCATGTCCTAGTGTAATTTTAACTTCACCTACTTTTTTGGAAGCAAGGGCAGGGGGAGGGGAAGTATTTTTTTCCTAGCACCTCATAGTAGTTTTTGCACTCTTTACCTGAGAGTTATCTTGTACAGCTAGACCTGGATGTGCTTTCCTTTTCTCAGTTGAAAGTGCATAATTATGTATCTACAAAAGATGCAGGGGACATGGTAAACATAATTCATTACAGGAAGTCCCTTCAATCTGGATGACTGGGGAACTAGGATACCAGGATTTGGCATGGCACACTGCAAAAGGTAATCCAGTTCTTAGTGTTCTCTTAGGTTAGTTTTTTTCTAGCATTTCCTGCAGTGTTATTGTCTTTAACTGCTAAGAAATTTTTGTCTTTCAAATCCTTCAAGACATACAACTCAGGAAAGTCTTCCTCTTTTTTTTTTTTTTTTTTAAATCATTAAGCCTCTCTGCTCTTCCAAATGTCCCTAATCAAGCAATTCTGACCAAATGGCCCTTCTTTGAGAGTGCTATCCAACATCATTCCTTTTAAGCAGATTCTTACTACTGTTAAAATTAATAAAATAATAAAAGATGATGCACCTACAGCTACACATTTGATAGAGTACTTTCTAGTTCTGCTAATACAATGCATTTAAAAAGCACTACATTCATTAAAATGGAGAGAAAAGTACACACATTTTTTTTCTGTCTTCCTGATTATTTTGTAATGTTACAGGAAATATTCTTCATTCATTCAGCTGGTATCAGCAGGAAATCTAAGCACATTAATGTGTCATTAATGGCACTGCAATAACTTGGAGCAGGTGCACCATTAAAATCAATAACTGAAATTATTTATGGACCTCTGGATAGGAATGTATGGGTAATTTTAGTAATACTGGCATATTTGATACACTAAATAAGTAAAATGTCTGGTACTTGTTGTCTAAGAAAGGTGTTAAAAGGTGGAGAGAGGAATAAAGTGTTTATTATATACCTCAGACACTTTCAAAACTTCAGAGCCCTTCTTTTCAAAGTGGAGATACATGGACTTATATTTAGACACATGGATGTGTCTACACAG
Source organism: Harpia harpyja (assembly GCF_026419915.1). Classification (NCBI taxonomy): domain Eukaryota; kingdom Metazoa; phylum Chordata; class Aves; order Accipitriformes; family Accipitridae; genus Harpia; species Harpia harpyja. The sequence goes on from NC_068943.1 coordinate 10,751,051, forward strand.
TTAAACAAGCTTGAGCACCCATCCCCTAATCATCCACATTGATTGAACATTAATTTGCTTCCTGATTCCTTGGCTAACCAACTCTTCCCAAAATAACTCTTTTAAGACAAAGCCTTAATATATTTGTGGGGAATCCACGGGCTGCCCTCAAAAGGGGAGGAAAATGAACCACCTTCATCCTCCTCTGTTCTCCAACACTACTTAGCCTTTGCCTAAGTACCTCTTTAAATTCTCCGTCCTCATGATCACGTCACAACCCATGGCATACAGCAACATGCACACTGAATTTTTAACTAAAAAAATGATGACTCTGGTGGTCTTCCACACAACCCTCACATTTTCTTTTGCATAATTTGAGCTGAAAATCACACTCAGACAAAATGGCAATGTATTCTGCCAGTAGGGTACCACTTGGCACCACAAGGAGACCCAGAATCAAGTGCTGTGTGGTTGTGAACCAGCCAATCTCTAACAAAAGCTAGCCCTTGAGCAGAGAAGAAACAAGCCAGATGGTGTCCCCTTGCCTTGGAACAATTTAGCCCAGTAGATACAGCATTGCCATTGCTAGTTACAGGCCAGAGGCTTTGCACCAACTGGGCTGAGGCTCATCAGGCTGTGTCTGAACTCCTCTTGGCCTGCCTGGAGCTTTGTTTTAGCTTGTTTAGATGTAACAGAAATTTTCTAATGACCAACTAGTTACTATATCTCATTTGTTTCACTTTACTTAGCTTTTTATAATTGTGTGGCATAACCACAATTTTTATACAGATAGTAGTAACAAGTTGGTATCTGTGTGGATAGAAATATTCACCATTAACATAAAAATGTAGTTTAGATGCATATAAGTCTGGTATGATAGATAGGGCCTCGAAAGTGGGGGCCCAGGATGCAGGGTAGAGGAATACTGGTATGGGAAAATAATATAAAGGGCACAGGATTATACTGGAGACCCCAGGACTATAAACAACTCACCAAACAAAACAAAATAAAACAACCCAAACATACACCATATGTAGAACAATATAGCAAATTCAGGACCAGAGAACCCTGAGGGGCAGTAGGAGGGTGAGCATAACACCAGAGGAAACAGTAGATACAAGAAAGTCTGTCTATAATAATTTAAACTTTATTACGAAACTTTTTCTGAAGTGTATTCTTTTCTTTCTTTTTTTTCTTTCCTCTGTAATAATTAAACCTGGACAAATAATTGATTGATTAGACTGTTAAGGTATCAACTGAACTATAACTAAATTCTTCCTTTTATATGTAAGATATATTTCCTTTCACCCAAAACCAAGTTTTGAGTAGCCACTCCATGGACCTTTTCAACTTAATTGTATGTACATTGCCATAATTGCTTTGAGTATTCAAAAGCAAGAGACTCCTCTTCATTTGTTATTTTAAAAAAATATGTAAATACCATGGGTATGTGTAAAACTTTAAAAAAAAAAAATCAAAATCTCATATTATTATAAGTTCCTTGAAGAGACAATGTCCTACTACATAATCCTTCTCAGCTTTGTGTTACTAATAACCCATAAATAGAACCATTGTAAATATTTTATAAAATATTTCCTCCAGAATAAAGCACACTTCTGCTAAATTAAATGTTTTTCATAAAAAAGACAAAGATTTTTATAATTATTTGATATATGGGCATTACGATAATATTGATTCTGACAACAGTAACCTTTGTGTGGTAGGTTGACCCTGGCTGGACGCCAGGTGCCCACCAAAGCCGTTCTATCACTCCCCCTCCTCAGCTGGACAGGGGAGAGAAAATATAACAAAGGGCTTGTGGGTCGAGATAAGGATAGGAGAGATCACTCACCAATTACTGTCATGGGCAAAACAGACTCAACTTGGGGAAAATTAACTCAATTTATTACCAATCAACCAGAATAGGGTATTGAGAAATAAAACCAAATCTCAGAACACCTTCCCTCCACTCCTCCCTTCTTCCTGGGCACAACTTCACTCCCGGATTCTCTACCTACCCCCCGCAGCGGCACAGGGGGACGGGGATGGGGTTTACCGTCAGTTCATCACACATTGTCTCTGCCGCTTCATCCTCCTCAGGGGCAGGACTCATCACACTCTTCCCCTGCTCCAGCATGGGGTCCCTCCGACGGGAGACAGTCCTCCACGAACTTCTCCAACATGGGTCCTTCCCACAGGCTGCAGCTCTTCACGAACTGCTCCAGCATGGGTCCTTTCCACGGTGTGCAGTCCTTCAGGAGCACACTGCTCCAGCGTGGGTCCCCCACGGGGTCACAAGTCCTGCCAGAAAACCTGCTCCGTGGGCTTTTCTCTCCACAGATCTGCAGGTCCTGCCAGGAACCTGCTCCAGCGTGGACTTCCCACAGGGTCACAGCCTCCTTCAGGGATCCACCTGCTCCGGCGTGGGGTCCTCCCCGGGCTGCAGGTGGATATCTGCTTCACTGTGGACCTCCATGGACAGCAGGGGGACAGCCTGCCTCACCATGGTCTTCCCCACGGGCTGCAGGGGAATCTCTGCTCCGGTGCCTGGAGCACCTCCTCCCCCTCCTTCTGCACTGACCTGGCGGTCTGCAGGGCTGTTTCTCTCACATGTTTTCATTCCTCTCTCTGTCTGCCGATTCTGTCTGTCCCAGCAACTTTTTTTTCCTTCTTAAATCTGTTATCACAGAGGCACTACCACTATCGCTGATTGGCTCGGCCTTGGCCAGCAATGGGTCCGTCTCAGAGCCGGCTGGTATTGGCTCTGTTGGACACAGGGGAAGCTTCCAGCAGCTTCTTACAGAAGCCACCCCTGTAACTCCCCACCACCACCACCAAAACCTTGCAACACAAAGCCAATACACTTTGATTCCAATTTTTTTTGGGGGGGAAAAAACATTTAAAACATACTTACTCAGATTTAACTTGTCATATAAATTCAATGTAATATTTAATATTTTGATATAATGCTCTATAGTGAAATTTTCTGATATCAACTACATAACTATTAAAACGTTGAAAGTAAATGTTTTGATATTTTCTCATGTATTCACACAGTGCTTTATTTAGATGTAAAAGTCTTTTTTTCAGTTTCAGTTCAGAAAAATTAAAAAAGTCAGAACATCCCAGTGAATGAAACATTAGTTGATCAATTCTACCATAAAGTTGTGAATAACCCAGAATGAAGTTATGAATTATATATCGATTGTAAACAGTGCATGAAAACACATGTATTGTCATATCTTTATTTCTCTGCCCTTAGGTATGTTATATTTTAACAGAAAATTCAAGTGAAATTGCATTTATTAAACATCATTTTTTCTAACGTGGTTGCTATGGTGAGTCAGAAATCCATGAGGATAACGTGTCCATAGACTCAGTGAAAATTCCTCAACAGTATGATTCAGTGTAGGAAAGTAGCTTAACTGTTCTGATTCACTCCCTTTCTGTTTCTCTAGTTCAGTAAAATGCAACATTTTAGTAATTTAATTATGTATTCCTAACCTATAATAGAAATAGGTTTAAATCTATGGAAGAGATTAAAAAAAAAAAAAAAGGCACATCTGAACCTTATCACAGTAAAAATCATTATGCATGATTTATCTTTGAAGTTTTAGGGGTTTTGAACATATAAGGAATTTATTTACTTTTATCACTTAATAGATATGAAACGCAGTAACAACTGCATAGCTGACATTCCTGTCTTGCATCAAATATCCTGACTGTAGAGATACAGATACAATATTCTTATACAATGGGTATTTTCCAGCATAACCTCTCTGATTTATTGTGAATAATTCTTATTTACTTTATACTCAGTAACAAGTGTCTTAATGAGTAGTACCCTCCACAGATTCCCTGGCTGTAAAATCAAACTGTAAACGTTCAAGATAATCATAGCCTTTTTTTAGCAGACAGAATACATTTTTGTGGACTGTTTTCAAATACCAAAGTAGTATGACCTATTTTATCCATGTAATCCAAATAATCCAGCACAAGGGAATAAGAAGGCATTTGTTACCTATGCTAGCCTTTTTTAAGAACACAACCTGCTGCAAATAAAATTCAGAATCAGAAGAATTGCACCACAGAAGAATATTGGTTTCAGAAAAGCGTGATGGCATCTTTTCTTTGTCTGAATCATGAAGAAGGGAAGGATTTAGGTTTGGGAGCACTAGTCAAAGTATTCATTATATACAAGCAAATATCTGACAATAAACTATTAAAGAAACCTGGCAATAACACGTGGATAAATGTTGTGGAGTGGTGAACCTTTTGGAAGCCATCTATTACCTCCTATAGAGTCTCCTAAACAATATTGTGGCAGGTCATGAGCTGACACTAGATAAACTACTACAGAAAATGCTAGCAGCATTTCTGGATAATAGAAAAGTCCATCGTAAAATAATTTACTGAATATTTTGCAAACTTTTCACCCATGGAAACTCAGGGTTACTCAGATCTAATGAAGGTTGTCTAACTAGAGTGCTAGCAGCTGAGCCTTTCCTCTTCATCTACAAAGTGCTTTCCAGGACCATTTCAAATCAGCAAAGGATCCAGCATGGTCTGTTATGGCCAGCTGTAAGCTTGGAGGCTATTGCTTTGCACTAATACAAATTATAATTATTTGCTAAATAAAGATTAGGTGGCAGAAATATAGTGTGGATTTACCAAGAAATAGACAAATTAAAATATACACAAAATTAATCCCATAGGTTTAACTCCAAAGGCATATTAGACACAGCAAATAAGTAACTTGACAGGTGTGGCTCACATTGTATGGTTCATGTTGTGTAATGTTTTAACTCTGTCTAAAATTCTTGAGCTTTGAAACTGATTCAGCCATGCATTTTGTTATTGACTTATACCCATGAAAAATATTTCTGGGGTTTTTTTCAGGGCAGGCCACATTTTAAAATAAAATTATACAGAAATTAACGTCAAACAATTGTTCAAATGTGATGGAACGTTCACATTTTTTCTGAAATATTTCAGATTTTTTTCCTACTCCTGATTAAAAAGAAAAAAAAATCTATTCCTTGCATTTATTTAGATTCATGGCACCCTGAGAGGAAAGATGCATATTTCCCTCTTCATTATTGAAAGACTCCCATAGTAGGATACTTTCCATGAATTTTCACAGTCTCAGCTCAACCTCTGTTGTCAGAGAGAGAGAACACTACAGAGTGTGACTCGTCACACCTATCATAGATATTAAGAGCTGAATTTGACATTGCATTCTATTTCAGTTTCTTGTTTGTAAAATAAGAATAAAAACACTTACTAGCTTCAAAGAATGCATTGAATATAAATCAGCAGAGCTTCTTACATGATCAGATATTGCACCTTATAGTCCTGAGGAACAGTCCTTCATTGTGAGTCCTTTCCTACTGATTAACCAGTTTAAAAATCTGTGACAAGACAGCCTTTTATCTTCTAGTTATTCCTTAACTCTAATGAGCTTTTATGTACCACATTATCAGAAAAAAATTAAGGCATAAATGACATCAATTAGGGTGACATTCATCTACTGTTTATTAATTTTTCAATACCCTCTAACAGGTTAAAAAAGCATAATTTTCATTTGTATTAATTTGTACTATAACGTTTGATACTGAGTCAAATATTTTACTAATCTCACTGTGATTACACTCTAAATCAAATTCTTACTAGCACTAAGATGAAGCATCTAGGTCTGTAATTCCCCAGATAACCTGTGGCTCACAGCTTTGGAAACAGTTGTTTCTTTTAAGGAACTGAAGTAAAAAGCAGAATACCAGCCTAAGAACCTGCACAATGGCTAAATTCACACTGGTTTCCTGTAAAAATGGTAACAAAAAACCCCCCAAAACCCCCAGACATGTTGCCTGTTTTGGTCATAGAATGGTTTGGGTTGGAAGGGACCTTAAAGATCATCTAGTTTCAACCCCCCTGCCATGGGCAGGGACACCTTCCACTAGACCAGGTTGCTCAAAGCACCATCCAACCTGGCCTTGAACACTGCCAGGGATGGGGCATCCACAACCTCTCTGGGCAATCTGTGCCAGTGCCTCACCACCCTCATAGTGAAGAATTTCTTCCTTACCTCTAATCTAAATCCACCCTCTTTCAGTTTAAAGCCATTACCCCTTGTCCTATCACTACATGCCCTTGTAAAAAGTCCCTCTCTGGCTTTCTTGCAGGCCCCCTTTAGGTACTGCAAGGCTGCTATAAGGTCTGCCCAGAGCCTTCTCTTCTCCAGGCTGAACAACCCCAACTCTGTCAGCCTGTCTTCATAGGAGAGGTGCTCCAGCCCCCTGATCATCTTCGTGGCCCTCCTCTGGATTCACTCCAACAGGTCCATGTCTTTCATATGTTGGGGGCCCTAAAGCTGAATGCAGTACTCCAGGTGGGGTCTCACAAGAGACAAGTAGAGGGGCAGAATCACCTCCCTTGACCTGCTGGCCATGCTTCTTTTGCTGCAGCCCACGATATGGTTGGCTTTCTGGGCTGCAAGTGCACATTGCTGGCTCACATTCAGTTTTTCATCCACTAATACTGCCAAGTCCTTCTCCTCAGGGCTGTTCTCAATCCACTCAACACCCAGCCTGTATTTGTGCATGGGATTGCCCTGATCCATCCATTTTAGAGACAAAGATATTGTATGGGACAGTATCAAAAGCATTACACAAGTCCAGGTAGATGACATCAGTCGCTCTTCCCTTATCCACCAATACTGTAACCCCATTGTAGAAGGCCACCAGATTTGTCAGGCACAATCTGCCCTTAGTAAAGCCATGTTGGCTGTCACCAATCACCTCTCTGTTTTCCATGTGCCTTAGCATAGTTTCCAGGTGGATCTGCTCCATGATCTTGGCAGGCACAGAGGTGAGTCTTCCCTTTTTCCCTTTTTTAAAAATGGGGGTTATGTTTCTCCTTTTCCAGTCACTGGGAACTTTACCAGTCTGCCATGACTTTTCAAATATGATGGATAGTGGCTTAGCACCTTCACCTGCCAGTTCCCTCAGTACACTTGGATGCACCCCATCAGATGCCATAGACTTGTGCACATTCAGGTTTCTTAGATGGTCTTGAACCCGATCTCCTACAGTTGACACTGCTTCATTCTCCCAGTCTCTGTCTTTGGATTCTGTGAATTGGGTGGCGTGGCTAGAACACTTGCTGATGATGACGGAAGCAAAAAGTTGTTGAGTACCTCAGCCTTCTCCATGTCGGCTGTAGCCACCTCTCCAGTTTTGCTCATCAGAGTGAGTACAGTTTCCTTCATCTTCCTTTGCTGCCCTAGGTACCTGAAGAAACCATTCTTGTTATTTTTCATGTCCCTAGCTAAGTTCAGCTCCAGCTGTGCCTTGGCTTTCCTGATCTCCCCCCTGCACTCTTGGGCCATTTCCCTATAATCTCCCCAGGATGTACATCCCTGCCTCCACTGCCTATGCATTTTGGTTTTGTGTTTTAGTTTGGCTAAGAGGTCTTGACTTAGCCAAGCTGGCCTCCCGCCTCCCCTGCCCGACTTCGTGCACATTGGGATTGAGAGCTCTTGTGCCCTAAGAAAAATGTCTTTAAATATCTCCCAGCTCTTGTTCTCTTCTTTGTCTCTGAGGGCAGTTTCCCAAGGGATCCCATGCACTAGTGCCCTAAACAGCCGTAAGTTTGCCTTTCTTTGGTTTAGGATCCTGACTCTGCTGTTTACCCATCTTGTACCCCTCAAGATTGAGAATTCCACCAAGGCATGATCACTGCACCCCAGGCAACCTCTAACCTTGACCTCTCCAATAAGTTCTTCTACATTAGTGAGCAATAGGTCCAGCAGTGTCTCTCCTCTGGTCGGGGTCTACATCACCCATACTAGGAAGTTATCCTCAATGCACTCCAGTAGTTTCCTGGACTGCTCGCATTGTGTGTTCATTGTGCTGCTTTTCCAGCAGATGTCTGGGTGGCTGAAGTCCCCTATCAGGATCAGGACCTGCGAGTGTGATGCTTTCTGCAGTTGAAGAACGAACTCTTCATCGACCTCCTCTTCTTGATCAGGTGGCCTGCAGTAGACACTAACCATGAAGTTTCCTCTGTTGGTTTGGTCTCTAATTTTCACCCATAAGCTCTAGACCTGCATACTGCTGTTCTTCAAAGGTAACTTCATGCAATCAATCCCATTTTTGACATAGAGGGCAACTCCCCCCCCCCCCTTCATTGCCTGGCCCTTCTGAATACTTTATAGCCATCAATTACAGCACTCCAATCATGCTATTCATCCCACCAAGTATTTGTGATAGCAATCAGGTTGTAGTTTTCCATCTGGGCCATGGCTAACAGCTCCTGCTGTTTGGTTCCCATGATGTATATATGGGTATAGAGGCACTTCAGCTTGGCTATCAGCCACATCCCCTTTTTAGAGGAGCTCGCCCTAATTCCCTTGAGGCAATTCACAGGTGTTTCTTTGCTGCTTCCTAATGCCTCAGCAGCCCCTAGATTTTCTCCAGTGCTGAGAACACCATCCTTTTCCCCTGCTAAATCTAGTTTAAAGCTCTGTTTATAAGTCCAGCCAGCTTATTACCCATGACAGTCCAGCCAGCTTATTGTCCAGGTCATCATTTCCTAAATAGGTCAGCAGAGATATAAAACCAATCTAAGCTATTTGTTTCATGAACATATGGACAGAAAAGGCAAACGTTAATATCAAGATGAGCCAGTATTATTGCTCACTAAATGAAGTAGTCAGAAGGGAGAAGCTGTGCTATGGAAACTGAGATGTATTACCTCTACTCCTCAAAAGCCTTTGTTAGTATTTACCAAAGTACTGTAACTTCAAATAGAGTGGGTTCCATCAAAATGCTTATTTTGCTAGAATAGATACTGTTTGCCCTTTAGTTCCCACCTATATATGGACTAACGCCATTTGAAATCAATCATTTACTGCCTTCATTTTTTTTTAAGTATTTCATAGCTTGCTCTTAACATATTCCACCGTAGAAACCTGAACATGACTTACCAGACGTCCTACCCCTTTGAGCAGGGAGGGCCAGAAAACTGAGAATCTGCATGTTATCTCTATAACACAGAACTGCAAAAAAAAAAAAAGTATCCTTTTGCATTGGTGTCGTGGTTTAAGCCCAGCCAGCAACAAAGGAACATGAGGCCGCTTGCTCACTCCTCTCCCCCCGGCCCCAGGGGGATGAGGAGGAGAAAATATAAAGAAACACTCGTGGGTTGAGACAAGGACAGGGAGGGATCACTCATCAATTATGGTCACGGGCAAAAGACAGACTCAACTTGGGAAAAAGTGAAATCAATTTCATTTACTACCAATCAAACAAAAACAAGGACACTGAGAAGTAAACCCACACCTTAGCACACCTTCCCCCAGCCCTCCCTCCGTCCCGGCTCAGCCCCACTCCCGGTTCTCTCTCCCTCCTCCCCCCGGCGGCGCAGGGGGACGGGGAATGGGGGTTGGGGTCAGTCCGTCATACCTTGTCTCTGCCGCTCCTTCCTTCTCAGGGGGAGGAGGACTCCGCACTCCTCCCCTGCTCCGCCGGGGGGTCCCTCCCGCGGGAGACAGTCCTCCACGGACTTCTCCAGCGTGACTCCTTCCCACAGGAGACAGTCCTCCACGAACTTCTCCAACGTGACTCCTTCCCACAGGAGACAGTCCTCCACGGACTTCTCCAGCGTGAGTCCTTCCCACGGGCTGCAGTTCCTCACAAACTGCCCCAGCGCGGGTCCCTCCCGCAGGCCGCAGTCCTTCAGTGCCAGGCTGCCCCAGCGCGGGCTTCCCCAGGGAGCGGCGGCCATCTTGGGGGGCCTCCACCCCCTGCTCCGGCGTGGGCTCCTCTCTCCCCGGGCTGCAGGTGGGCATCTGCTCCCCCGCTCCCCTCCGTGGGCTGGGGGGGGACAGCCTGCCGCCTGGTCTCCCCACAGGCTGCAGGGGCATCCCCTCCTTCCTCCCTGCCCTTGGGATCTGCACAGGGGTTCCTCTCCCATCCCGATCCCCCGACTCCCGGCAGGTTTCCCCTCTGGAATCTGTTCTCCCAGAGGCGGGTCCGGCTCCCAGCCGGGGAAGCTTCCAGCAGCTTCCAGCAGGAGCCGGCCCTGCGGCCCCTACCCCGCTACCAAAACCCCGCCACACAAACCCAAAACAGGCAGAAAAGCCAAATCATCATTTCGCTTGTACAGTTGGTGGAGGACTGTACTATTTTGAGAGGCTTTGTTTGTTCTTTTTAAGAACATTTACAGGTATTAAGTTTTAGAGGAAAAAAAGAAAACTTGTTTTCATTACTTCTTTTGAGATGCTGGACTTATAAACTTTAAAATATATATTTTTTTTCCAGTTCTGTCTCTGAATCTGAGTCTGTTAGTCTCAGATAAAAATAAGCTACATTTGTAAACTAGTCAGTGATTTTAGAGACTATTTCTTTGCTCACCTAAGAAATTATATGGTAATTTAACCTTTAGTCTACTGTTTTCAAATGTACTCACTAAATGAAATTAGCTATCAAATTGTTATTTTCCGATATTTAATATGTCCTAAGTTGCTAAGGTTTTTTTTCTGGTGTAGAGCTCCTGCCTATGAGTTATACCTATATAAACACTCAAAATTATTATACAGTCAAAATATTACAGGAATTTCCTGAAGACGGCTCCAGCTAAGGTGTAGGCCAACCAACTCCTTTATATTTAAAAGGTCACACATTCAATAGAGAAAAATCAAATAAAATCAGGGTTTGTTCACCACTCAAGTTCATAAAAGACATAAAATATTTTGAGCCCTTTAACAAGTGACTTCAGCTCCAAGACAAAATGATGTTAGGGCAGATCTGGTATAGTAATTTTCATAAAAGCTCTTGACTTTTGCTTCTCTAAGAAAATTTTTAGAACCTTTGAACCTATATATACTGCTTAGAAATTCTGTGGTAAGTACCTTAAGATGGCTTAAAGCTCCAAAGTCAATTACAAAAACATATTTTGTTTCATAGTTTTTGTCTGCTCTGCTTGTTTGTCTTTTAACTACGGAAGGCTAACACAGTCACCAGCCAGTGATGAACATAGTAACTAATTCCTTACAGTTCAGTATCATCAATTTTTAGTTTAGCTTCAGTCCAGCATTTTAAATCTCTGGGCTAGGAGAGAACTGTAACCTTAGGTGTTTATTGAAAAGAATGGTTACACCTCCTAAAATTATTTATGAAGGGAAAAATTGCTTCAGAGACTTAGCCTATGTTTAATATTTGGGATTTGGATTCCATCAAGCATGCTTCCTGGAGAAATGCCATTCAGGATTTAATTTGTTTTAAAGACTAAAGGCGTAGGGCCAAACTATGTACTGAGGGCCAATTCATGCACATCCAGGCCTCCTAAATATCCATTCAATTGCATTTACTTTCCCACTTCCTGGAATAGTTTAATCTTTTTTGTAAGTGAAATGATGAAAGAGGTGCTGTGGCACAAAGAAGTACAAATGAGGGCCAGGATGAACAAGGTTTGGATACAGGGATAGGAAGAAAACCACATTTAAACAACATCATCCAGGCAGTTGCCAAGAAGAACTGAAACAAAGTCAGTCAATGTCAAAAAGAACAGAGTTCAGAATGCATTTATAATTTAAATCTATATACATAATCTTTAGTATGCAATCATTAGACCCCTAGTAAGAATGTGTACTAAAGGGCACTGAATATCCTCAGCATCTCTTTAAGAATAAACAGAAGGGTCCCAAATATCTCAGTTTTTCAGGACATGAGCCTGCCCTAGTACAACATAAGTAAAATAAAAATGGAAGTAATCCAACAGGAGTTCCTTTCAAAATGTTACTTTGTCTCAGCCTTTCCTACCTCCTTGTAGATTAAAGGGGGATTCTAAATCTAGGCAAACAGTAGCTCTTGAGATAGATGAGTACCTAAGGGCAGGGAAGCAAACAATGCCTATGTAAAACATACAGAAAAAAACATCCTGTCTCTCCGTTGTTTGATGCCCCCACCACAGAAATAGGACCTGCTGTTACACAATGGGAATTTCTAACATATACAAGCTGGAACAGCTTGTTTTCATTAATAAGGTTCAACTTGTTTTCTTTACATCCTATATAGCAGAGGAGCTGTAAATCTGGGATATCTCCCTAGCATCTGTTTGCATGACAGCTTAGTTATATGTAAAATACATGGACAGTCACTGACTCCAGTGGCCATATTCACAAATTTACAAATATTCAGTGCTCATTAGTATATCTTCCCTCCCTCTGGAGATCAGTTCCAAATGCTGCTCTCAAACTGGCCCTCCCAGATAAATTAATCCCATCCCAAGATGCTTCTAGCTTCCAGCTTTCTGTAATTTTATTATATGTCCTTTTGTTGGGAAACGGGAATTAGTTAATTTTTCAAGCTTTCCTAATTAAGAGCATAAGATTTTAAGTATTATGGCCATTATTCAAATAACAGACACAATTACTAGAAAATGGCCCTTGTGGCCATTTCTACAATGATTACTGGGTGCCTAACTTGTATTTAGGAGACTTATTCCTGCTGAAATCAGTAACAGCTTAAGAAAAATATGTCTTCCACATTTCAAGCTAAAAAATTAGAGAAAACATTTAGGTGCTTAACTCTTAAACCGTAATTGATTTTTCAGGTCTACTCTGAGGAAACAATTTATTTTCTCCAGAAAAGAACCTGGTTGCTATGTAAATGACTGCTGGGCAAACCAACTTCATGATGTAAGTACAATTTAATAGGGGTTAGGGAGAAAAAATGATATTTTTTAACTCACCATCCTGTGTCCATAATGGAAACATAATGGAAGCATAATGGAAGTAACTTCTTTTTATTATTTCTATGTGGATATGAATCTGTTCACTTAAGAATGACCTTTATTTACTACTTTTGGAGAGAAAACAGATGGCTCCAGAGGAATAAGTCATACTCAGCATATAAACATAAGTGGGCAGACAGAAAATCTAATGAAATACAAGACAGGAGAAGGCAGAATAGTGGACATAATTGACAGGAGATCACAACGTCCAGAAGGCTAGGAATCATAAGAAAGGCTGAGATTAAGAGAAATGTGAGATACATAGGAACTGTGGAAGATGAGTAGGAGGAAAAAATATAAAACTGGATCCAAGGTTTTTATTCATACTCATTTTCAGGTTTCCTGTCATCAGATTTGGGTGTTTTCACCTGTTTAAAACCATGAAACTATCTTCTCATTTGACATTGTCCTTAGCAGTATCTGTGTACTTTACTATTACTTACTGAAAATGTTAATAAGTAATATTTCAGCTACGTAGACTCCATATCTGATTACTGAACGTCTTAAATTCTTCATAAATGACACTTAAAGAGACTTTTATTTTAATTCTTGCATCAGAGCAGGGTTTTTTCTTTGTGTAACTATCAAAATTCCTTCTTATTGGCACAATTGTACAAAGGTATTGTACTAAACCACAGACTTTTGCTTTGCTAAATTTGTAATTGTATTCACCATTTAGGAAATTGAAAATTTCATCTCTATGGTGTCCTACCACATCTATCAACATAATCGCGATGTGCTTCTTTAATGATATGTTGATATTGGAAAAATGAGAACTACGACCTTTGCGCTAATTAGTTATATAAAGAATCCAGTGAGATGCAAAGTGTTAGACTTAATGGTACCTCAGATTATACATTTTAATCAAAACAGTGAAGGTAATACATAATGCTAATTATACCACAGAAATGAATTCAAACAGATACATTGTAACATACTTGTAGGCTTAAGTGCATTTCTCTTTAGAGGTTTCTAATCTACTTCCTAATTATCTAATTAGTAACAAGTATTTCTAATTTTTTAAACTTTTAATGAGAAATCTTGGCAGGGTGAATACTGTTTTCTTTTTTAGCAGAAAAATGTATGAAATGTAATTGCTACTTCATGAGCAGCAATGTGTCTATATAAACTTATATGATGAAATATCAGGACAGTATATCAAAGCTTATACTTGGCAGTAAAATGCAACAAATATATAACCGTTCTGTGAGGTCTAGCACTTCAGAGGGTGCTAAGGAAAAGGTTCAGGTAGCAGCAATATCCTTCTGGACATATTTTGATGCCACGCATATGTTAACTAAAAATGTTCATGCCCCTGTCTATTCTCATTCATCCAGAACACTAAGGTTTGAGAAGATAAAGTAAAACAACTTTAGCTCATGAATTTTGTACTTCCTACTCCAGTGAATCATGGACTCTGAGTCATTTGTGGTAATGATAAGAGAATGACACATTAATCTGGACTCATTTATAAAACCTTTATCTATGTATGTAGTATCCCATTTTTCAAAATAAACGGAACTGCTAATGTTCTATTCAGTGAGAAAGGGTCTTGTGAGGTAAAAGAGAAAAACAGGTAAGCAAGCTTATGAAGAAAATAAGTTACTGTTATACATGTGATTTTCTTGTACATTTTACTACAGTAGAAGTGCAGTAGACAATTTTCATCAGAAAACAGAACAGTCTTGGAAAAAGAAGTCTCTTTTGTTTTCCTGGGAACTTCAGGATAAAATTATGCTACTCAACTAAATGAAAGGCTGACACAAATTTATTCTCCACCATACACCACCGCACACCTAGCCTGAGAATCACAAACATTTTAAAAGTATACTAATGGCTTTTAAGTTTACTAAACTGTGCTGGACACAGCTTCTTTTTTAAAATACATTTTCTGCAAAATGCAGCCAAATCTCATCCTTTCTCATAGACTCTGTTATTTCTCCACAGTCTTCTCAAATTTGGTAACTCTGTGTTGTATATGGAGGGTTCACTCATTTCTTCCCTGTGCCTCAGCTCTCCTATGAGTGATTTCAATATGACTGCTCATGCATCTGAATGATCAGATTTCTCTTCACTAATAAAGTACTTGATCTTTCTATCAACATTTAGCTCAAAATGAGCTGCTGAAAAAGTTTCTTCTTCTTTGAAGATTTTCCTCATCTTCCTTTGGTTAACCAGGAAAACAAATAGAATTCTCTATTTCCACAAAGAAGCTGAATGAAACACTGGAAAGAGAGCTTTGTGCAAAGGAGGGACAGTGAAAAAGTCTAATTTTTGTAAAGCACTTTTGCCAGAATATTTCTCGCAATCTTTATAGGTCTTTCTATGTTACCACTGTTACATCAAAATCTTACGGACAAAAAGGAACACACCATATATACAAAGCCAAGAATTCACTGTTAGTGCAATTAATATTTTAGCAGTCTAGTGGTCCCAATTACCTAATTAATACAGAAAGGTCTTAGTAACAATACATTTCAAACTGTTATACAATAAATACCTTCCCAGCATCTCCTACCCCTTTCTCTGGTGGTGTGCTCGCCTCTCCAGTTTCCCCATAGGTCCCAAGGTGAACATTTCCATTTTCCTTAGGCTTAACGGGAGTGGGCGAGGGGGTTGCCCAGAGCCATTAGCGCTGTGCGGTCCTCATCAGCAAAAATACTATGGTCGTGGTGGGGTGGGTTGTCAGGGTGCGGCGTGGGCTGGCCATTCCCCAGGGGACAGAAGTTGCGGGGGCTCCCCAGGGGGTCAGGCAGGGCAGGGCCTGGCAGCCAGGGCCTGTCCCACAGCCCAGGCAGGGAGCAGGGCAGCCGGGGGGCACCGGGGCAGCCCCGGCCCTGGGCATCAGGCAAGTAGCAGGCCACCAGGCTGGAGTCTGCCATGCCATAACCCCAGTCCGGCCAGCAGCAGCTCCCAACAGGCAGTGACAGTCACGTGAGCACGGGGGTGGGGAACCAGCTCCAACTGGCTCCAACTGGTTCCAACTGGCCAAGGCTACCCCACACCCCTGCAAGAGACCTGCCCTGCCCCTACTGGCGCTGCAAGGCTGTGGGGGCCAGGGCGGGGGGACACCAGCTTCAGTCATCCACCGTGATCGCCTGCACCAGGCTGAGGTGACGCACACCCTAAGGGAGCCAAGGGCAGGTAATGCAGACATAACAGATTACGGTGAAGACAGGTGAAGTATAACCCACTCTGATCCAGGTAAACTATCTTTAGAATGAAAGTTGCAACGAAAAAATGTCAATTTTGCCTATTTTGGTAGTCTGAAGCTTTTTGTAATGTGTTCATATTGTCTACCTGCCATAGAAAAAGGAAGAACTGAAAAAAAATGAAAAGGTTTTCAAAAGAAATGTTTGGTTCAACTTAAATGTATTTTATAGTTTATCTAGCAGATAAATTCACACACTTACAATTAGTATGTTAAGTATAAAACTATAGGTGGCCCTACTTTAGAAGCCAAAAGAAGTATTTAATATTTTTACTTACATTATTTTCTCATGCTTAAGTATTGTTTACATCATTCATATGCAGCAGAATCTTTGTTTTATCCCCCCGTTTGATTTGAATCATTCTGCCTTTCACCCTAATTAATTTCTAAGAAAATCATGTTGTCGTCCATAACATTGATGATGAGGTTGGAGCAGAAGTCCCTCACTGGGATCTCACTTCCCCTGGATTTCAGAGATTTTTAATGTGGCATCTCTCACAAACAAAGTTGCAAGTAAATCACTAAGGCGATCATCCTAATCAGACAGCAGTGTTTCAGAGGGTGCATTGCTCTTGCTTCTTGATCAACACAGGGGTGCTGAACTCTGGTGTTTTGGTTTGGGTGTTGGGTTTTTTTGATCCCTTTCTAGGGAGCGCATTACAGAGAACAGATAATGACACAAGTAAGGCAGATTAGAAAGAAAACATATTTTTAAATGCATTTAATAAATGACTTACTTACAAAAATGCTAAACCACAGATGTCAAATTACTCTGACTGTACAATCTCAGATACTTTCTGGCAAAATTTTTCACTCAGTGGGTGCTCCATATTCCATGGTATACTGAGTAGCGCTGGTGAAAACAAATTAAATCCATGCTCAGTTTCCTTCTTTTTCCCCCAAAAAGCCCACCAGAAGCCCTGAAGCCAGTCAAATCCAAAACAAATATTTTTAAAACAAATATTCTCAATCAGGAAAAAGTAGCTCAAGTGAGTTGCCTGTGGGACTAAGGCTTATTATTGCTTTAAATATAATTTACAAAGTTTTTCACATTAATGCTCTAAAATGGGAACCCTCTCCAGCTCAGTTTTTAAAACTGAATATTCAGATTCTCAGATGATGTATACCAGTTGACAGGATTATGCTAGTTAAGAGCATCAGAGAAATTGGCCAGAATGTATTATCACCCTATACAAATAGGGAGCCTTGTTTTACCTTTTTTCCTTTGGTTTGGGGTCCTTGACACTTTTAGCCACAGTGACGTACAAGCGGAGACAGTGATACAGTGCACGTTGCTCCCCAGCAGGATTGTGGCACTTCATTAATAATGCCAGCCAGCACTATTCTCAGGGTCAGTCACCCTCCAGTTCTCTAATCTCCAAGACCAAACTACTGTAAAAATACATGAAAACCCCATCTGGCTAGTTCATGAAAACTCAGAAGCTTATCATTTGTCAAAAAGTGATCTTTCTTGCTCAGGCTCTCCGTCTCTCTCTTTTATTAAATACAGCTGTTCATCCTCATCCCCAAGTGCTGCAAATCTATCTGCCTTTTTGACAGAACAGAGTCTTCTGCAAGTTTTCCAAGTTTTAACTTCCACATACATTTTCTTGTTTCAGCTATTTAAAGCTTGGTGCTATATTTTATAATGTAGATTCAAAACTCCAAGCTCCTAGTAATTCTCTGAGAAAGAAAAAGAAAGGCAAAACAGTAATTCACTTACAGTCTACCCCCATCAGGAAAGGAAACAAAAATAAGATAAATTTTTTTAGTTCATAGAACAGGTTTCTATTTATTTTTCTAAAGGATGTTGCTAATAAAACACACCAATAAATTAACACTGCAGTACTGTAAAAAAAAGAGTAGGTTTATATTATTTTAAAGGTCTCCAAACCAAAAATAATTGATCAAAACCAAAAAAGGTAGCTTTGCTTTTTCTCTTGGTTTGATGAAAGATTTACATTTTCCAAAGAAGAATAATGTTACTTAAAACAAAGCACAAGACAGTAAGCCTTCCTGGTACGGTAAGTAACCTTTCCATCTATTGAGATTTTGTGACATAAGCCTGCCTCTAATTTTCATGTATGTTTTTGGAGAGTGAGGATGACTTTGTTTCCTATTTAGGGGTCTGTGTGGTAAAGTTTTGGTAGCGGGGGGGCTACAGGGGTGGCTTATGTGAGAAGCTGCTAGAAGCATCCCCTGTGTTCAATAGAGCCAATGCCAGCTGGCTCCAAGACAGACCTGCCGCCAAGCCAAACCAATCAGAGACTTTGGTAGTGCTTCTGTGATAACACAATTAAGAAGGGGAAAAACAGTTGCTGGGATAGTAAAACTGCAGCCAGAGAGAGGAGTGGGAATATGTGAGAGAAACAGCCCTGCAGACCCCCAGGTCAGTGCAGAAGGAGGGGGAGGAGGTGCTCCAGGTGCCAGAGCAGAGATTCCCCTGCAGCCCGTGGGGAAGACCATGGTGAGGCAGGCTGTCCCCCTGCAGCCCAGGGAGGTCCCCAGTGGAGCAGATATCCACCTGCAGCCCGGGGAGGACCCCACACCAGAGCAGGTGGGTATGCCCTGAAGGAAGCTGCAGCCCATGGAGAGCCCGCCCTGGAGCAGGCTCCTGGCAGGACCTGCAGATCTGTGAAGACCCCACGCTGGAGCAGGTCTTCTGGCAGGACTTGTGACCCCGCGGGGGACCCACACTGGAGGAGTGTGCTCCTGAAGGACTGCACGCCGTGGAAGGGACCCACGCTGGAGCAGTTCATGAAGAACTGCAGCCTGTGGGAAGGACCCACGTTGGAGAAGTTTGTGGAGGACTGTCTCCCATGGGAGGGACCCCACGCTGGAGCAGGGGAAGAGTGTGATGAGTCCTGCCCCTGAGGAGGATGAAGTGGCAGAGACAACGTGTGACGAACCGACCATAAACCCCATTCCCTTTCCCCCTGCACCACTGGGGGGGGGGGGTAGGTAGAGAATCTGGGAGTGAAGTTGTGCCCAGGAAGAAGGGAGGGGTGGAGGTAAGGTGTTTTAAGATTTGGTTTTATATCTCATTACCCTACTCTGATTTGATTGGCAATAAATTAAGTTAATTTTCCCCAAGTCAAGTCTGTTTTGCCTGTGATGGTAATTGGTTGAGTGATCTCTCCCTGTCCTTATCTCGACCCACGAGCCTTTTGTTATATTTTTATCTCCCCTGTCCAGTTGAGGAGGGGGAGTGATAGAGTGGCTGTGTGATGTTTAGTTGCTGGCTGGGGTTAAACCATGACACATTCCTGGGTTGGTTTACCAGTTTTTCACTCAATTATTTTCAGTCTCTTTTTATTTTGTTTTGCTGACATACATTTGCTTTAATTACATTATTTGGTGTTTGAAACTGAGAAATAAAACATTTTGGTAAGTCTCAGACTGGCACGCTTTCTTTGTGACCGCATTGCAAGTCATTTAATTGTCCTCATTTATGAATTTGTGAAATGAAGAAATAAAATCAAAGTTTCCCTATTTAAGGACATTTTTATAAATGATCTGTATGTGTGTTTGCAAAGTCTTTAGAGTGTATGGTGATGAATGATGTATAAATAATACACAACTCCTTGTATAAATTAAACAGCAGTTGAAAGGTAGAATATAAGGAAAGATTATGGTTAGTAATTCAGGGGGTTTTCCAGCAGTGTCATCTGCAACATTTTTGTCAAACAATCTGAGCACGGAGAGATGGATCTCTTTGTCATCCTAGAACAAGGTATTCATTCTGAGGCTGCTCTGGCTCACCTCAGAGCTCCAGTTTTTTTCTTCCTACTTCCCCTGAGCTGAGATCTCACAGTTCCATGCTTTACAGCAATTCACAAAGCACAGGTCCCAAATGGCTGATCTTCCCTCCCTGTCCTCAAAATCCCATACTTCCCTAGTACTTCCCTCATAACCTTTTAAGCATGTCCACTCTTTCTGCTCCAAGTACTCTCTTAGTTTTGCCACCACATTAGGCTCCCTCTCAACTCCCCAACCCTCTGGATTTTGTCACATTTCTCCTCTGCTCTTGACTACACAGCACCACTGTGCCACCCCATCTATATTCCCAGCCTTGAAGTTTCTGTGGTCATGAACCTCATCTTTCTTGCCATCCAAGTCCTATAAATAATATAGTCAACTCCCCCACTTTTTACATAATTTAAAAATGCTCCAGGGTCTTGTAACTACAGCTGCTGCTCTCCCACTGATCGGAGAAACTTGCTCTTCTTCCCCATCTTCCTTACTCCCTACTTGGCGCTGCTGTGGGAGGGATTTAGCATAACAAGAAACACACCAAAATCCACTGGGATACAACCGATAGCACAAAAAAAGAACAAAGGGGGCAAAAAAGATACACAACAGGCTCACCCAAGGATCTATGTTAGTTGTTTGGTTTTTAACTTATTCTTAAATGACTTGAAGAAGGGAACAAAACTTGTAATTTTTCCAGTTGGACAAATCTGAAGCTGATGGTACAGACTTGCAGAAGGATTTGAAAATGTGATGTGAGTAGCTGATGGAACAGCAGATGAAATTTAGTGTTGTTAAGTGCAAGGTAATATGCCTGAGGAAAAAATGACTGAAAGTTAGCTCTTACTTCTCATGAAAGTGATCCTGACAGTTCTCTGAAAATTTTAACTCAGTGTTCAGCATCAGAGAGGCAAATGATGTAATAAGTTTAAAAAAAAAAAAAGAAAAAGAAAAAAAAAAGAAAAAACCTAGAAAGATTATTTATTCTTGTTTAGTGTTTGGTTTGCAAGCACTTTCAATGCTATGTGCAGTTCTTTTGACCTGTATCTTCATTCAAAAAAGACTTTAATGGAAGCAGAAGAGATTTCTATATTCAAAAGTACTTCCTACTTTGGGTCATGGGGATGTTAGCTGTACTAAGCACTTCAACTTATGAAAATAAGATAGGTCAGGGACACTTTGGTAGACGGTTAAAATCATGGATGAATGGAGGAGGTGAATAGTAATTATTCACTAGTTCTTATTATCCAAATAATAGGTAATACCTAATGCAATTATCAAGCAACTGATTAACTGGTTTAGGCAAGATCGCAGAAGTACTTTTGCATATAATTAGCTATGGTTATACAAAATAGGAATATAATATACATGATGGTTTGGATACACATTTAGCTTGGCAAATTTAGTCATAGGCTGGTTTTGGAATGATATCCCAGGGAGGATTTATATAGTACATGCCCTATTTCCTATACTATTCAATTAAACATCTGCCATTGGACAGTATCAGAAGAATTTACAGAATTTAAAAATGCTCCCGGGTCTTGTGACTACTGCTGCTGCTCTCCCCTGATCACAGAAATGATATAATTTAAAAAAAAAAAAAAAAAAAAAAGAACAGAAAGATTATTTATTCCTGTTTAATGTTGAATGCTTGACATAGTCCCACTTGACAGATCCAATATAGCAAATAACATAAATCAGACCTGAGGACCTATGGAAATTATTAATTTACTGAGCATTTTTGACAGTGATTGGCAGGTGTACTGATATTAAGCATATCTTTTTTTTATCCTGACATCATGTTACTTACAACAGACTTGATTTGCTACTGGTTCCAACTGACACCCAGGTTCCTAGCCAGTTTATATTTTCCAGGATCAAACTGTGCAATAAAACCTAACTGTTTCAGAGAAAGAAGCATAATCGTGAAAATCCTTGATGCTTGCCACAGCTCCCCCCACCAAAAAAAGAGAAATTTCATCCAAAAAGGAAAAATCCCTTACTGTTTAAGAACAAAACATCATACTTTGTGAAAAAGATTGTATGTGCCAGCACCACCTAGTATGACCAAACTGCTAGCAGAACAGCAAAGATGTCAAAGGTGAACTATGGATCAGATTGATAAGGAAAAAATATTTTTAATGGATGGGCCCTTGAGCAAAACATATTGTTTTATAAAATGGTCATGAGGAAGTCAGCTCAAGAAAGAAGAGAAGATAAAATTCTGATGTCTAAAGCCAAAGAACTAAAAAGAAGAAAACACGTTAAATAAAGCTGGTAAAGGAGAGGCCAAAGAGGGGAGGATTTTTACTTTATTGCAAAGGAAAGAAACAAAAATTTTTATACTGCTTCATAACTAGGCCATTCACTGTAATTCTCCTGGAAAGTAACAAGATGACTATTTTTTTCATTAAAGAAGTAAGAAGGATGATCCCTGAAAAAGATACATTTTTGACACTACAGACACCAATCTTCTGAAAATGCAATATAGTTTAGTTTAGAAACTATAATATTATATTGTGAATGGTAAAGATCATATGTAAGTATAAAGCTGATATGAAACATCAAAACAGTAACTCTGTGTTATGATGCACAAAATGACCAGAACAAAATACGTAATGGCAATTGTTAAATCAGAGAGAGGGACCATGGATTTGCATCAGGTTTTCTCCTTTGCCTAAGCTTATAAATGCTTGGTTTCCTAGGCAAAGTACTGTTTCCATTAAAATTAATGTGACTCTTTCCAATTACATCAAGAGACATTAAATTAAGCCTCAGGTCTGAAGGTTTTAAGTGTATCAATCACAAGTCAGAGGTGGAATATGTTTGTTATTTCTGTGACATAGTTTCACATCAAACCTTTAAGTATTTCTCTATAGGAAACTATGCTGATATAAATAAAATTGAGGGATATAAATACATACAAATATATTATAAATAAATGTGAGGGATAGTGCAGCCAGAGGTCAATAAGAATGCTATATTATCATGATGTCAAAAGAATATGTCTTTTTCACAGCTAATATATTTATCTCAGTGTTTTTTAATAACCGCTAGAATTGCTGTATCTAGAAATTGACATTCTAACAAGGAAAGATCACTGCAAATATATGCATACCCTGTAATTTTATATACTGAAACAAAACTGGGTTTCTAGGTAATATTTTTTCTCCTAGATGAAGATAGATAAACTCTTATTTTTTTCTCACGTAGTTTTTTCCCTTCCTACGTCTAAGGGATCAAATTAAGCTGAAACTTGCATTTTCCTGATTTATTTAGGATATTACATGTAGGGGAAAATTTGACTGGAAAAAAACAGAAAGGAGGAAGAAAAATAGGAGAGTGCACAGGAGAGAGAGAGAGAGAGAAAGAAAGCAGGTCTTTGAGCCAAATAAAATGGATAAGTTTCAGAGATAGCTATAGTTTATGCCATGTGGCTGTTAAGAAAGCAGTAGGGATTTAGAGAATCGGAGGAAGAAGAGAAGGATACTGTAGCTCAGTCAGGTTCAGTGAGCTATATAATCTACTTAAGAGTTTGATTAGAAATTCTATTGTGTCTGGACACTGGGCAGGCTGCCTTGTGGACACGAAGGAAAGCAATGGGTTCTTAAACCTTCATGTGGCAGCACTCCCATTGTTGCCTCTTTTTACTTAATGACATGGAGGCAACCGTGATAAGTCTAAATGGGCAAAACACTGATTGGCTTAAGTGAACTTCCTATCTATAAAGCCCTGATATTCTCCTCATCTGCTGGATTTCTATAGCAACAACTGAAGGGCAGCAGCACATTGAAAAAAAGTAGTAAAACACTTTCCTGCAGTATAATTTGTTCTTATCTCCAGCTCTTTTTCAAAGATTACTCTTGCTTTATTGGAGGATGTCAAACTGTGTTTGCTTCAGAGAGGTGAAAATGTTTAAGAGTAAAACAGTCATGCCTACAGTCCTGGCATAACATACACTCCAGAACACATATAGACATACATGAATATCTATATTCAATGCATACATTTTTTAAATGCATGCATACTCCCTACATGTATCTTGTATCTTGCTACTTATTTATTTTAATGCCCTCAGGTATTAACTGAGGTAAGTTCAAAGGATGAATTAAATAATATTTTTTCTCAAATTTTCATCTGGCCTTGCTTTTAGAAGTACTTGGGATTATGTGTTATAAAAATATATTAGTAGAATGTGATTTTAACGTAGCCTCTGTAAACAAGTTATAAAAGAGAGAAAACTGTTTCAAGGAGCCTGTAAAATGTGAAACTTAATTTCAGTAATGCATATATTAATAAGTTTCACTATATTATCTCAACATAGTAATCTCTATGCCATCTCAGGCTATGTTTTTTAAATATGCATGCTATTACTGAAAATTTATTTTTGCTCATTTCACACTGTAGAGACCACTGCATGTTGCAAGTTGTGTAAGGGCTTATTTGCCATTAACACTGAAGATGATAAGCATGCTATGCTTTAAACTTACTTCACATTATTTACTCTGTAATTTGATATTAGCATTGCATATGCAATAACAATACCTATATACCACACAATCATGTCAACATCATTATAACGACTGATGCTGAAGCATTTTGCCACAAGCAAGAAGATGCTATCATTATTCAAGTGTCTTTCCAACAACTTTTACTTTTCTTACAGCTTATTACACTTTCATTTTCTTCTCTATAAAGTATATTTTATTCCAAGAGCATGCAAGGTGATTTTATCAGTTACACCATAATGTGTTCATGTTATCATCTGATTCAAACAGAATTTTACTTTCTGTATCCATATCAGAAAGGTATAGTGAATTACCTGTGAAATCCTTGAAATGATGTCCTGAATCTGGCACAACTTTAAATGGTTCTTACAGTTTTTAACATAAATTTATATGAGTTCCTACTAAATTGCTTAAGAAAAACAGGAATAGCACATATTTTATCCCTGAATAACAGTCTATGTTCATCAGGTTTCAGTAAATTGGAAACAAGTTTTCCTTGATTACACTTAGGGACAGGACTTTAAAAATCAAGACAGAACATTCAGATGGAAGAGAGCCTTTAAGTTATTTTATTATATTTTATGGTTGTTTTTCATCCATTATATCCACTGAAGATTTATTTCACTATTGAGGACTTTTAATTTTCTCCTCCCTACAAATACCTGCAGAAATTGCTAGATAATTTACTGCTGGCTGCTGGACTTGATACCCACCACAAATTTTATATTGGTGGTCCCAAGTAAATTAGGTCAACACTACAATAATCCAAAAGGAAAATACTGTCACACTTCAATAGGGAAAACTGAATTACTTTAATTAATTATCATAAGTCTTAATGAGGATAAGGTCTAGTTACTCTGAACTCTGCTCTACATTTTGAAGACAGTAAAGAAGGCTCCTAATGACACATAGAACATTTTTACCTTTTCAGTGTATCTATATTCTGCTGCATGAATTCATAGAAAGAAGATGAAATTGACTTCAGCCAGTATATATTTGTCTTCATTTCAGCAGACCTTCATAGCTATGAGAAGTACTTACCAGAGAAGACAGAAGACATGATCAAAACACATCCTAAGCCCTAACGTCTTCCAGTGTTTGGAAAGCAACATAAACTCCTGTCTTGTCATGCTAAAAAATGTCAGCATTAAACTCCAGATCAGCTCTGTGCCTCAGAAATGATATGATCTACTAGGTTTTATGGGACACTCTTCAGTATTCATGTTAGGAGCAGCAAAACTATTTGCAGCATCATGGACACTTAAACATGTAAAGAAAAATGGCAGAAAGAGATAAAACAGAAATAATACAATTCAAAGTCATTAAAGAATCATTATAGGAAGAAAGGAAGAACAATTCAAATAAATAACTATGAAGCATAGCAATGCCCTTTCCCTTGCTGAATATTTGGCCAGGGCTTCTTAGAAAAGGACTCAGTTATATGTCCGTCAGGGACAGGAGAGATAATCTGGATAAATCTCTGCAGTAAAAAGTGTTTCCATTTGTGGTGGGTTGACCCTGGCTGGATGCCAGGTGCCCACCAAGCTACTCTTTCACTCCCCCTCCTCAGCTGGGCAGGGGGAAGAAAATATGACAAAAGGTTCACAGTTGAGATAAAGACAGGGAGAGATCACTCAGCAATTACCGTCATGGGCAAAACAGACTCCAATCTGGGAAATTAATTCTGCCAATCAGAAGTCAGAATACCATAGTGAGAAATAAAAACAAATCTTAAAATACCTTCCCCCCACCCCTCCCTTCTTCCCGGGCATGACTTCACTCCCAAATTCTCTACCTCCACCCCCCCAGCAGCACAGGGGAATGGGGAATTGGGGTTGTGGTCAGTTCATCACACGTTGTCTCTGCCGCTCCTTCCTCCTCACACTTGTCCCTTGCTCCAGCATGGGGTCCCCCGCACAGGAAACAGTTCTGCATGAACTTCTCCAACATGGGTCCTTCCCATGGGCTGCAGTTCTTCACAAACTGCTCCAGTGTGGGTCCCTTCCATGGGCTGCAGTCCTGCAGGCACAGACTGCTCCAGTGTGAGTGCCCCGCGGGGTCACAAGTCCTGCCAGAAAACGCGCTCCAGCGCGGGCTTCCCACGGGTTCCCAGTCTCCTTCGGTCATCCACCTGCTCGAGCGTGGGCTCCTCCCCGGGCTGCAGGTGGATATCTGCTCCACTGGGGACCTTCCTGGGCTGCAGGGGGACAGCCTGCCTCACCATGGTCTTCCCCATGGGCTGCAGGGGAATCTCTGCTCTGGTGCCTGGAGCACCTCCTCCCCTCCTTCTTCACTGACCTGGGGGACTGCAGGGCTGTTTCTCTCACATCTTCTTGCTCCTCTCTTCCTGCTGCTGTTGTGTATCAGGGTTTTTTTTCCTTTCTTAAATATGTTCTCCCAGAGGTGCTACCAATGTTGCTGATTGGTTTGGCCTTGGCCAGCGGCAGGTCCATCCTGGAGCCAGCTAGCATTGGCTCTATCAGACATAGGGGAAGCTTCTGGCATCTCCTCAGAGAAGCCACCCCTGTAGGTCCCCCTGCTACCAAAACACCATGAAACCCAATATACCATTCTAGTTCTGTTGTATACTGAACATGTGGGACATAACTGAGGCTGAGATAAAGTATCTACTGCATATTGTCTTCTAAGTAGATCAGCAAGGTTGGTATCTGCAGCAGATGAAGTGAGGCAGTATCTGCTAAAATGAAACACTTCTGGAATAACCATCTAGTATATCTTTTGCATATCTTAGGTGGAGAAGTTGATAATACTAATAGGGATAATATTTTTAACGGTCATCAAAAGCAGTTCCAAAGGGCTAAGGAACTACCGATGCACTTTCACAGCTATCATAGCAGCACATTTTATTTCTTTCTTTACTTTAGTTGGGCACCGAGGACTTGATTTCATATGTTCTACTCTGTGAGTTCTAACAGGTTAGATTCCATCATGGGACTAGGATTCATATTGCATGACTTTATCTCTTGAATGTAAACTAATGAATCTATTCTCTTTGTACTGTTTCTAGGACAAATGCTAGTATAGGCTTTTTATGTGTAAATAGTCTGGATAAATAAGTCAGCTTTTAGATTCATTCAACTTTTAGATAGGTATATTTAGGTTTCCTGACTTCTGCACCTGAAACTTGAGGAGTTTTAGTCTAACTTATCTAAGCTCTGTATCTGACTGAGCTATAACATTTGTCATATCCAAGAAGTCAAAAGAGACAATCAAGTAGTGTTTTCAGTCAGCAGCTACTGAACTAGTATTGATTATAAGAAAAAAAAAAATTCAAATGTCAATTATAAGTCTAAAGGGACAAAAAAAGACATTAATCATGACACAGCAGAAATTGACATGCTGTAGAATCCCTAAATAGAAACATCTTGTTAATAGCTTTCCTCAACAATGTGATACAGAAAGCAAAGACAAATCACATAAAATACAGAATTAACAATCCTTGTCTTGAAGAAAATGGGAGTCATAAAACATTTTGGAAATTATGAAATACAGTGCAACTGAAGCAACAGGAGATTGGAACAGAAACTGTTTCCTATTTTTTCTTTCCAGACAACTAGAATTTGTGTAAATGAATTCCTTGTGCTCTTTGTTTTTTAGAAGGCTACATAAAAGAAGATTAGGGCATTGCTTAACTCATAGAAAAGCACAGAAACAATAAGGAAAATGTCCAGCTGTGCAATGTGAGGTCATCATAGCAACATAAATCCCTAAATCATCATGGTATCTGATGACATGAATCTGGTGTGCCTTCCCTCTTCAGGGTGAGAAATTGTGAAGGGCAGCTGCAATGAGACTGAGAATTTTCTCAAAGCTGCAGTTATTCAAAGGAAAGTCATAAAGAAAATTTAAAAACTGTAAAGAAAATAGTTAATAATCATCACAGCAGAAATGGTATACATAGGAAAATGAGAGAGGGGTGTGTGGATGTGTGTGTATTTGAAGAAGTCAGAATGAAGATGAGGAAGAAACATCCATTAATTTTTGAGGCTATGGAAATTTTCACCCTATAGAGAGGTTAGATTGTGTTACTTAAAGGATCCTAAACTTCAAGGATCATGAACTGCCTGTGCATGGGACAGTTGTTCTGGAAAGCAAAGTTTTGTCTGGCTTTATGACAAACTGCAACTGGACAACGGGAACTTCAGTTGGGTCTAGAACACATATTAAAGCAGAGTGAGTTTCATTTAAGGATAGTTGTTTAACTAACTAACCAAATCTGTTAGTATCATATAAAAGTCTGCATATAATGAAGTGGATGACATTTCATTCACATGATGAAACAAATTGACTTGTAGCATGCTCCAGTACGAAGAGAAGCGAAAGCAGGCACAATGGGAGAACATAGGTGGTAGATCAAAGGAATTCAAATCCTGTTGGAAATGTCTTGGGGAACAACACTAATCCTTCTCTAATAAAGAAGGCAGAATTAAAGTGGGTTGGTAATAATGAGATACCTATTGGAATCAGCAGTTATAGTCATACAAATTCCTTCCTGCCCTGTGTTCTTTCAATGCACAAGAGACTGCAGATTAGGCTGGTGATGAAGTCTGAGTTCAGAGAAATCTTAGTCCCTTACATTTTCCCAGAGGGCAGCAAGCAGAGGCTTCTATGTAAATTTTGGAGAATAAGGAAAATTGACCACTTTTTGGCATCTAGCCAACCTCCACCAGCATGTTAAATGTATGACAGATGAGCCTGCAGGACAGGCAGCAGGGCCTGGGCATTCAGAGTAAGCAAAAGGAGAAAGGTTTGTCTGTGCTCTCTGAAAGATCTTGCCCTGTGATGCCCAGGAGATGGGAGAGGAGGTAAAAAAATAGCCTTTTATTCCTAAGGTTTCTTCTGCATAATGGTTTGAATTGAAGAAGAGTACAGGGAAGTGAGTGCAGAACCTTTTACCTCTGTGAAAGAAATCAATGAGCAATTTCATAAATGTTTCCATGTGATGTCTGCCCCCTGGGGTATTCACAGAACAGCTTTTTGGAAAAAGAATATAAATCTCACTGGTCTTGAAAACCATCCTGTAAATCTCTTATTTTCAAGAAATTCAGATAAAAATGCCAAGGCACCATCAGCTGTTACAGTTTAATACTGATGAGTTTGTTTCTGGAATAGGGAAGTCTATGTAATATTGTTCAAATCAGTTAGGTCAGTCCCTCAAAATGATAACACTGTTTTAGATATCAGTAAATTAAAATTCTTAATGTTGCTCTTCAGTTTTAAGTATGTTAGTTTGGAATCATAAATACATTAACCTGGGTTTGTTGGTGAAGCATTCTTTGGCAAGTGTGTTGGGCTACCCAGCCTCCTTCCTCTTCTTACATGGTGTGTTCTCCAAACCACAACAGTATATTTTTCCCCTGCTATGAAATAAATGAAAGGAAAGGATATAAGAAGAAGATAGGACAAGCTGTGATGATGAGGCACAGGGCTTGGTCAGACAGGTGTACTGACGAGCCAGAATTTACACACAGCCAGAACCTTTTATACCCAACATTCTGTCTGTTCCTCCTTTGTTCCACCCTGCTCCCCCTTCCCCTGCACGTTGCTTTGTCAGTTGGCACAGTCCCACCAACCACCCTTCAACATCCTGGACCCTCAGGTTTGTATCCTTACCAGTTTCAAAGTCATGGTTTGCCTGCAGTTTCGTGATTCACAAGATCAATTCACACACTTCAATCAGCGTGACTGACTGTTTTGGGTCTGTGTGGTGGGGTTTTGGTGGCAGGGTAGGGGCCGCAGGGCCGGCTCCTGCTGGAAGCTGCTGGAAGCTTCCCCGGCTGGGAGCCGGACCCGCCTCTGAGAGAACAGATTCCAGAGGGGAAACCTGCCGGGAGTCGGGGGATCGGGATGGGAGAGGAACCCCTGTGCAGATCCCGAGGGCAGGGAGGAAGGAGGGGATGCCCCTGCAGCCCGTGGGGAGACCAGGCGGCAGGCTGTCCCCCCCCAGCCCACGGAGGGGAGCGGGGGAGCAGATGCCCACCTGCAGCCCGGGGAGAGAGGAGCCCACGCCGGAGCAGGGGGTGGAGGCCCCCCAAGATGGCCGCCGCTCCCTGGGGAAGCCCGCGCTGGGGCAGCCTGGCACTGAAGGACTGCGGCCTGCCGGAGGGACTCGCGCTGGGGCAGTTTGTGAGGAACTGCAGCCCGCGGGAAGGACTCACGCTGGAGAAGTCCGTGGAGGACTGTCTCCCGCGGGAGGGACCCCCCGGCGGAG
This sequence comes from Harpia harpyja, assembly GCF_026419915.1. Classification (NCBI taxonomy): domain Eukaryota; kingdom Metazoa; phylum Chordata; class Aves; order Accipitriformes; family Accipitridae; genus Harpia; species Harpia harpyja. Next base: position 10,781,526 of record NC_068943.1, read on the forward strand.
CAGGGGAGGAGTGCGGAGTCCTCCTCCCCCTGAGGAGGAAGGAGCGGCAGAGACAAGGTATGACGGACTGACCCCAACCCCCATTCCCCGTCCCCCTGCGCCGCTGGGCGCCGGAGTGGGCGCCGGAGTGGGGCTGAGCCGGGATGGAGGGAGGGCTGGGGGGAAGGTGTGCTAAGGTTGGGTTTTACTTCTCAGTGTCCTTGTTTTGGTTTGATTGGTAACAAATTAAATTGATTTTGTTTTTTCCCCAAGTTGAGTCTGTCTTTTGCCCATGACCGTAAGTAGGGAGTGATCCCTCCCTGTCCTTTTCTCAACCCATGATCGTTTCTTTATATTTTCTCCTCCTCATTCCCCTGGGGCCGGGGGGAGAGGAGTGAGCGAGTGGCCCATGTTCCTTTCTTGCTGGCTGGGCTTAAACCACGACACACTGACAAAGGTTTGCTTCTTGTCTTTGTTATGTTTTTCTGTCAGGTCTACGCCTCAAAAGGTTTTGTTTGTGGTTTCCCCCTTTTCCTTGGTTCCCCATTTGACAAGGTCATCAATCAGATAATCTTACTGAAATAAACATTCCCACATTCAGCATACCCTTATCAATTAGTTTGACTGGCTAAGTTTGGTTCTCATAACTCTTTCATCATATGCCAGTCAGGTTTGTCTCTTTATGTTCTTGTGTATGGTTTTCCTCCTTTCTCGTTATCCCTTTTCGCACTGAAAACATCCTTGACCAGACACTCTTGAAGGAGCAGAGGCTCTCTCCTTCCACATACCTTTACATATTGCCACATCTTTTGTGGCCATATGTTTTGCCACATGTCTTCCATCTTCCTTCTGACGGCTCCCCTGTAGTCCAACCCTATGTCTTCTAAATACCCCTTAGTATTCTATGTATTTGCTAGACCCAGTCAGTAATCTGCAGTCTTTCGAAACAGGCCAGTGAGTCAGAATCTCTTTTTCTGTATCTGCTGACCAAATCTTTGACTGCTTTCTGCTTCAAATTTATTCCCCTTTCACAGTCAGGTCTCAGTTGCCTGGCCTAAATAGTGTAAGATCCTTCATCTCACCTTCCGTCAATATTCTCCATCCCAGGATTCTTCGTTCAGCCCGTGTCCTGGCCTTTTTCTTGTGTCCTTGTCTTCACTCTATTGCCTTTGCTAGTCTTTTGACCAGAATGGGAATTCAAAATAAATAAAACAAGATGAACAATGAAGCAAACAAATGAAAAACAAAAGAAAAAGTTCAGACCTTCTAAGGTGACTTCTAAGTCTGTGAGTTACAGACAACTTTTATAAATGTGGAAGCTGCTGTCGCTTCTAGACTAGATTTGTCTACCACTTGACCATTACTTATTTTCCCATGGGCTACTGTTGTAACAATAAAGGTAGAAAAACATAAGCTGGTATGTTTGGTCTGACCCTTTAAAGCAGACTTTCTCACAGTTATATTTGATCTTAGATTCAAAACATTAATTGAAGAAACTATTTCATTCACTGTTGTCTAAATAAAGAAGTAGAATAAAGCAGGACAAAAAATTAAGTAAAAAGGAGTATATATCAACCAAGTGAAATTGAAGGACTTGGATTCACAGCTGTATTCCAGCTAGTGGTGATTCAAGAGATCCATGAACACTTGCATCACATCAATATAAAAATGATGAATCAAGCATGGTTGGAGTTATTTATAGTCAAGAACTTTGTTGATTTATCACAAAAGTTTGTTTGATTTTTATGATTGTGAAGTATCATCTCTCTTTTATTCTTTTTAATAATTGAATTTTATAGGTTTAGATATGCCTTTAATTTTGAATTTTCTCATTAACCAAAAGAATTTAAATTAGGGAATATTACAGATGATATTATTTACATATACATGTAAATGGAGAAATATATAATACATCGTGTTACATGTAATGATCAAATATCGACTTTTGCAATATTTCTTCTTCCTTTCTTTTAATTTATTTTGGAAGATAACAAATTAAAGCTCCTTTCCAAAACCCATCATCATTGAACTGTGAATTACTTTGTTGATTACAAATAATAACAAATGCCAAATTCAGTTAATTATGTCTGCAAATGACATGAACTTTTCATTATAGTATTTTCCACTTGTATTCCATCTCATTTTAAAAATAAATTATTGCAAAACCCAGTAATACATAAATATATATTTTTTCTTTTACATGATTGTATAATAGAACCATGGAATCATTCAAACTGGAAAGGAAGTCAGGAGATCACCTAGTCCAACCTCCTGCACAGCACTGAATTCAGAGCAGGTTGTTCAGAGCTTTGTCCAGTTCAGTCTTGAAAACTCCAACCTCTAACTGTAACTTCAATGATGCATAACCTTCACTCCAAATGGAGCATAACAGCCATGTATTCCCACCACTGTCCGCAATTAGGAACAAAACAAGACACAGACAACCGATTTACTGTTACCTTTTGTTGGCTTTTAGAAGACTCAGCCCAACTCAGCTAGGAGCACCCTTAGAAATACTGAATACTCTAACATGAAATGAAAGTAGGTACCTAATTTACAGTGACCTCATCGCATATGCCAATATTGCTAAATGAAGGATGTTGAGTGAATGAGCTCTTGTTACTGCATCCCTGATAATTAACCTTGATTACTTGTTATACTGCTTCCTGGCTCAGTTTTAGATTGCTCCCAAATAACTCATTCCTTGAGTAGTTTGACATAGAAAGGGCTGTGCCTTAGCAGCACATAAAGAAGTCTGACTACCACTAGGCCCCAGGGACTAATCACTGGTTATCTTTTTTTCAGTTTAGGAGTAGACATTAACTTCACCCACATATATTTATCATAGAATCATAGAATATCTCAAGTTGGAAGGGACCCATAAGGATCATCAAGTCCAACTCTCTGGTCCTCACAGGACTACCTAAAACTAAACCATATGACTAAGAGCATTGTCCAGATGCTCCTTGAACTCTGACAGGCTTGGTGCTGTGACCACTTCCCTGCGGAGCCTGTTCCAGTGACCGACCACCCTCTCAGTGAAGAACCTTTTCCTAATGTCCAGTCTGAACTTCCCCCGATGCATCTTCGTTCCATTTCCTCGTGTCCTATCGCTGGTCACCAGAGGGAGGAGATCAGCGCCTCCCCCTCCACTGCTGCGCCCCTTGAGGAAGTTGGAGACGGCAATGAGGTGACCCCTCAGCCACCTCTTCTGCAACATGAACAAGCCAAGTGACCTCAGCCGCTCCTCCTAAGTCTTGCCCTCGAGGCCTTCCACCATCTTGGTCACTCTCCTCTGGACACACTCTAATAGTTCAATGTCCCTCTTACACTGAGGTGCCCAAAACTGCACACAGTACTCGAGGTGGGGCCGCACCAGTGCAGTGTGGAGTGGGACAATCACCTTCCTCGACCGGGTAGCTAGGCTGTGCTTGGTGCACCCCAGGACACGGTTGGCCCTTTTGGCTGCCAGGGCACACTGTTGACTCATAGTCAAATTGCCATCAACCCAAACCCCCAGATGTCTTTCCACAGGGCACTCCAGCCTGTCATCCCCCAATTTGTATGTATTTGTATGTATTTCTATAGAATCAAGTATTTGTTGGAGCTATATGTGGCTTTGCGAAACTGAATTTTTGGGAACTCAGATGATGGATATAAAATCAATGTACGGTTATAATATAGTCACTGCAAATGCATATTATTGTAGAGCCCATATATCTCATACAGAAATTAAGGAAAACATTTCATAAATTTGCCTATAATGTTGAGTGTGAAAGATTTCTTTTTTATTTTTTTCTCTCCAAAGTTTCATATCATTTGAACTAGACAAATGAACACTGGATGTATCAATTACTATATTCATTATTCAGTGCAACTAATTTATTCAATTAAATTGAAATTAAAATGAAATTGAAATTACAATCTGAATAAACTGTAATGCAGGACGTTATAAGTAGTATTGTCTTTGTGCTACACTTGTGCTGCACTTCATTTAAAATTCACATAGAAATATAATTAAATAGGTATTAGTAACTTATTTTAGTTTTATGTTAATTATATTTTATTGGAAATACAAGAATAAACAGGAAAATCACAATTAAGCTAGCATTTTATTTGCAGGTATAATGACAACTCCTTAGAGTTAGGGGTTTTTTTAAGGACAATACTTTTTCATCTGTTGTAATGAAAAACAAAAAGGTAGTTAATATATACAAGGACATGCTTGAGATCTTTGTTGATGGTTTGTAATACTTTCATGTCTTGTTACCTGAAGATTATTTGTAAAGTAAATTGCTCCTCAGTGTAATATCAAAATGTGATATAAAAAGATATCAAAATGGTTGTTGGCATATCTCCAGCTTTATGGAAAATGGCTTCTGTCATCATTCCCTGTTAGAAGCGATTCACTTTTGATTGTGAGCATTATCTTGCAAGCATTTTCTGTATCAATTTATTAATTTCCAGGTTTATGTTTGGCACAAGACAGTGCACACAAGTGCATATAATGAAATTGTGTTTCTCATTTATCATCAGCACAAAATGCAGGTCATTTTACAGTTATGAATCCAACTTAAATATATGTAATGCTGGAAATTATGTTAAAAATATTTATTTAAGCTAAATTTGAAAAAGTTTTTATGTTCATGTTTAAAATCAGTTTTGTTCAGCAAAGAACTATCTAAGTTAAAATGTATGGTTGATGTTTGAGGGTGAAGATTATAGAGTTTTTATAGGGTTATAAGGTATTCCTATTATGGCACAAACACCTACAAAAAAATTTGTGTGGAACAACACATGTAATAATTAAAGTGGTACTTAACAGTGATTCAGTATCACTAGAAAGATTCTATAACTGCTCAGGAACACCTCAAGTGGTCTCCTTCATCTGTTGAGGTGATGAACAACCGATCTTCAAAAGTAGTTTTGGTATAACTTATTTCAATGAAAGCTTCATGTTTAAAAAAATGCATTTAATTTTAAATATTTTAATTCTTGTTTACATTTCTAAAAAACCCCTTCAAATAGGTAGGTATACTTTAAGGTACATGCAGAGACTACATAACTGAATGACTGACCACGCTTTGAAGTTCCCACTTACCAAATATATTGCCTAATTTCAGAGACTTTACACTTCAAATTTAAAAACTAAATGTTTGTCCATTAAATTGGCATCTAAATGCACTAAACTGTATCAGCCATCTGAAAAGTCCTGCTGTGCATTGTTTATACACATGTGCAAAAGGTTATAAATTGTGCTCAAGTTTTCTGAATCTGTTTTATAATCATGGGGTGCTGCATTGAAGCATAACAAAGTTTGGCAGAAAATAAACCCCCTTGCATTCCAGCTTGTCCTCAGATATCAGAGGGGCTGGGAGCAGCTAGGCTTAGATTCTGGGTGATGACCAATTCAGCACTATAAGTCCGGTCGCATTCAATATATTGAACTATCACGATTACGGATGCACTAATAGCACACTGTACTTTCAGTTTAGTCATGTTCAATGAACTAGAATGACCAGACTTAAGGAGTTTGGTCGTATTCAACAAACTATCATGGCTAGATTTTAATGAATAGTGCAGTTCATTAAAGCAACAGGAGTACAGGTTCTTTTGGATTGCCACTGATAAATACACTGTCTGCAAAGCACATGCAAATAATAATAGTTGACTACGAGCACACTAAGTTATGGAAAAACTCTGTAGAAATTTCTAAGATTCCTGGGAAACACTTGGTATAACTGAGAGCTTGAATTTTCCCCAATAGGCATCCCTATGGGGGGGGAAGAGAGGTTCAGCCTGTCAACTGATGCCAGAAGGCAGCAATGTCCTCACGACTTGTCTATGATGGCATCTTTCCTAGCATTTCTCCTCTCTTAAGCCCTTTTATACTATTTTCTTATTTTTAAGTGGAGCTTGAGTGACTCTAGTCATACATACCTTTATTATGATTGGTATAAGATCTCCTTGCTTTACTTTTAAAGTATATGATAGAGAAACTTCAGAGCACATGCTCAGTGAGGGGTGGTCGCATCTTGGATGCAGGTAGTTTCTGGGACAGAGGTGTGTTTTGGTGTTATAATGAGATTATAATGAGCAAAGTTCACCCAGAGAACATGATTTAGTGTGTCACTACTCCAGAACTGGGCACTTATATAAATCAGAAGTTAGACAATAGCATTGACAGAACCCCCATTATTTCACCTCCTTGCTTCAGTGGATTCAATGCGGGGACCTTCCATTCTTGTTCCTGTCGTTCCAGTTCCCTATTCCTGTGATGATATCACAAAGCCTGGCCGTGGTGTCTCCAGTCCGCTCCACCCTCCGTGTTGCTTCTCTTTGGGTCAGCACACCAAGCTCCCCTGGTGTTGCTAACATCTAAAGTTGCAGGTTATATTGCGTAGGGAATTATTATGGAACAGATTCCTTGCACATCCACTGCATTCCACCCTGGAGGTTTACGTCCCCTTAAGAGGCAGGGGGGACCTATCAATAAGTCACCTCCAGCAAGCATTCCACACAGGGGAGTGGCATAGACATTTGCAGTAAGTGTGCAACATGCTCAGCACAAGCCTCTGGGCACCTTTCAAAATGATGACTTGGGCACGTGAGACCTATTGACTGTACCGATAAATTTTAAAGTACTTGTGATGCAGTATTTCCTCCACCATTCTTTTGTGGAGGGAGTGAGGTCTAATCTTAAAAAAAAACCAAACCAAACAACAAAAACCAAAAACCAAACCAGGTTCACTATTCGATATACTGTTCAGTGGTACTTGATGAACATATGAGTGAACAGTGAACAGACCAGCCTTTGCAATGACAGGAAGAGGAGGTGTGTGGAATAGTTAAGGTCTACCTGCAGGAATGTCTATACTCAAAAGCCATGAATACATTAGTCATCTAAATAATACCCAATGATCATCATATATTAATTTTCTAGTGGAGAAGAAGGAGAAGACATGCAAGAAATGAAGAGGACAAAATACTTGGTAAAAAGAAAGAAAGGTCAAATAACACCTATTTTCATTTTCTTTCACGTATATCTGAAATCTCTTTAATGCATAGTTGGACTACAGAGTAAATCTATTCCTCTGTCAGATTTATTTCCCTTTCATACATTAATTACGAAGATTTCACTCTAAATAGGACCTCACTATCACCAAGGAGCAGCAAATTTATTCTTTTAATGATTATTCATTCAACATACTTGATAATCGTATTTCACTTTTCCTCTGATTATCATTAATTGCACAGATTTTTCCTTTATGAAGTACTTTTATACACCATTTTGTTTGAAATTAAATACGTGTCCATTGTATCATTTGTCTTTGTATCACTCTCCTTTCTTTTTTCAATGCCATTCTGACACTCATGATTATTCCAAGTTTTCAAATACCTAATATTACATTGTTAAAAGAAATTTAAAAATGTAATTTATTTTAATTCCAATACCCTTATAATGTAATATAAAACCACAAATATAAGTTATAGATATTTATTTGATTTATTAATTGCATCAAGATACTTACCTGGGACCAAAATAATATATTACATGAAATACTATGTTAAAATTAAAAGTGACATATTACAAAAGCAGTATTTCAGTCTTTTCAAACTTCCATCCTATCCCTGAGCATTAACCATATTTATATACAATCATAGAATCATAGAATCATTTAGGTTGGAAAAGACCTTTAAGATCATCAGTCCAACCATTAACCTAATGCTGCCAAGTTCACCACTTAAATATGTCCCCAAGTGACACATCTACACGTCTTTCAAATACCTCCAGGGATGGTGACTCCACCACTTCCCTGGGCAGCCTGTTCCAATGCTTGACAACCCTTTCAGGGAAGAAATTTTTCCTAATATCCAGTCTAAACCTCCCCTGGTGCAACTTGAGGCCATTTCCTCTCGTCCTATCACTTGTTACTTGGGAGAAGAGATCGACCCCCACTTCACTACAACCTCCTGTCAGGTAGTTGTAGAGAGCGATAAGGTCTCCCCTCAGCCTCCTTTTCTCCAGACTAAACAACCCCAGTTCCCTCAGCTGCTCCTCATCAGACTTGTGCTCTAGACCCTTCACCAGCTTTGTTGCCCTTCTCTGGACACACTCCAGCACCTCAGTGTCTTTCCTGTAGTGAGGGGCCCAAAACTGAACACAGGACTCGAGGTGCGGCCTCACCAGTGCTGAGTACAGGGGGATGATCACTTCCTTAGTCCTGCTGGCCACACAATTTCTGATAGAAGCCAGGATGCCGTTGGCCGCCTTGGCCACCTGGGCACACTGCTGGCTCACATTCAGCTGGCTGTCAACCAGCACACCCAGGTCTTTCTCTGCCAAGCAGCTTTCCAGCCACTCTTCCCCAAGCCTGTAGCGCTGCATGGGGTTGCTGTGACCCAAGTGCAGGACCCGTCACTTGACCTTGTTGAACCTCGTACAACTGGCCTCGGCCCATTGATCCAGCCTGTTCAGATCCTTCTGTAGAGCCTTCCTACCCTCAATCAGATCAATGCTCCCTCCCAACTTGGTGTCATCTGCAAACTTACTGAGGGTGCACTCGATCTCCTCGTCCAGATCCTTGATAAAGATATTAAACAGAACTGGCCCCAGTACTGAGCCCTGGGGAACACCACTTGTGACTGACAACCAACGGGATTTAACTCCATTCACCACCAATCTTTGGGCTCGGCCATCCAGCCAGCCAACAGCATGCCCGTCCAAGCCATGAGCAGCCAGTTTCTCCAGGAGAATGCTCTGGGAAACAGTGTCAAAGGCTTTATGCAAGTCCAGGTAAACAACATCCACAGCCTTTCCCTCATCCACTAAGTGGGTCACCTTGTCATTGAAGGAGACCAGGATAGTCAAGTAGTTACATATATGAATATATACATATGCTTAGGTGTGTATACCTATATACATAGAGAGAGATGCGTATTTATGGGAGGCTGCCATCTTTCAGCAATGCTGAAGGGCACTGAAGTTTGAGAAATCTAGCCAATGACTTCAGCAGTAAATGTAACAAGATGAAGACTAATACTCAACCTTTTTCTGCTAGTAGAAGAAACAAACTGCTCAACTGGTGGACTTCTCTGAAGAACAGCTGTTTACCACACACAAGAGGAAAATTTTCTTAATCTTTCTGAGGCATTTTCTTAACCTTATGAGGCTCCTGGAGAAGCCGATATCTCCTTAGAAAACCAGGACTATGGATTTATGGCCATGTACACCAAAGTCTCCATTTAAAAACCCCACAACTGTTTCCCTTTTAGCTGATCAGTTAAGCTGATCTTAGAAGACAATGCAAGGTATACAAGAAACAAAATCCAATACAAACATACAAAACCAGCAGCATATGCCAGACAGTATCAAGGAAATATCACAGAGATTCCACCTGAGCATTTATTATCAAAGCTAAAGAAAACTGAATGCAAGAGAATAACTACTGAAAGTGGATGATCTATGCTTTTAAAAGTATCTGATAGTACTAAACTAGAATAGCATTGCTGACACCTTCCATTGTTAATGAGCGTGCAGCTCACAAAAAGTTTCCTATTGTTGTTCATAAATATGGAGTTTTTTAAATGTGTAACAGACACTTTGCATTTAGGTTTCTGCAGGAGAACATTACTCTAGGGAGGTATGTATGGGATGGATGTACTTATCCACAAGGAAAGGATGATCCTCTTAGCTGCTAACATAACTGTCAGGAACAGTTTCTTCTCATATACAGGAAAATCCTTTAATGACAAATGTCTCTGAAACCTGCTGTCTCAAGCTTAAGTGCCTGATTCAACACTAAATTTATTCATTCAAAACCTCCCCTTTTCCTTGTGTTGGTAACCCAACTTTTATCCTTATACTAAAGGACAGCAGCTGTTTTCCTGAAGACAGAGGAAATAAGACTCTTCTTCTTTCAAAGCAGCTGTAAATAACATTTCATGGAGCCACTAGTAATATAAGTCTTACAACTGTGTTTATAATAATTGGCATTTCTTAATGAGCGGCAGAACAGTTTTATAAATAAAAATGCTGAGTACCTTTGAGAAGTGTCAGGAAAAATCACCATTCTGGAAAACATTTGCTAGGAGAATATGATAAGCTTTCAAATCAATAGTTATAACTGAATTACTAGGAAGTGATCCAGACCTAGTTCTTCTCTTACTTCTATCAGTTAGCTTCATTTGACTTATGGTAAGAAAGCTATTCCTGATTTATACCAGAGTCAGAAAATAACCTTTATATTTCATAACATTTATATCTGTTCATATTCCAATAAGACTATTTATTTTTCTCCTTTGAGCATCTCATCATTGTTGGGTGCCATAACATTTATCCAAAGTGTGACTGGAGTTGCATGCTTTTTGTTTCAAAAAAGCATGAGGTAAAAAGCAAGTGGAAACAAAACGTCTACAGATTCTACCTCCAGACACAGTAATTTTTATGTTATCCTGGGTTTGTCTTTTGGCATCAGACTAGTCTTTTGCTGAAGATATTACTATGATGCTGCAACGTAAAATTGTAAGTTTCTTTGTTGTCTTTTGCAGGTCCTGCAGGAGAGAAGTTTTTTGAGTTTATACTTTCTTTTTTAAAAAAAGAAACTGCAAAATACCAACGAATGTGACTTAACTATTATGGTCTGAAGCAAGACTTTCTAAAATTAAAAAAAGGGAGCTAATCTATAAGGTGATTTCAAATAGGCATGGAACAGTGATCATAGAGCCACAGCCACTAGAAACATTGTTAACATATTTACTCCATCTATAATATTTATAAGTGTAGATGATTGTGATAGTGATGATGTAGGTTTTACAACACATTAAACATTTATCTCACTAAAAGTCCAGGTTTCCTTTACCATGACAGTGCTTCTGAATTTTGCTAATATATCTTGCAAAAGCAATTGCCTGAAGACAATTTGAATAAACACTGTCCTAATGGAAATACCATGTTTATAGTGCACTTGGACATTTAGGACAGGGAAAAACTGCTATACTACATCAGATGTTCTTTTTTAGTGCAGTTATATAGTTAAATATTCTTAAAAAGGGAGAAAACAAATATTCTTTTAATCCCTCACTTGCAAGAATACTATATTTTTTGTTAATTTAAAAGAGCAAAGATAATATGGGAGACTAGTGTGCAAAGGTGAATATTATTTAGAAAATTATTATCAGAATTCAGAGGCAAATATATTCATGAAAGAAGAAATGCTTTAAGTTTTTTAAAAACTTCCTAAATCAATAGTGATGGCCAACATAGAAACCCCTAAATGAACAGATTAAACGCTGTTCCACTGCTGCTAAAATTTAGGTTTACACTATGTAAAATTCTGATAAGTTTTTTAGATAAAAGAATTTGGTTATGTAGTTTATCAACAATGTAAATATTGCAGGCATAAAACACTGTAAAAGATGCTTGAAATACTATGAGTGTCTTTCTTTCAAAGATAGATTATTAGCCTGCAGATCCAATAATGTTTCTTTTACAGATTTTGCCTTTCTCATGCTGTTGCACATAATTATATAAAAAGCACAAACATATGTACTTGCATATGTTTTAGCAAAAGTTGATCTATACATTTTCTTCTGTGTTTTTTTTCAAAGATAAATTCTCAGGATTTACGACATATGTATCACCTGTGCTGTGTAGTGCTTGGAGTCTTCATAGTTTTGGAAGTAGCAGCTTTGTCCTTTTGGATTACTTCATTATTATATCAGGAAACAGTAGTTTAAAAACTTCAAAAATCAGTTGTATTTTAGTTGTTGACTTTTACTCTGAACAAATAATCAATCAGCCATTAATCATAAAATCATAGAATCGTAGAAGCATAGAAGTATAGAATGGTTTGAGTTATGAGGGACCTTTAAAGGTTATCTAGTCTGACCTCCCTGCAATGAGCAGGGATATCTACAACTAGATCAAGTTGCTCAGAGCCCTGTCCAACCTGACCTTGAATGTTTCCAGGGACGAGGCATCTGCCACCTCTCTGGGCAACCTGTTCCAGTGTTTCACCATCCTCATTGTAAAAAATTTCTTCCTTATGTCTAGTCTAAATCTACCCTCTTTCACTTTAAAACCATTACCCTGTGTCTTATCGCTACAGGCTCCATTAAAAAGTCTGTCCCCATCTTTCTTATAAGCCCCCTTTAAGCAGTAAAGGCTGCAGTAAGGTCTCCCCAAAGCCTTCTCTTCTCCAGGCTGAACAACCCCAATTCTCTCAGCCTGTCTTCATAGGAGAGGTGCTCCAGCCCCCTGATCATTTTTGTGGCCCTCCTCTGGACCCACTCTAAGAAGTCCATGTCTTTCCTGTACTGAGGACTCCAGAGCTGGATGCAGTACTCCAGGTGGGGTCTCACCAGAGCAGAGTAGAGGGGCAGAATCACCTCCCTCAACCTGCTGGCCATGCTTCTTTTGCTGCAGCCCACGATATGGTTGGCTTTCTGGGCTGCAAGTGCACATTGCTGGCTCATGTCCATCTTTTCATCCACCAGTACCCCCAAGTCCTGCTCTGCAGGGCTGCTCTCAATACCTTGATCTCCCAGCCTGTATTGATACTGGGAGTTGCCCTGACTCATGTGCAGGACTTTGCACTTGGTCTTGTTGAACCTCATGAGGTTCACATGGGCCCACTTCTCAAGCTTGTCCAGGTCCCTCTGGATGGCATCCCATCCCTCAGGCACGTCAACTGCACTACTCAGCTTGGTGGCATCTGCAAACTTGCTGATGGTGCACTCAGTCCCACTATGTCATTGATGAAGGTATTAAACAGTACTGGTCCCAGTACGGACCCCTGAGGGACACCACTTGTCACTGATCTCCATCCAGACATTGATCACCACTCTCTGGACCATCCAGCCAATTCCTTATCCATCATATAGTCCATCCATCAAATCCATCTCTCTCCAATTTAGAGGGAAGGATGTTGTGGGGGACCATGTCAAAGGCTGTTGTGTTAAAGGTTAAAGGAATTTGGCAGAAAATAAACCCCCTTGCGTTCCAGTGTATCCTCAGATGTCAGAGGGGTTGGGGGCGGCTAGGTTTAGTTTCTGCGTAATGTCCAATTCAGCACTGTAAGTCCGGTAGCGTAACTGTCACGATGATGGATGTACTTATAGCAAACTGCACTCTCGGCTTAGCTGCGTTCAACGCACGAGAATTACCAGACTTAGGGATTTTGGTTGCGTTACCGAACTATCACAACTAGAATAATGAGCAGCACAGTTTATTAAAGCAACAGTACAGGTTCTTTTGGATTGCTGATGATGAATACGCTGTCTGCAAAGCATGTGCAAATATTGAATACAGCGCATGAAATCAAAAAAAGAAAGCAACTCTAAATAGAAAGATTTCTAAGTTTCCCGGGGAAGCATTTGGTACAGCCGAGTGTTTGAGTCTCACCCAAGAGGGGTCCTTATGGGGGAGAAGGGAGGCTCAGCCCATCGACTGGTCCCAGAAGTCAGTGATATCCTCCCAACTTGTCTGTGATGGTATGTTCCCTAACAGTCTTCCTCTTTTGTGGTCTTTTTATACTATTTTTTCTTTTAGGTGAAGTTTGAGTGACTCTAGTCATACATACCTTTACTTTGATTGGTATAAAGTTCTCTCACTTTGCTTTTAAAGGTAAATGCTAGGAAAAATTCAGAGCACATGCTCTGTGGGGGGCTGGTTGCACCTTGGAGGTGGGTAACTTTTGGGATGGAGGTGTGTTTTGGTATTATAATGAGATTATAATGAGTAAAGTTCACCCAAAGGACATGATGTTACATGTCAGTTCCCCAGAACTGGGCATGTGTGATATAAATCAAAAGTAGGGCATTAGGTTGACAGAACCCCCATTATTTTACCTCCTTGCTTCAGTGGATTCAATGCAGGGACCAACCGTTCTTGTTCCTATCGTTCCAGTTCCCTATCCCTGTGATCACAGAGCCTGGCTGCAGCATCTCCACTCCGCTCCACCCTCCGTGTTACTTTTCAGAGTTAGCACACCAAGTTGCCCTGGTGTTGCCAACATCAAAAAGTTGCAGGTTATGTTGCTTAGGGCACTACCATGGAACCGATTTCTTGCACATCCACTGCATTCCACCCTGGAGGTTCACCTTCCCTTGAGGGGGTGGGGTGTCATATCGATAAGTCACCTCCAGCAATCATTCCACAAAGGCCTTACAGAAGTCTGGATGATATCTGTAGCTCTTCTCTTGCCCACTAATGTAGTCACTCCATCATAGAAGGCCACTAGGTTGGTCAGGCAAGACTTGCCCTTGGTGAAGCCATGCTGGCTGTCTTGAATCACCTCCTGGTCCTCCGTGTGCCCTAGTATAGTGTCTAGGAGGATCCGTTTCATGATCTTCCCAGGCACAGAGGTGAGGCTGACAGGTCGGTAGTTCCCAGTATCCTCCTTTGTACTCTTTCTAAAAATGGGTGCAATGTTTCCCTTTTTTCCAGTCACCGGGAACTTTACCTGACTGTGATAACTTTTCAAATATCTTGGAGAGTGGCTTGACAACTACATCAGCCAATTCCCTCAGGACTCTGGGTTGCATCTTGTCAGGTCCCATAGACTTATATACGTTGGGTTCTGCAGGTGGTCACAAACCTGATCTCTTACAGTGGGAGGGACTTTTTCCCCCAGTCCCCATCTTGAGATCCATCCACTCGAGAGGTGTAGGAAGAGAGGTGGCCAGTGAAGAATGAGGCAAACAAGTTGTGGAGTACCTCAGCCTTCTCCTCGTCCATTCTTAACAGTTTGTCGGTCGTGTTCATGGGTGGGTGGGTACGCTTTCTTTGACCTTCCTTTTCTGGCTGACATACATATAGAAGCCCTTCTTATTATTCTTTTTGTCCCTTGCCAAGTTCAGCTCCAGCTGTGCCTTGGCCTTCCTTACCCCATCCCTACACAACCGCGCAATGTCCCTATACTCTTCCCAGGATACCTGTCCCTGCTTCCACTGCCTATGCATTTCCTTCTTGCCCTTTAATTTGATCAGCAGGTTTCAAGTCAGCCATGCTGGTCTCTTGCCTTCCTTTCCTGATTTCTCACACCTGGTTATTGAGAGTTATTGTGCTCTAGGGAAAGTGTCCTTAAAGGTCTGCCAGCTCTGTTCTGTTCCCTTGTCCCTGAGGGCAGTTTCCTAGGGGGTCCTATTGACTAATTCCTTGAACAGCTGGAAGTTTGCCTTCCTAAAATTCAGGGTCCTGACTTCACTCTTCACCTGACCCATATCCCTCAGGACTGCAAGCTCCACCAGTGCATGATCACTGCAGCCAGGCTACCTCCAACAATCAACAGCTGAAATACAGCTGATTGATTATTTGTCGATAGTAAAAATTAAACCTATTTTTTGTATCCAAAAGAAGGTAAGTACTGAGCTCCAGTTTCACAAGAAGTAGTTTTGCTCTGCCTAAGATTGGGTGCAGAGCCTACGCAACTGTGTCTGATCTCATTACCACACTATTCTCTGACAGCTCTGTTTTCGTCAGTCACATAACTATTCATAATGAAATCTTCTTATAAAGCTTCAAAAGAAGCTACTGAGAATATTCACTACTTTTTATATTCTGGTTTTTTTTTTACTTCTGGGCCCTTTCAGCTTAATAAGATGGCGCACTGTCTATCAGTGGAGTCAGACAATTCCAGCTAAAATCTTTCTACTTTATCCTACCTTATACTTTGACCTTAGATGAAAGGTAATTCCTGCAACATATAATACAGCTTACAGAGAGACACATTCAGTGATGTTTATTAAGGTATTTCTATTTTTTTGCTATTGATTAATATAAAAATTATTAAAACATTTCAGGTATCTCTGAGCCTTGTAGAGTGATATGTTCTACTTCTTTAAGGTTTTCAGAAGAAATCAGTCATGTGGCAATTATTCTCTTATTTCATTACTTCAAAAAAATGAAGCACTGATTTTGTATATGTTTGAATATTACAGCATTATCATTGATAGAATTGCTTTTGAAAGAGTAGAACAGGATAAGGTGGCAGGAAATGGTCTGTTATGTGATATTCCTGCAAGATACTTCCTCTGTTGTACTTTCAGATAGCTAGGTTTAATATAGAGATAAATAAACAAAAGATGCAATATGGGCATATGCATATACATATGTGTTTACTGGCTGCATAATTTAAATAGGCACACATATATATGTCTCATATGTGAACACACACAAACATTAGTATATACCCCACCTTAACTTAAGCAAGTAAGGAACATACCTATGGGAACTTTATGGAAACATGGCTTTCTATATAGACAGTGAAGAGAAAATCTCCACAAGAAAAGTCAGATATTGAATGTATTTTCTCTCTCCTAACTTTATAGGGAGCTTAGGGCAACCCTGCTGCTTGTTCTAAGTGTCTTACTTTGATACTTAAATAAGTACCACTGTAGATAACGGCAGATGGGTCAAGGCTAAAAAAGAGTAAAAGGAGAAGTTTTGGCCATATCAGCTTTTCTGTGAGAGCTGATTTCTGTGCAGGAAGAAAATGCTGTACCTCTTCATTCTTTTTTCTGATCTTTTCCTTTTCTATATCCTTTGATTAAGGCCTTTATCAGTGAAGGCTCAACAATTCGGGAATTTCAGTTTTATACTGCTGCAAAGTCCAGAGGATTTAGAAAAGGCTGTGAATGGGAATCACTTATGAATAATTGTGACATTCTACCGATTCCTAGATAAAGCTATCAGCATTATTGGATGTTTTTAGACAGGCAATCAACATTGTATCATTAATAATGGCAAACAGTAGAACAACTGACAGCAACAGGAAAGAGGTTGTGGTTGTTATGATAATCTTACTCATGTGCAAATCTATTAAATAAAAAAAAAAAAAAGATATGTGAATGAGAACACACACAAGCACTCTAGTACCTAGATTAGCCCAGGATAATGCAAACAAATAAAAATTACATATTTCTTCCCTGTTGTGGCCACCTGTGTCCAGGAAAGATTTACCCTTAGAAAAAGGAGGTAGAAGTTTCTCCATCAGCCAGCACCTTAGGAAGGTTTCTAACTTATAACAACATTTAACATTATACATGACTTTCCAAGAGCTCTGACACTAATAAGCTGCTTAGGGAGTATGTTGAATTGGTGTACCCTTTGACAGTTGCCATCACTTCTCTTCACTTTTAAGTCTGTTTTGGCTTCTGGAAGATTCCTTAATAAAAAGAAGAGATGAAAGTTGATCAAAGGTAAGCATTCAAGGAAAGCTTTTCAAAAGCAGTTAGTCTGTGTGAGCCTGTCCCCGTGTAAGGAACATCAGGCTGAGCTTGATCACTTTTGAAAATGTTACCTCTAACACCCTCAGGAACTATGATGTCTTCCTAGTAGTCAGTATGATTATATGCCCAAAGGAAAATACAGGCCACTGCCATGAAAGGTTAATATTCAAGCTTGGGTTTTGGAATCTAGATCATGCTATAATAAAAGGGAATAGCTTATGGGAATGGGGATATAACTACAGATAATGTGGCAATGTGTTTCCCCACCTTATCAATACTGTGGTCTTCCACAAATACAGAAAGTAAAATGTTAATTTATGATTTAATTTAAATATCTGCTTTAAACAATTGCCACTTCCAGCTAAGGCAGCATCACAGAAAAATTCCTGTTCTGAACAATATGAAAGCAGCAGAGAAAGGAGAGAAATCAATGACAGAGCGTGAGTACTTTCAAATTAATTGAGAGGGATAACGTAAGAAAGTCACTTATGTATATAAATAAACAAACAATACTACAAAAGGAGTACCAAAATCATGGTACCATAACAGAACATTCTTGGGCTTTGAAGAGATTGATCTGTATGACTTTCTGATATAATCACAGATTGTGACAGAGGCTTGTAAATGTTAATGACCTCTCATGAGGAAAAAGAAGAAACAAAATGGAGACAAAAAAAAGGTAATTCTATTTAAATCAGGATCATTAAACTGACATTAAATAAAAATATCACAAATAACATCCATATTTGTTGATATATTAATATAAAGAAGATAAATATTAATATGAATAACTTACTGGGAAATAAATTTACACTTCTGACCCTGTTTTTAAATGAAAGTTTTATTTTGTTGGGTTTCTTTCTGCAAGAATGCCAGGTAAGCAGGATCCTCTGAATTTATCCACAGTGACATCATTATTCTCAGGAGAAGAGGTTTGACCTAACCAAAGTAATGGATATTATACATGTATATGGACTTTAAGGTAATTATACCCCATTAGGGATTAGGTAAATGCTAAACTCTTGAACTGCTTGGCAGTAATTTTTCACATGACTGGAGACTTAAGATATAGATTCATTGGAGGGTTTATGGGATCATTATCCAATACACTGCTAAAAGTGCATTTCAGCAGTCTCTGTTTCTAGTGTAATTCTCACCCACAGCTATAGAAAAGATGCCAATGGGTATACAGATCTAACCTCTATGGACTTGCATTAAATAATCATTGGATAAAATATAAAACCAATACAGAGGCAGGGATGAAAACATCATCTCATTCTATCTAAGAATTGTCCTAGCCATTAGATCAAAAAGGTCTTAGTTAATCTTGTTAATTCTTTCTTTTTTGAAAAATTAATCCTTAATTCTGTTATGCAGTGAGGAACAGCTGCATAAGAATATGTCCACAAAAAAGAATAACCTGCCAAAAACCTGACAAAGCACAGGTTTGACTTCTTCTCTTACAGAAAAGAGGAATCTACAACATCTTAAATAGATATTGAGTAAAATAGATTTTTTTTTTTTTTGAGGGAGGTGATGTGTTATTTAACAGAATGAGGTAAAAAAACAAAAAAATAATGTGGTACAAATTCTGGCCAAATGTATCTAATCACTTCCAAGATTAAGATGTATAAATTCTTGATAATATGTTTTTAGTATATATATTTCTGGTTTTGGAGTGTCTTGTTGATCAGATTAAGGACATTTCTATTCATGGTACTGGTTGCTCAGAGTCCCTTTCCTGCATGCCTCACTATTTCATAGAATCATAGAATGGTTTGGGTTGGAAGGGACCTTAATATCTTCTAGTCCAAACCCCCTGCCATGGGCAGGGATACCTTCCACCAGATCAGGTTGCTTAAAGCCCCATCCAACCTGACATTGAACAATTCCAATGATGGGGCACCCACAACTTCTCTGGGCAAACTCTTCCAGTGTCTCAGCACCATCATCATAAAAAATTTCTTCCTCGTGTCCAATTTAAATCTACCCTCTTTCAGTTTAAAGCCATTGCCCCTTGTCCTGTCATTACAGGCCCTGGTAAAAATTTGTTCCCCATCTTCCTTATAAGCCTCCTTTAAAGCATTGGAAGGCTACAGGAAAGTGTCCCCAGAGCCTTCTCCAGGCTGAACAACCCCAACCCTCTCAGCCTTTCTTCACAGGAGAGTTATTCCAGCCCTCTGACCATTTCCATGGCCCTCCTCTGGACCTGCTGTAACAGGTTGTCCTGGGTTCAGCTGGGATAGAGTTAATTTTTACAGGAACCTGGGAGGTGGGGGGGGGGGGGGGGGGGCATAGCCGGGGCAGCCGACCTGAACTAGCCAAGGAGCTATTCCATACCATGTGACATCATGCTCAGTATATAAATGGGGAGCGGGCCGGGGGGAGGGCTCTCGACTTTCAGTGGCAGAGCGTCGGGTTCCGGGTGGTGAGCAGTTGCACTGTGCATCACTCTTTTTTGTATATTCTTTCATTAGTACCGTTGTTGTTGTTGTAACCTTTTTTTTGTGTTGTCCCAGTAAACTGCCCTTATCTCAACCCTCGAGGTTCCAGGTTTTTTTTTCTTTTCTCTCCTCCGTCTCCTCCCTATCCCACCGGAGGGGGGCGGGAGGAGTGAACGAGCGGCTGCGTGGTCCTTTGTTACCGGCTGGGCTGAAACCACGACACAGGTCTATGTCTTTCTTGTACTGAGGACCCCAGAGCTAGATGCAGCACTCCAGGTTGGGGTCTCATGAGAGCAGAGTAGAAGGGCAGAATCACCTCCCTCGACCTGCTGGTCATACTTTTTATGCAGCCCAGGATGCAACTGGCTTTCTGGGCTGCAAGCGCACATTGCCACACATTATACACAGAATGTGATAGCAAGGCTTTTGGATTCTGCAATAGCAGTCAGGTACTTAAAAAATAGTTACCTTGGTACTGAATGTTGAAATATTTAGGAGAAATATGTCTATACATCTAAATAGTAGCTCTACCTGAGTGATGTAGTTGATGAGTAATATGTTTAGAAGTGGGTTGTATGAGGATCAGCATACTGAATTTCTCTTGGACTGAACATCATGCACGTTGTTCAAAGGTATATGGAAGATCAAGCATTTCTGCATTAGGTATTGGAGGGCATTTGACAAGCACCTGGAACAGAATTTCCAATTAAGTTTTTTTCTATAGGAAGGGGATTTTTTTCTGGGGAAAAAAAAAAGAAAGCAATAGTTTACCTTCATCAAACCTCATTAAAACTGCTTCAAAAAAACAACCAATGAGTGCCATGGGATGATCAGGAGAATTTCTTCAAAAACATACTTCTGTTCCAAACTACAGTTTAATGTAGATGGGGCCTAAAGTAACTTAGCTTGGACTAAACGTTTATGCAACAAAGGCAAGTGTTCAAAATTGTTATGAACTAATGTTGCTGTGGGACTGGAATTCACGATTACTTTTGTGACTCTGTCCCTAAGAACTATTTAAGTAATTAAAGATTCAAGTAGCAAAGGTGACAAATTCTAGGCATGATTTCTGCATCCACTGATAAACCTGCTCTTGGCTTTCATGTGACAAGATCAAGCTCAAAAATATGTGATGTCTGATAATGAAGAAAAAGTATCTGGTTACTAACCACTGCTGTGTTAAGTTTTCTATGTGCAGAAATGATACATTAAGTCAGTTACAGTGTTTGGAAAATTTGCTGTGTTATAGTAGTATAAGATTGCAAGAAGAATATCATAATTTACAAGCAAAATATACCAACTGTTGACAAAAACAAGATATTAAATCAAATGTTAGACAAATTACATTTGTATGTTCAGTGACCTACAAGTGTGTAGGACATCATACATTAATATAATAATTGATAGATACTTATGTACTGAAGGATGTGAGGTTTTGTTTCATCAGAGGTGTCTTATTTTTTAATGTTAATACATTTTAAAGCTTGAAAATTATGAAATAGAAGAATTTTAATTGTCCCTGCAGCATAATTTTGACAAGAATGCCATAGAATATTTCACTTACATCTCTAAAATATTCCATAGTAACTAAGGCTGTGGGTATGCATTATTTAAGTGTTCTTTCTTTACTTGAAAATTGTAAATGGAGAAAAATGGTAATATTTTGTCTTGCCCCCAAGAAAGTGTTTATCTCAATAAATAATGATTTGATATTATACATATGCCAAGTACTGGTTTAATCTGAATTCACTTTCAGTTTCTAATTAGACATCTGTTGAAGTCCATAACAGGAAATCTAATAGAGTTGTGTTGTAATTTGTCAAAGTGATTAATGATTCACAGTGTTAAAGTGTCCATAAATGGAACTCTTATGTGAATCATTATATAAGTTGAAATTAAGATCTTTTGCTTTTATGAAGAATGTTTCAAACTTGTATTATTACCAGCAATTATAACAGCAAAACACCCCAAAAAAGAAAAGATCAAATGGTAAAGCTGTTTTTTTGCCATCATTCCCTAATTGGAATACTTACGCTCAAAGTAACTGCCAAAACTAATGAAAAACATATTTTGTCTCTTTCTCTCTCTAGCTTTTTGACATTCCAAGATTTTAATGAAAATATGCATAGAACTCTTAACTGTACATTTTCCAAGTTGATGGGAAAATTTGTGAAATACCATTCATTCTTTTTGGTACTATTTAATGGGTTACACAAAAAATTCTCTTGTATTGAACTCATTCATTCTGAGGATTGCAAGTGCAGGATGCATATTATTTCCTATAGTCATTTACAGTTCTTCAGAAAGTCAGCAGAAAGTCAATATGACAATTAAGTATCACAGCTGAGTTAAGCAAGTTTATTTATCGCACTCAAGTTTAAAGTATTTTTTCAGTGTTTGGTAAATCTGTGTCTTATTTTGCTTTGGGTTTGATTTTTTAAAAAACATTCTGGACAATAAGGACAGAACATTTCCTTTGCCAAAATAAATAAGCAAGTAAATAAGTAAATAAATCTTATATGTCAGAAAAGTTACCATGGTCGTTGTGAGCCCAGTGACTAAACAATAATTTATTGGGTGAAAAAAATGATGGTAATCTGTTAAGTCACTCATGTTCTGTCATGTGAAATTCCCTTCACACATCTTAGAAGGCAGATGGTATACAAGATTTTCTCCCGCTGCTCTAGAAAAAATGTGTTTTTTCAACAGTGTGTAGCTTATGTGTGGCAATACCTTCTCTTACTCACCAAGCAGGTGGTTGGTACAAAGTACTACAACTCTGCCCACAGTTCTTGTGCACCTTCAAAGCATTTTTAAGATGCAGCAACCTTCAGAACTTGCAGTATTGTGTCTTTTTTTGATAATGGGAATTGTTCCCTATTAGCAAAAGAACAGAACAATTCACAACTGTTTCCAATTGTGAAAGTACATGGTGAATCAGAGAGAACACAGTGTACAAGGTCAAAATTCCATCTGGTTTGCTGGAGCAAGCTCAGTCGTGTTCAGCATGAGATCAACAAGTTCCATTTCATATTGATTGTGCTTTGGAAGGTATCTTATTTAGAGTAGTTTATAAAAATGTATGGCCTTGTAAAGGGTCGTATATGCTTTCCAACACACTTGACTTAAAATAAACTAGAAAACATGACATTTAGAGGTTACAGATAATTTTTTTTTAATGGAAAGAAAAAAAAAGATTAATCCAATGCTAAAAGAAAAGAAATCTTGTACTTTATTAACACCAAGGAATATCTGAAATTCCCTATCTGCCTGCAAAATCATAAAGAATTATTTGAAAGCAGTATATGAAAATTGTAATACTTCAACAGATATTAATAAATATAAATATGTGCAATATACGAAAAAAATGCCGTATAATGCCTTAAAAGTCACTCCACAGAATAACAATATATTTGAGCACTTAAACTGATGGAAATTTATTTTTGGAAACAGACATAGAAAAACATCCTACTTGGTAGAATATTTAAAACTTAAATTTATTGCCAAAAAAATCCCAACTTCAATTCTTATTTTCAAATATTTAAACCCAGGATCTGATACTACTGTGAACCTCTGTTATCTCCCACTAAGTTACATGATTAGCTTGAAACAGATGTTGAGACATTTTCTTTACCATTACAAATTACTGGAAACTTAAGATAGCTGTAGGCACTAAAATGCGAATTCTTTTCTTCACAGCAAATGTCTGAGTTAAACCACAATTTTTTCTACTCAATTAAGAAAATCACGTATTTTAAAACATTTTAAGAATTAAAAACAAGACAAAATAAGACAAACAAACAAACAAACAAAAACTAGCCCTTACAAATCAAAGCAAAACTGAAGTGGATATTTGAAACTGTTCTGAGAAAACGAAAAGACAGACATTCCTGCACTTTGAACATTGTGAATAGAGTTCTGTAGTCCAACAAGTAGAACCTAACCTTCACACTTTAGCAAACTTAGTTATCTACAATGCTTTCTGATATGACTGGACTCTGACAGCAGTATTAATATATTGCTTTTCCTTTTGTACAATATGTGCTTCTCACATACTGTGTTACAGGTGGTTACGTACTTAAACTTGTGTAACAGCTCAGAAGTACTTAAGTGAAACCAAACAACTTAAAATAAAAGATTTAATTGCATGAATGGATTTGTTCACTGACAAATCTCATGTTGACCATGGCCAAGTCATCCCACTGAAGATTTACACCTGAAAAGGGAATGTAAAAGTTAATTCGGATGTACTAGACTACCTGAGACTGTTACTCCCTGGATAAATTCAGGATGCATTGCCAAGAGCCTCTGGAATACAACTACACTAAGCTGAAAGGGCAAAACTAGACTGTTTGCATGATGTGTGACATCAGGGGAAAGTAGTCCCCCTTTGAACATCATACGTAGTAGTCGTTGCCTTGAACAATCTGGCAAATTTTGATAAAAGTACAGAAAAGTGAAAAAGGCCTAAGACTTATGGATCATATTTTCACAGCATATTTACCCCATTTATTTAGAAACAGAGCAAATCAGAGTTAAAGCTACTGCAGGTACGCCATGCTGAAGTACTAGCAATTTGCTGTATCTTGTTCTTTTACAAAGAGAGCTGTGCCTGCTGCACCTGTGTCTAGACTGTCAAATTTTAATCTGAGGGGCTGATAGTCACCAGCCACTGCTGTATTTTCTGCAGAAATCCCTTATTAGGTCAAGCACACTGCCTTTCCATCAGGGATAGATGATGTCCAAGTGTCTTTAGGACTATTAAAAATGTGTGGTTCTTCTTTGAGCAAATACACTTGCAGATCTGCCTGTGGTTCTTGAATCTAATATTCATTCTCTGTAACATTAGTCAAATTATGGTATGTCTCTTTCCATCTGCAAGTTAGGATAATCCTACTTTCTTTTTCCATGTGAAGAGTATAAGACATTCAAGTAAGGGATGGTCTTCTGATCTTTATGTAGTGACCTGTTAGATTGTACTGAGATAAAAATTATTAACAACTACTTTAAAAATTGTCATAATAAATTACTTTTTACATGTCAGAAAGACCTGCACTTGAGGATGGAAGGATGCAGCATAATTTAAGTTATACTTACGTAAGTGTAGTTATATAGCATAAACTATAACTTAAGTTATAGTTTACACTATAAACTATATCAAGACCAACTGAGCATTGATTCCTAGATCAAATAGACTAATATTGACCCCTTATGTCCAGGTCTTGCATCCTGTGAAGCAGTCTGGTGACTTATTATTTGGGATAAGTAAGTCTGGCATGATATCTGCTCTACCGTTCTTTGACCCCACAGACCTCTTTAGCTCCCAGTAGCCACTGTGCTAAATAATTTTTCATTCTGGAAGAAGAAATTTGAGAAAAACAGAGAGGTCTCATGTCTGTAGCCAAGGAAAGGAACCCTGAGCTGAGATGTGAACATTTAGCATGATGTCACTAAATACCATGGTGGGGACAGGGCTGTTTAACAAAAACGGGCCTTGATATAATTTTGCTTTGCCTGTGCAAATATTATTTGGCATAATTTTTGGCATGACAAAGAGCCACCAAATCACTGATCTAACATAGCTATAAGCCCTTAGAATAACTATAAACCACAACAGAATTTTTGAAGTAACAAACTTCTGTTTTAATACAATAAATACATAAGGAACAGAATAAAACATAGGAAATGAAATAACAGTGCAGTTAAGAAAGCTGCAGAACAAGCACAAAAGGCAAGATTATCTCCGAGTCAGTTTTGGGGTACCAACTCCTCCAGAGAAACAGCTTCAGGACAAGGATACAGTGACCAGAGGACACAGTAACTGGATTTGGGAAGTGACCTAGCAGAAATAATTAACAATCAGTCTGGAAAAATGAGGATCTAAGGAACAGAAAGGCACAGGGCATAGTGTCTGGAGGGGATAAAAAACAACCCAAAAGATTACCCAAGCAGAATCAGTAGAGCACTGAACACCCCAATGATAAGAATCAACTACTGCAAAGCATCCTTTCCAGGGCACCTTGACACATGAGGCAGGATGCCCCTGGATGCTTTATGCCATGAGTGTGGACTTTCAGGATCTGGGGATTGCCTGTCATAACCATAATGCTAGGCTGCTAGTATTTCTATGACAACTTGACGTTGTATTTGTTAGAAGTATCCACTGTCTTTACCATACTTATCTCACAGTTATCTCATTATGGTAGTGGTCTACTACTATGGTTTAGTTTATAGTTAATAGTTGAATATTGCTAAACGGTAGTTTTATCCACTACAGCTGTGCTTGTTACACAGGCTATTGATCAATGTAAGCTATTAAAAATCATAATATATACCTTAAGCAGTCAAAACTTCTTTCCTTACCAGACAATACTGCTGTAAAATTTCCCCTGTAAAACTTTTCTTGCTACGTAATATGCCATAAACTCTTTTTCCCCTGCTTATGCATTCCATGCACAACACATAATTGCATCAGCATACTTTATAATACAGAAACATGCTTATGGACACCAATTGCTATTTATATCTCATGTGAGAACCTCTTTCTTGCTACATGGTCCTATGGGCCTTTGTAAATGTAGATGACTGAATGCGGAGATGAATCTCACATGTAACTCTTGGTGCAGGGGTTGACCCACCTGTTGTGATTCAAGATCTATTGTCTCTCTGTGTGGTAAAAGATCTCTGAACAAAAGTGACAAGAGGGGATGATCACATCACATGCTGTAACCCTCCCTTTGGATCCTTCTGTTTACAAAACTTGGAACAGTATAAAAGTACCCTGCAAGCAGGATACACACAATTTAAGAGCAAAAGGACTAGGAATAAGACCACGCAGGACTAACCAGCTACTATGCAAAGCATTACTACACTCACCATGCAAGTGATGCTCCTAATACATCTTTGCTGACCAAAGTCTTCAATCAGCAGGGTGATGGTCAGCCTCTATTACTGCTTGAATTGGTCTAATCCTCATTGCTCCTTAGTTGCCACCTTCTGATTTTCCAAATGTAATTTTTTTCTCTTTAGGGTTTTATACCTTTCCACGGCAGTGATTATTATCTTGAATATTGGAGCTGCTATTACTATCTGAACAGTTATACTTTTGTCTGTGTTTTTACTTATCCTGAAAGGCTTTAGCTTTCTTATGCTCCCACATATTAACAATTCATTTTCTTATTAAAATTAGCTGTGGTCACACAGCTGTGCTGCATCAGATGACTCCATGAATCACAGGTGGACAAAACTCCTTGGATGAGAGTTAAACTATGGAGCTCAATGTAGCTGCTAAAATATAGCTCTCTACTCTAGTGTCATCTGAAGATGTGTATATTTAGACACATGCCTGGCCTCTATCTGCAGTAGAGGTGTCTCATAAATCATGTGTCACATCTGGCAGTGACATGTGGATGTCTAGGATGCCTTAGAGTGTTTTAAGTGGCCTTAGGTACCTGTGTTTAAGCAGTTGATTTGTGTCCATGGTGTTAGATGTTTGC
The DNA here is from genome assembly GCF_026419915.1 of Harpia harpyja. Lineage (NCBI taxonomy): Eukaryota > Metazoa > Chordata > Aves > Accipitriformes > Accipitridae > Harpia > Harpia harpyja. Next base: position 10,808,677 of record NC_068943.1, read on the forward strand.
TGTAGGATTTGACAAGTCCACCGTTAGGAGGTCACAATGAGTCTGTAGTGGAAGCTACTCATGGAATGTAAATTTTGCTTTGTAGAAGGTTTTATAAACATGTGCTTAGTGTTGCAGCGCTTACTTCAAGGCCCTGGATTGCATGCATCCAGAAATTTTAGCATATGGTGGGCCATATTTGAAGTCCTCTACTGGAAGCTCAGTGAGTTTACCATATTTTAGGAATCCATTCTTTTAGTGAGACTATCTGACAGTCCTGTGGCAATTTTGGACTCCTACTAGGCAGTAAAAAATCATTTGGTGTGGGGAAGTCCACTAGAGGCATACTGGATCTGGAAGGTTGTATTGCCTTCTCCCAAAGTAATTCCTTAGTTCTGGGGGACTTTTATTTGGTTGGCTCTGAACATAGCATCTTCCATGGGTTTATTGTTTCATTGCTTGGAAGAGACTCAATCTTTTATATTTTAAGACTCTGCAAAATTACTGGGACAGAAGCAACTGAGGTTATTATGACCTAAATTTCAGTTTGCTCTCTCCCATCAGAGTAGGCTGGCACTGGGAACAGGATGGGAGGTTCTCCTTCTATCAGAATCTTCAAGGCATCAGCATCCAGAATCTCCAGGGTGAGAGTAGCTGTATGTACCCTGAACTATCCTATGTTTCTCTTATATTCACACTTAAGTGGATAAGTATCACACATTTTTTTCAAATAGACCCTAAACTTCTGCAAGATTAAAGTTGAGTGCTAATTTCAGCCACCTTGTTGAACAGGCTGAACTCCAAAGTCAAGATGATGGCATCAGTCTCCATGTTTTGCTGTTAACAGGAACAGTTTGTTTGATGAGGCTAACTTGCTATTCTATCCAAATTATTTTCAGCAAGGCAGGATTATTCAGGTCCTAAACGACAGGTCCTAGCCTTCCACCATTGTGATTAACAGCTCCGGAGAGCGAACTTAGTGCATAACATTGTTAGCAGTCATTTAGGTCAAGGCAACCAACAACAGAGCAGGACACAATGTCTGAGTCCTCATGGTCAGAGAATGAGGTCTCTGAATGACAAGAACCATACCTAGATGTTCATAAACCCCCTTTTACACTTTTCCCCCAGATAAACAAAGCATAAATACTAACCAAGCCCTTTCTAAATTCTGCTAACAGAAATGAATCCCTTCCATACTCATGCACAATATAACAAATACACTCAATCCCTTCTCCACATACATATAAATTAGACATTTGGCTTTGTTTCTGCAGTTCCATTAACCTTTGTGAGTGTATTTTCCTTCACCAATTAAGTCAAGAATGTAGTGGTTTGACCCTGGCTGGCAGCTAAGCTCTACCCAGCTACTCACTAACTCCACCTACTCCCAGAAGGATGGGAGGAGAGAATAGGAAGAGCAAAAGATCCCAAAACTTGTGGATCAAGACAGAAATAGCTTAATAAGTGAAGGAAAGAGGAAGAGGAAAGAAAGGAGAAAAGCAAACAAAACAAGTGATGAAAAGGCAGTCACTCACCACTTCCCATAGTAGACTGATGCCCAGACAGTCCCTAAGCAATGGCTACCTACACAAAACCCTCCTCCCTTCTGTTTTTTATAGCTGAAGATGACTCTATATGGCATAGAGTATCCCTTTGGTCATTTTGGGTCAGTTGTCCTGGTTATGTCCCATCCCTACTTCTTGTGCACCCCCAGCCTACTCACTGGGGAGCAGTGTAAGAAGCAGAGAAGGCCTCGACGCTGTGTAAGCACTGCTCAGCAACAACTAAAACATGGGTGTGTTACCAACACTGTTTTGATCACATACCCAAAACATCACACAGCAATGGGCTGCTATGAAGAAAATTAACTCCATCCCAGCCAGACCCAGCACAAAGAAGGAAAGGTAGATGTGGCCTTCTTTGTACAGCTGGCAGAAGCCTCATGTCCTTGTCCTTATGGGTGGCTTGATCCAAAAATCTGCTGGAAGACCAACACAGCAGGCTGTAAGCAAAGCAGGGTGTTTGTGGAGCACATTGTTGACAACTTCTTGACACAAGGGGTTAAGGAACTGACAAAGGAAGACACTCTGCTGGAAGTGATTCTTACAAACAAAGAACTGGTCAGGAAAATTAAGCTTGGAGACAGCTTTGGCTAAAGTGACCATGGAATGGTGAAGGTCAGGATCCTGAGAGGAGGAAACAAGGCAAATAGCAGGATCACAACCCTGGACTTCAGGAGAGTAGACTTTGGCCTGTTTAGGGACCTGCCTGGAAGAATGCCAAGGGAGAGGGTCCTGGAGAGAAGAGAGATCAGGACAGTTGGTTGATTTTCAAGGATCACCTTCCCCAAACTCAAGAACAGTCCATCCCAACGAGCAGGAAAGCAAGCATCTGTTCAACATCTTCATTAATGATGTGAATGTAGGGACAAAATGCACCCTCAGCAGGTCTGCAGATGATACCAAACTAGGAGGAGCATCTGATAGACCTAATGATTGTGCTGCCCTTCAGACGGACCTCAACAGGCTTGAGAAATGGGCCAAGAGGAACCTCAGGAAATTAAAAAATTGCAAATGTGAAGTCCTGCCCCTGGGAAAGAATAAACTCATGCAGTAGTACAAGTTGAGGGCTGACTGACTGAAAAGCAGCTTTGAGAAAAGGGCCTGGGGTTATAGTGGACAGCAAGTAGAACATGAGCCAGCCATGGGCCTTTGCAGCAAAGAAGAGCGACAGCCCTTCTTCCTTGGCTGCACTAGAAGTGCCAGCAGGTCGAGGAAGGTGATTCCTCCTCTCTACTCAGCCCTGATGAGACACATTTGGAGTACTCTGTCCAGTTCTGGGATTCCCAGTACATGACATGTACTTTGCACAAGTCCAGCAAAGGACAACAAAGATGATAAAATATTGGAGCATCTGTCATATGTGGAGAGGCTGAGAGAGCTGGGACTGTTCAGCGTGGAGGAGAGAAGAATCAGGGGGGACCGAATCAATATGCATAAGTGCCTGATGGGGTGGAGTAAAGCAGACAAAGTCAGATTCTTTTCAGAGGTATCCAGTGACAGGACAAGAGGCAATAGTCACAAATTGATCTACAGGAAATTCTGTTAAATGTAAAAGAGAAAAAAATCACAATGGGTTTAGTCAAGTCCTGGAACAGGTGGTGGAATATCCATCCCTGGAGCCAGTCAAAACCTGCCAGGACATGACAGTTGTCCAGCAACCTGAGCAACCCATCCTAGCTAACCCTTCTCTGACCAGGGCAGTTGGACTGATCACCAGAGGTCCCTTCCAACCTCAGTAATTTTATGACTCTAATTAGTTTACCACAGAGTCAGGTATGGAAGGCTGTTCTTAAGCCTAAGAACCAACTTTCCTTGAAATAAATTATACTTTTCTTTCATCTGCTGTCCTCCTACACCTTCTTGAGAGTTCTGCTTCTTCAGACTTGAGCCCTCCAGGCAGCTTTCAGTCCTCGGCCATCTGGCCTGAGAAGATGACCCATACTTCTCCCCAGGGGAGGGAAAAGTGTACAAAGAGTCCCATGAATATGTACAGAGAAAAGGAAGTATACTACTTAAAATATAAATATGAATATTTCTTTATACAAAACACACAAAAATACAGGACAATATTGCTTCTCTTTTCCTAAAAGACTTAGTCTAAAGGATTAAAACACACTGAGACAAAGTGAGTGGGATTTATCCATAAATTCTAACAGCCAAATTTAGTCAAATTTAGGACATCTGCCAAAGTAAGGGTCCGCATGTTGAATCACATGTCTAAACTTCTAGAAGCCAGCACAGCTCAGATAAGTATGTCAATGTGTGCTGAGATGCATCAGAACAACACATTTCATTGTGAGCCTTCATATGCCCCATTTAGGGGTTTTTTTTAAGTTAAAGAAACATTTTTTTTTTGCCACTGTCTTCTGGCTATGATCCAAGCACATAAAAGTGAACAACCTTCTTTTCTCAGAGTCCTAGTAATGTCTCTGGGCCTTTCAGTCATTATCACATTTTTATAGATGTTAACAACAGGTTAACAAACTAACCAGCTAGCTGAATAATAAGTAGGATGCTCTGCAGCCTGCAGGAATAGCATTTTTACAGAATGCATACAGACATATTGAGAGATACAATGTGTGAGTTGTGTTCATGGGGGTGTTGTATGAAAGAAGGGAAGTGTCCTGTGATGCCTTATACTGCTGGAATTGAAATAGTTTGGAAGATTGGGTGGGAAGTGTTAAACTAGCTCTTTCACTGTCCATATTGTTTGTAGGGAGCAAAAAATTTTCATAATTGCTTTTTTATTTTCTCCTGAAGGAAGCTTTCTGGTTTACTAAAAATGAATATCCAGGGACAAACCAGCATAAGTCCAGTGCAAAGGACCTAGGGACCAGAGCTTTAGGGTGAAACACAGAGTGACCAGACAGTATAAACATACCTAAAATCTGTTGTCAATCATTTCATTACTCTCTTGTAATGAATCAAGTTAATTGAAAAGAATACATGACTGCAGTAGTAGCTTTTGTATCTCTACTATCTGGTCACTGAACATACTGGAAAGAAAAAACATAATTACAAATAAAAAATATATTGCAGAGATGTCATGGCAACAACCAAAGGAAACTAGAGAATAGGTCCCTCAGGACAATTTTCACCATATGAGCAAACAAGGGAACAGGGATGAGGGAAAAGCAATACAGAAATATACATGAAAGAAAACCTACTTGTTACCTGTTTAGGAGACAACTAGTTCTTGTTAGTTCCTTTTCTGGTAAAACACTGGTTTAGTTTTACTTTGTGAGTATGCATTCTCAAGCTAAGCGTAACTGCTACCTAAGTCCTGCTGGCCCCCATCAAACCTTCCCTGACTGTGAAAGGAAATATTCACACGAAGGAAAAGGGCTACTGTGCAGGCACCCATGTACCCCACCACTGCCGAACGGCTCACTTAGCAGCAGCTGTCAAGTATGCGAGTGTAACCAGGGGGGTGTGCACTTATGGGACACACAAAACTGTCTGAGAGGGTTTGTGCCTGAAATGATCGTGTTAGAGAGGAAGACAACCATCAGCAGGATTAAACAGCAACCAGGAAATGACAGACGCTTCTGAAGAGGTCAGTCTTAAAAGAAGTACAAAGGAAGCATGGACATTTGTGACGTAGGGAAAGACCGTGGAGAGGAAGCAGCAGCTGTCAGAGGGGGTCTGTCCCTGCTGACAGTGTCCGCAGGGCACCCCGATCCCTGCCCAGACCAGGCAGCGTAGCCCCCGCGGTGGGGTGCTGGGAGCAGCCAGCACCCAGCAGTGGGCTGGCAGAGTGGGGGCAACACACAGGGAGCCCACTTCAGGGCACAGGGACACCTCCCAAGATGCCTCCTCACCATCAGGTGCATCAGGAACGGCAGACGGGCATACAAAAGTGGGGAAGTGGTGACAGCAACCCCTACATCCAGGGACTGTATGTGCACGTGCCCGGGCTAGACCTTCACAGGATTAGCTCTACAAGGCTGTTTATAAATTTGTAGGTGTTTATTAGCATCTCCTATTTTATCTATAATTGTGATTTATCTGTTGTATTAAGGATGCTGATTCTGAATATACAGTTCATGGATTGCCAATTAGTTACATGTCATTAATAAATCAATAAACTACTTCAATCCTGATTTCATTTAAACCACCTAAGTTGAGCAGTTTTTCCTTCTGACAGGATAGTGAAAATGACTATCCACAGTCTCAAAAGGACATGCTCTTTTAAATGCCCTCTGATAAAAAGAGCAACTTGCTGGTGCTGCTTGCAAACTGCATCAATAAAATGTGTGATAGCATGCTTTGCTTTTAAAACATCTGAATGAAGCTTTATAGCCTTATTGTCTTCAAATCCTTAACTCAGAATTCACCAAAGCACTTGAGTCACTTAATTTTTATCAGGCTTCCTTGCAGTTTTTGGAGCTTGGTGAGGTTCTAGAAATTATGAGTTCTCAGAAATAATCTCTACCCAGTTTAACACTGCTTAAGAAAAGTTTGCTTTGTTTTTAACTTCCTCACTTTCCACCCTTCATGTCAGAATATGGAACTACAGTAGAAGGTACACATCTACCTTCTTCCTCTTCCCTTGTCTCCCCTGTCCTCTCTGAAGCAGATCACTGTAGACGGATGTGATGATATACTCCCCTTGGACATACTTTGTATAGAGCAGTATGTGCATTATAGCAAATTATATGCACCTCAAATACAGTTGCAGGCTCAAAGGTTGTTTTCCACCTTGAGCTCTGTGACCTCTGCAACACTTGGGAAAGGTTACAAAAAGCCAGGTCTAGTGGATCATTTTCTTTAAAGGACTGGGATATCTGGAGTGAAGGATGCAGTCCATCTGACTGATAATAGAAAAATCATTGTTTGCTGGGAAAGAAAGTATTCAAAAGAGGCAATCAAAGTGGAGATGACATTCAGAACAACAAAATTTGGGACAACAGTATGTGGGTCCTGAAATTCTGGGGCTGTTAAAAACCACACTTTTCCCTATACACCATCTTTGTATTGTGGTTACCCGTATTCTAGTACATGGAGTTCTTTTTACAGTGTGATTAGATAAATGACAGTACAGTAACCAATTTACAGCATGACATGGTCTTTGTGTAATGCAAATTGACACTTAAATTATGTTATCTGCGTTGGTATCTGGTGCAGTGACTTTTAGGCATATCACACTTGCTATCCTAATGCAATATTTCCAGTCTCCACTTGCTAATAACACTTTCAATTACATGGGGAAAAAATAGCAAGGTCTCATTCCAAGAGACAAAAACATCCCTGTGTTAAGGCCTAGATATGACTCTCAGAATCCGTTCTTATTTTTCTCACCCAGAAGTGAACACTCCACACCATCATTGTTTGTAGATGGAATTCATATCAAATATCTACAAAAACAGTGGAAAAAAACCCCATGTACTATCTGCCCCTGAGACAGTTTGATGTTTGCCAAACCTTTCATCTTTAAGAAGTAGGTTACCTCATCCATTTTTTGAATTGTCCTTTGGAGGTGCCAGTACTTTATTTTGATTGAAATGGAGATTTGACTAATAAGCTCCTGCCTTGGTTGCCTCTCTTAAGTGGCTAAAGTGAGATGGAATCTAGGCTAAGGATTTGAGTAATATAAATATATCAATCGGTAATCTATGAACTGGACAAATTAATAAATCAATTCATTTTTTACTTTCATGTTTTAATTCCACCTGAAGTACTTTCATTTAAATGCTTTCATTACAAATTATTTATATATTTAAACAATAGACCATAAAAACCGTTGTCATTAGAATTTGTTTTCAAATGCACAACATTGTCCCTCTTCCTAGCATTTAAAATAACTTACATTCTTACTCATTTAGCATGGTTCTATATATCTTTAAATCCTGAGACTTGGCAATCTGTGCCACTTAAGTGGTAGAATAATAATGAAATAAGTCATATTACATTTTTATGCCATTATCTTTGAAAGATAGTCAGACAATTAGGGGGAAGACATGCAAGCCAACTGGAGTCTCAGCTTCTTGCTATTTTTCTAAGACTGTCATTCATGAGACTAGCAATGATAATGATAAATATCTACTATATGGAAAATGCACATAAGAGGATTACGGATGAGTTTTATACCATTAGAGATATACCAGTTTGTTCATTTCCACTGTACCTAATTTGTACTAAATGTAAAATGATAATGACCCACCTCAAGCCCTTGACTAATTTGACATCCTGGTCTGGTTCGTATTTTCATATTGCTCCTGATCCAGAATGATAAGACATTTATCTAGTTCTGTCATTTAGTTACGCTGACCCTGTTTGGGGTTTTGGGTTTCTTTTGTTTGGTTGGTTAGTATTTTTACCTCTATGAATGTCCTCCTGGTTTGGGTTTGTGTGGTGGGGTTTTGGTGGCGGGGTTTTGGTGGCGGGGTAGGGGCCGCAGGGCCGGCTCCTGCTGGAAGCTGCTGGAAGCTTCCCCGGCTGGGAGCCGGACCCACCTCTGGGAGAACAGATTCCAGAGGGGAAACCTGCCGGGAGTCGGGGGATCGGGATGGGAGAGGAACCCCTGTGCAGATCCCGAGGGCAGGGAGGAAGGAGGGGATGCCCCTGCAGCCCGTGGGGAGACCAGGCGGCAGGCTGTCCCCCCCCAGCCCACGGAGGGGAGCGGGGGAGCAGATGCCCACCTGCAGCCCGGGGAGAGAGGAGCCCACGCCGGAGCAGGGGGTGGAGGCCCCCCAAGATGGCCGCCGCTCCCTGGGGAAGCCCGCGCTGGGGCAGCCTGGCACTGAAGGACTGCGGCCTGCGGGAGGGACCCGTGCTGGGGCAGTTTGTGAGGAACTGCAGCCTGTGGGAAGGAGTCACCCTGGAGAAGTTCGTGGAGGATTGTCTCCCGTGGGAAGGAGTCACGTTGGAGAAGTCTGTGGAGGACTGTCTGCTGTGGGAAGGACCCCCCGGCGGAGCAGGGGAGGAGTGCGGAGTCCTCCTCCCCCTGAGGAGGAAGGAGCGGCAGAGACAAGGTATGACGGACTGACCCCAACCCCCATTCCCCGTCCCCCTGCGCCGCCGGGGGGAGGAGGGAGAGAGAACCGGGAGTGGGGCTGAGCCGGGACGGAGGGAGGGCTGGGGGGAAGGTGTGCTAAGGTTGGGTTTTACTTCTCAGTGTCCTTGTTTTGGTTTGAGTGGTAGTAAATTAAATTGATTTTGTTCCTTCCCGAAGTCGAGTCTGTCTTTTGCCCGTGACCATAAGTGGTGAGTGATCCCTCCCTGTCCTTGTCTCGACCCATGAGCGTTTCTTTATATGTTCTCATCATCATCCCAAAGGGGGAGGAGTGAGCGAGCGGCTTTGTGGTGCTTTGTTGCCAGCTGGGCTTAAACCATGACAACTGGGTTAGTCAACTTTTTTCATAGCAGTCAGTGTGCTGTTTTGTTTTGGATTTGTAACAAAAATTATGTTGACAGTACACCAATGTTTTAGCTATTGTTGAAGAGTGCTTACATAGCATCAAGGTCTTTCTCACTCTGCCCCACCAGTAAGTAGGCTGAGGGTGAACAAGAGGCTGGGAGGGAACACAGCCAGGACAGCTGACCCCAACTGACCAAAGAGATATTCCATACTATATGATGTCATGCTCAGTAGTAAAAGCTCAAGAGGAAGGGGACATGTTCATGATTATGGCATTTGTGTCCATTACGTGTGCTGAAGCCCTGCTTTACAGGAAATGGCTGGACATCTGCCTGCTGGTAGGAAGTAGTGAATGATTACCTTCTTTGTCTTGCTTCCATTTGAAACTGCTTCACTTATTAAACTGTCTTTATCCCAACCCATGAGTTTGCAGCTCTTGCTCTTCCAATTCTCTCCCCCATCCTGCTGCTGGAGGAGTGAGTAAGTGACTGGGTGGGGGCTTAGCCTCTGGCCAGGGTCAACCCACCACAGCAGTTCAGGAAGATATTTTCTTTAAAATGTGCTATATTTAAATGCATTAAATTAAGCATGTTATAATAATGAAAAAAAATCTGATACTATAGATTAAGATAGATGAAATACCTAGTTGTATAAAATTTTGTTTGATGTAGAATTCAGTGGAAGCACTGCTGAAGAAGCTTCCTAATAATTCTTGAAAACAGACTTTAGTATATCTAATATAAAATGTAAGTGCTTTAGGGTATATATTTCAGGGTTGAAATTAGGGAGTATATAAAGTGATTATACCTGGTTTTAAGAGGTATTTAGATTCACTATTTATGAATTTTGGGTTTTTTAACTGAAAGTTGGCTTATTTCTTCTTTATAATCTGTTTACTCACTACAATTCCTTACCTGATATGCATGCTTTCTGTCTGTAATTTTTTTCATATGGTTTAACATATTTTCATTGTTATGTCTCCTAACCATTCTATAACCTATCTTTATTCTTTAAAATATAAATGTTTCCTACCATTAAATTTTCTCTTTTTGTGTCATTACCTTTGTATTTAAATCCTAACCACTACTAGTTAACAAAAACAATAGAGTCCAAAATAAGCATTGAATCATCAACAAGGAGCTTCAGGCACTGAAAATTAAATCAACACAGGATCAAAAGCAAAATATGTAACCACTTAAGGCAATGTGAAAAGAACAAATTAGTTGTAATGATGTTAATAAATATTGTTTCCAGATTAATATGATACCAATAGTAAGGAAATATATAATGTAGAGCAACATGTGCAATTACAGTGCCTACAGACTGGGTTATGAAATGGATTACATTATGGATTATGAGACATGGCCAAATGTCTTTAAGCAGGAAGCATGATTACTTGTAGAGGGTCACTGTGTGTCCCATTGTTCTTCAGCTGTACAGTGTAGTCAGGGTTGAAACATTAACATCCTAATGTCCCTAATGCTGAAACCAGGAACCACCGCCTCAGAGAAGCAATAAACACCAAACTTTCTAAAAAGTCATCAACAGTATTCTTCTGTCCCTGCAACTGATAAGGCTTTATTTATGTATTTATTAATTTCACGTGGAAAGTACACATTTGGGTTTGGGTGAATGGAATTATTTACCTTTTGTTTAGCACATTCAGATGTAACAGGGACAAATCTTCCACCTTTTCTCATTGAACTCCAGAACTATTAGTTTCTAGTTCCAGTAAACCTGAAATTCTCATAAACTGAGACCATTATTTGGTTTGTCTGCTGGTTTCACCCCCTGCTTGCCCAGAGGAAATTAAATCACAAATTAATGAGATCCATTAATATTGTGCTCATCCAGTGTGCCGAAAGGTACTTCTAAACACCTGAATTTTCTCTGTTACCCTACTTCCTCTGCCTGTCCTCCCCCCTTATGCCTCACTGTTGATGCATTTCCACACCATTTGGAACAATGAGAAACATAGGTCTTAGCTTCAGTTGGCCGTGCCGATGTACATGATTTGGTATGATTTGGCAAGTCTATCCCCAGCCCCAGTTTTTGTCTCAGACTGCTGCTTCTCATCTTATGAGAAGTCTGCTTGTATACACACATGTAAATGTGAGTGTGCCCATGTATGCACATGTATAAGCATACACACATACATATTTATAGCCAGATTTCAGCTTCTATCTTGATACAGAAATGTCTGGGTAGTCCCAATAACATTTAAGTTAGCATTTATCTGTTTAATCTTTTTGTATGCTCAGATTTCCACATCTGAGATAATTACTTGCAGCTCCTTAATAGACAACAGAAAATAACAATTGAGAGATGTTGTTCACATATCATAGTATATTATATTAATATCTATTTTGGAGTGTGATTATTCTCTCCCTAAACCTGCCTGTTTCCTCCATTGACTAAAAAGGGTGTTTGAATTTGATACATATATCTACATTCAGTGAACTGAATCTGACCATGGAACAAGAATCCTGTGTGCAGACTGGATGTACCTTTTAATTGGCTAGGTTTCTCTCTAACCCTGTACCTTGACTTGATTAAGTATTTTGCACTCAGTTGTCTGAAAAGGACAACACAAGAATACCAGTTGTAACTTTTTTAATATAAGATACATCCAGTTGTAAGTCATTTCTTATGATTAGATATGACAGCCCCACTAGATACTCTCTAGAATAATCCTTTTTTATTCCCTGGGAGTATTGCAGCGTGTTTTGATCTTCCTCCAAGATTTAAGAATATGGCTAACAAGATGACACTTAGCTATCATTGCAGGAGAGAAGAAGAGTTGGCAGACAGTTCTGCCATGACAAAGCTAAGGAGTTAAATAGTACTATGAAACTGAGCTTCGGGAGGGGTTCACCTCAAGATTAAGCCAGTTCAAATCAGGTTTCTATTGTAGGAGTCTGCAAATGAGCAAGATAGCTAAGCTTCCATTGTAGCCAATAGGAGAAACAGTATATTTGCCAAGATGTAGGTGGTTTTTAGTATCAGTTGGGACTCCTTAGGTCATCCTGCCTTGCCTCCAGATGCCTCTCCAGAGAGGCGGGTTTCCCATACATCATCTTTCTTATTTGCCTGTGCCCTGCAGTTTCTTGAATATTTTGTGGCATCTCAAATGGTGCCTGATTGAGATAGCCATGTTTAAGCAACTGGACTGAACCCTAAGTCTCTACTTCAGTGTGTGGAATCACTTTCTGAGCTCCTTCGAATGAACATCTTCTTAAGGGCTCTTTCTGTCTTTGAATCTCAGCTGTTTTGTGGTTCTGTATGAAGCAGTTAAAAATCAGTGCAATTATTAATATTGGTATTTCTTCTGATTTTAACTGTATCAGTGAATGCTCTAGGAAAACTAGTGTTCCTAAAGGTCATTGTCAGTATATATGAAAAAGCCAAATTACCTTTCTGTTTTCCTATTGGCCTTAAAGCTACCTACCTTAAATTTTGTAAAATTACATAACTGTACCAACTATAACAAAGTAGGAGGGCATCGGCTGCCCTGACATTGCTTCAAAGGCACAAGGATGATATCTCTTTGGAGGAACACTTGCAAATGGGCAAGTTCCTTCTTCAATTCAGAGACTACTAAACTAGTTTAACTGTTTTGCTTCATGGCATGGCTGGAAAATCATCAAATATGTAGAATATAGATAAATAGATAACCTTACAAGGTGCAAATTTCACTAATAGCAGTTATAAATATTTTAAAAATAGGAAACAAACCCAAATTAAAGTAGTTGATTTCATAGCATTAATATATTATTTCAAAACACATCATATAACCAAAGAAACAAGACTGTGGTTTATGAATATTCTAGCAATGAAAAAAATGTATTGTCTTTTAATTAGTATTAGTACTACATATAAACTGGAAAGATAGCCTGTGTTTTTGATGACTGGAGACTCAATACCTTGCTGTTGTTCCTCTCTGCTGGCAAACCAACAGGCTGCTTCTGCTATAAATCACTCCAAACCAATTTAATATTAGTGCAGATACAATATCAAAGGCTCTAGTAAATGCTTTTCATGTCATCACATATCTTTGCCACCAGCAGGCTTACAAGGGTTGTTTACTAATTTGAATGTAGAGACTGTCAGGGCAATGATAAATGAAGCAGCCCATTACAGTGAAGGACGTTATTAAACCAACTAAAATTATGACTTTAAAAGTTAGTGGAAATCTTTCAAATATACTTATGAACATGCATAAGTAGAAACAATTGAAATAGATTGGTAAAATACTTTATCTTAAACTTGTATCTTAGAAAGAATATGCATCTAATAAACAATAGATATATCACATAAAATGAATTACTGTAAATACAGTACATTAAAAATCACTGTTGAAGCAGTCTGTGGTATATGCTTCTAATGTGGAAACTGAGGAAAAATATGCAGTAGTGTGTGCAAAAAAGTTTTTTTTTTTATTAAAGATTTCTCTCAACAGTGAAGTGGGTGTGGGTATGACTGTGGCTATGGGTCAGTGTAAGAGTGGGAGAGGGCTAATTGTGAATTAATTTCATGGAGAATTAAGGTAGCAAATCTTGTCTCTGAGAAGTGAATAATGAAACAGCAACCTTAACAAATACACATTTTGGAACTATTACCGAGATAGATTTTAACAGCCAATTTAGAAATTATTTTCTATGTAAAATTTTTTATTGTTTTAATACAAGAACTTTTAAATGTTTTGATCAGGGGTTTTTTTTGTTTAGTTGGTTTTGTTTGGTTTTTTTGAACATGGTCCAGACACTTGTAGCTGGCCTAATGAGAGCACCCTTTAGGAACTCTATGGCCTTAAGCATGTTATTTTTTCCTTTTATCTCTCAATAACAATATGGACGTGCAAATACCAATATTAAGTGCACAATCATTTTTTAAAAAATAAACTTAATAGGCAGAGGAGTATTATTCTAATAAATCAGCAAGTTTGGAAGAAAAATAATAATTTCAAAGATAGTGTTTTTATGAAGGCTTACTTTTCCAGAAATATAACAGATCACTGTACATTCAAATAAATCAGTATCAATTTTGTATGTAAGAAAATATACTTATTTCATATATGTATTGGAATGCTCTTTAATTTATAGGAGTTACAAGCCAAGATCTGTGCTACCATCTCCAAACCAAATACATTTCACAGCTTTGTTCTACTTAGCATTCTAACTACCAATATATTTCATCACTACTGCTATTAAACTATCAACAATTCCTAGTAACTGATGGTTTGCATAGCATGAAACAGTTTAAATACCTTTTGGATATAGTTAAATATGCTCAAATTTTCTTGCTCAAAATTTTCACTTCCAAAATATAGGTAAAGTTCTATGAAACTGTTCCAATAACATTACCGATTATTCAAATAATCACATTACATTTTGAATTACAATTATTATTTTTTAGCATACATTTGTCATAAATTGTATCAGTATCATCTTCTTCACAGTCATAAAGATTATTATGCACACATAAGAATACATGAGGTTCTCACACAGTTAGCTAGTATATGCGCCTTTCTAGAGATACTATGTCCAGGTTTAAGCACAAAGCAGATTAAAGACCATCTAGGAGAGAGCAATAAAAATTTTACAAAATATGAAGTATGAAGAATTACCTATTTACCTTTTTTTAATTCACAGGTAAGAAAAATTAATGAGGTGTAGGTAAGAAAAATTAATGAGGTGGTATACATAAAAGTGAAAATTTTAGTTACTCTCAATGTCCAGAGACAGCATTGTCAGACTCTATTGATCCAGCTATCCTAATCCCATGAAATTTAAACACCACCTTTTTTAGTGGCTTTTGGTTGTGCAAAAATGGCCACCTAGTTGTGTTTCTTGTAGGTTTGCCTTGACTATTGCAATAATCAAAGCGATACATTGTATTCATTGCTATCTCACATCCACATCTCCTTTTCAATAAATTGCCAATAACATACCCTTCAGCAACACATACTTAATAGAATAAAACCTGTAATTCTTACTGCATACTACTAAGTACTAAGAAGTTTGGATATTCTACAGAGAGGTTTAAAGAGAGGTCAGGCATTGCAACATCTGTGAAGTGCTTCATCTAACTGAGTATCTATTAGACTTGGTGGGAGGTAAGAGCATTTCATAGGAAATTGGTAAAAATAAAATGACAGATATTATTTTTAAAATACATCGGTAGTATCAATCTGCTGCAAATTAATTTTATCTTTTACTTTTTTATTTATAATACAAAATCATTCATAATCATGAAGACTTGGTAGTGTGTAAACCATTAGTGGGGCATTCATCTCATTTAATTCAGGCCACCTAAAAGACGCACTAAAGCTAGGAATCTTACTGCCTTGCATTCCTTCTACAGTCAATGGAGATACAGGATACAGGTGTGGAGTATATTGGCAAGGTATTCACTATTAGGTGGAATCATTCTTCTTAAAGGAGCTATTGCAGTCAGTCATTATTCACCTCAAACTTGACTGGAAAAATAGTATAAATGGGAATCAGGCATTCACAATTATCCTTGTTGTGAATATTATTTTATACTGTAAATAAGCATATAATTAGAAGCGATATGAATTTATTTAGCCTGATACTAATAATGCTGTATGTATTCCTTCTTCTTGAATGCCTAAGGGAGAATTTGGGGTTTGAAGATACAAAAAGTGAACCCAACTGAGCTCACTTGGCAATAAGAACGCGGGGCCTCACATACCAGTGCTTTTAATTTAAAGCTTTGAAGAAGCTTGCTCCAGGGGCAAATATGAAGTACAAAAATTTATAGGTAGAACAATTTCAGGGTGTACAAGCTTGGTTTTCCTTTGCTTGACTGGGATAATGGGGGAGAAAAAAAGTCCTCATAAAATGAAATGGGCTCACTGACAACTTTTCCTGAGAAATATTTTGTATGATAGCAATATGCAATACATTTCAAGTGGGAAAGTTAAAACATCAACAACAACAAAACCCCTCAGTTACTCAGTAATTTTTTGAGGTTATTGGTGTTATGTTGCTTAAAATTAATATAATATCAAACATTCATATAATATTTCTATGTATTTTTTGTTTATTTAAAGCTATAATGAGAAAAATTAACAAGTAAAAAGAACACAGCCACTCAGCTGTACAAAGGGAACTCCTGCAGACCTCATTATGTTTGCAGTATTACACTGCCTGCACTGAACACAATCAAAGACACACATGAATGCCAGTCTGCTTTTATTACGCTCGTAAAGAGCAATCCGGGCTCATAAAAAGTGTAGCTGGCAACTTTGTAAAAACATAACAGCTTGTTTGTAGTGGTTCCTTCATAGCTATCTAACAAAACAGTGCTTTCCAAAAAATAGCTAGCAGCTATTTATGTTACAACTGCCTTATTTGTCACTGTGAAATGAGTATTCTCACTGTATTCTAGTTCATAAAGAGAACAGACCTCCCCTACCTACTGTTCAAAATCAAATGAAAAAAAAAAAAGTTTGATGTATTCTAAACATTAAGGATTAGAACTGCCTGAATAATACAGAAGTCACCTTTAGACAGATGCATTCAAATCCCACTTTGACATTTTTATACATTTTATTGTTCATTTTCTGAATAATCTTATATGAACACTCTGTTCTCACAAATATTTAGGGCATTAATATTCTCATTAAAAATATTAATACTTCCTGTGGACAGCTGCATTCTTTTTTCATTTTTTACTCATCATTCATCTGCTTATTTTCCCATTTTAAGAGTTTCAGTTATTCAGTCACAAAAAAGATTATGTGTCACCTAGGTGAGCTGTCCTGCACTGAAATGAAAGATGGCAAAAGGGAATAACCACAGAAGTCTAAGAACACTCACAGATGGCATTTTATTTCATTTTTCAATGGGAACTATTCACAGCTAAAGAATACATTTGTAAAAACCTGTACTGGTTCACAAATAATCTGTTATCATAAAAATGGCTTACTTTGTCAAATAGCTTATTCACAAAATAGCTTGACAGTTTCTTGCTTTATTATGCCTTCAATCATGAAAAAGCTCCAAAGGTTGACTGTCAGGATTTACCCTACTTTTACTATATAAAATCTTACGTATTTCAAATGGTTTGCATGGAGGAAAAAAAAAAAAAAAGTGCAAACACAAGCTTACGTCAATTAGTTTTAATTTCTCTCTGACCTGGAATAAATTCTGACAGAATTATTTACAGTCAGATTCAGTTAAATTTAAAGTTGGGTCACCAGCTTCTGTCATCATTTGCAAAAGTATTCTTTTTCTAGCATGGAATCCTTCCCCATCAACATTAAGAAACAAAATAACAAACTAGATGATGCAAATGGCAGAGGTAAATTTTGTCCTTCCATTTCCCATATAAACACAATGCCCTGATTTAGGCATTAGTACAGCATGAAGAAAGAAAGAAAAAAAGGTTCCCTTTTGAGGGCTTTCTGTACCTTGCCATACTGGGAAATTTTGGCAAAAACTCCTGGTTATATCAAAGAATTTTGATTTCCACGGGACTGAGTTCAGTTAATGGAATTTCTGTCACAGATGGTGGTATGCATTAGGTGTGGTTGTTGAAGAGATGACTCATCTTGCCTGATTATCTTTTATCCAGAGGTTGAAAAGGCCTGAGGAAATTTTTAACACACACAACCCAGCTATACATGGCCATTTTAAGTGGTATCCTTCTTCCACAATTGTCGCAGTTTAAGCCCAGCCAGTAAAAAAGCACCATGAAGCCACTTGCTTACTCCTCCCACCCAGGCCCCGGTGGGATGAGGAGGAGAACATATAAAGAAACGCGCGGGGGTCGAGACAAGGACAGGGAGGGATCACTCACCACTTATGGTCACGGGCAAAAGACAGACTCGACTTGGGGAAGGAACAAAATCAATTTCATTTACTACCACTCAAACCAAAACAAGGACACTGAGAAGTAAAACCCAACCTTAGCACACCTTCCCCCCAGCTCTCCCTCCGTCCCGGCTCAGCCCCACTCCCGGTTCTCTCTCCCTCCTCCCCCCGGCAGCGCAGGGGGACGGGGAATGGGGGTTGGGGTCAGTCCGTCATACCTTGTCTCTGCCGCTCCTTCCTCCTCAGGGGGAGGAGGACTCCGCACTCCTCCCCTGCTCTGCCGGGGGGTCCCTCCTGCGGGAGACAGTCCTCCACGGACTTCTCCAGCGTGAGTCCTTCCCACAGGAGACAGTCCTCCACGAACTTCTCCAGGGTGACTCCTTCCCACAGGCTGCAGTTCCTCACAAACTGCCCCAGCGCGAGTCCCTCCGGCAGGCCGCAGTCCTTCAGTCCCAGGCTGCCCCAGCGCGGGCTTCCCCAGGGAGCGGCGGCCATCTTGGGGGGCATCCACCCCCTGCTCCGGCGTGGGCTCCTCTCTCCCCGGGCTGCAGGTGGGCATCTGCTCCCCCGCTCCCCTCCGTGGGCTGGGGGGGGACAGCCTGCCGCCTGGTCTCCCCACGGGCTGCGGGGGCATCCCCTCCTTCCTCCCTGCCCTCGGGATCTGCACAGGGGTTCCTCTCCCATCCCGATCCCCCGACTCCCGGCAGGTTTCCCCTCTGGAATCTGTTCTCCCAGAGGCGGGTCCGGCTCCCAGCCAGGGAAGCTTCCAGCAGCTTCCAGCAGGAGCCGGCCCTGCGGCCTACTCCCCTGCTACCAAAACCCCGCCACACAAACCCAAAATGCCAGTACATCTGCTGTGAGTTTAAGGAGAAAGTTTTAATCAAGAAATAATGTATGTTTTGTTTTGTGCTCATTAGTATCTTCCTGGTCAGTGTCCGGAACATATGTCAAACACTAGACTTTATTTCTATTATTTGAGCGTGTAAGAATTAAGAGCAGATGAATCTATTTCTCCAAAGAGTTTATTGTAGTTTTCACTATGTACTGATACTGAAATTTCCAAAGAACCCTCTGTTCCTCTCTTCTGTTTTTCATACAAATTGGCCTATTTTTCAGCAGTTTCTAAAAAGATATTTCAAAATGTTGTGAAAAAAATGAATCTTAAATTCCAAGGAGACATTACTGTGTGGAATGTATGAGAAATGTTAACACCTATCTGCTCTATAACTATTCTCATCTCTTGTAGCTTCATGACTTCAAATGGTGTTCTGGTTTTGTCTGGGTTAAAGTTAATTTTCTTCACAGTAGCTAGTATGGGGCTGTGTTTTGGATTTGTGCTGAAAACAGTGTTGATAACACAGGGATGTTTTTGTTACTGCTGAGCAGGGCTTACACAGAGTCAAGGCCTTCTCTATTTCCCTCTTAGCCCCACCAGCAAGCAGGCTGAGGGTGCACAAGGAGTTGGGAGGGGTCACAGCTGGGACAGCTGACCCCAACTGACCAAAGGGATATTCCAGACCATATGACGTCATGCTCAGCATATAAAGCTGGGGGAAGGAGCAAGACATTCAGAGAGATGGCATTTTGTCTTCCCAAGTAACCATTATGTGTAATGGAGCCCTGTTTCCCTTGAGATGGCTGACCACCTTCCTGCTGATGGGAAGTAGTGAATGAATTCCTTGTTTTGTTTTGCTTGTGTGTGCGGCTTTTGCTTTGCCTATTAAACTGTCTTTATCTCAACCTGCAAGTTTTTTCACTTTTACCTTTCTGATTCTCTCCCCCATCCCGCCGCAGGGGGGAGTGTGCGAGCAGCTGTGTAGGGCTTAGTTGCTGGCTGGGGTTAAACCATGACAAATGAGCAGGGAACTATAAAAAAGTATTCTCATTTTACTGACATACCTGGGGAAAATAAATGGCACCTACTGCTTTGGGTTTGGTTGTCATGGATATAAGAAGCAGTAGCTACTCTTTCCATAGCCTACAGTTGGACAAAAATTAAAAAGGCCAATGAAAGAGCATAAACATTGTGGCAATGATGAACGACAATGATAGTAAGGAACATAAGATCAGACTAAATCTTAAAATCAGTGACCTTGCCTGCAGACACACATGATCCAGAGCCTTATCTTCTGATTACCTCACAGACTTCTGGTCAACATGAGTTTGTAGGTCATACTTCCTTTCAGTTCTGCAGTCTTTCATCAGTACTTCTGGTAGGTCTTGATGTCTATAAAAATACTCTTCCTCATGACTGTAAAAAAGGAAGAGCTAAAAATAGAAAATTTATTTCACATCAGGAATTTGTGATTTCTCCACACAGTGGACTTGGCCCAGAATCCACCCTAACATTAGGAATTTTAGATGAAGACCTTGAGTTTGAAGCATCAAACGCTAATAACCAATGGCTTAGCTTCCCCTAGGCAGGTAGTAGATAGCAGACTACCTCATCTTCATCAACATGAGACAGAATGCACCCTCAGCAAATTTGAGAACAATAAGTAATGTGAGGGAAGGAAAAGGCTTGATATTCCAAATAGCAGACCCTTATCCCAGAGAGACTGTGATAAACTTGAGCATTGGGCCAATAGAGACCTCATGAAGTTCAGTGAGCAGAAATGCAAAGATCTGTGCCTGAGAGGGAATAAGGCCGCATAGCAGCAGGGGAATCTGGGAAGCAACTGGCTGAACAGCATTCCTGGTGGAAAGGACATGGGAGACACAGTGAACACTACGCTGAATATGAGCTAACAGTGTGCTTTTATCTCAAATAAAGCAAATCTTGCTTTATGCTTGCTATGCTACATTAGGGGAAGTATGATCAGCAGAATGAACAAAGTTATTATTCCTCTCCACTCAGCTCTGGTGAGGCTGCACCTGGAATACTGTGTCCAGTTTTGGGTCCCCCGATCAAAAGGAATGTGGAGATACTGGAGAAGGCGACCAAGATGGTCTGGAGCCTAGAGAACATAAATGCAAACAGAGATTGAGAGAGCTGGTGTCCTGGTTTCAGCTGGGATAGAGTTAATTTTTCTTCCTAGTAGCTGGTGTAGCGCTATGTTTTGGGTTCAGTATGAGAAGAATGTTGATAACACACTGATGTCTTCAGCTGTTGCTAAATAGTGCTTAGACTAAGTCAAGGATTTTTCAGCTTTTCATGGCCAGCCAGCAAGAAGGCTGGAGGGGCACAAGAAGTGGGGAGGGGGCACAGCCAGGACAGCTGACCCAAAGTGGCCAAAGGGGTATGCCATACCATGTGACGTCATGCCCAGTATATAAACTGGGGGGAGTTGGCCTGGGGGGGGATCGCTGCTCGGGAACTAACTGGGCATCGGTTGGCAAGTGGTGAGCAATTGCATTGTGCATCACTTATTTTGTATATTCCAATTCTTTTTTTAGTATTGTCATTCTATTATTGCTATTATTATCATTATTAGTGTCTTCCTTTCTGTTCTATATAAACTGTCTTTATCTCAACCCACGAGTTTTACCTTTTTCCTTCTGATTCTCTCCCCCACCCCACTGGGTGGGGGGGAAGTGAGTGGGCGGCTGCGTGGTGCTTAGTTGCTGGCTGGGGTTAAACCATGACAGCTGGTCTTCTTCAGTCTTGCATAGAGGAGGGTAAGGCATGATCCAGCAATGGCCCACAACTACCTGAAGGGCAGTTTCCAAGACAGAGATTTGGTTTAATTATATTAGAATATAAATTACTGAATAATAATTAATATGCTAACTGGCATAGTAACATTATTGTAATGCATGTTAATTGTAGTATACAGTAATAGTCTTTCAGTGTTTCAATCTGCATTACAGTTGAGGACAGTTACATTATTTATAAAAATCTTGAGAAGAATTGTTAAGAGTAATTATTTTTTCCAAAAGCAAATTCATGACTTACTCCTACTAATTCATATTTTTCAACCCTTGAAAACAGAATTGTATGACAAAAAAATAGTAAAAATAAGTACTCTGGAAGATGACTTAAAAAAATTCCTCTGTTTCTTTCCATCTGATATAACTTATTTTGTTTTATTTGTAGGTAACATGATTTATATGTAAGGTTAACAATTTCCTTGGGTATTGTCTCTCATTCTTATCCTTTCTGGGATATTAATAACCATTATTTTGGGGCTTATGATAAAAATCACCACCTCTATTATGATACAAATAATTTATACATATTTTACAGTGATTGTGAATAATAGAGCTTTCAGGTGTCTACGGCTTTAGTAACCATTTAGTAGAAGTTCTTTCATTTAACGTTACATTTTAATACAATTTGAATTAAACTAGGTATTGAGGGTTGCACCTTAGGCAATTGCTCCTCCAACAAATAATTGTCTTGGCCTGGTAATTATTCTTCATATTCAGCTTAAATGTTACTTCTGTAAATGTCAAGATATTTTGCATTATATTCTCTTATTCCATCCTGGATAATATATTGTTGTATGCAGTATTTTTTTTTTCAGATATTTCTTCAGATAGTTATAGAATATGGGTAATATTAAAAGGATCTGAACTCTATATTCAGAACAGATTGAGGCTCCAAAGAAATCTGTCTATTAAATTGCCTGCCTTTTAGTATAATCTCACCTATCGTTAGGATCTTAAAAGTTTAGAATGGTAGTCTAGGTTGTATTTCAGGATGGAAATATACTTCACCTTGGGAACCCTGCAGGTTTGTTCTCTCCCTCTTCTCTCCCTCTTTCTTGCCCTCCCTCTGTAACTACAAAGAGAATTTAGGTTGACTCAGCTTTGGGACCATTCTGACAAAAGTATTTCATTGACAGCAGATAAGGTAAACACCAGCTGGTATTTACTAAAACTGTTCAGTAAATGAAAACTATATTTTGCCCAAGTTGGCAATATTTCTCAATCTGATTCTTTTCCAAATTATCATGTAAATTAAAACATGAAATATAAATTACCTTTCCCTACACTTAGACAACCTTCCAATATTCTGAATTAATCCGAGGTAGAGAAGCTACCTTTGGCGCTCTCATACATTATATGCATTCTGAATAAACTAACATAGATTCATCTTTAATTACATGGAAGGAAGGAAGGGAAGAAGAGTGGGAGGAGGGGATTGAGTAAAAGAGAGGGAGGGAGGGAGGGAGGGAGGGAGGCATGCATGCAGGCCAGCATGTTTGCTTGCTCGATGGTAATGGAAATATAGTAAAAAATTATTAACTGAAAAAAAATCTGCAACGAGTATTCCTAATTTGTTAATGTGTTTTTTTCATGTGTACTTTCCTCTGAACACATGAAAGGGATATGCCACCTTAAAATGCCAAAGTGAAATTTTCCAAATTACATGCTAGTCAATGCCAGACTCATGATGTAGTTAAAAACTCTTCAAGTGAAACATGGAGACTTTCTTTACTGTTAGAAAATAAACTTCCTACTCTAAAATGCCTGCGTGAGCCCAGTGGTCACAGTGCAGTTTATTACTCAAAACTAATACATTGGTAGGAGTATGCAAGCATTCTTAATCTATGATCACATATAGCTTCACCTCTTACAATACCATGGAACATGATAGACACCTGTAGTGGAAGAGTTTGGAGAAATATAATTTTTTTTTCAAATTTCCTTGTTTTTAAACTTGACAGATTCTATGAGCATTCCAATTCCCACATTAATTTCTCAGTCATTGATTAACTGTCTTTTTAATGTCATAGTCTCTGGATGTGGTGGGTTAGGCTTGGCTAGCAGTCAAACTCCCACCCAGATGCACACTCACTAACCCTCCTCAACAGGAGGGGGAGAGAAAATAGAAGGAGAAATCTTGTGGGTTGGGAGAACAACAGGGAGATCGCTTACCAATTACTGTCTCAGGCACACAAGGCTCAACTTAGGGAAAATTAATTTATTACCAATTAAAATAGATTCAGGTAGTGAGAAACAGAAAGACAAACATTAAACCAACACCTGTCCTCTACCCTTTCCCAGGCTCCACTTTGCTTCTTCACTCCAGACTCCTCTACCTCCCTCCTGAATAGTGCAGGGAGGCTGGGAGGTGAGTGGGTATGATCAGTACAGGGAAGTTTCTTTCTGCTGCTCCTTTTTTCTCACATCTTTCCTCTGCTCCAGTGTGTGCTCTCCATGGGCTGCATTTCCTTCAGGAATACCCAGCTGCTTCAGCATGTGGTCCTCCATGGACTGCAGTGTGGATATCTGCTCCAACCTGGTCTCTTCCATGGACAGCACGGGGAACATCTGCTCTGGCATCATGGAGCACCCCTTCCTCCTCTTCTGAACTTGGTGTTCCCTTCGCTGATTCTCACTCTTTTTGCTTTTTCCCCCTCCTCCTCTGCCTGTTTATTGCTTTCCGGCCTTTCCTAAATATGCTTCTGCAGAGGTACCACCATCTTGGCTAATGGGCTCAGCTGTGCCCTGTGGTGGGTCCATTTTGGATTGTGTCTGGCACAGGGCAGCCACTGACCTCCTCACACAGAGGCCACCCCTGCAATCCATGCTACCAAAATCTTGATACCTTTACCCACTACAATAGAGTAGACTTTGGAAAAAAGGAAGGGGTGGGGGGAAAACCAAACAACTCTTACATTTTTATAAGGAGTACAGCAGAAGATAAGATTATATAAAACAAAAGTTTAATGTACCCAATTCTTATCTGTAATCAACATTTATCTTAATAACTAAAGCAAGAAAACAACCATTCTGAGGAAACCTATGTGAAATGTGCAGCATGTGAAACATATTCTCTTTATGTAACTGAATGGGCAGAGACTATGTACAGAAGATTTATCTCTTTATCCAAACTGAATAGTATGTCATTCCATGGATAGTTTGAAGATTTATTGAAACACTTGTGGCTATTAGCACTATGCTACATTTAGAAAGAGTGTGTGAATATGGACCAAAACATATAATAAATGATTCACAGTGACTGGTTGTTACTGAAGGCACCCAGTTGAAGCACAAAGGACACCTGTAACCTATTTAACTTTCTTGTTTATAAAAATTCTATGATTAATGAAAAATATTTCTTCAGTCCCTGGGCATTGGGAAGAATGCCATTATGTATCAGTTTGACTACCTATCTGTAGTAGGGCTAGGTTGTCCTGACGTAAAAGGTAACACACAGACATGGAAGAAGGTAGAAGGGAGATGACATTATTGACTAGTTCACTAGTGCAGCTGCAGAAAGAAAATCTTCCTGTTTAACCCAAAGCAGAAATGTAAAGTGAGGATGGCAGATATGTTTATTGCAGCAAAAACCAAAAGTTGGTGAATGACTAAAACACAGGTAGTTTCTGGGTCAGTAAAGTGTTTTAGTAATTTCACCAAGCATGTTGCACTAGGATTATTA
The DNA here is from genome assembly GCF_026419915.1 of Harpia harpyja. NCBI lineage: Eukaryota > Metazoa > Chordata > Aves > Accipitriformes > Accipitridae > Harpia > Harpia harpyja. The sequence continues at coordinate 10,833,754 of NC_068943.1, forward strand.
CAATGATCAAAATCATAAAGCCATCATCTACATATGCACTTATAATAATAAACACTTAGTGAAATAATTGATGTAATTTACTAACATTAGTAAAACTTTGAGGAGTCTGAATGCTCAGAATTTTCCAATATTGAGTTAAAAAATAACAGTATTCTTTGTGGCATGCTAACATAAGTAATACTGTATCAGGTTCACACATAAAACTAGATTCTTCTGCCAAAGCAATACCAGTGATGGACATTTCCTGCACCAGATGGTGGAGTCTGCTGTATGACTTCAGCTGCACAAAAGCAGCAGAAAAGCCAATGGATGTTCTCCACAGAAATTTCTGCTTAGAAGTCCTGAGTTCATGAACAGTCAAAACAATTTTTTCAAAACTAATCTTGGAACATACCTACAGGACAACTCAATTGCCCGTAGATATCCAGTCTGAATTGTCTGTGCCTGACAAGCTTCAAAAACATGGTAATTTTTTCAAGTAACTAAAAGCTCATCTATTATTTCTAACTGTATTTGTTGGTCCAATAAAATATTTTACATCTATGAACAGTGCATAATTTAGGCAAGACAGCCTGTTTTTAAGCAGTTGGGCTGATGAATCCCAACAGAATTCAAAGCATATATTAATTTTTGTAGATTTTTAATCTCTAGTTGTCCAAACAGTCCCTTGGCATCAGGAATCACTGGTATAACTTGGTCCTAACAGTATTTTATAAAATGTATAGCTATTCTTTAGCTGATGAGAACAACTTTTAGCTTTTCATTAGCTCTTCATTTGTTCTCAAAACTACCAAGAAAATATATAATTTAGCACTAAAACATCCTAAGTATTTTAAATAACTCTTCATTTGAAAATGCAGTGAATGAATACAGGCACTGAAATACCACCATCTTTTACTTCCACTAAAATTAAACTTCAACATAATAGAACATTTTACGACTTTATATGAAAAAGTGTGCATTTCAATCTATTCTCTACAGTCAGGAATTTTAACAGAGCTTTTTAATGTTCCTGTAGATCTAAGAAATGAATAACATTACATGACCTCAGTCAAGACATGTTTTATCTGGTGTAAACTGATATATGGTACAATTAGAACTTAGGCTCACAGAATTTTGACTTAGTAGACACACCTTCATGCCATGGAGTTCTTTGAGCAGTTAAAAGATATATTAACTTCCTTAATGGTCTATATTTTTGGGGGGCCTATAAAATACAAATATTTGAAATTACTAAAGCAGAGACACCCACAGAATTAGCCATTCAGACTGTCATACAAAATACTGCATTCCCAGAAATAAAATCCTCTACAAAAGAAACACCAAACCCACAACGAAGCAAAACAAAAAAAACCAAAACAACAAAAGGCTCCACCCTTAATGAAGTCATTACAGTATAAAAATTCTTTATGATAGCGATAATTAATTCTTTATGATATTACTACTGTTCCTAAGTCTTTACTTTCAACTTACCCTCTGTATTGGGTTTACCTGGCAGGGTTTTCGTAGTGGGGGGGCTGCAGGGGTAGGTGCTGTGAGAAGACACCAGGAGCTGCCCCCATGTTGGGCAAAGCCAGTTCCAGTGGCTCCCAAGATGGACCTGCCGCTGGCCAAAGATGAGTCCATCAGCAATGCTGGGTGATAACATGTTTCAGAAAGGGTGAAAACTGCTGGGCAACTGCAGCCAGGGAGAGGAGTGAGAACATGTGAGAGAAACAACCCTGCAGACCCCCAGGTCATTGCAGAAGGAGGGGGAGGAGGTGCTTCAGGTGCCAGAGCAGAGATTCCCCTGCAGCCCGTGGGGAAGACCATGGTGAGGCAGGCTGTCCCCCTGCAGCCCAGGGAGGTCCACGGTGGAGCAGAAATCCACACTGCAGCCTGTGGAGGACCCCACGCTGGAGCAGGTGGATATGCCCTGAAGGAAGTTGCAGCCTGGGGAAAACCCACACAGGAGCAGACTCCTGGCAGGAGCTGCAACCTGTGGAGAGAGGAGCCCATACAGGAGCAGGTTTTCTGACAGGACCTGTGGCCCTGTGGGGGACCAATGCTGGAGCAGTCTGTGCCTGAAGGATTGTACTCATGGAAAGGACCCATGTTGGAGCAGTTCTTGAAGAAGTGCAGCTTGTGGGAAGGACCCACATTGAAACAGTTTGTGAAGGACTGTATCTCACAGGAGGGATCTCACACTGGACCAGGGGAACAGTGTGAGGAGGGAAGGAGCAGCAGGGACAACGTGTTACAGACTGACCGCAACCCCCATTCCCCATCCCCCTGCACCGCTTGGTGAGAGGAGGTGAAAGAGTCAGGAGTTGAGCCTGGAATGAAGGAGGGGTGGGGGAAAAGTGGTTTTAGTTTCGCTTTTATTTCTCACTATCCTACTCTGTTATTAATTGGCAATAAATTACATTAATTTCTCCAAGTTCAGTCTGTTTTGCCTGTGACAGTAATTGGTGAGTGATCTCCCTGTCCTTATCTTGACCCATGAGCTTTTTGATCATATTTTCTTCCCCTCTCCTGTTGAGGAGGGGGAGTGATAGAGCGGCTTGGTGGGCACCTGACAGCCAGCCAAGGTCAACCCATCATACCCTTCTATTTCATTTCCTTTGCCTGCTACATCCAGCAAGACTTATCATCACTGTCCAGAGGACTAATCTCTTTATGTCTTATTTAAATTAATTGATAACCCAGAGATAACTACAACAGTGCAGTAAAGTGTGTAACTTCCTTGATTCTATGAGAGGGAATTACTTTTCCATTTACTATCTTATCAGAAGTACAATGGGAAAACCCTTTGGCTTACAGCACTAAATGGGAGAGCTTTTATGGAGGCAAATGTAGAAAACTGCAGAAAATTTTGACTACAAGAAACACAAAAAGAAGTATTTGGTTTTGTGTTAAGAAGCTAATGACAGCATGTTTCAAATGACATAAAACTTAGTAAGCTATCTGTGATGCATAACATACGGTACCTAAATCAGGAACTCATGTTAGGAGTCTAATTAAATTTTAGGCATCATTTTTGTCACTTCATATAGTCTAGAGAGGCAAGCAAAAAGCTCGTGCAAAGGGTGATGAAAAGCAGAATACCTTACAATCTTATTAATTTATACAGTTCATAAACTTTAATATCTGACATAACTAAAACAGTATAGTTCCTACTTCAGATTCATCAGTCTGCCAGATAAATGAATGAGAAACTTGCTATAGCCAGTTAAAAGAAACTGAACATTTTTTCCTCATCTGAATAAAAGTAATGCCCAATTCATTATGTCAGTCTTACACTTACAGTATTCACACTCTTCAATAGCACCAGTTAATTCTATAAATCTCTGATATTAATATTCTCAAAATCCTGTCAAAATTATATTTACTTTATGTGTAAAAACTGCATGAATGGGAAACTCTGAAGTATGAATACTGAGATAAAAGTTTTTCATACGCACATCAAGCCTAAATATCATGGCTGTAAAACAGTAGTATTAACATCATTCCCAAGAAAGTAGTAAAGCTACTGTCCTGGTTTTGACTGGGATGGAGTTAATTGTCTTCCTAGTAGCTGGTCTAGTGCTGTGTTTTGGATTCAGTATCAGAAGAATGTTGATAACACACTGATGTTTTCAGTTGTTGCTAAGTAGTGTTTAGACTAAGTCAAGGATTTTTCAGCTTCTCATGCCCAGCCAGCAAGAAGGCTGGAGGGGCACAAGAAGTCAGGAGGGGACACAGCCGGGACACTACTACTGTCATTTTATTTTTGTTGTTATTATCATTCTTAGTTTCTTCCTTTCTGTTCTCCTAAACTGTTCTTATCTCAACCCATGAGTTTTACCTTTTTTTTTTTCCCCAATTCTCTCCCCCATCCCACTGAGGGGTGTGGTGCTTAGTTACCAGCTGGGGTTTAACCACGACAGCTTTTCACACACAGATATATACATATGTGACTGATCAAAAAAACCCTACCATGGAAGAAGGGTCAGAGGAGATGAGCGCAGGTGATGTGCTTGTGAAGCTCAGGGTAGAATATGGGGAGTGATCACAGCTGCTGTAAAGATGAACTTATCTCAATACAAAGGGGACCAGAGGGTGGCCAGAAGACCGTTTATTTAGATAAATGCATCAGCTGTCACTTTATCAGTTGGGTGGATCAGCTGATTGTGCAAGTGTCCTTCTCTGAGTTAATCAAGAAAAGTTGTGAATATCTTCCTGACTGAGCCAGACCAGCATGGGAGAAGTGTATACGCCTCAGCCAAACCTAAAGTAAAAAAACTGAGCAACCAACAAAATGACTCTTGAAGACAGCAACAGGCTTGAATCTATGTATTCCTTCCCAGTGATTGGGGCTGCCCAGTGTCATGATAGTGAGCATATAGAGATTGGTAATGGGAATCATGTTTGTATTATGATCTAACTCCATATTAAAACTGGTATGTAGCGCTTCTGTTGTGATTTCAATACGTTGCTGTATCACTCTACTAAATCACGTGAAGCATCAAGTATCTTCAGATAAGTAAATTTGGTCTTAAAACATTAAAACCTCCCTGTGTGGTATATCTAAAAGAACCTGGTCAGACAATATTGGACTCTGACAACATATGCATATTCCCTTCGGGAAAAACAAAATTTATGTAACAGTAATTCCATTAAGCCCAACGTATTATTTAGAGAAATGTGATTTTTGCAAGGGCTGATTCTTAAACATTAGAAATATTTGTTGTTATCTGTCTTCTTTTAACATTTGCTTTTCAGTAAGACCTTTAAGCATGTTATTTTCAACTAAAAGGTGTTAAGGCCCTACACCTAATGTATACTTAATTTTTAGCCTAAAGTTCTTATATTCATTTCAGTAAGCATGAATTTGCAGGAACAAAGATTAAGTTATTTGCAAAAATGTGAAGTATGAGTCCAAGGATACAGTTACGGTTTTTGCTTTCCTATTATGTTCTTGACAATGTATCATATTTTTTGCAAGCTGAGCAAAAAGCCACCTCAATTTTATCACTTATAGTATCTGCTGCCCTTTAAATTGTATCATGGTCCTGGAGTTAGATTATATCTTTAAAAGAAATCAACCATTAATAGACCTTACCTTCCCATCTCCCCAAATACTTATCTAAATGCTGAATATTTAATTCTGAGGATAAACATATTTTTTGCTTCAGATTAGTGGAAAAAAATTGTACTTAACATTTTAAAGTTTTATTTTGGCAAGTTCCTTTAAAAAGGTGAAATTTATAACAAATAATCAAACAAACAAAAATTCTTATTAAATGCTTGCTGTAGAACTAAGCTTCCCTGATCGTAGTTTTATGGCTCAAATGTGGCAAACAGTAAACTTGAGAATTATATTTGAAGGCACCTTACAGATGTTCATGAAAATCTTAATTTTCTCATTTGTCTAATGCAGGGGAAGAAGATAATTATGTTTTCCTGTTTTATTTTATTTCAGTTGAAATGGGCTACGTTTAAAAGGATTCAGTACCTGTTACTTCTGCTTACTCTCTTAATTCCACTTCTTTGACCAGAAAGTTTGGTGTCCCACAAGCAGGGTTCAGTACCCAGTGTGCAATGAGCCAATCTTACACACAGAGCCGAGATATTTGTTTATTTCATGTCTGCGCAGAGATGGGTGCCAGCTGGTAACCCCACCAAGCTGGCACGGCACACCACACCAAAGAAAAACAATGTATTTATTCTGTTACATGATTAGTAAAAACCCGCCTAAATTTACATTCATTGGTTAGTAGTCACCATCTCATCTACTATTGGCCAGTTATATTTAAATTAGCTTCGCTTGCTACGTAAATTAGCATGCATGCTCCTTGCAGGTGTGTCTGTGGGGGGTAAGTTCTTCTAGCCTTGAATTGAGTCAGAGGTCATAATCTTCTCCTGCCACCTTTACTTTTCTCCTAGTTCATGTTGCTTTGGCAATCATCCGACCTTCCGCACCTTCTGCAGCAGGATGTTTCCTTTTATCAGTCTTTACTTCCCTCTTTGAGGGCATAATCGTTAGTAAAGTATGCATAGTTTATACAAAGTAATCAGGCTTGCCTATTGAGGCTATCAAGTAGTGGTCCTCTTTAAAGGACAATGTATCATGTTTAACCCTAAACTGAGCAGTATCACCACGGCTAGGCTGTAAATCAAACATATGACTACACTTTTAGTTTACAAAAGATACTTCCTAATTTTTGTTCATAACGAACCAGTCAGAACCTTACAGTCCCTTCTGCATGTTGACTTCAAATTTTGATCTTTTCTAAATGAAGATTTCATAAACAGGTAATTTCAAAGGAAGATGTGTAATCACCACTGTATGGGTACATAATCTTGGAGATATCATCAAAGCTTCCTATGTAACTGGAAGAGCATCTCAAGGGGAGTTCCAGTGGGGCATTCCCCATATCACATTTCTTTGGATTTTTCAAGTTGAATGATGCTAGAGATTCATATTTAAAATTTTCCAAGGCTGTCAAGCTGAAAAATGGTATCAACACTTTTGAGAATGCTGTCAGAATTCAAAATGTTATTGACAAACTGAAGGCACCATCCAAAAGGGAAGTCATGAAATAAATTAAAGGTAAGTGGTAGGCTTGAAGTGAAGAACTTAAATGCCAATTTACCAAATATGGAAAAACTGCCTTGGGAACAGTGCATGCAAAAAGGATTTGGGGATTAGACTTATAAAAGGGTGAATATTAGACAACAATTTGTGAAAACAAAGAAAAAGCATGGAATAGTTTCCGGGGAGATAATACAGTAAGTGCTAATAAAAAGCAGTTGCTCCCTTCTACATGGCATTGCTGAGGACCCTGAGGGAACAGTGCACAATAATGATTGCCATTTACAGAAAGTATTAGGGGGAATAAATGGGACACAATCTAGAGGAAAGCAAGAGAAATACTATGAGGTCTGGAAAACATGACCTAGGTAGATTGGTGGGGAGGGATGGGTGGCAAGGGGCTGCTGAAGAGAAGCTTTCTGGAAAAGGCCAAGGGGACATGATAAAGCTTACAAAGCACAAACCACCGATAAACCTGCCTGGAGTCTTACTTATTCATACACATACATATGGGAGAGAAATATAAAGGAATTAGCTTGCCAGATGCAAATACATACCATGTTAACTAGCTGTGACTGGACCTGTAACAGAACTACCTCCCTTCCCCTCCACTGAGGAAAGCTCTTGAGTGCTCCTCCTGACAGAGTCTCAGAGCACACACTTTTCTGCATTTTGAAGCTCCCACTCCTGGGAGCACCACGAGTGGGAGGCTTTCTCATTCTGAAGGAGTTCACAAGTATGAATTAAATCCCGAATGTTTTCCATGAGAACCTAATGAAGAACAGAAATTCAATTAATGGGTCCTTCTGACTGGGCCTGTATTCTTAAATAAAACAGGCTGATGCTTTGGCACTGCAGACAGCTGATATGCCACAGGTCTTGTCTGTAAAACTAAATTCTCCTTCCCTGCCCTTCCCTAATATGGTGACCTTGGCTGTGTGGTCTACTAGGTATAGTTTCTCGTCTGTGGTATTCTTTGAATCATGCTCTGCTATTGCTTGTGAGACTGTTAGTTGGCACTGGTCAAAGATACTTTACCGATCTTAAGTGCATTCCAATCCTACTGTTTTGTTGTTGTCCTGTTTAATTTGCTAGTGTAGAAATCATCTTCTGTTTATAAAGTCCATATGATGTTTACTCTATCAATAAACAGAAAGTTCTTTCCTAGAAGTTTCTACTTTGTTTTCAGAAAAATTCTTTCCTTCATATAGGTTTCAGTGGTCTAAAATTTCGTACTTTCCTAGGTTTTCTCACATAATGATAGGCTAGATTTTATTTGGTGGGGTTTTTTTGGTTGGTTGGTTGGTTTTGATTTGTTTGCCATTCAAAAAGGCTTTTTACATATTCATTTTACTTGGTATGATGTGTCTGCTGAGTGAATCATGCATTTTAAACTCCAAAGTAAATGTGGAAGATTCCCACACTGAGAAAAGTACAATTAGATGCAGAGTGAGATATACTTCAAAGGAAAGTGAGTATCAAAGTTGCCATCAACTATGAAATCTTAAGCTGAGTAAAATTAACAGGAAGCCTGTGTTCCCTGCTAAGGGAATGAGTTAAACAAGTTATAGATGCAAAAAAATTCTGAAAAATTAAAGCTGCCTGTAAATTCTCTTATATATTTATACTGTGATGTAAAAAAAAAATGAAGACAATATTTGATATGGAACATAACATTTTATCACATAAAGCATATATGCCATTTCACCATATTTGGATCTCCAGATTCCAGTGGTGCTTGCAGTCATGTACATCACAGTATAATGTAACAGGATGAAGACTAATACTCAACCTTTTTCTGCTAGTAGAAGAAACAAACTGCTCAACTGGTGGACTTCTCTGAAGAACAGCTGTTTACCACACACAAGAGGAAAATTTTCTTAATCAGGTTAGTCAAGCAAGACCTGCCTTTCATAAACCCATGCTGACTGGGCCTGATCATCTGGTTGTCCTGTACGTGCCATGTGATGGCACTCAAGATGATCTGCTCCATAACTTTCCCTGGCACTGAGGTCAGACTGACAGGCCTGTAGTTCCCTGGACCCTCCTTCCAGCCTGTCTTGTAGATCAGCGTCACGTTGGCTAACCTCCAGTCAACTGGGACCTCCCTGGTTAGCCAGGACTGCTGATAAATGATGAAAAGTGGCTTGGTGAGCACTTCCACCATCTCCCTTAGTACCCTTGGGTAGATCCCATCTGGCCCCACAAACTTCTCTGTGTCTCAGGGGTGTAGCAGGTCACTAACCATTTCCCCTTGGATTATGGAGGCTTCATTCTGCTCCCTGTCCCTGTCTTCCAGCTCAGGGGACTGGGTACCCTGAGAACAACTGGCCTTACTATTAAAGACTGAGGCAAAGGCAGCATTAACTACCTCAGCCTTTTCCTCATCCTTTGTCACTATGTTTCCCCCTTCATCCAATAAAGGATGGAGATTCTCCTTAGCCCAACTTTTGTTGCTAATGTATTTATAGAAAAATTTTTTATTTTCTTTTATCGCAGTAATATAGTGACATAACCCTTAGAACTGATGACTAGAAAGTGAATTTCAAAGCTATCATCTATGCTAATAACTCACAGTCGTGGACACTCTACAGTCTGAAATACAAGCTATTAATCTAGTGATTTCTGTGTACAAATTATGATATATGATTACAGAAGTCTATCAATGTTACAAGAAAACAATTAGCAGTAACAGCCTGCAAGGAAAAGACATGCAAATAAAGTGGTCATGCAAATTGAAAAATGTTAACAAGGACAAAGAGGAAGCACCTCATTCTCCTGCCTGAGCATGAATGTCCTTGTGGCACAATTCTGGAGAGCAAAAAAGCATGCACTTGTGAAGAATCAATAAACAGAAATAGATCAAACAAGTCAAGAAACAAACTGGTTGCAAGCTTATGGAGAAACAAGACTACAGAAAAGCTTTACACAAGAGAAGCTGCCCTGGGTGTACCTGCTTGTTCTATTAGAAAATAAAACCAGCAGGGTTACAAGTTCAGGGACTAGCCTAGTGGTGAGATCAATAGCAATTACAAGGGGAGATGGCTTGGCTAAGAGGCTCACATCCCCTGCTAAGACACCAAGGCAGCAAAGAAAGGATCTGTTAAATACAAATCAATAACTGCATTTTCATTTCTTACATTTTTAGTGGCTTTTTACAGCTGAAAATGCCCATGGGCCCAAGACCCTCTTTCAGTCCAGACCAGGGCTGTCAGTTCCCACACCAGCAACACTGCAGCAGCACTGATCTCCAGCTCCACCCCAGCTCTGCCCTGCCCAGCCATGGAGGGGTCTGACCAGAGCAGGGTCTGACCCACATGCTGACATCCCAGCCCGGCCTCATCCCATCCCCATGGCACTGTGTCGTGATTTAAGCCCAGGTAGCAACTAAGCACCACATGGCCGATGGCTCACTTCTCCCCTGCTGCCCCCACCATGGGATGGGGCGGAAATTTGGAAGAAAAAGGTGAAGCTTCGTGGGTTGAGATAAGGACAGTTTAATAGGTCAACACAAGGAGAGAAAAAATAATAATAACAATAAGACTAATAAAAGAATATATAAAGCAAGTGATGCACAATGCTATTGCTCACCATCCAGAACCCAATGCTCAGTCTGTTCCCGAACCACAATCACCCCTCCCCTCTGGCCAGCTCCCCCAGTTATATACTGAGCATGATGTCATATGGTATCGACTATCCCCTTGGCTAGTTGGGGTCAGCTATCCTGGCTGTGCCCCCTCCCAGCTTCTGGTGAAAATTAACTCTATCCCAGCCAAATCCAGGACACCCCGCTGTCCTGGGGCTGTGTGTGACCCAGTTCCCCCTTGAGTCTGAACCTGACCCCTGCCCATGGACTGACATCCTGGACTGGCCTTGGCTTGGCCCCATCCTCACTTCAGTGGGCAACAACAGAAATTCAGAAACTCACGCTCTTCTCATAGTGTAAACATTGCAAACAAAACAAAACAAAACAAAGCAAAGCAGTAGAAATTAGTAAAATATGAGAAATAATTTACAACAGCACCCCTCCTCCCCTGCATATCTACCACTTCATAATGTTACACTGAAGTAAAAATATAGTGTTTCAATTTGCAAACTAGAAGATGGCAAAGCTAGGAGAACTTCATATGATCAATTTCAAAAGGGTATTTTTGGAAGCTTCTTGCTGTACTGATGTGGAAAGATTGAACTTCAGACTTTGCAATGTATCTTAAAGCAAAACACTTCCTTGTATTAATAATGCTCTAATAACAATAATTAAAACTTATGGTTATTTTGCTCTTCAGTAGATTAGTAAAACATACGAGAGATGACATTAATATATTCTATTAGTACAATAAATGCTTGCATAATACTTCAAATTAAGTATTTAATAATTACAGTCTAAATTTATATTAAAAACGTGTTATGGTTGCAAAATCAAAACATAGAGGATGCCCAGATTTGATCTTCTCAATAGTATTATTTCAGCTCCTTTATACAAATGCTGTTACGATACAGCGTTTAGTTATATTATTTTTACTATAGCACCTTTATCCCATACCTGTAATTCAATGAGTAAATGTGTGTAATCAGGTTTCTAGAAAAGGCCAACTATGTTTTAAATCAGTTACTGTCAGTAGAATAGTTGTAGATATCAGAAGTTCAATAAAAGGAGCAGGAGCAAAACAATTTGGTCTTGTGACTGTGGAAGCTGACCGTTGCTGTAGAGGACAAAAGTGTCTGCTCTCTCCTCTGCCACTGATCTCTTATAGAGAAATGGAGCTATTCAATCTTTTGTGTGTGTTGGCTTTTTGTGTTTGGTTTTTTTTTCCTTCTTTTGCTTCTTTGTTATGCCTAGGAATAATAGCAAGAAATAACTACTGCATATGTTAGATCATTAACTTTTCAGCATTGTTGAAAGTATTGTGCTTTTACATTAAAGATCTCTGGGGTTTCTTGGGTTAAACAGTAGATAATTATCATTGCTGCCCTTCATTTCAGGTGGCTGGGAAAAAAATTAATTTGAAACAAAGACAAATTTGCTGAGAAAATAAAATGATAAACACTTCATTTCATATTTATATCACCTAATTCCAGGCACTAAACTAAGCTAAGTTTAGAATTTTGTTGACCAAAGTTCCCTCTATGGTCAATTGAAAGAGAAGGGGACCCCAACAAGGAAACTTTATATTGACCAAGTCACTGTCTACTGTCACCATGGGATGAACTTGTTAATACACATGCTTTGATGAAGCACTTAAAAAGAATTTAGGTTTTTGGTGGGTATTGTTTTCAGCTACAGTGCATGTGGGATGGAGTAATTTTAGGTGGAGAATCCTGAAGAATCCTGAGATTGTGAGAGAGCAATTTAGTCTGAACCAGCAGTGAAACCTGGTAGAGAAAAGTTTAATACTGTATTTGTCAGATCCTGCCTCTGCCCAGGTAGGATTTTCTAAATGCAACAGCCTACTATTTCCAACTTGGATTAGAATGTGAATGAGAATGGGAACCATATGTTACAAGAAAATTATCGAGCTTTCTGAGGATTTTGTCAGGAATGTCTCCTTTGGAGTTTTTGATGTTATGCCAATTAACTTTGTCACAGTGAATCTAAAGGGATATAAAATTAATGACTATTTTATTAAGTATCCTAGTATAAACAAGTAAGCAAATAATAGTCTGAAGAAAAAAATAAGATGAACAGGGGTAAATGTGGACTTATTAGCATAAAGTAAAATAAACTCCATCTTATTAATTATGTGATAATGTGCATATTCAATTGACAAGAAGTGTTGATATAGGTATTATCATAGCGTTAATTTGACAAAGAGCCAAGCAGCTCCAGAGATTTGTTTCAATGGATTTAAAAGCCATTATTGGTACTGATTATCTCTAAGGAGCATCTCATTACTAATACCAGCATTTTACAGTTTGATCCTGAGATAGTATTTCTTTTGTTTTCTTGAGGATTTTGAGTCACCAGAACACAAAAGGAAGGAAATGACAATTTGTCTTCCCTGTTCCACAAAGTGAGCTGTGTGTTAAAAAGGTAGGCACCACTTTATGCAGTATAAATGACCTAGTGTAATTGCAACATTAGTATTACATACTGGTAATAGATTGATTTGAGAATTAGTAACAGGAATTTTATTTTGAAACTGTTAATCTGTAGGGTATATAACATTTTGAACTTACTAATTTTTTTCAAAAAGGGTAAATGGATTCTGTGTACCACTTATACTCATTCTGACTTGAGACACTGTTTTGACTGTCTCCTGTTCTGTCCATAGATACTTGCTTGTATCTGCAAGAATTTGAGTCAGCTTTAAGGCTTTAACAGCCTTTTAAAAGCATATACACCCCCCCCACCAAATACCCCCCCCATCTTTTTCTTTCCCAGCTTTGTATTAAATGCTCTGCTGCCATTTGCCTACAAATCTCTTTTGTTTAACAACTTGATTAAGCTGTTAATTGTATTCTCAGCTTGTTCAATCCTGACCTCAAAGATGAGAAAGATTTCTCCCAGATAAAAACAAACACACAGACAAAACCAACCAGACTTAGGGCATAGCATTTCTAATATAAAGAAAAATAGATCTAACTTCCTTATCTTCCTAGAACCGATAACTAAATATATTTCACAGAAATATAACCTTCATATTCCTCGGAATTCAACATTTTCACTGTTGCAAGAATAATGAATTAGTGACTTTGTGCTTCCAGGTGGAGGAATTCCAGGACCAATAGTGAAAGGCCACAGCCAAGAAGAGGAGAAGAAGAGGGAAGGAGGGGAGGAAGGCTGGGTACATTTACTTGAGTTCAGGAAAAACACTGTTTTCTCTGAGTCTATGCAAAAAATACTGAGGAGCAAGTAAAGAATATTCTTCTCCCTTTTGGGAGTGAAACAGATGATAGAAAACATGAAGACAGCTGCTCTTAGATATTAAGGAATAAATGCTTTACTTGCTATGATAATTTATTTGATTATTTTTAAAACAAAATTAAACCAATTAAGAACGTTAAAAACAGAACTCCACAGTGTTCTTTTTATTCAAAAAAAAAAATAATTCCTCACTTACAATGCCTTAGTTATTCTTACAAAACAGAAAATTGGTTAGTTCCATTGGACAAATTATATTCATAATTATTATCTTTTAACATTTGACAATATCCTGAATGTTGAATGTTGTGTTTCATCTTCTATGAAAACAAGCTGTGTAGTGGCAGAAAACACAACAGTAAGAATGTGTTTATATTAAGTAAATAATTCAATTACTGACTGTTTTCATAGTCTGGTTAAGTTTTATTCAGTGTTTGGCCCCAGCCAGCTATAGAACTCTTGTTACAGAAATATTTATAACTAACAGCAATAATATCTTGAAAGAAGAAAAAGTAGTGCCACAATTTTCCTTCCTGTAAGAAATTCTATATATCCGTATTATACACAACATAGGCTAGCTCTAGTGTAGCTATGTATAACTGAGTTTTCCCAGACTTCAAAACTTCTTCAAAACAGAGAACAATCTCTCTTGGTTTGCCAGGTCTTTGAACATTTACATTTCATCATCTGCCTCATACTGATTCTTTTCTAGGAAGTTTCATTTGGCAGTATTCAGCTCAAACAGCTTTAAGATTTTTTTTTCCTTTTCCTACCACGAAACATCTTTGCAAACATTTTATGGAGCAATACTTACAGACTTGAAATACTGATACGAGGGACAACTTTCCAGGTAAGTGCAGGAACTGAGAGTAAGAGGGTGAGGTGAGCTCTTCTCGGTGATCTCATCACTCACATGCAAGAAGCAGGAAGGGGAAAGCAGGTAGGTTTGTCTACAGTTAAGAGCACTAAGGGACAAAGAAAAGCAGCATGTCATAGACATGAAGACATGGGAGGGTGTTTTTCAGCAATCAAGGTTTACTAAACTGCAGAATCATCAAAACAAAAGAAATTAAGGCAAAACCTGGAGAGGGAAAAAGGTTGGAGGCTAGAAGGTGAGGAATAATGTTGGAGATGCTTGGAATAGCTACACTGGGAGCAAATCATGTACAATTATTCACTAAAATTGTCTTCCAGAACCTGGAGCTAGATTTTTCAATTTGTACAGTATGTTACTGACCTCTCTTTGCAACTGTTCCACACAAAAGCTGCAGCCTGTGGCTTTTATCATTTAGACTGTCAGCTTAAGCAGTAGTATGAGTCTGTATTGTAAATTCAAATGTCTAAAATTGTTGAAAATATTTTGATAAAGAAATTAAAATCTAATATAAAAGAGTTTGGTTTGATTAAGAAGTAGAAAATTGTGAAGCATAGGTATGGGAGTGTTAAGTTTGAAATGTAGTCATAGGAACTTAGGAACTTTAGAAAATGTACTATGTGTGACTATAAGAATTCAAGTATTGTCTAAAATCAGTTAACCACAGAAACTTTGACAAAGATTTGTTGGTTTGTAGTGTTTTGTTTTAGGAAACTAGGGAAACCGTTATGGACACCAGTTTGCTGCCTGGAAACCCCTTACCCTTCCCACCTCGATCTAATTATCGAGGATTCCAATCAGTAGAGTTAAGTGAGATTAACCAATGATTGTTTTAACATAAGAATATTAATAAGATGGTGTGACTGAAGGACCAATTATTAGAAAGGTTAAATTTAAGAATAGACGTAGTATGCATTTTTATGTAAACTAATATAGATGATGGTGAGAATCATACTGCGCAGAATCACCTGAGAGGTCAAGAAGCGGACAAGTGAGGAAGACTATGGAAGACCACCAGAGGGCTTCTGAAGACCACCAGAGACCTTCACTGCACTTGCGTAAAGGACATTTACATATGTTAATAGTTTCCCGGAAAACTAATGATTATGTATAACATTTCTCGGAAATCTAGTGAATATGTATAACAGGTGTGCATTTAACCTGCATAGTTAAACCAGACAGATGCACACGATAGGTGGAGCGATCCCCCATGTGCCCAGCGCTGCAATAAAGGAGTGCCTGCTTCTTAACTTCTCATTGCTGTTAAGGAGTTTTATTCCGGATTTCGGCAACAAAATTCTCAGATGATACAACTTGGAAGGCAGGATAATAAAATCTTTGTTTTCATTTTGCACTTAACGTAAGAAAATAACAGGAAAAAACTATCATAAAAAGTCTACAGTTTGAGATCATGAACTCAAAGACCATAAACTTCACAGTTAAGTTTTGTTTGTCAAAAGTAATTTCATCTGTCTTGCCTTATATTTAGATGTCTCTTCAAAGCAGCATTAATTACAGAATAAGAATGGCTGAGGTTGGAAGGGAGTTCTCGAGGTCACCTAGTCCAATCCCTAAGGCTTATGGGGAGCCTGCCCCCCCCCTCCTGTTTAGGGCCCCATAGAACGGGCTTCCCAGGACTACATCCAGATGGCTTCTGAATATCTCCAAGGATGGAGACTCCACAACCTCTCCAGGCAACCTGTGCTAATGCTTGGTCACCCTCACAGTAAAAAAGTGTTTCCTTACATTCAGAAGGAACCTGCAGTTCTTCAGGTTATGTCCATTGCCTCTGGTCCTGTCACTGAAAAGAGCCTGGCTCCATCTTTGTTGCACCCAACTTCAGGTAAATATATATGTCATGGTTTAAGCCGAGCTGGCAACAAAGCACCATGAAGCCGCTTGCTCACTCCTCCCCACCCCAGCCCCAGTGGGATAAGGAGGAGAAAATATAAAGAAATGCTCGTGGGTCGAGACAAGGACAGGGAGGGATCACTCACCACTTATGGTCACAGGCAAAAGACAGACTCAGCTTGGGGAAGAAACAAAATCAATTTCATTTACTACCAATCAAATCAAAATGAAGATAGTGAGAAGTAAAACCCAACCTTAGCACACCTTCCCCCCAGCCCTCCCTCAGTCCTGGCTCAGCCCCACTCCCGGTTCTCTCTCCCTCCTCCCCCCGGCGGCGCAGGGGGACGGGGAATGGGGGTTGGGGTCAGTCCGTCATACCTTGTCTCTGCCGCTCCTTCCTCCTCAGGGGGAGGAGGACTCCGCACTCCTCCCCTGCTCTGCCGGGGGGTCCCTCCCGCGGGAGACAGTCCTCCACGGGCTTCTCCAGCGTGAGTCCTTCCCGCGGGCTGCAGTTCCTCACAAACTGCCCCAGCGCGGGTCCCTCCGGCAGGCCGCAGTCCTTCAGTCCCAGGCTGCCCCAGCGCGGGCTTCCCCAGGGAGCGGCGGCCATCTTGGGGGGCCTCCACCCCCTGCTCCGGCGTGGGCTCCTCTCTCCCCGGGCTGCAGGTGGGCATCTGCTCCCCCGCTCCCCTCCGTGGGCTGGGGGGGGACAGCCTGCCGCCTGGTCTCCCCACGGGCTGCAGGGGCATCCCCTCCTTCCTCCCTGCCCTCGGGATCTGCACAGGGGTTCCTCTCCCATCCCGATCCCCCGACTCCCGGCAGGTTTCCCCTCTGGAATCTGTTCTCCCAGAGGTGGGTCCGGCTCCCAGCCAGGGAAGCTTCCAGCAGCTTCCAGCAGGAGCCGGCCCTGCGGCCCCTACCCCGCTACCAAAACCCCACCACACAAACCCAAAACATGCAATTCTCCACTAAAGTGCTACCTTCAAAACTCTCTCAAGTGACAAACCATCATTAGCTTTAGCACCCTGATGGATTTATGGAGCAGTTCTTTGTAAAGCTAAAACAAAATACTCAAAGCTTACACCTGTTCAGAAAGGTTACTTCGTGCTCCTGAAATACAAGTGGAGTATAATAGGGCTGTTTGCTGATGTTATTTAGGTCTTGTCTACGCTAAAGAACCTCTGGCATTAAAAACATGACCCCCACAGTAAAGACATAGCATTTGCTGTCTGAAGGAGTTAATCTGCTGGTTTAGTTGTAAAACATGCAAAATGAATTAACCCAAACTTTTTTTTGACAAAGCAAGCTTCAGCCCAGGAGATTTGCCAGTAATTGCTGCCCTTTAATTCAGCTGCCTTCGGAGTTTGCTCTCCATGCCATATGTCCTCAGCTTTATGACACTGCCCTGGGAGTCCATCTTAAAAGCTTTGGTGAAGTCAAGGTATATACTGCATCTACTGCTCTCAGCTCATCCACAGAGGCAGTCAGTTCATCATCAAAGGCATTGAGCTTGGTCAAGCATGATTTTGCCTTGGTAGATTCATGCTGATTGCTCCTGATGACATTCTTGTTCTTTCCATATTTGAGAGCATATTCCAAGAGGATGTGCTCCACATTCTTCCCAGGGACTAAGGAAAGATTTCATAGCTTATAGCAACCTGGGTCCTCCTTCTTGCTTTTCTGAAAGATGTGCTTTGTATGTCTTCTTTTCGGTCTCCAAGGGTCTCTCCTTAAGTCAGGGATTTTTCATATCAGGTGAGGGAAGGGGATACAGTTGTGAAAAAATGATGGAGAATGAATGTGATAGCTGTTCCTTCGCAACAGATACTTAGTCAAAAGAGAAAACAATACGCAAAGATGGCTATGAGAATTGTTACTATGACTTAGTATCAGTTGTATATGAAAACAAGTATGTTTGTTCTACCAAATTTGCAAAGTGAAAAAGGAGATATTATTTAGATGGGACAGATACAGATTTGTGTATAGATCATGAGTTAGAACAAAAGAATAATCCTAACCATGCAGAATCAAAGGTGGGAATCCAAAACTGGAAAAAATGCACACTGAGATGAAATGGAATTTGAAATGTATGTTTATCTGTCTAGAGACTGGTAAAATTCAAGAAGAAATTAAAGGAAATCTTAATTAAAAAAAAAAAAAGTTTTGATAGTCTATTCCAAAAGAAAATACATTTATATCAGTATATCATCTGTATAAACCAGGAGACTGAGGGAAGACTTGGGCAAAAAAATCAGAAGGGCAAGTGAAGCTAGCAAAGTCTGACAGAGAATAATGGACTGGAAGTTTTAAGAGGTCTATGATTAAGTGAATGGATGGAGAAAAAAGGATTTGTGAAGATAGTGGTTGATGAGGACAGAAGGTTGTGGACAAAAGGGTTAGCAGACAGGGAAATACTTTTTGTGACAATAATCTGCATATATATTTAAATTTTGCATCAAAATGTATAGACATTATCAGCCCACAAGTTCTTCAGGAATTTTAAGGCCAGCATTTCCTCTCCTTTGAATACTGATACCCTAAATCTATTTTGTTTTATTTTTTACCTTTCTTTACACACATGTATCTATATATGTCATATATATGTATGATTGATTATTCACTGGTCTTCAAGGTACCATGAGATCTAGTTTATTAGTTGATACCACCTTTTCTAAAAAATGGAAAAAAACAGAATTCAGGAATTCTATGATTCTATGAAAGTGCACAAGGGAGATGTAACTGGTGAGTGGAAGAACAGTAAAACCTCTCTTGTCCTTTCCTGCTCTCACACTGAAGAAACAGCACTGATACTGCTTCACTGAATTTGTCTACATAAACATCTTATTAACATGCCATCGACAGCCTAAAGTTTGGTGAAATACAAATCTTGATGGTACTCTAAAATGTGAGGTATCAGATGATGCACAGCTTCTAAGTGTAAACCAGACCTCAGCTTCCTCTTTAAAATACAGACTCTCAGTAAAGCCTTTGAAAAATTATAAGCAATTTAGGACAGTAGGTCTCACTGTGGTTTGCTTCACTGATGGTACTGTAAAACAGGCCAGTCTACAGACTGTCACTGGGAAGGTTTTACATACTTCTGGAGCCTTTTGAGTTTGTTTTGCAAAATATACAAGACTTAATGTCTTTAAATAGGCCATTCAGTTCAAATACTGTGAGAGACTGAAAGAGTTAACGTCTCAAACATTGTGGTGGGGCAAGTTCTGAGTAACAAGGAACCTGCATAGCAAGGAACAGCAGGTGAAAAGCAGCTGATCAGCACCCCTCAGCAACAGGAGGGTGTGACATGCCGGAGGTTGTGCAGTTCCCGGTTCTGACGTGCTGAGTGGGGCAGCTCGCCGTGTGTGGGCAAAGATAAACCGCCGTCAGGACTGCAGGGAAGGGGACATTACTCCCCAGATAGCCCACCGACCCATTTCCCGAAGGTTCTGGAAGCCCAAACCGCCCATCACACCTAATTAGCCTAATGAGCTCGAGTGCCCGCCCGAAGGAGGGGCCAGGAGAGGATAAAAGGGCGCGAACTGAAGCTCCGCGTGCGCGCGCCCTCCAGGACAGGCCCCCTCGGCTGAGGGGAGCAGCGCTGGAGCCAGGGCCGGTGAGAGCGTTCTTCTTTGTCTCTCTTTCCCCATAACCGCTACACCTCATCCCTTTCGACACAAACCGCTGACCAGGTCTGGGACTCGGAGCGGATCCAGCCGTCGCCGGGCTCCTCTCCGAGAGGGAGTCTGGAAAGCGAGGGGGTCCGCTCTGAACCTCCGGACCCGACGGGAGGGCTCGCCTCGTTCTCCTCCCTGAACTGATCCCTAAATAGGCAAGGCTCGTAGTATATGTTTGGTGGCGTATGGTTAGCACGTGTTACACGGTTTACTGACGTAATTTCATGCCAATTCTTGAGAGAAACCCCGCCATCTGCTGTTACACCTCCCACGTTCAGGCTGCTTCTGCCGTAAATGAAACGTTCAACCGGTCGTTTGGTGTCGTTTCACCTTAATTCGGCCCCAGGGAATTCCGAACTCGCCACGACCCCTCCCTTGTCTGTCCAGCCCGGGTTGTGACAAATACTTATGCCCATTTAATGAGCTATTGGCATACAAGGAAGCACACAGCCATATTTCTTTCTTGTTATTTTTGGTGGCAGCAAGATAGAGATCTTTTTAACAGAAGGATACCCTGTGTTGGTTAAGGAGGACCTAAGAGGATTAATACCATGGATTGCCTGCATAGTTATTTTGCAGTAGTTTATACACACAGTAACTGCACAGATAATAAATTAAAAACAGGTTCTACTGTGATTTTATGTAGCCTATAATCTATGCAAGTTCATGTTCAGTGCTTCAGGTGTCCCCAAATTTAAGGTAGTCTTGCTTTAGGAAGGATCCTTGAAAGAGCGAGTCAATGGCAGGAGAAACAGAAACTTGAATTCTGGCTAATGATCCTCCTACTCATGATAATCATAGTTCATTAATTGCCTTGAACTATGACATCTATTCAGCAGTCAGAAAATCTGTGCAGAAATTTTTGCATTCTTTCCAGTAACTTCTACTAATGATCCAGTGTCACCACACCATAGTTACACTGTAGATGTCTCTATTACTATAATACTTAGCCTCTGGTTTTGTCCCTAAGTTGTTGAAAATTCCAACAATAACTTTGCAAAGGGGTAGAAGAAGGAATATCATCACATGAATTTTTGAATATCAGCCAAGAAAGATCTATCTGAATAAATTTCCTCCTTTCTATGACTGTCTTAAAAGGGATGGAGAAGTCGAAGAGTTAGTTTTGCTGGATAAGCAAACCAGTTTATAATCTCTGACTAGATGGCAGCAGTCAGTTGGTATTACAAAATAAAAAACATCATCCTGTTTCAGAAATACTGCTTTCTTTTGGGCTTGATTTTTTATTCTTTAGACAGAAGGAATGATCCAAAACCTGTTTTAGCAAATGAGCAAACTTCCCATTTCCTTCAGTGTGTTTTGCATCATGCCTTCAGTGAAAAATTTCACTGTCCAAAGAAATTCACATCTAAAATTTATAATTTTGTAGATTCAATGCATTATATGGTATTGAGATGGGGTATTTCAATGTATTTCTTGGAGTTACAATATGCATTAAGTGACTATATTAGACTTTGATCTCGAGTAATGTTGGATTCAGGTTATTAACTTGAAAAAAAAAAACCACCACATGAAAGGAATGTTTTAATGTTGCAATTTGTCATTCCTAAAATAGGTTAGAAATCATGTCTGATTTGTTCCTTCCAACATGGTTACAAATGCGTGAGCAATCTAAAGGTTGCTTGGAAAAAAGGCTTTCTGCTAAAGTGAAGCACGGGATTGAAGATTTTGATGCTGCTGTTTTGTGATCTGATTTATAGCTATAAAAATACAGAAATAATGTTAGGTCATAAAAAATGTGGTTTTATGATGTTCAGGGAGTTCAATAGAAAAAGAAATCACATACCTGTTTTTTAAAATGAAATTTAAAAATAGAATGGAGTCACCCAGGAAGTCCCAAAATCACAATATTTATTTGCTTTTTCTTACATTTTGCTTAATTCAGATTTTCCTCATAATGCAATTAAAAGCAAACAAAAAATGAACCAGCCAGGCTCCCATAATATGGCTGCAACTGTTGTATTGAAAAAATACTGTTTTTTCTGGCCTATGTATACTTCAGAATCAGACAAACTATGACCTAGTGATTCCACTGATTATAACAGGAGCACAGGGGACTAACTCCATTGCACTGTAAATGTCCACATGCAGTCAGGTCAGACTTACTGAAAGGTCTTTTTCCATGAAGGAACTATTGTCTTCACTACTTACTGTTTCCTAACTTAGCTGGTCTTTTTGGTCATGTCCCCCCAGGCCAACCTGTCTGACTTTCTTCATATCTAAAGCCACTTAGCTGTTGCTATCTGGGCTACTATCACTTTCTAATTTCCCAATCCAAATGTGTTATCTCAATGTAAAGTTTTCAACAGTTCATCTGTGCTTCTTTTTTCTTTCCCACATGTACCTAAATTGTTAAAAGATGTCAGATGTTGTCCAGAGCTTTTGGTAAGCTTCTCCCATAAAAATTATCTACCCTTCTTCATTTTCCCAGCACCTACTGGAATCATCTACTGAGTTAACGCTGCACAGATGCAGTCAAGGTTTCACTTATCTGAGTAGTGCTTTTGGGTAGGCTTCAACCTATGACACACTCACTGGAAATATGAAACTTTTAAATATTTTACTAGTTTTCCTACATATGATTATTTCATTTGTTAATTAAGAAAATTTAAGCCTTATTACAGCTACCTGCTGTCCTTCAGGAACAGAATGCTCCAGTGTGGGTCCCTTGCAGGTCACAGGTCCTGCCAGAAAATCTGCTTTTACATGCGTTCCTCCCCATGGGTTGCAGCTCCTGCCAGGAGATGACTCCATAGTGGGCTCTCCACAAGCTGCAGCTTTCTTCAGGGCACATCCACCTGCTGTGCCATGGGTTCCTCCCTGGGCTGCAGGTGGATATCTGCTCCACCGTGGACCTCCCTGGGCTGCAGGGGGACAACCTGTTTCACCATGGTCTTCACCACAGGCTGCAGGGGAATCTCTGCTCTGGCAGCTGGAGCACCTCCTCCCCATCCTTCTTTACTGACTTTGGTGTCTGCAGGGCTGTTTGTCTTACATTTTCTCACTCCTCTCTCTCAGCTGCTGTGCAGTCTTTGTACCATTAAATACATTATCACAGAAGCACCAACAGTGTCACCAGTTGGCTCATCTTTGGCCAGTGGTGAGTTGTCCATCTTGGAGCCAGCTGGAACTGTCTGACTGACATGAGGAAAGCTCCTGGTGTCTTCTCATAGAAGCCACCCCTGCAGCCTCCCTCCCTGGTGCCAAAACCTTGCCACATAAACACAATACAGGCATTTGCTTTGCCTTACAAAGAAAAATTACATATGCAGTCTAATGGTTTATGGTTTCTCATGAATACCACTCATAGTAACAACCATGCAAATGTTATTAAGTAACCATGTAAATCACACAGACCATAACTACTTCCTGGGCAAAACCTGACCACTCATGAAGATAGACAAACATATGGAAAGTCTCTGAAAACAACATGATGGGTAGTTTGGGGGTTTTATTTCATTGCAAAGCTCAACTGCACCTAAACCTTCAGTACCTAAAGTAGTGGAAGAATAGCGACTGGATCCCATAAACAAACAAATGAACAAATAAGTAAACTCTAGAGTGCAAAGTGAACTTCTGGTTGAAACGAGGTATCTGAACCTAAAGTCATGAAGTAATAATGCAACTCCTGTATATCTGTTGTTTACCCCAGAGCTGCATGAACTTTGTATGTGCCTTGCTTCCTTAAGTTCATATTTCCCAGGTCCTAGAAGTGCATAGAAGTCAGCATCCAACATTATACAGGGTAAAATACATTGTATCTCAGAATGGGATTCAGTTGACTAAGCATGGGCATCTAGTACTTGCTGAGATGCCCTAAGGTATGCCATCTGGCCTCCAGCTATTCTGCAGAAGGACGTGACTTTCTTCTTGGTCCAGTGTCCCATTTGTCAGGCTCATGTGGATGTCCTGAATGCCTTAAGGCATCTCAGATAGCACTGCATTGCTTTGTCTGGGTAAATGAATAAAGTCCCAGAAGCCTGGCACTTAGAAGTTAGATTTTCAGCTGCCTAAATATTTCACTGAATCTATACTATTGTGTATAAATATATTAAAATGACAGAAGAAACGACATAGGAATAAACCAGCTGTTTTAAAAATCATTGTTTTATAAAACAGAATACATATTAAGATCATGTAAGTGTTTACCATTCTTCAGTAGTACTTTATTCTGAAAAACATATAACTCCTGTGGTATTTTTTTATGGTTTCTCTTATGTTCTTTTCCAGAGCATCATAAAATTCATAAAAGAAGGATATTTTACAAGATCATCTGTCATGCAATCTTATCACTCCAGATAAAATTGCTTTTTCATTGCGGTGTTTTCTTATGGTTTCATCTTTTACACAGGCTCCCATATACCCACTATCCATTGTCTCCGGTTCATAGGATTTACACAGTCCACTGCTCTGTGAAGATTGTGTTGCTGAAGGTAAAGTATCCAACAAAGAATTAAGTTTCAAATTCAAGTCCAAACTCCTTTAAAAAAGTACAACAGCTCTACTCAGCTCTGGTGAGGCCACACCTGGAGTACTGTTTCCAGTTATAGGCCCCCTGGAGAGACATGCACATCCAGTGAGTCCGGTGAAGGTTCACAAAGATGCTCAAATGATCATTTGTCCTATGAGGAGAGACTGAGGGAGCGTGACTCTTCAGCCTGGAGAAGGCTTTGGGGGGAAATCTCATCAATGTATATAAATACCTGAAGGGAGGGTGCAAAGAGGGAGGCAGGCTCTTTTCAGTGGTACACAGTGACAGGACCAGAGGCAATGGGCACAGACTGAAACACAGGAGGCTCTCTCTGAACATCAGGAAAGACTGTTTTACTGAGGGTGACTGAGCACTGGCACAGGTTGCCCAGACAGGTTGTGGAGTCTTCCTTCTTAGAGATATTAAAAACCTGAATGGACACAACCCAGAGTAACTTGCTCTAGTTGACCGTGGTCTAAGCAGGGAATTTGGCTGAGATGATCTTCAGAGGTGCCTTGCCACCTCAGCTGTTCTGTAGTTCTGTGAAAAAATTATACAGTTGCACAGCAAGGAATGAAATGAAAATGGCTAAGTAATCCTTATAGCCTAAACTCTGCCCTCCCCTGCCTTTGAATGTATTCACACACATATACTTATAAAATGATTACTGTGTAGAACAAGATTCACACTTTTGTCTCTTAGGTTTTTCAACATAAAATTTAAAAAAAAAAATGTCTTTTAAAGATGCTTAGACAGTGACTAGTGAAATTTACATGTCAGTGCACCTATAAACTCAAGTTTTCCAAAAGTTCTGTTTCAGTCATTGCCTGGCTTTTCTTTATTTTTTTAAAAAAATTCATACTTACCCATATTTAAGACACAACTACACAGAAGACTGTGTGTATATATAATATATACATATATAAAAATATGTGAAAACCTGAATGATTAAAAAGTAGGGTTAGTGAAGATTAATGGAGAGAAAGTGAACATCACGTAAAATAAAATTCTGTCTGACAGATATCGTAACCTCTAAAGACAACTAGGTAAAATATAGTATTAGGACAAAACAAAATTTTTAACTAAAACTTAATTTTTATTAAACATAATGTCGCTGGTGAAAAAATTACAAAATTATGTCTGGAGTGAATTGTTTTCTCAGCCTCAATTGTGAATGCTCTGTGATGGTACAAAATACAAAGAAACATCATTTGGATGTTTATTAAGAAAGTTCACAAGTTAGTGCTAGTGTCAGAAGATGCCTGTAAAATCATAGTGATTTTTCTAATGGCAGCTGTATATCACTTCTGACAGTTTTAAATGGTTTTGTAGATCTACACAACCAGAAGGAAACTACTTCATCTAGTATGCAATGTGTTTCTAATTTAGTCTGAAAAAGTGTCTCCAAAGGTGATTTAGAGAGATCGTAAAACAAATTTTGTCTACACTTCATTATAATGAAATGAAAATGATAATAGAGTTTAAACTGACAACATATTAAAATTAATGCAATAATGTGATGACATTAAGACGATAAGTAGATTTTTACAACAGTTTACACATGGAATGAAGTTTTCTAAAGAGTAAGCATTAAAGTAAAAACTGGAAAAAGCACATGTGGATAAAAAAATCTGCACAGCAGTAGCAGTTTTAGTCTTCAAAGAGATTTAAGATGAGGTATAAAAAGGTAGTGTACTTTTTCTAACATTTATGTTAAGTGAAAAAGAAAAGTACTAAAACTACTTAAAAAGCACTTGGAGTTTTAATGAATAACTTTGCAGCTGTGCTTAGACAAAGCTTGTACTTTGAAATGGGAATTCAGCAACGATTACAAAGATTCTCACCCCCCCTTTTTTTTTCTTTTTTTTTTTTTTTTAATATTAATTACTTGGAGGCAAATTCCAGTATGGTGGGATTTTTAAAAGGTCTTTGATGGCCTAATTCACAAAAGCCAATGTGAACAGAGGTAGGTTAAGACTCAGGGTTTTGAAAAGGCTAATTTCTTAATGAGTTGTTAGAAAATGCACAATGAGGCAGTGAAAGAAAACATCAATATGCCTATATTTTTCTTATATGATGGAAGTAAAGCAGGGCAACAGAAAGCTACAATTGAGTCAGTGTCGGATCTGTGTTAAAAATCACATGGCATTCATGTTTGAGTTAACGTAATTAGATGTTACTGTTGATTTCAATATTCTGTTCATTTTCCACATGCGCAAGACAGTAGCAACTGTGAAAAACAGATCCAAAGGACTTCGGAAGCTAGACACAGTTTCTGCCGCTATAGAAGTTGGGCAAAATTTTATCTGTGATATTATCAAATTTCAGGAAGAAAATATTCCTTCAGTTTTCTAGTTTTATATTGAGGAGCAATCCCAGTGGTTGTCAATCATCTGTTTAAGGGAATGAGTCATAATCTTCACTGCAGCCAATTATTAACAGAAGTATGAATGACCGATTTAATTATATAATTTTAGAAAATAGGATGATTCCTTCCAACTTGTACTGATAATAGTAATATTGAAATAATGCCTAGATATCTCAGTATGGGATTGGTCCAGTCTGTTTAGTACAATGCATATTGTGAAAGAAAGAGAGAGAGACCATCCTCATGATTTAAATGTATGAGAAACTGAGGAGATACTCTTAAGGGCAAAAATTATATGGGACCTCAACGTAGAAGTGCAACTGGGAACATACTTTGTAGCAGATATTATCCAGTGCAGCTTGTTAGTGTCAGCTCAAGTCTTTTCACCACTGCAGAGAACTGTGAAATTTGCTGCCCTCAAGGGTTAGGGGGCTGTGGCTGGCCTCGTTTTTTCTATAGAAAAGAGCTGGAAAAAGGGATCAAACCTGAAGAGCTTGTACTTGTTGTTCCAGCTGCTCTGCAGTGTGGGTTGGGCGTTTCTTTAGAGCTGAGTGGCACATTTTTTTGCAGATACAATCTCATACTTTTTCATGAGTGCACTGGCCTATAGGCCATGCAGAAGTCAACCATGTACTTCATCAATGTTATACACTGTGCCCCATCACACATCTACCAGCCCCATAGAACAAGATGACAGCTCTAGATAATAGCTGTAGAGTCTCCATGACAGCATGTGAGAGCTGATTATCTCTCCCTTCAAATTTAACCTGGACAAAGCAGGAAGTAATTTACCTATTTGTGGAATAATACCCGAGTGACTTGTTTTTTGGTTCTCTCATGCAGAATTCTATTTGTCTGTTTTGGCAATAATACTACTCATTAAGTTGCATTCTTAAGTAATTCTCCATTTGTTTATGTGTGCAAACTGCTGATTTTTTAAAATGTAGTACTAAATCTGAGTTGCAACTTGAAGCAATAAGAATGTACAATGACATATTTAAGGCAGAATTTAGCTGCATAATGCCAAAATCTCAGTGTTTGTGTCTGACAGCATAATCCTCCATTTTCCAAATACAAGTGGGAATAATAAATGGGAATAAATGATAATAAGGTATCAAAAGTAGGTAAAAGAGAAAAGAAAGTCTTTGAAATACTTTGAAATGCTCACAGACATTTTATCTAGAACTTCCGAATACTATGTTGATGAAACAGTTACTAAAACCCCAATAAAATATAAATAAATAAAAATTTGTGTTAACTTCTACTGAAAAACAGATTATTGCCATTTTGCAAAAGGAATTATGCTGAAATGGAAACAAGGGTGGAAAGAAAACAAATCCGAAGCAAATTGGTTTTCTGTAGTTAAAGAACCACATACACTTGGAAAATGCCAGCAGCTGCTTTGATGCAGGGGATCTTATAGCTTCCTAATTCTCAAAGGGACAAAATCCCAGTGATTCTTATAATCCTTAAAATATACTGCAGATATTTTTGGCAAAGTTCCTAGTTTTGAAGAAGTGTATTATTATGAATGGTGAAAAATTTTTCTGTTGGCTGGTCAGTTAGATGCTTAAGACCAGAAAATAGAGATCAGATATTTTGAAACAGTCTTCCAATAAAAAATAAAAAAACCCAACTAAACAAACCAAAACAAAAACAGACAAAAAAATCCCGTAACAAAATCTCAGCAGTTTACGTGAGAGAGACACTGTAGTGTTTACCTTCTTTAGCCTGAGAACGTGGTAAGTACTAAGAGAAAGATGTTTCCAAACTAGTTGATGTGAGTTGATTTGAATTATAATTAAATAAATTGTACCAGAAAAAAACCTCACTCTAATATTCCTCCACAAGGTAAAGGCCCCTGTTTAATACAGATATTTTTCAATGTCAAGTCAGTCTGAACTGTCAATATTCAACTTTACAGTCTTGAAATATATCCTCAGAGCTCAGCTGCAGACTCTCAGGGCTGCAGCTGCCAAATTGGATGAAAAAATAGTTGTACTTAAAACTAAGTATGAACAACGTTGTTGAAAAACATAAACGTGTTCAGATTCTTTGATATCAATTTTAAGGAATTTGCTTTCATGTTGGGAGGGAGAAATGGGAAGAGAGCAAAGTTGTTTATTTGAAAGCTATTTAAAACAACGAAAATAGGAAAGCATTCTTTACTCCTCTACTGTATTCTCCACACCAGAGAAGTTACTCTGTCAAAAATAGCTGTAGTGATTAGATGTAAGATGGAATAGATACATCTAATAATTAGAAGTTACTAATATTAACTGTGGTAGTTACAGTGAAAAACTATTGAATTACTTATTTACTTGATTTGAAAATGACAGAGGCTAAAAATTGCCTGGAATTTCTTGAGCAGAGTCTTGCTCTTAGAAAGATTGGTGACATTAATACTGCTTGAGTGCTCTGGGTTCCAAGGCTCTCCTAAGATGAGGAATCAGACACTTCTAAGTGCCTTTGCAGAGATCACTGGAAGTTGCCTCAGAGAATTACTTTAGCTACCTGCTCTTTCTCTAAGTCATGAAAGATCCGGTGTAGCAAGGGCACTGGAGCTCAGCAAAAAGGCAGTGGAAGAACTTTGCCAGCATCCCAGCAACAACTAACTACAGCAAGTGTTTTAGCCTGGAGGTCACTCTCCAGTCCGCTGTGTTCTGTGTAGATGCATTTGTGAGTAGTAGTGATACACAGAAGACAGGATCCACAAACAAAATGGAAAATGTTCAAAACCCAGTATCAATGGTTTATATATCTTCTGTTTTATTTCTCCTCAATTAGCTGGGTTTTCTTTGTTGGTTTTTTGACCTGTTTTTATTTCTATTGCTAATATACTGTATGTGACACTGGTAATTATTGCTGAAACCATTATCAACTCCTAATGAAAGAGTAATGTCATTTAATTGAATGAATTATATGGCACCACAGGCCCAAGAAATAGTACATACCTTTTCCTTTTAAAGTGGAGCACATATGAGTCATTTGGTAAGAAAGAAGTTTCTCTCTATATAAATGAGTAATTACCAAAATTATTTTCCCTTCCACTTTCCTTTTCCCTTTGTTTCTCTTAAGAAGAGTTTATCCTCCTTCTCTAGACAGATGTACTCTCTTCACTATTACATAATCTGTGGCTGAACAGTATTTGGCATGTATTTACTCAAGGTGAATACTCTTTGAACAAAAAAATACCAAGATGGAGTTGGCTATTGTCTACGTATGCTTTTTTTGTATGTACACTATTTATATAATATGTACGCACACACAGAGATACATACACTATGTATATACACACATTTATATACATATATACATACTACATATGTGTGTGTATATAGTATATCTACTACATAATATGTACCTGCAGTATGTATATGTATTACATGTATGATACGTAGTGTACATACTATAGTATAGGAGTAACAAAAATATTTTTGTCCTTAATATATTAAATTGTTCTTTAAAAGCATTGAACTGATTTTGCATTACTTCAGTGAACTTATTCTAATTCAGTGAGATTCAATGAAATTACATGAATTTTACATCAGCATGAAATTAGATCTCTTTATAATGAAAGATTGTAATAAAACAAAATTCTGTGTGAATTCCTCTCCCCCTTCTTTCTTTCAGTTCCATACCTGCTGTTCCTACTATCTCTGACTTTTTTTTCATCACTGTTTGTTTCAAGTAACTTATTTTTTATCATTTTACAGTGCTGTATGATCCATTTTCATTGCCCCATCAGCTTCCTTCAAATTAGTAATTTTATGCAAATTCTGTCTCATCTCGGTAGAAGCACACAAGACTAATATCCTTTCTAACAGAATCCCTCTTGGATGTTATCTTTTCAACCCATCTCGCTTTCACTTTTGTGGTGGGTTGACCCCAGCCAGCAACTAAGCACCCACCAGCTGCTTGCTCACTCCCTACCCCCAGAGGGATGGGGGAAAGAATTGTAAGAGCAAAAGCAAGAAAAACTTGTGGGTTGAGATAAAGACCGTTTAACAAATGAAGGAGAGAGAGGAAAAAAACCCAAGTGGTGCAGAGTCAATCACTTACTACGTCCCACCAGCAGACCAATGCCCAGCCAGCCTCTGAGCAATGGGTACTTTGGAAAGACTACTCCCCAGTTTTATTGCTGAGCATGATGTTACATGGTCTGGGATATCCCTTTGGCCAGCTGGGGTCAGCTGTCCTGGCTGTGTCTGCTCCCAAACTCTTGCCCACCCTCAGCCTTCTTGCTGGGGGGGGCAGAGTGAGAAATAGAAAAGGCCTTGATGCTGTGCAAGCACTGCTCAGGAATAGATAAAACATTAGTGTGTTATAAACACTTTTAGTCACAAATGTAAAATGCAGCTCAATATGGGCTGCTATTAAGAAAATAAATCCCATCCCAGCCAGACCCAGTACAACTTTTTACCTCTAAACTTGGTGAAAATATGGGATCTTACAGTTGCTATAAATGCATTTGTGACGTATCTCCTCGGTACTTTCCAGTAAGAATTCTGATTTACTAAAATTTTATTCTGCTAGAAGAATGATCTTTCTTGGTATCTTATCTATTTTGTTCCACTACTTTTGATGGAACTTACTATGCTCCCAAATTTTTCCCCTGGTTGTATTTCATTATGGTACCCTCCCTTTCTTCTCCTCTGACTCTTGATTCCTCCTCCAGAGAAAGCTGGGGCTGTTGAAAGATGCTGCTCTCCCCTTTGAAAATGACTATAGCATGGGGTTCTGCCTCTCACACAGAAGCAATGCCTTTCTCTATTGTATATCCTACTGCTCATATGCCATAGCAACCGTTACAATGCCATGCAGTTTATACTACATGTCAGGAAGCAAAACTGATGAATTTAGTTTTGTAATTGCATTAAACAGTTTAGATACTGCGCAAGAATACTAGCAGGAAGAAGCCAGAACTCCTTGTTCCCAGATGAGTGGCCTTCCCAAATGTTACCTCACATGTGTGCATGTGTATCTGTCAACTCTTCCCATGACCTCAGCATTTTTGAAGCTGTATCACTGAGCAGCAAAAAAGCAGCTAGAAAAGATTCCCCATCTTTTATCTGGACAAGTCTATACCCTGATAAATTAGGAAATTCTCAGGGAAATTGGGAGCTATTGTTTTTAACTCATGAGGGGGAAACTGAAATTAACTTGTATACCTCTTAAGTGAGTGTTTCAGTTCTTAGACGTTATGGTTGCATTATTAAAAATGTACAATGCATAAAGTTACACAGTTCCTCCCCTCACCTGAATAATGGCAGCCTAAGAGAGGGCTGTAGGAGTGCTAGTCCTCCGCAGAAAAGTGAATTTAATCTGAAGCCATCTGACTCAAATCTGTTCTTAAATTCAGAACAGATACTATAAGGTGTAGTTATGTTTTTTTCAAGACTTTTCAGTACTTAGCAGTAAGCTATGAGAAATGCACTATCTGGGAACATCATCATGTTCTAATATTGAATGAACAGAGCTTCAACAAATTAATGTAATATTCCATTGAACTGAGGAGAGGCACTGTAGTATGACTTTCAAATTTGTAATGTAAATTAGACAAAGGCAAACCAGACTTAAACACATCTCTGAAACAGACGACAAGCTATGCTTTCCCAAATCTGCAGTGTATTTCAGTGTATTCTTGCTGTTTTGACTGTTTTGATTATGAGAAACAAAAATCCTACATAGTCATGTGCGACAGCTTGTAACATCTCCTGTCCTTTCAGAAATTGAAGGTGGGGTTTTTTTGTTTGGTTTGGTTTACTTTGTTTTGTTTAGCAGTCCTTACCACAACAGCGACACTCCTCCTTTCAATAGCAAGAGCCCTTTGACCTCCAACCCTCTAAAATCTTAATATTGTCAGTCTCTCAGCCTGGGTTCCAGGCACCGATGGTCTGTAAAAGTCATTCTGCTTCTGCCCTCAACACTTTTCAGTAGAAATTATTTCCTCGGGCAAGAAAAGCATAATATCTTTATGCCTAAATCCTGGTATGATTGATTTATAATCACACAAGCTTGTAATACAGTATTGCTGTTGCTAGTAACAGGCCATAAGCTTTTTAGTGAATTTGCAAGGCCTCAGGACTGAGGCTTGTCAGGCTTGCTCAGTCTTAGCCTTTCTTGACGGGCCTGCAGCTTTTTTCACTTAGCTGTGACAGCAATTTCCCTAACTGACCAGGTGGCTAAGGCTAATTTGTTTCACTGTTGTCTCTCTTTGTGTGGTGCAACTATAGTTTTATATAGATAGCACTAGCAAGCAGTTGTTCGATGTAGAAGAAATTTACAACTCTGGAATAATGACATAGCATAGAGAAAGGCAGGCGGGGTATGATAACAGAGGCCTTGAGTAGTGGAGACACAGGACGTGGTACTGAGGGGCACAGGCACAAGAGGGTAAGAGATGGGGCATGGCTTGGCCTTGGAGATCCCACAGCTGTGAACAACTAACCCATGGTCAGTTGAAGATAAGCAGACTGGGACCTGGACAAGGCTGGTTTTAGCAGTAATAAAGAGAACAAAGAAATAGTATCTGACATAATGCATAAGGCACCATGTACCATAAACTCAAATATAATATGGAGCTCAGACCAATGAAGAAAGAGAAAGGTGTAAAACTTGTGTTAGCAAACATGTGAAAATTACCCTAGTGGATCCTGGAGTGATGAAAAAGAAGCCATCCACATGAACAGCACATTCCAAAGGACTCCAGGTGCTGATGACTTTGTGTAATACCTACCCCACTACCAAAATGAAACCACCAGCCCCCAGGACTCCAGGGAGCAGTAGAAGGGTGAGCGTAACACAAGGAAAAGGGGTAGGAACAAAGCACATGTATAACAATTTTAACTGCATTATTATGCTTTCTTTTCTGTAAAAATTAGATCTAGATTTATAGTGATTCTTGAATTAAACTATTAAGACTTGTATTATACTAACAATGAACTCTTGTCTCTCTCTATATGTGTAAGGTTTGCTTCCTATTTGTCCACAAAGGATACTTTGAGTATAACACACTGTTTCCAAGATTACTTAAGAAACCATCTTAAATACTGAACTTCTTATTCCAAACTATTTGTTCCTTTGTTTTACTTGTTTGTTTTGGTTTTTTTCCCAGGTTCTCACTCTTAATAGCCACACCTTCTATCATCTTCTGTTTTCAGTTATTTCCCATCCCTTTAGGATTACTTTCTGAAAGCCTCTTAAATGCCCTTGAGAGACCATAGATCTCCTTCTCTCCAGGTCTCTTCTTCTGAGTAAAAGAAAATATTTTTCTTCAAAATTCCCAGTTTAGAACGTATCCACAATTCCCTGGCATCTATACATTGCTCCACTTTATTGATAATGCAAGTTACTGTGAAAACAAGTTCCCAAGCACAGTTTATTTGGGCTTTGTTAGTGACAGATCCCACAAACGAGTACCAGCCATGAAACAATGACAAAAGCACACACCTCTATGTCAGCCAGTATGCGTGGCTACAGGTTCTATATCCTTTTTCTTTGCTCTTGTAACATAGTATTTCATTCCTTCAAAACAATTCAAGTTACAGCTTCACTTTCCTACATCCACCATTATTCTGTCTTTATTAAGTAGGATCTCTGTTCTTGCCCAGTCCCACCTCCCTAACACTTGGCGACCTATTCCACGCTTCTAAATACGTCTGCCACACTGATTCCACAGCCCAGGCTTCAAAGAAATATCTGCAGTGGTAGCTGTGGCAGGTACACCCTCCCTGATAGAGACTGAAACTTCTTGACCACTGAAAGGGAAGAGTTAAAACTAGAAGCTGTGGTTTGGGGGTCAGGCCGCTGGGCCGCATGGTCAGCCAATAAAACGCCTCGGTCAAGAGAGGTTTCCAGACCGCTCACCATATATGACCATGAGACCCAATTCGACTTAGAGTATAGATGGAACTTGCTGGAAAAACCCTCTGAGCCAGTCTTCCTTGGAGCAGTGGGTCTGCAGTTGGAGACTCTCCTCTTAGATGACGACGCCATCTAAGGAAACTCCCCGGGGTTGAGTGCCTTGCCTCATCAGTGAGTGATATGTGCATTTCAAGTCATCGTTCTAAGCTTAGGTTTGGTTACAGTTTGTGTAGTGATAGTTCCCAACTGACATCTGAACCTGTAAATAAGTTGTATTCAGCATAGTGTTTACAACCTAATATTCCTGTCCCATCTGGCTGTTATATCTCAATGCAACATAACATTCCTGTTCAATTTGACCATTGCATTTTGATATCATTAAAGAAAATTGACTTTTGAAATATATCACCGTCTACTGTTTCTGCAACAGTAGCTTTAGAGAAAACTTTCTTTTCCTGTTTAGAAATAGATGGAAGTCAATGTTATACTGTGCCTATGCACAAGCATGGCAGATATGAGAACTGAAGTCAGTTACTGGATCTCTATGCAGGCAAGCAAAGTGTTGAAGGATCCAAAAGCTAGCCCCCAGCTTTGCCTGTGGGCAAGAACTGATGAAAGCTTGAAGCCAGTATTTTGATTCTGACTGCACATTTTTAATCACAGGAGCTCTTTTCTTGCACTGTCTTCCTTGAGCTGACAGCAGTCAGCTCTTAACTCTGCTACAGATCATTCTGAGGTTGTCCTAGTACTGCTGGTATCACACACATGAAGTGTAGCAAACCTCACTATAAAAACTGTGGTGGTGATAATCATTGGCCACTGTGGCCCAGATCTAGAACAGTCAGGCTTCTAAATGCCTACACATAAAACCAGGATAAACTGGGAGTAAGAGGTAAGTATCTAAATACATATATGCATGTTCTATCTTTTGGACTAAAGCAAAAAACACAAGATTGGGCTCATTTTTCAACTTGAGGTAGCGTAAGAATAAAAACGGTGTTAGAATTAGTGCTTTCTGAAAACAGCATGAATAATTAGAATATGGAGGAAAATACTTCTCAAGTTAAAATTTTGGAGAAGATACATTTTGTCAGTTTTATAGTGTACAACACTTAAAAAAGTCCTCTGTGAAAATCAGTGCACAGGACTTCTGACTGTGACCCACCAAGGTGTAAATGATCTGTATTATATTTTCATGATTATATACTTATGTGGAATGAGGTAATTGAACAGATTTATCACTTTCCCAAATTGTGAGGAAAATAAAGACTATTAAGATTAGTTAGCTTTTGTTTTATAATTCATGAGCTCATGCAATTTCAAGATCAACCATGAAATTAAGAAGCCTGTTAGCTTGCAGTGAACTTTGCTTTGCTAGAGAGGGTAGTTCAATAACCTCCACTTTTCCTTTAAAAATATTTATTAATCATATGAACTCTAATTAAAACAATAATGAATTACATGAAAACCAACAACTGTAAAAAAAGTAGTTCTAAAAGTTACAGTAAAACCCACAGTTAAAGACAACTGCCAAACAATCATGCACACATATGAACGGTTAAAGAATAATAATCACAAATGACAACTCCAGGAAAAGTGTTTAGATACCCAAAATGTGATTTTTAGCCTACATTCAGAAGTGTAATCCACCAAAGCCGGATAAAATCCCATTAAGGGTCTATGAAACTCAGATATCTGTCCAAAAAGCTACTGTGTCTCATGTTCTGTGATATGAATCCTGAGCATCACTGTCTTTAAAGAACTGAATATCAAAATATACATCCTGCTTAAGGGTACGTGGGATCCAGATGCTAAGCTTGCCTAGTTTATTTATTAGCAGTTACATCAGCTGGAAACACAAAGGATGGGCTAATAATTTAAAAGCTTATTCTGAAAAAGTAGATTTCAGGTTCACTTGTGCCTGTAACAATATGAAACTGCCTTTCCCCCAAAAGTATCTTAAATGCCAGGAATCATCAGTTACTTCTTTATTTTAAATTGGGTCAATATATAACATATTCCTAGGCAAGAAAAAGCCTGATTGTAAACGAGTTGGAAAGGGATTCCCTTAAGAGTTGTGATCCATGACTATAATCCTAGTTTGTCCTGTTTCTGTTTTTCTCCAGCTTGATATGAAATAGAAAAAAAGTCCTGGAGGAAAAAAACTGAATAGCAGATCCACTGGTGTTTACAAAAATCATAATCAATAGACTCAGCTTTCCCATGGGCACTGTACCGCTGCCCCTGCTTGCTGCTGCTCTACCATGGGGCTGCAAATGGTGCCCAGCCCTGGCACCAGCGCAAGGTCTCAGGATGGAGGAGGAAGGAACCATCTAACCTTGAAGGTCTGTATTGGGTTAGCATGGCAAGGTTTTGGTAGGAGGAGGCCTGCAGGGGTGGCTTCTGTAAGAAGCTACTAGAAGCTTCCCCTATATCCCATGGAGCCAATGCCAGCCGGCTCCAAGTCAGACCTGCCTCTGGCCAAGGCTGAGCCCATCACCAATGGTGGTAGTGCCTCTGGGAGAACAGATTTAAGAAGGGGAAAAAGTTGCTGCACAACAGCAACTGCAGCTGGAAGAGGAGTGAGATGTGAGAGAAACAACGCTGCAGACCCCCAGGTCAGTGAAGAAGGAGGGGGAGGAGGTGCTCCAGGCACCGGAGAAGAGATTCCCCTGCAGCCCGTGGGGAAGACCATGGTGAGGCAGGCTGTCCCCCTGCAGCCCAGGGAGGTCCACGGTGGAGCAGATATCCACCTGCAGCCTGGGGAGGACCCCACGCCAGAGCAGGTGGGTTCCTGCAGGAGGCTGTGACCCCGTGGGAAGCCCGCGCTGGAACAGGCTCCTGGCAGGACCTGTGGCCCCATGGAGAGAGGAACCCACGCTGGAGCAGGTTTTCTGGCAGGACTTGTGACCCCACAGGTGACCCACGCTGGAGCAGCATGATCCTGAAGGACTGCAGCCCGTGTAAGGGACCCACTCTGGAGCAGTTTGTGAAGAACTGCAGCCCGTGGGAAGGACTGACATTGGAGAAGATTGTGAAAGACTGTCTCCTGTGGGAGGGACCCCATGGTAGAGCAGGGGAAGAGTGATGAGTCCTCCCCCTGAGGAGGAAGGAGCAGCAGAAATGTGTGATGAACTGACCCCAACCCCCATTCCCTGTCCCCCTGTGCCGCTGGAGGGAGGAGGGAGAGAAAATCAGGAGTGAAGTCATGCCTGGGAAGAAGGGAGAGATGTGGGGAAGGTGTTTTAAGATTTAGGTTTTATTTCTCATTATCCTACGCTGATTTGATTGGTAATAAGTTAAATTAATTTTCCCCAGGTTGAGGCTGTTTTGCCTATGATGGTAATTGGTGAGTGATTTCTGTCTGTCCTTACCTCAACCCATGAGCCTTTCGTTGTATTTTCTCTCCCCTGTGCAGCTGAGGGGAGAAGTGATAGAGTGGCTTTGGTGGGCACCTGGCATCCAGCCAAGGTCAACCTACCACAATATACTCTTAGCAGCAGGTAACTCACTGGAAACTCCCCTTCCCCATTTCTCCTGAGGAAGCCTGAAATATTCTCTTAGAACCCAGGGCTTCAGAAGGGAAACACAACACTAAAGAAGATGGGTATGTATTAGAAAAACAACAATTTAAAGTTATTCATTAGGCTATTGTGGAAAAAAAAAAAAAAAACCAAAAAAACCCCAAACCAAACCCCCCCCCCAAATCTCCACCACCATAATTTGGAACTTGGGACTGTTAAAAAAAATGGGCTAACAATAAATTTTTAGCTGCATATTTATATTATGGTCCTTTTGGCTCATAATAGCATTTCAAGTATAACAGTGCTCTCTTTCTGACCTACACATTTTGCAGTCCTAAACATACACTGGAGAAGCTGCTGTAGGAAAATGAGAAACCCATCCAGGATACCCACAAGCTTACAGTTTGGGTATTTTCCTGGTTGGTAAGAGAGAAAGTTGCAGATCTCCTCAGTGAGGGGAACTTAAAGCCCAGGTCTCATCATTCATTTTTGGGCAACTATTGTAATTATTATGCAAGTAGATTGCCTCTTCTGTGTTCTAATACCAAGAATTGCTGAATGGAAGTGAGAGAATTTACACTCTGAATTCCAGCTGCACAAAGTTTAGCTTTAGCTGCCAGATGAGGACTCAAAGTCATGCAAAATACAGTATTTCAGGTATGCGGAATACACTGAATTTGTGACCCACCAACCTAGATGTCTCCAAAGTATACAATATGTCAAAGCTTTACTCAGCATTGGGGATTCAATTTATGGAGATGGCTACCTGTCCTCAGTTTTTTGCAAAGCTGAGAAGACTGTACTAATGTTCTATAGTTTACTTAGGTGTCCAGAAGTCAGCAAGATTAATTTGGAAAGAGATTGAATGTGTAACACACACTATTTAAGAAAAGAATTAGCAGAAACTTGAAACTCATTAGAGCTTTCTTATATATAGTAATGGCCATGGCTACAATAATGCTATGGTAAATACCTGGGTGACTAACAACATTCAGTCTAGACTATTCAATCCCAAACTGATGTTATAATTTGCTTACCTAACAGCAGCCAATTATGGAAAATGATCCTGAAGTAACTACATAGCATAGGTAAAAGACAGCATTTTGGAGACTTTCTGATCTATCTGTATATCTTTTTTCACTAGCTAAAGTGAGTGATTGCTTGTGAGTATATTAGCACAAATATACATGACGAGTCTGAAACCTTTGGTTTTTTCTTTACATTTGTTTAATCTCTATTTTTTATTTTTCCTGGGAACAGCTGAAATAAAAGGTATTTTTGCTCTTCATATTCTTGTTTGCTATTTTACCCACAAATCTGTACCTTTCCGTAGAATTAAGAGACACTAATCAAGAGAACAAAACTAGTGAAATGATTGAGTTCTGAACATTCAAGGTTAAATTAACTTCAAAGGAAAATAATTAACTAAAATGTTGAAGTGAAAGCAAACAAAACAAATAAAACCCCTGCAAATCTTAATGTCAGGAATGAATCCAGAAATAATACAAAGTACACTTCTGAATTCAGTGTCAAGAATCTAAATTATGACGCTCGGTTAAAAAACTGTTAGAGAATTTCTGGTTATAAACAAATATCCCATAAATAGAAAGTTTCCAAAACCATGGAAGTAAATTTAAAAATTTAAATGCCTTGATATATTTTGTATCCAACTTCTTGTTTGTTCTTCATTCATTTGTATGTTTCATTTATTTAGTACAAATCATTGACAGAAAAGTATAGACAGGAGAAAAGAGAAACACAAAGTCCCCCTCTTTGGTAAACACTTCAACATAAAATTGTTTCTACAAATGCATCAAAAATAACTGAAGTAATGGCATAGGTGGAAATACAAAGATTAAATTATTTTTGAAAATAAAACAATTTGTGTTAAAATAATCATGTTAAGAATAACACTTTCAAATGATTCTCAGCCCTTGTTTTTTCACAGTTGAAATGCATAGATGTTCAGTTACTTTGTTAACCTTCATAATTTAGTCTTACACACCTATTTCACAGGGGCAAAGGGTGGAGTCTGGTAGCAGGTATGTGTGTAAGTAGGGGTAGGCTGCAATGGTGACCTGTGGAGGGAAGATCATGAGCTGCAGTGTGCCTGTTGAAATGGGGTCCAGGCTGCCCTGAGACAAAGGAAAACAACAGTGGGAAATACTCATTGTGCATCAAAACTGAACTGTACTACACCAAGCCTGATCCAATCAGAGAAGCAACAAGAGCCCCTGCTCAAACATATCTAACAAAGATGCTGGCAGCTGTTAGGGGCTGGAGAGAAATGCTCTGGGGAGGCACTCCATGAAGTCCCTAAAGGCACCGGGGTCTGTGGGAGACTTGCGCCAGGGCAGGGGCACCCCTGAGGGACTGCAGCCGTGGGCGACCCGTGCTGGGGCAGGGACAGCCCTGAGGGACCGTGGCCGTGGGTGGCCCGGGCCAGGCAGGGGCACAAAGGAATGGAGCAGCAGAAATCATTAAAGGCAGAGACAAATACCACCTCAACCTCCTATGCCACATATCACCTTGCTGGGTGAATTGGACAGACTGAGTATAAGCTATGGTGAAAATGAGTAAAACTGAGACAGGGGAGAGAAGGCAGATGTTTATGTACGTGTGTGTGCGAAGTGCATGTTTATGTTCTTTTTTTTTTCCTCAATACCTTAATCAGTGATCAGCCATTTGTGTTGGATGACAATAAATTAAGTTATGAATTAGAAAATTCCTCAATTATAGGCTTTTTTGCCTGTGATAGGAATACATAGAAAATACATCATCACTTTCGTGTGGAAATTGCATGCTATGACACTAATGTATACCTCAGTCTACAACCTCTGGCTATCTTCACTTTATTAACTTACATTAAATATAGAAATATCTTAAAAGTTTATTCAGAGATACAAGTACAGAAATATACGGAATAAATATACCCATTTATTTCCTTGTTTAAGGTAAATGTTTAAATACATGACTTTTCGTAAATGAGTATTAACAAACAGGCAAGAAACCTTCAATGTAGAACTTAAACATAACGCTGACACATTTGGTTATTTAACTGATGGTCCGAGACAGGGAACAGTATTTGATTACTCTTTCTAATAAAACTGTTTCACAAGAAGAACATTATTTTAAATTTTGCTGTAATATGTCACTAAAAAGATTTTAAAATTTAGCGTGCTGCTTTATAAGCAGAGCCACTCATAAATTGTCAGTCCATGTATGTTCTCATTACATTAACCAGAACCAATGAATGGACCATTAACACGACATTACAAGACTGAATTCTGCAATAATTTTTTATATTATTTATTTCTGTACTATGTGATATTTATAGATCAATAATTTATATTTCTGTATATTTTAATATTTATACATAATAAATAAATATGTGTATATATTTACATAAATGTGTATATTTACATATGTTTAGCTATTGGTTTATATGATTATTTATATGCAAATTTACATGTATAATTTAAATACTTAGATAAGTACATTTCAATTCAAAATTTTAACACCCAAACTGATTTGAAAACATGGAAGTATAATATGGTAAGTTTACAAAGTTTGACTGTTATACTTGCACTTAAACATTTACATGACTGTACTCTGAGATGAAATTGGCATCAGTCAAGTTTAGTGATAGTACCTGGTATTTTTGAAGACCAGAAGTGTTTCTTAATACTTCACTTTTTAAGATTTTTTTTTTCCTAAGGAAAAAGTCTTCTCTGAAATGTTAGGCATTGTGAACAAAAACTATGATATGTTATCATCATAAGCAAATGAAAAAAAGCATCAGATGAGAATTTCAGTTTTTCAAATGAAACCTTTATCTTAAGAAGAAAAAGAAAGCAAAGGGGGGATTTTGTTTGTTTGGAGGGCTTATTTTTACAATTATTTCTCTCAGGAGAGTAAATTTTGTGATGACCTTGAGCAATCAAAGCATTTGACCAGCTAAATAATGACTTCACTCCTTTTTGATATTCATTTCCAGTTATCTTGATCATTCTGTAATAAAATTTCCTTTTGACTCCTTGAATGCATATATGTTTTCCTATCCACTGGGACATATAATTAGACATTTTCAGCACTAGTCAGCTTGTCTTCAAATACAGAACATCAAAGGAAGCATACTATTTCTAATGTGAGTTTCATTTGGTATAAATAGAGCCTTCAGTGTGACTTCAGAATGAAGAATATCGGACATATTTGCATGATATAAGCATAGGGGATTTCTTGCATTGCTTTTATGTGAACAGCTTGACTTATTTTCTTTTGAGCTGCACTTGATTACATTTTGTCCTGTCTTGATACGACAACAGCAAAAAGGTAACCAAAAGTACAGGCACAGCAGGAGGAGGCTGACTTTACTGTTCTTCCTACAAGGTAAAATTTTCTTCCTGCTGCTAGACCTTGTGGAGGGGAAGAAGCCTGCAGGAGTGTACTGATGTCAAAGCAAAAGTCCATTGTTATGCAAGATATCCTACCGGTTTTTTTGCTGTATTGTTCTTTTGTCAATGAAACTGCTAATAAGTCTTTTAACCCTTGCTAAAGACAGGCAGGAACCTGTCTCAGCTAAGATCTTCCCCACATGCTGTTAAGAGTGGAATGTTATTAAAAAGACTAATTTGTTAAGCACATGCACAAAAATCCAAAGCTGTTCTCAGTGAACTTTAAGCAACATTAGAAAGAAAAGGCTCTGACCATATATGGCTTTGGCTTTCACAGTACTCTCTTGATTTCTGTATTTATCCTGCTTCTGTTATGAACTGAGCTTGCAGCTGGTACTGAAGAGCAAAGAACAGAAAAGAGTAATTTCATGCTTCCTAATACATTCTTCTGATGAGTAGATGCTGTTTAAACTAAGAGTACATTAACAAATTTCAGCATGATCCAGGAGATGCACAAATGAGCCGACTGATGAGCCCAGAGATGAACTAGGGCTCATTTTCTTCCTTTTCA
Source organism: Harpia harpyja (assembly GCF_026419915.1). Classification (NCBI taxonomy): domain Eukaryota; kingdom Metazoa; phylum Chordata; class Aves; order Accipitriformes; family Accipitridae; genus Harpia; species Harpia harpyja. The sequence goes on from NC_068943.1 coordinate 10,876,786, forward strand.
AATCCTCTCACATTTTCAGGATTTATACAAGTTGCCACCTTGCCTTGATAGATTATTAAGGTAAGTGTTATTTAATGAATCTTAAAAAATCTTCACTAAAAAAATACTTTATATTTTACAGGATTATTGGCATACTGCATAACATAGTTTTGTTAAAGATTTTTAGTGATTGCATTCAATGGAAGGCAGGCAATAGCTGTCTAAATGCCTTAAATTCTGTCCCATTGTCCTTGTAAGATGTTACAGGTGTATCAGAAAACAAAGTATGTGTATAAACATATATGTATAGCAAGCTTCTCCTTGATGGCAGTGAGTTAGATTATGCTTTGGCAGTATCATATAGCCTAAAGTTATTTTAGTCACTTTTCAGTCTGTCACTGATCTAATCATCCGCTATTATAAAACTTCTCCACTTTCATTTGGAAAGCATAGGTATTGAAACTTCATATTCTGCCTAATGTTAAGGACAGCTTTTTCTCAGAAAATGAGCTGTCCATTTATTTAGCCCACTTAGTGCTTTGCATCTGCATCCTAACATTTATCCTTGTCATATAAGGCTTTGTGTTTTGTCATGTCTGAACACGTAACTGTTAAGAGTATATACATGTTTGGAAATGTATGTACATAATAGTAGATGAATGTATTCAATGAAATTTGTGGATACCAACTCTTGAACAGCAAAGAGAAACAAATGCAAGTCCAAACTTTTCTCCCTTTTTTTTCAGAAAGAAAATTCTTTCCTAAATATAAAATTCAGTATTTCCTTCTACACAGTAGATCATCAATAATCACATCACTGATACAGACAATTAATTAACCTGATAGATAGGAAAGATATAAGTTATATTTATTATAGTAAGTACTATGAACATGACTGTATTAGGCTTTCCCAGACAAGATTTAAAATGCTTATGTTAGGCAGAGATAACAATGTTGGAGAATTCAGCAAAATCTAGGCAAGACACGACAAATGTGCAAGATTTGTGTAAGTAGGACTTATGCATGTTACATTTGATTACAAAAGATTGCTTTTTTTGTGCCTAACTATGAAGATAACTCTGAATAGGACTTTCCAACTTATCTCATTTTTTTATAGCCTTATTAAATTTAAATAAAACAGAAAATACCCACTTCCTTCTCTGCCCCCCAGTCGCTTGATAGCTTTCTCTAAATTTGGGATCCAGTAGGCCATGATTTTGTGTGAATAGAAAATTAGGTCACAAAACTCGTAACAAAGCTTTCCTTTATCCCCCTTTTCTATCCAGCTTCCCTACTGATGAAGATATTATCTTCACAGAAAACACCTTACCTCTGTGTAATTATTACAGGAAATTATTATCAATGTAAGAGATTAAATATGGTTTACTATCTAATTGGTAATGCGTTTCAATTGAGGTCCTGTAGATACATGTTGTGAGATTAGTACTATTCAGCTTTTTAATTATTTACTTAGCTGATTGATAGAAATTGCTCTTAGGAAAACTGTGTTATGACCCTAAAACTGGGGAGGTTAAAAACACTTGAAAAGATGACATCAGAATTTTATCAAAGTTTTGCACAACTACCGCCAAATCAATAGGATTACATTCAATAACGTACTTGAGAGGAGAAATCCAATACATAGCTACAAAATGAGGAAAAAATGGCTAAGCGTCAGTGTTGCAGATCAAAATATGGAAGTTATAAAGGACCAAAAAGTCATTTTGAACAGAAAAGGTAAACCTCATTCTGAGACAGACTAGTAAGATTGTTGCATGTCAGTCAAAAATAGTAACAGTAAATAGTATAAGAAAAATAGTTTTCTATTATCTGATGTTGGTGCAACTGCAGCTGTAATAAAGTGTGTTTTATAAGAACGTAAAAATAGGTTCTTAAATTAGTAAAGCAGTCCTTTCCTCCCCAATTTCCCTAATCATGAAGATGTTCAGGAAGGAAGATACCTCATTATGTTGACTTTCAGGCACCAACTCTTAAGGAAGATATTAGAGGTCTGGACAAAAGCAACAAAATTGAGTGGAGGCTGAAGAAAACAGACATACCTATATGATTAAAAGAAGATCTAGAAAGAGTCAAACAGTGCGGAAAATGTTACAGGGACGCTGGTGACACATTTGTTCTCTTTAGTAATTTGGGTTATTAAGACATTATGGGGTGGGGGGAAACAAAGCAAAATATTTTCTAAATACAAGGATCATGAAGTACTACAAGTTTTTGAGATCTCCCTCTCTGGAGACTTTTAAGAGTGGGTTAAACAAACAAAAGCCAAGTATACTTATCCTTCCTCAACAGGCGATGCGCTAGACATTTTCTGAAAGTACGTTCAAGACCCCTATGTTTATGGCTGTGTGATTATGACGGATCATATAATCTGTAAATTTGCACATGGTCTGTTTACTATGCTTATGCAAATACATCTGAATTACATTAAATTACCTGTTTAATGTGTAACTGCTCTACTGTAACTTGTAAGGATAGAAAAGACATAGGTAAATCTCATCTCATTTCAGAAAGGCTAGGGCCCCTTCACTGCTATTTAGGGAACTTTAATTTATCTTTTATTTACAGGTAAAGAAATAATAAATTCTATTATGGAGACCAAATTTTGCTATAGATTAATATTGACATAGGATATGTTAGTTGTAGGACTGAATTTCTGAAAAGCACCTACAGGTTTTAGCATTGCAAGTTCCAGTGAAAATTAATATGCACTCAAGTTATCCAAGATGAGATTTATGTGAAATAACAGTACATCTTTACTTCATCTACCAAGAGTTCTTCCACTGAATTTATGGTTATAGGCTCTTTGGGATAGATAGCCAGGACAGGCAAGGCAGACGGGTAGTGCTGCATTTAGATTAGGGGAAAAGCTAATAAAGGAGATGTTGTAGGAGTCTACTGTAGATCACCCATCCAGGATGATGACGTCAATGTATTATTATATAAGGAATTAAGGGAAATCTCTAGATCACTTGCCTGTGTCCTTACAGGTGACTTCAAATTCCTAGATGGTAACTAGGGCTATCATACAGCAGACACAAACAGGTCCAGGAAATTCCTGAAGCACATTGAAGATAACTTTTTGATACAGGTACCAAGAGAGCCAACTAGAAAAGGGGTAACACCTGGTTGGTGGCCAGTCACTAGTGATGTTCCTCAAGGCTCAATTTTAGGGCCAGTTCTCTTCAATGTTTTTATCAATAACCCAGACACAGGAGTTGAGTGCACACAAAGTTAAGTTTGCTGACAATGCTAAACTAGGAGGAGCTGTTGATTCTTTCAAGGGTAGAGAGGCCTTAGAGAGATCTTGGTAGACTAGAGAGCTGGGAAATCACCAATCATATGAAATTTAGCAAGAACAAATGCTGGATTCTGCACCTGTGAGTGTAATCCTGGGTGGATGTATAGATTGGGGGACAAGAGGCTGGAGTGCAGAAAGGGATCTGGGGGGTTTGGTTGATGGTAAGCTGAATATGAGTCAACAATATGCCCTGGAGGCCGAAAGGGCCAACTGTATCCTGGGGGCGCATTAAGGACAGTATAGCTAACTGGTGGAAAGGATTGTCCAACTGTACTCAACATTGGTGCAGCCTCATCTTGAGTACTGTGTGCAGTTTTGGACTCCTGAATGCAAGGATATAAAAATATTAGAATGTGTCCAAAGGAGGGCAACAAAGATGGTGAAAGGACTAGAGGGCATGGCTAATGTGGAGTGGCTGAGGATACTAGGTTTGTTCAGCTTGAAGGAGACAGAGGGGTGACCTCATTGCTGTCTACAGCTTCCTCATGAGGGGGAGCCGAGAAGGAGGTGCTGATCTCCTCTCTCTGCTGTCTGGTAATAGGACACAACGGAGGGATTTACAGCTGCATCCCTGGAAGTTCAGATTAGATATTAGGAAAAAGTTCTTCTTCACTGAGTGGGTGGTCAAGCACTGGAACAAACTCCCCAGGAAAATGGTCGTGGCTCCAAGCCTGTCACTGCTTAAGAAGCATTTGGGCAATGCTCCTAGCTATATGATTTAACTTTTAGGTTGTCCTGTGTGAAGTCAGGACTTGGCCTCGGTGATTCTTGTGGGTGCCTTCCAACTCAAGATATTCTATAATTCTCTGATTCTAAATAAGGTATCTCAGAATACTTTTAGAGTGAATAAAAGGAGATGAGCTCTTCTAGGGCATGAGTCATCTAATTCTAAATTAGATTTGTACATACGGTCATCCAAATTGTTCCTTAAAATGGCCTGTACCTCCCCATTTACTATGATAGTACTTTAGAATTCCAGACAGCTCCATTAAAGATGTCTGAAGTTATGTTGGTTGAACTATATCCTTAGTCACCTTAGTCCTTCAGCATTGCTAAAAAATCTTCTAAAAGGAAAAAAACTTAAAGAAATGCAATACATCTGAAGTCCTAATCTCCTTTATTAAAGTCAAGGACTTTGTAGTTTTCTTTTGGGAACAAGATTTGAAATTAAGCTATGTTATCACAATACTTTTTCTTATAAAAAGGAAAGTCAATCATCCATTCATTGCACTTAAAAGTTATGTTAGAAGGTTCCTTCATAAAGTATAATTGTTTACATGAAAAAGCTCGTTTTGTTTATAGTTCACAATAAATGAGATAAAGGTAGTATTCAAAATTTAGGCTGTAAGTAGTACAATGAATTTCATAAACATGTTTTCAGGAATAAACGTTTTCAGGAAATTGGCTAAGAAACAGAGTAGGATAGAAATAGGCTAAAACAAACAAACAAAAAATCCAGCCTCTATTCTTTTTTTTTTCTTCCCTTCTATTAAATTTATTTTATTTCCTAATAGGGAGTGCAATACACTGACACATTCTGCAACTGCCTGCATGATGTGAAATTGTCTCTTGTTGATCTGAATGTAAATACATAGACACAGATGTCCCAAGCATATCCTTTTAGTGTCTTTTCCTTTATTTAAAGAAATCTTTCTAATCATCTTTATCACTAGCTATGTATGCTTTTATCATTTGAAATGTACGCCAAATATTTGTGAGCAAAATCACACTTCATAAAAACAAACAGATCTAATGTGATGTGAAGACTCTGAATGAAACCTAATGAAGCAGAAAAAAACCCAATAGTGTTTCATTTGCTCTCAGCTCTGAAAACATTTCTTTGTACTTTTACAGGGAACAGTTTCCATCAATTGCACCAAAAAAGTCAGCATATTATTAAGTTGTACATGTAAGACAAGAAAATAGAGCCCAAAATGTGGGCCCTCTGCTCAAAGTAGCAGGGTATCCAGTGACAAAGAACATGGAAAAGACTAAAATATACAATGTTTTCTTCATCTTGATCTTTACTGGTAAACTGGCCTTCAGGAGTCTCAGACCCCTGAGACCTGAGGGAAAATCTGAAGCAAGGAAGACTCAGACTCAGTACAGGATCATCAGGTATGGGAACATTTAAACAAATTGGATACACGCAAGTCCATAGGACTTGATGGGATGCACCCACAAGTGCTGAGCAAGTTGCTCGATGTCACTGTGAGAACGCTCTTGAAAGGTCATGGCAACTGGAGGAGGTTCCTAAAGGATGGAAGAAAGCAAATATCACTCCTTTCTTCAAGAAAGGATGAAAGGCAAGAATGAAGATCCAAGGAATGACAGGAAAGTCAGCCTTGCTTTGAACCTTGGGAAGCTAATGGAGTTAATAGTCCTGGAAAACATTTCCAGACTCATGAAGGACAAGAAGGTGATGGAGACCTGTCAATATGGATTTATGAAGGGAAAGTCATGTTTAACCAACCTGATGGCTCCTACGATGAGGTGATTAGCTCAGTCTGTGAGGAGAGAGGAATGGATGTTCTTTATTTCAACTTCAGTAAGGCTTTCAACGGTGTCCCCATAACATCCTCATAGACAAACTGATGAAGCACAGGACAGATAAATGAACAATGAAGTAGACTGAAAACTTTCTGAATTGCAGTATCAATGGGTGGTCAGCAGCAGCACCGAATCCAGCTGAGGCCAGTAACCAAGTGGTGTACCCCAGACATTGATACTGCAGCCAATGATGTTCAACATCTTCATTAACGAGCTGGATGATAGGACAGAGTGCACCCTCAGCAAGTTAGCAGACAACACAAAACTGTGAGGAGTGGTTGATACACCAGATAGGTGTGCTGCCATTTAAAAGAACCTTGACAGGTTGGAAAATCAACCAACAGGAATCTCATTAAATTCAAGAAGTGCAAATGCAAAGTCCTGCCCTTGGGGAGGAATAACCCTGTGCACCATAACAGGTTGAGGGCCTACCATCTGGAAAGTAGCCTGGCAGAGGATGACCTAGCAGTCCTGGTGGACAGCAAGTTGAACAGAAGCCAGCCATGCAGCAAAGGCGGCACAGGGCTCAGCCAGACAAACATACTGACCTGGCCCTTTATACATGCGACCAGCCCCTTTTAAACCTCCTTCTGTCTATCCCCCCTCTCTGTTCCTCCCTGAGCCTCTTTCCCCTGCACACTGCCTCGTCAGTTGGCACAGTCCCACCACCCCCCTCCAACATCCTGGACCCTCAGGTTTGCATCCTTATCAGTTACACAGTCCAGTTTGCCTGCAGTTTCTTGATAGCCCATCAATTAGTGTGACTGTTGAGGTTTGTCTGTCTTTGTCTCCATCATGTTTCTCTGTCACATTTGTATCTCTGTATGTTTTGTTTATAGCTTTCTTCTCTTCCTTAGTATACCACTTGACACAGTCCTCCATCAGGTAATCTTACCGAAATAAACATTCCCACATTCCACCTACCCTTACCAATTAGTGTGACTGACCAGGTCTGGTTCTCCTGTTACTGCCTCCCTTATTGTTTGTAGGTCAGGTTTGTATTCTTATGTGTTCCTGCCTATGGCATCCCCCTTTTCTTATTATGCCCTTCTGCACTGAAAAGGTCCTTAACCTTAAGGGACCAGACACTCTCTCCTTCCATATACCGTTACAGTCTGGATGCATGTTTCATTTCTGTCCTGACTTTATTTTAGGGTGAGATCCAGGTCCATTTCAGTACAAGACATATCCTGAAAGCATTCTCTTTTTGTGCCTTAATTCCCATAGGAAAGATGACATGCACACATTGCAAGGGACTGTGGTTTTTATGAGCCAGGTCCCTACTCTTGGTGATTGAGTGACAAAGACCAAACACGCCTCCCCTTCATCAACACTTAGGCTATAGAGCCTTCCTACTAATCGAATTGCTTCACTAGTGTGAGCAAATGTCAGGAGAGATATTATGCAAAGTCTCTTCACATTTATTCTCTGCAAAATGATTGATTTCTGGAACAGAGTTAGACCAGAAGCAGCTCTTGAATGTACAAAACAGGGTTCAGGATGTAAATAATATAATGCGATTTTTTTACACAATGTGATTGTGTTACCAGATTAAACATATTTGTGGAAGGTAGAAAGATTAAAAAAAAAAGGTGAAAAATGAAAGCATCTAAAGCTAAATGTTATTTAGCTTTGAAAGGGGAAAGAAATTAAGAGGATACTAAAATAAGATCAACTGAACAGATGAAATTAATTTCAAAAACATTTGGTGGGAGAGTATGTCAGAGTTACTATTGATGGAACAATGTATTTGTTAAAACAACTTCAGTATCAGAAGAATCAAAGGTAGTGAAGTGACAGCATTTTTTAAAGGATTATAAAGATAACGTGGGGCACTACAGACCAGTAAGTCTGAACTTTTGAGTTGTGTGAATCTGTAGAAACTATAATACATAATAAAGTAAGTACAGACATAGACAAAGTTATTATATTGGAGAAGATTGATACAGATTCTTAAGGAACAACTTCCCTTTACAAGAACTATATTAGATTTTTGCAGAAGTCAAAGAGCAGATGGGCCTGAATGAACTAATCTTGTTAAATACTTGAATTTTTTTGTCCTCAAAAAAATTGTTCGTGAGAAGTGATTAAAGAATGTAATCACTACTGGCTAAGAGCTACTTTTCATAGAGTAATGATGTTTTAAAATATGAAAGAATAGAAACAACTGGTCAGTTTTCCTAGCAAAAGAAAGTTAACAGAAAAGCTCTGAGATAGTCTATCTTGGGAGCTGTGCTTTTCAGCGTACTGGAAGTTGGCTGGAGTTGCAAAATAATTTAGAAGAGTCAAGTCTGAGCTGACTGTGAAGAGCTATAGAATATTCTCATGAAAACCTAAACGGATTGGTCTCAGCAAAACTGAAGCAGTTCTGCAGTATGGTCAACTATGATGTAAGCTAGTCATCAACACTCCTTTTATATTTCTTGGAGAGAGAGCACACCTCTAAGATTGACTCATTTCACCTTAATGCAGATATTTAAAGATATTATGCAGATATTATTAAAGCTGGTGTTTATACCTGATATTAACTTCCCTCAACATAGATGTGTACTGACTGGCTGTGAGATGCCCACAGGTATTGCATCTGGTTTCCAAATACAGCAGATCTGTCACAAATCCTGTGTTATATATGCCAGCACAGTGTGGATGCTTCAGATAACGTAGGATGTCTCAGATAGCACTAGATATTTGTGCTGAGAAAACTGAACCATCTTGAATCTCCCCATTGACTAGAAAGCTAGATACAGATATAAGACATAGATGCTCATCTCATATATGTCTGAAGTTAAAGCTGAATTCAAATCTGATTCACTGGGCAATAAAATCATAGACTCAGAATATTTGGGGTTGGAATGGACCCCTGGAGGTCATCTAGTCCAATCCTGTGCTCAACACAGGGCCACCTTTGAAGTCAGATTCACAACTGCTGTTATGACTATGGGACCCTCTTTGAGGAAAAAGGACTGCCTACGAGGGACAGGATCCATCTGACAAATGGGACGAAAGGCTAAAGTAGGTACATCAGGGAAGGGTTGTCATCATCTGAAAAGAAGCAAAGATCTGGAGGGGCAGTGAAGAACTGTCTGGGGCACTGCACGATGGAGGATGTTCTTGCACTTTCCCTGTAAAAGCAGCACAGCTGGGGTCCATCTTAAACACCTGCATACAAACACATGCAGCATGGCAAACAAACAGGAGAAGCTCAAAGTCTGTCCACAGCTGCAGAGCTATGACCTCACTGGGAATACAGAGAGGTGGCAGAATAGGTTGCATGACTGAAGCCTTAGTGTCTGAGCGGAGATTCTTCAGGAAAAACAGGTGAAGAAAGTGAGGAGGAGGGGTTGCACTTAATGCAAAGGAATGACTGAAATGCACACAGCTTTGCCTTGGAACTGGGACTGAGCTGCTTGAGAGCTTGTAGGTAAGGATAGGAGGAGAGACCAGCATGGGTGATGTTGAAGTAGGCATCTGCTACAGCTAGCCAGTACATGAAGTCTTCTTTAGACAGCTGGAAGAAGCCCTGGTTCTGTTGGTGGACTTTACCATCCCCACATCTGCCAGTAAGGAAATAAGATGGGGTGCAAGCAATGATACAGGTGATTGCTGATGGTAAGATGGGTAGAAAATAGACTGGACTCACACACCCAAAAAGTGATGGTAAGCAGTACCGAGTCCAGCTGGTGACCAGTTACTAGTGGTACCCTTCAAGGATCAGTTCTGGGGTCAGTATTGTTTAAAGCCTTTATTACCTATCTAGATGATGTAATAGACTGCACACACAGTAAGTCTGCATACAACATTAAATTGAGTGCTTCAGAGTAACTTGCAATTCAGAGGAGTCTGAACAGACTGGAGAAATTGGCCAGTGGGAGCCTCAAGAAGTTCAGCAAATGGAAATGTCAAGTCCAGCACCCAGGGCAGAACAACTTCCTGCAATAGTGCTGGCTGGGGGCCAGCTGGCTAGAAAGTAGCTTTGCAGAAAAGTATCTGGAAGTACTGGTGGACAACCTGAACATCAGCCAGCTATGTGCCCTTGTGGCAAAGGGCATCCTGGCCTGCATTAGGAAGACTCTTCCAGCAGGTTGAGGGAGGGTGATCTTTCCTCTCTATTCAACACTGGTGAGACTGCAGTTGGGAGTGCTGTGTCCAGTCCTGGACAAGTGTGAAATGGATGCAGTAGACTCTGTCCAGCAGAGAGTCAATGAGGTGCTTAGGCACCCAGAGCACATGTCATAAAAGAAGCAGCCAAGAGAGTTGGGTTTGATCATAAGTTTCAGAGGAAATAGTCTTGCTGTCTAAAAATACCTAACGGATGATTATAAACAAGTGGGGCCAGACTTTTCTGAGAGTTGCACTATGGAATGACGAGAGAAAACAGACACATGTTGCAGTGTCTCAATATAAGAAAAGTTTTTTCATTATGAGGGGATCAAGCACAAAGAGGTTGCCAAGAGAGTTTGTAGAGTCTCCACCCTTGGAGACATCCAAAACTTAACTGGACAAGCCAACATACTCAAACTGAATTTGCTTTGAACGGAACGTTGTACTAGGTGGCCTCTAGAGTCCCCTTCCAACTTATATGGTTCTGTGGTTCATGATTCTTTGAAAAAATTATTTTTACATAGCCCCAGTACTAAATCTATTTATATTTTATTATTCTTCACCATTTGCTTTAGTTCAATCTCACCACTGTAGTGAACTGAAACTCATCTTTTTTCTTTTTTCCCTTTCTTTCATACTTCTTTCTTTTGAAATGTGACAGAATGGGACAAAATCTTTATATCCCTTTCATCTACTTCTCAAGAATGTGACTACCTCCAAAGTACTTCCCAAGAAACTGTCTGGCACAATTACAGAGCAGAAGTCTTTCCCAGTTAATTTATCTTCTGTTATTTTAGAAGGGAATAAAATCTGAAGAATTTGTTTCTGTAAAACAGAATAAAAGTCATGCTTATATAACAGGGAACAGTTAGAATGCCTTCTTTCTAATCAGTTCTCTGCAAAAACTTAAACCCTCTTTAATCTCTCCCTTGTCATCCAGTATCCTGCTATTTATTAGGAAGTAGTACCTATATCTTTGTACAAGTTTTATTTCAAGTTCTGCTTTCTTATATAAAAAGTAATTCTTCTAAAAGAAAATTATTTTGTAACTCATAGGCACTTATGATTTTTAACAGTAGCTATCTTCTTTAAGCTTTCTCAGTGTAACTGATATATTCTATGTCAAGAGTTTTGATCTTGATAGCTACTTAATGGATATCATGTAAAGGGATACATAAACTGTTAATCCAAATGCTGTGCTGTTATATTCAAGAGATGTGACATGATGTGTTTTATACAGATGAAGTTATACAAGGAAGGATTTGGTATCACTATTATTTAATAATTGCAGGGAAAGGTTTATTCAGCTAATTTTTTTGCTAATTATTTGAAGTAATCAGAGTTCAAAACTTTTAATTTCAATGTAAAATCTGAGTACATGGCCATTTATTTCCTGCCACTTTAGACCAGATTTATTGATGTTCATAACTGAAAAGACTTTGATGTAGAAGCATGCACGTTTGATAATCTTTAAGTAAATTATTATGGTTCTGCTAGTTGTTGGCTACAATTAAAAAATTCCTTCATGCATAAATAAAAGAGCTTTGAAGGCCACAGGCAACCTGAAGACTGCACTTTAACAACTGGAGAACTATGCAATTGTGGGTTTTTTTTTTTAAAAAAAAGCTTTTAAAAGCATTTAGAATTCTAGTCAAATCACTTTTCAGACATTCCCAGAATGCTCCCCCCCATCATAAATATTAAATCAGTTGAAAGTGAGTGAAGCCAAGTTTGAAGACCTCATCCTGTTCACAATCACTCCAGCTCTTTTGCTGTGTTCTAAGCTGTTAAATATTCAATAGAATAAGAAGTGGAGGATGGGTCTCTTGCTGGGTAAGTGCCACCAACCTCACTCAGAATTCTTCTGGCACTCCCTTTTGCCCAGTTAAGATTTAATTAATGCAAAGATGAAGAGCTTTTAACAAGTAAAAAAAAAGGAACAATACTATCTTCAACCTTTTACGTCAATATAAGCATTTACTTGACTAATGAAGCATCTATATACTTCATGAAGCAGACAAATTGTTTAAGTCTATTCTGGCACCTGTTTGCACAATCAAAACTTGGGCATTTGTTCTTCTAGCAGCATACTGGGTAAAAGATGACACTCAATGACATTCCCCTGTTGTTTTCTTTTGCAACATAGAGTTGGTTTATGTATATAAACAGCAGAACAGAGCTCTTGGCTGGGAATTCTAAATAAAATCCCAAACACACTAAAAATTATGGTGATGGGTTCCTCAAGCCACAGCCTTTCCCAGGTATTTTTATGCAGTAGCTTAGGTTTCTCCTTTTATTTAATACATTGTGGGTTTTGGGTTTGGGTTTGGTTGTGGTGGTTTTTGGCTGTTGTTTGTTTGCTTGTTTTGTAGAAAGTATTTATAGTTGTCAAATCCTCTCTTGTACTGCATAAAACCCCTGAATTCCTGACTTGAAATTCTTCAGTCCCTGAGTCAGCAAGGTGTCTTACCACCCAAATCTGAGTAAGAGACATAAGCATTACGACAGTTAGAACTACAACACCTATAAGTTACACACCCCACTTTATATGTCACAATGCACAGTTGGGCAGATAGATAAATTATCATTGATTGAAGGAGGAATAAGTACACATGCAATTTCTCAACATCTAACATATTAGGACACCTACACTGAGCAAAACAAAATAATGAAGACATGGGTATATGCAGAATTCTTCCTTTCACCTGTGTTTGATGCTTTATCTCAGGGGTAACATTTGGTTACCATTAAAGAGAATTAAAAAACATATTTAGCATCTAGGTCGTAAGAACATTTCTGTGACTCTAGTAGAAGACTCCTTAACTTGGCAGCTATAAACCTTCTGCAATATGTAGTTCAATCCTCCTGTCATAATCAGAAACTAGATGCAAATATACTATTATTCTATATTGTTATTCTATACTATTATTACCTATTAGTTGTAGGTAACACTTTTATCTTGAACTGTCAATTGTATTGTCACAGTATCTATAGTTTTCCAAAATCTCTCCTATCTGTTGTGTCCAAGATGCTTAGACAGACTTTGTGGAACTTCTTTTTATCACTCTTATTAACTCCAGCATCTTTGTTATATGATAGCAATTTTGGGAAAGTTTTAGCCTTAGTCTTTCTCTGGGTAGTCCTCATAGGCTTCTGAAGTGCTTACATGTCTTTTTGAAGTGGATTTAAGCTTTGAAATTATGTAATCATAGATACATAAAAACCTACTTTAGGACACAAAGGTAGGAGGAATTAGAACACACCAAATGTGTGTCCACTCAGAACCCCTACATAATCCTCTGTCAAACCCAGAGCTAACAATATTTTTACCCTTAAAGTTTCTCAGTCAAAGATTTCTTCTAGGTTCCTTCTAAGTTTTAAAGAATCATTTATCTGCATATCTTAATCTGGTAGGAATCCTCTGATTGCAAATTTCTCCAACAGTCTTTTCAAGATCAGCTACATCAAGAAGGTATCTTCTGAGCATAGCTATTGTGAAAAAAAAAAACCCCAAACAAAACCCCTCAACCCACAGAGTTCAAGCCACTGTCACTTAAGAACATGACTGAAGAACTGGTAAGCAATATCTGATATCACAGTGTGCTGGCTAGGACACCTTCCTAAGAAACAGGATACATGAATTTGAGACTTTCTGCACTTTGAAAGAAGCTTCAATAATAAGTTACTTTCTTAAAAAAAAGCCCAAACTGTCTGTGAGGGTCAGTATCTCTGGTATCTGCCCAAAGACATGTATGAGAATGCCAGTGGTGAGGGGTGTTCTGTTTTCATGTTTGTTACTGGTATTTCTGCAGCAGTAGAGGAAGTTATTTCCAAATCTGAAGAAAAATAATTTCAGCTTACTTTATTTGGATGTGAAAAAAACCACACTCTTCCTGAAAGTGTAGAAGAAAAATATAAAACATTAGAATCTAGTAAAGAAGTATGCTTCTCCTATTCTTATTGGGTTTACTGTGTTTCAGCTTTTCATTCCTTTCTCTCTCAGTTTTATCTGAGATGAATGGTTAAGAAATAGGTACATGTTCTTCGCTTTGTTCAGAAATATCAATAACTTTAAAAGTGATTTGTTAATGACCTCTGGCACATTCTCTTTAGTAAGGCTTGCTCTGCATGGTTTCTGAATATAGACATGTTGAGGTAAGTTAAAGTGTACCATGAATTATTCCCCACAGACAGGCAAAAGTTTGGACAGTCTTACCGAATGCAAACCTTCTTTTGCTGAAAGAGTGGATGACTTAATACTTTTCTGGTTTTCCCAGGGGCTCTCAGTAGTCTTTTGAGGCACTATTTTGGAAAGGAATTAATTTCCCCCAAATAATCCAGATCTTGTATCCAGGGCATTACCTCCTTTGGGGTCATATTCAATTTCTTTATAAAAGTTACTGATCCTCACTGCCTCAGTGAATGGGACTCAGTTTTTAGACTCAGCTTAAACTATTTTGAACACAGTGCCATTTTGACTGCAATTATTAAACAAACAAACAAGACCACCAAAAAAACCCAAACAAAACCCCCAATAAATGGAAAAGGACAAGATTGTGATTTGACCTATATAAGCAAGTAAACAAGCAGAAAGCACCCTCTCAACATACTATATGAGTACTGAAGTTTCTGGTTGGGTTGTGGTAAGCAAAGCGGCATCTGGTGTGCACACAACTATGGTGCACTTCACCATCCTATAGCTCTTATCTGTGGCTGAGGGTAAGAGGAGTAACAAAGTCATCAACTCTGGGTCTCAGAGACCTTCAGAGGCAACTGTGTTAAGTAGACATAAGCTAGGGCAGCTCCACAGGCTGCTCAAATTTATGCTGGAGGCCACATTAGCTCTGTTAAACTGTTAAAAAAACAGCATGTATTTTAAAGCCATTTTACAATCCCAAAGAGTAGATTTGCTGTACTATGGCTCCTGAGTCATATGCATTGGTCATTTGAGGTGACTGTGTGGGCCAAAGTATCTGTCCTGTGTCAAGTCATACAACAAAGGTGAGCTAATGGTAAATGGCTTCAGTCAGCAAGTTTTTATCTCTGATTTATCCTTGTTTCCTGCTCCCTTTGATACAGCATGCTTAATGTGACAGTGCAGTTTCTCTATGGACCAGAGAAAACTCTGGTTGCTGAAAGTGGAATGCATCTGTGTGACTGATCAATAAGCTCCTAAGTGGAAGGAGGCACAGAGGAGATGGGCACAGGTGATGTGCTCATGAAGCTCAGGGAAGAATACAGGGAGTAACTACAGGTGTTGTAAAGAAAGCTGAACTTACCTGAACACAAAGGGGACCAGAAGTGTGGCCCTTGTGTTAGATACATGGCTGTATCAGTTGAGTGAATCAGCTGGTTGTGTAAAGGGTGTTCCCTGAGTTAATCAAACAGTGTGAATGTCTTCCTGATTTAGCCAGACCAGCATGGGGGAAGTGTACATGTGGCTCATAAAAACTGAGCAACCAGCAAAATGAACCTTGAAGAGAGCAGTGGGCTTGAGCTGACTTCAACCCATGTAATCCTTCTCGGCAATTAAGGATGCCCAGCTTTGTGGCAGTGAGCATACAGAGACCAGTAATGGGAATCATGTTTGTACTGTGATCCAGCTATGTATCAACTGCTGTATTGTGCTTGTGCTGTGGTATCAATCAGTACATTGCATTCTGCTAAATCAAAGTCCTGTGTAATGTCAAATATCTTCAGATAAGTAAATCTGATATTAAAACATGAAACCTTCCTCATGTGGAATACCTAAATGAAGCTGATCAGAGTACTGGACACTGACGGTCTGGTACCAATGTCAGGGCAGCACATGAGGTGATATGTGCAGAGAGACTAAACCCTTCTTAGAGTCTCAGTGAGCTTGAAATAACTTCTAAGATCAATATTTTCAAGGCTGTAAGAGACTTCTGTAGAGCAGATTACTAACAGTCAGTGAGAGAACTGGGACTGGAATATCGACTTTATTCCATATCTTTCACCAATGTAAGCCCCAATTTAAACAAGAAAGGGGGTGTTAAAACTGAAGGAAAGCTTTTACTTCCAATGGCTGAGATTTCATCAGTGTGGCTCAGCACAGGACTCCTTTCTGAACCCAGCACCTCTGGCCCAATGGTCACATTAAAAAGAAAGTTGATGTCCTAGAAGAGACATACTCCATGCCTATATGGCAAATAAAGAAGTGTGGTGGAAGCATAGAGTTCAACGAAGTAGAACAGTCAGGTGATTTTAATTCTGCGTGTGACAGCGATTGGCAAATATTCTAGAGATCTTACAGGCTCACTTTGAAAGGACAGAGGTGGCAGAAAAAACACAAAACCCACATTAAAAGCCTGCAGGATTTTAAGAAGATTATTAAAGAAGATAAAGAAGTGACCTAATTATGTTTTGTAAACGTATCTGTTTATAATGATATTTACAGTACAGCAAAAAAGGCATAACAATGGCCAAGACAGACAAATGCAAATAGAAAATAAGGTTCAACTAAAGCACAGTGATTAACGGTGCAAAGAAAGACTTTAGCCAGTGATGCTGCTACACAAAACAGTCGGGAAAGGGCTAACACAGCTGCTCAACTACATCAATATCACACCTCCTAGAATATGTAAATTGTGACATGCAATGCTCCAGACCTTCTGTAATTCACCTCTCTGTATTTGCGTTCAAATCCTATGACCCTGAGAGTCTCCATCTTGTGACTTCTGGCCTGAAGAGACAGATTAGCTAAATAAATTACCCGTTAGTATGAGGTAACTGAATGAAATTCTAGAGGTTATTTCATACAGGAGGTCAGATTAAATGATTAAATTTTTTGTCATCAGGTCTTCATGGTTTTGGAAATGCATGGTAGAAATGCATGCTTTCAAACAATATTAATAAGCTGTAGGCATGTTTTTGTGCTTTTAGTTATCTTCCTTTAAGCAGCTAATAATCATAGCAAATTCCAAATAGGACTTCTGCTTCTGTACCAGTCAGGGGGTTAGCTCATAGAATAGTTTCTAAAGTTCAATAGTTTGAACTTTAAAGTTCATCCAGTCCAACCCCCCTGCCATAGGCAGGGACATCTTTCACTAGATCAGGTTGCTCAAAGCCCTGTCCAACCTGACCTTGAACACATCCAATGATAGGGCATCCACAATTTCTCTGGGCAACCTGTTCCAGTGTCTAACCACCCTGATAGTAAAAAATTTCTTCCTTATGCCCAGTCTAAATCTACCCTCTTTTGGTTTAAAACCATTACCCCTTGTCTTGTCACTACAGGCCTTGGTAAAAAGTCCCTTCCATCTTTCTTATAAGCCTCATTTAAGTATAGAAAGATCACAGTAAGGTCTGTCCAGACCCTTCTCTTCTCCAGGCTGAACAACCTCAATTTTCTCAGCCTTTCCTCATAGGAGAGGTGTTCCATCCCTCTGATCATTTTTGTGACCGTCCTCTGGACCTGCTCCAACAGGTCCAGGTCTTTCTTTTGCTGGGGGCCCCAGAGCTGGAGACAGTACTCCAGGTGAGGTATCACAAGAGCAGAGCAGAGGCAGAGAATCACCTCCCTCGACCTGCTGGCCACCCTTCTTTTTACGCAGCCCAAGGTACGATTGGTTTTCTGGGCTGCAAGTGCACATTGCCAGTTCATGTCCAAAATGCTCACTGGATATCCAGGTTTGTGTTTCCCTTGGGTAGTAGAAAAAAGTGTATTATAGTTCTGAGTGTAATGGCCTTTTCTTAAAAGAGTCTTTTGGATGTGATAGGTTTCTTCTGGGCCTTTATCCAATGCCTCTGCATTAAAGGAGAAAATATTTTATTATTTTAAACCAGGGCTCACACAGTGGTGTAAACCGGCTTTGAATCTTTCACTGAGTCTGGTTGTATACCTGCCCTTCTCAATCTTTTCCAGCGTTCATCTGCTATCACTGAAGGATTTCCTCTCCCATCCTACTATTCCCTTGTCAATGTTGATTTTCCAAGCTGAAGCTTCAGACAAATATTCCTTGTTTTCAACTCTCTCATCAAAATGAAAATATTGCTTATTTAGTACCTGTATGACATTTACTAAGAAAAAAAGTGCATTAACTTGCTTTCCTTTCTAATAGCTGTTGTATGGTTTTGTTGTTTGTTTTTTTTTTTAAATGACAAACCATTTGTTGCCTTAAAAAGAAGAGACCAATTATCAAACTCTGCCTTAGTAAGCACCTAATTCAAGTTAATGGGGCTACTCCCAAATAGGTCACTGGGGAGAAATTCAGACAACCAATAAAAGCTTTCAACAAAAGAACATTATTCTTTGCAAGAGCCAGAACTAAACTCAACATTATAATGGAGCTTTATGAAAATTAAAAATGTTACATTAGAAATATTACCTACTCTAAAACAGAGTACTTTTCTTCCCAAAACACTATTTTTAGTAGCAAAGTGATTCCCTTCTGCTTCCTCTCCCACTCCCCGTCATTTCAGTTCCTTTTAATAACAGCCTTGTTCATGTAGTTTAAAAAAAAATAAAACGTTGCCTTATAGCTAAAACATTCTAAAATTGAAAGTACTTTGTCTACATGAGATGATGTTATCATCTATAAAGCATATTTATTTTCTGTGGCTTAAATTAAAGCTCTTTCCATCGCTAGTACAAAGGTTCTCTTCTGAGTAATTGGGTTCAGTCACACTATTTCATCATCAGCCAAATTTTATACCTATGTTATTTTCTCTTCTATCAACCCCTAAATGTCAAAATTCAAACTGGTTACTGTCTCTACTGCTTTCAGGCAAGATAGCTCCATTTAATCATTTGTCCCTAGGAGGAGAGATGTTTCTAGAACAGAAAGACAAATAAACAGGAAAAAAAAATTAAGCAAAAAAGATATAAATCTTTCCAGATAGAAGCCACAGGATCTTACTATTCAGGCAGAACAGTTGGAAAAATCCTACTTTTCCATCTCTTTCCACAGTACTTTTCTTTATGATCTCAGGATATGCTATCACATTAATGAAACACAGCTGATGCACAAACCTCCATGCAGCAGGTACTCTGGCATTCCTAAATTTTTCTAAATTAAATATGTGTGAAAGTAAAGGGGACACTTGCTTGATGTTTCAAAAATAAGAAAGATTTGCAGGAAATGAGCATTTGGAACCTGACAGCTACATATTATTTGCACCCCATGACTCTAAGCAGATTTTCTGTGATTATCACTGTTAGCTAGCACATGTCATTATCTTTCCTATTGTGATGACTCTTTGCATCATAAGGGAACAAGCAAATTGTCTTTTTTTTAGTTTTATGTCAATATGAACTATTACAGATATCAGCAGAATGACAAATCTATAACCATAAAAATACTATGTATTTTTTAGAAGTCATGTGTGATGATGTATATAGAGACTGCTTATAAAAGCTTATGAAACACTGAAGGTGTAGACAGAAACACTGGGAGTAAGTCAGTATTACACAAACATATGTGAATAAAGTCACTCAGATCCGTTGCCATATTTGAGTATAAATCTGATGCACCTTCATTTCTAGTTCCTCTTATGTTTCCTTCAGAAATCTTGCTATGTGTAAAATTAAGAGCAGGCAACTGACAGGAACAGAAATTATAAGAAGTTGGATTTCCTGGTTTCAGCCTGGATAGAGTTAATTTTCTTCTTAGTAGCTGGTACAGTGCTGTGGTTTGGATTTAGTGTGAGAATAATGTTGATAATACACTGATGTTTTAGTTGTTGCTAGGTAGCACTTATCCTAAGTTAAGGATTTTTCAGTTTCCCATGCTCTGCCAGCAAGCAGATGTACAAGAAGCTGGGAGGGAGCACAGCCAGGACAGCTGACCCGAACTAGTCAAAGGGATATTCCATACCATAGAACGTCATGCTCAGTATATAAACTGGGGGGAGTCGACCAGGAGGGGCCGATAGCTGCTCAAGCATCAGTCAGCAGGTAGTGAGCAACTGCATTGTGCATCACTTGTCTTTTCTTGGGTTTTATTTCTCTCTCTTTTTGTTATATTCCTTTTCTTTACTATTATTATATTTTATATTATTATATTTTGTTTTATTTTAGTTATCAACTGTTCTTATCTCAACCCAAGAGTTTTACTTTTTTTTCCAATTCTCACCATCTCACTGGGAACAGGGAGGAGTGAGCAAGCGGCTGTGTGGTACTTAGTTGCTGGCTGGGGTTAAACCACAACATTGGAGAAAAAAACAGAACCACTCAGCTTCATCTATGAAGTGTCATCTTTATTGGAAAAAGACAAAAGGAGGGGTTTTTTTTCTAGTCTCTCTTTTTTCTATTCTCTATTTTCCACATCCTTTCTCAATTTAAAATTTCAAAATAAATTGTTTTCAAAAAAAATTTACATTTTCTTCAAAGATATATTTCTAGAATTAAAGCAGAAACGGAAACCTTTTTCCTTTGAATTTGTTACTGTATTTTTTCAGTGTAAATTGGCAAACTCATTAGTTAACTGTTCAAAAATGTAAGCTGTTAGAACACATCTATAAATTAATTTTTATGTTTTGCAGAAAATAGAATTCCTGTTAAGAGTTTAAATTGGCAAGTATTCCAGAAATTTTTACAAAATTGAATACTAGGGAGAAATTATGAAGACTGTATATTCTAGACTTAAGAAATAGAGCAGGAACTTTTAGTTGTTCCTAAAAATGCTTAAATCTGTAGTGATAATTCCAAACTTGTTTGACTTTCCTGGGTAGAAATTATTTATATGAGTATGAACTATTGTTTTTTGTAGAGACTTGGTCAAAAGCTGTGACTTTTCAGACTTGCAGCCATTCTCCTTATCTTTCTATGTAACTGCTAAATATGTCACCCTTTCCTGGAGAGGAATGGTCTTACATGTTTCTGGAATTACAAGTACTGAGTTTTGTAAAGACACGATCGCTGCTGTGAAATACAGAATGCACTTAAAAAGCAGGCAGTAAGTGCCCAGCACCATTCTTCACACATTTCTTCTGTAAAACCTGGAAATCCATAGTGAACAATTACAATATACAATGAGATTCCTAGGCCTTGCTGACCCGAGGAAATTTGCAATGGCTGGGAGGAGAATAAGGATCGCTAAAGTACGAAGGAGCATAAAGTTCCCAAGCATCTGGTTACTGTGGCAGGGACAAAGAAGAAATAGCTGCTGGGTCTCCTTTTTAAAGACTGTGATCATAAGCACTATAGTAAGAAGGAATGGAGTGAAAAGAAGATGGGCTTTACACCTGAATGATAAGTATTAATGTATCTTAAGCAGCTTAGGAATCACTCTCAATACTACTAGAGCTAACGTCTTTCACAGTTCATTTGTGGGAATGCAAGACCTACATTTGGCTCCTGAAGCAATCTTCCTTTTGCACCAGAATGAAACAGAATTGCAGTTTTCATCTGCAGAATTATTTGTATCTGTTCATAATGATTCCTTAAAACAGGAAATTAGCTGCAATGTGTGGCTATTAATGGAAGCGTTGGATACAGCTATTGCATACATTCAAGCAGAAATTAAATTCTTATTACGCAGTCACATTCCTGTGGCTAAATGGGTCCTCTTGTTGGTACAACAGCACCAAAAAACATTTGGAAAGTAGTTTCTGGCTTCTGTGATTCTGGCACTGCCCTGCAAGAATGGTAATAATAGTGATATGGATAACGTCTTTGTCAGTTACTAGTGTTTTCTTTGTACTAAGAGTTCCCACAGTGTGGTCACGGTGGTGGCCCTGATAGATTCCTGTTTTACTAATTCCTCTACCTGCTACAATAATAATAAAATAACTGATTTATACAAGGAGGACTATTTTATGAAATTCACAGAATCAAGGATTATCTATTTCCTTATATGCTGCTCCAGAACTGAGAACACAAGCAAGTGGGTTTCTCAACATCTTCTCAAGTCAACCTCTAAACTATGTAATTTCAATAATTAGCTGATTTCTACCAGCTGTGGGACTACCACAACAATTCCTCCTCTGTCCTTTGATACAAGCCTGTTTCTCTTTGTTCAAACTTTAACATAAAAATTGCTGGATATTTTTCATAGCGTAAAACTTTTTAGTACTTCTACATCTTGTTATGAAGTAAACCAAGCATTGTTTTAGTATTCAAAGTTCATTTTTACAGATATGATTCAATTAAACAGTAAATACAATTATTCGATATTTCATAAGCAAAATAATTAAGTATTTTTCTACTTTATATGGAATTACAAGTCAAAGAACAGTATTTAACAAAAAAATAGCCATGCAAAATGTATTTATGAAACAGGATGGAGGCAAGCACCATTTGTTTTAGAAGCCTTTTATAACTAGTAGTAGAAGGGTCCTGATAAATTTCCATATTATGAGCTTGGGAATAATACATAGCGTAATGAGAAGCAAACGGTGCAAAGAAGGTTTTGCCTTCTCAGTGGTGACCATTCATGACTGAATCGTTATGCAAAGCACGTAACAGATAAGGAAACAAACAAAAACAACCAAAAAAACCCCAAATAGAAAACCTATCAGAATTAGTTCTTTGCATGTGACTCTATATAATAAATGAGTCACAGCACCCTGAATATGTTGAGTGGGAATCAACTAAATGTATTACAATAAAAGGTACGGCCTTCTATGCAGAATAAATACTATTCAGAATATCTCAATTTGGCATTAAAGAAAAAATTAAAAAGTATCCTTTTCTACACAGGTAATATTTTATAGATTAACGAAGCAATAAATCTGGTGTCCATAACTGTATCCATACTTATTTAAAGATACAGCAACTCAAAATGTGTCATTTTAAACATGGTATTTGAGCTTACTCTGAAGAAAATTAGCAACATTTATGGTAAAGTGCTTTGACAATGAGGACATATATAGATTCTACTTTATATGATCAATATTTTATTAAACAGTCAAATAGATACCCAGCTGAACACTACCTCACTGAAATCAGAAAATTGGTTGTGGGTGGGAAAGAAAGATGGGTGGGAAAGGAAGATGGGTGGGAAAGAAAGATAGGTGGGAGAACAGAATTGATGAGGTCAATTCTGGGTCCCTCTCTTCCTCAGATCTTTGACTTTCTGAAGAATTTTAGGTACTTCTATAATGTCACCCTGCCAAGTTAAATTAGGCTTTTTCATCTTCCATTAAACACATAGGAAATACTAATTAACAACTGTTTAACCAGTGAACAGTTACATAAAAGGTGGACACAAGTACCTTGTGCTTGTAAATACACTCTAAGTAAGTGAAAAATATCTATCTGCTAAGGGCTTATGGGTATGTGTTTATGAGTAAAGTTTCTCACATACAGAATACTTCTGCTAAATACAAAGGTATATATGAAAGTTGACTTCCCAGAAGGCTAGACAGTGTAGAAATTACTCGAACTCTAGGAGAGCTCTGGGTGATAAAATCTAAGTTAGAAGGGACTGAGATGAGCTGGGCTTCTCAGGACAATGACTCAGATTCACCCATTCCCAGGTCAGGATTAAGGTGAAACCACACCAGGGATCCTTTAACTCACAAAACACAACTCGTACTTGCTCACAGCGGGAATTGGCACGAAACCACCTCGGTAGCCCGTGTAACCCGCGGTAGCCCTCCCTCCACAAACACACACTACAGGCCTTGCTTATCCGGGGATCCGTTCAGGGAGGAGAACGAGGCGAGTCCTCCCATCGGGTCAGGAGGTTCAGAGCGGACCCCCTCGCTTTCCAGACTCCCTCTCGGAGAGGAGCCCGGCGGCGGCTGGATCTGCTCCCAGTCCCAGACCTGGTCAGCGGTTTGTGTCAAAAGGGATGGGGGGGGTTACGGGAGAGGAGAGAGAAGGAGGAAAAGCAACGAGAATGCTCTCACCGGCCCTGGCTCCAGCACCGCTCCCCTCAGCCGAGGGGGCCTGTCCTGGAGGGTGCGCGCACGCAGGACTTCAGTTCGCGCCCTTTTATCCTCTCCTGGCCCCTCCTTCGGGCGGGCACTCGAGCTCATTAGGCTAATTAGGCATCACGGGCTTTCAGAACCTTCTGGAAATGGGTCGGAGGGCTTGGGGAGTAACTTCTCCCTCCCTGCAGACATGGCCGTTGTTTGATCTTTGCCCGTACGGGGCGACCTGCCCCGCTCAGCATGTCAGAACCGGGAATCTGCGCAACCTCCGGCTCGGCGTGGCCTTCTGCACCTGCTGCTTCACCTGCGCCTTCTTCACCTGCCGCTCACCGTTGTGACGCAGGTTCGTTGTTACGCAGAACTTGCCCCTCCACAATGTTGGAGACATTAACTCTTTCAGTCCCTCACAAACACTAAGCTCCTTTTGGCTTTTACTGGGACTTAAGAACAATCTGAGCCTTTTCCTGCATCTCCCCTTTTTAGCAAACCTCTCATATGTTCTTCCCTTTCTTTTTGCCTTTGACAGCGTAACCCCTGAAGCTGTATCAGAATTTACTAGCTTTATGTTTACAGGGAAGTGGGTAGATTGAAGATGTAAAATATTTCAGAAAGAGATAAAAGCTCGTATAAGACTGTGATGTTTCAGGCTACTGACAATGAAGAGTGACTACACAGTACGAATAGTAACTCAAGGAGGAATTTTAATACACTAAAAATGTTTTTAAAATATCTTAAACATATAGGTTGCCTGGAGCAGCTGTACATCATCTAATCCTAAGTATCACTGCTGTCACCCTAAAATATTCCATAAATCACAGGGAATGTTATAGTAACAAGCAACTTAAGGAGAAGCAAATAATTTTCCTTTCCTTGGTATTGTCACCATGATTATTCTGTTTCTTCAAGTTCTTAAAAATGTTATCTACCTTCAGCAGAAAGTTGTCTACTTTAATGGTTTGTGGACCACACTACACTGCTCCAGTTGCCATGGCAGGTGAAAAACTAAGAAAATTGCAAAATTAACAACTAGAGGTGTGTGTGTGGGGGGTGTTTCTTTTGGTATTTGTTTACCTATTAAATTACCATAGATTTAACATTGTTTATTGCTTGGCATAACTGCTTCCAAAAGAAATACTGCTTCTGTACGTATTCTAACAGCAAATGCTATTTGCTATTCTGCTTTCCACGTCAGGACTCAGAATGAGCTTCCACCTCATGGCTTTTTCAGAGCAATACTGCAAAGTCAACATTTGGAAAAAAATGGAAGGGCTCAGATATGTATTTAGGTATGTAAAGTTCTTTCTCTGTTTGCATTTTTATAGAGAAATAGTTCACATCTGACTTCAGTTGTGTTGGTAAAATGCATGAAGACTGGCCAAGTGTCATTCTCTGAGGTGTATGAACACTTAGATTACTAGTCTGAAGGACACTGACCTGAGCATCATTGCATAAATATCATTTCAATCAAGGAAAGTCATACCAAATTGAAGATAGTTCTTTCATTAACTTGTAAGCTAAAAACTTGTCCAATGAAAGACAAGATTAATGTGTTTGCCTTGAGGAAAGTATTCTCTGAATATCAATTTGTGTATTTGTTTTCTTCTTTCCTTAAGAAGTCTGTAGAGACACCTTGTGGGTTTGAATCTGTTTTGTCTGAACTGTTTGTTAGTGGAATGAATTACAATGCAGTTCTTCCAGTAGACTCATGGAGAAAGAATCTAAGCTCTTATAAAAAGAGGAAATAATGGCTACACAGTTGGTTTTCTGTCATATGCTTTTGTAAACCAATGTTACGCATTAAAAGCTGAAAGCTTAAAAAAAAAGAAAGTTGGAATCTAAATGTAGAATTCGGTTTGGGAAGGGGAAAGCTGTTGGTTTAGGCTAACAATAAGCCAAACACAACCTTGAAAAGGGTTTACTAAGCCATCAGATTTACACTGTGTGATGAATGAGATGAATTTGACCTGTAGTTTAGGTTTGTCAGGGAACATCAGGATATTGAGAGACTGAGGAGTTTAATAGAGTCATCATTTCTCCATGGATAACTAGCCTTCAGAAGATATTTCTGGTTTTTGTTCCAGTCTTTTGTGCAGTTGATGAATGAGTTTCAAATACTGATCTCTACTGTTTCTCTCTGACTCTCCCCAGCTGGAGGCAGAAGACATGAGAAGAAAACTAACTCCCTTGGGACAGGTAAATCACACAAAATATATAACAGAAATGACAGCATTGAGATAAAAATCTGGAATCCATCTCCAGCTTCATTATTTTCTAAGGAATGATAGGACACAGAAGTCAAATATATAGAGAAATGTTTTCTTATTATTATACTTTACATGAATACACACACACTAAAACTCAGAGCTAACAGAATGCTGAAACAGCAATAGCAGCCCAGAACTCATCAGTATAGATTTCGGGTACCTGTTGTGGCTGGTACACATTCTCTTAAATTAAAATTTCCTCTGAATAACATGTTGGTAATGGTGGGGGTTTTTTGGTTGTTTTGGGGGGTTTTTTTGGTTTTTCTTGTTTTTTTTTAACATAGTTCTTCCCAATGAATATCCAGAGACATACCTATGAACTTATAGAATGAATATTTTAAACTCCTTTTTATTATTTTATGCTCGGTGAAGCAAATAAATATTAAAACAGTTGCCTTCCAGAGCATGAAAATGTTATAGTTTCATATACAATTTTTTCATTGATAGTTGCTATAGTAATTGTAGTCACTATCCAGGGCAAAATCATTCACATTAAGTTGAGATGAAGCTTTACTGCCAAGAGCAACATACATCACTCCATTGTGTGATGTATACTTCTGTGCTTATAAAATTAATGGTGGCCACATGCTAGC
This sequence comes from Harpia harpyja, assembly GCF_026419915.1. Taxonomy (NCBI): domain Eukaryota; kingdom Metazoa; phylum Chordata; class Aves; order Accipitriformes; family Accipitridae; genus Harpia; species Harpia harpyja. The sequence goes on from NC_068943.1 coordinate 10,903,431, forward strand.
ATATTTTCCTGATGAAAAAGAGGTGTTTTCTGATCAACCGGGTTAATGTGTGATAATTGACACACTCTAAAATCCTAGTGAAAACAAAGAACTTAGTTAGAAATAGGTTCATTTCGCTGACTGACAGCTCATCTTCCAAAGATGAGACTGGAAACTAAAATTTAAAGCACTGTTGAATACTAAAACCCCAAACTTACAGAGCCCCTGCTATATATGGTATTTTATTCTTTCTCTTCTTCCCCCCCAGTTTTTTCCTTCTGTGTTTCAAAAGCTTCAAGACACAAATCTTTCTCTTAGTTTGTATATCTCCTCTCTCTCTCCTCTCTCTCTCTCCCTGCCCCGCAATTTTCTGTCTCTTTCTTCCCCCTCACTTCCAATTAAAATACCTCCTTCCTCACAGATGCCAACTATCACTTCTTTCAAAGAAGGCCCAATTTATGCATATTAAACTAAACTGATAAATTATTCTCAATTTGCATTTAGACTAAAATAAAGAATTGCATACCCAAATATTGGCAAATTCTTCCCAGTTATAATTGTTGGTCCAGTAAAAGATACTATCTTTATCCACAGCCTTGTCTGTCTTCTAATGTTAGACCAAAATAGTTTCAACAGAATATCAGAATAATTTCCGTTAGGTCCAGTAGGGTTTTTAAGTGTAAATACTGGTAAGAAGATATGTCTCCATTTCCGTATGAAAAATGATCTAATTGGAGCATTGTCTAACCAAGTCTCGGAGAAGTGTACTAAAGTATAATAGTAACAATGAAATTACCATTTACGGTAATTGGCTTATATAGGTATTCACAATAAAACATTTCTGATTCCTGCCAGTTTCAAAGAATAAAACTTGCTATGTGTAAAGATAAGTTTTGCCTCAGAACCTTCTGGACACTTTGATGAAAAGTGCCATAGAGATTTTCCTATTACTCATTTTAGCAAGTATTAAAATACATCTAACATTTAAAGATAAACTACTGGAAATTGATGTTTGATTTAAGCTACCAACAAAATCCATTTATTACATCAAAAGGTTAAACACAGAGGTTTCCTCAGTACTTTTTCTGGTTAATTATGAATACTTCAAGCTTAATAATACTTATTTTTTGATCAAGATGATAGATGACATAAATTAACAAACTTTCAACTTTGGTATTGGGTCATTAGTTAACATTTGCGAAGCGCTTAGGAAAAGTCAAGCATCACACATGTACCATGCAGTAAAAAACTTGAAATTTCACTGGTAGTTATTCTGACAGAACCATTCTCAAATTCCTTACAAACATTCCCCTTCATCTACTTTCTTACTTGTTCCTCAGTTCCCACACTTGCATGGAATACTGTAGCTATCTTGCTGTATTGAAGGCAAGGATGATTCCAGAGAGAAAACAGTTGTTAAATAACATCAGGGTAGAGACCTATATGCTAACAGGTGCCCTGAAAGCTTGATAAGCAAGCTTATGAGAAGAAATTTAACATACTTGTTCTTCTTCATTGTTATTACCAATATTGTCAAGAATAATAGAAAGGGATAAAAATAAATGCAAGCCTTTGCTTAGATGAAGTTCTTGCCATCTTGGGAGATGGCAAGAACTGTGCTTTTCTTCAGCATGGGCTTGTGTACCTAGTGACTTGCAAAATGGACCAGAGTTGACAGAAATTGCCAAATCCATACAGACATCCCATATAATCTCCAACCATCTCCACCTACTCTTAAACTGATGTCATTCACATGGCAGATTAAGGTAACCATAGGGTTCTTCTTGAAAAGTCCTACACTCTGTTTTCTACATAAGCAGACCACTTCTCTAAGGCACAGCAGTTACACAGTGGGATATCAGTATCCATCATCAAACAATGTACAGTTCAATCAGAGAATATACAATTTCAAACACTTTTTTTGCTCCTGTTTTTCGTAACCATTTATTAGCTAGTATACTCGATTTTGTAAAACCATTTCTGAAGCGCTTAAAACTTCTTAAGCATTGAAAGACGAACTTATGAACATGCTTCTGGGTTCATTCAGTCTGTACAGAAGCCCAGGCATTAGTAAATTAAGTGATGTTATGGTGAGGTAATTTTTTTCAGTTAATTCACTGTACTTTCTGGATCACCTGTATAATTATTACTACACAGATTAAACATTCTCAAACCAAAGAGAAATAGAAAATACAGATGATAAATTTATTTCTGTTCTATTTCCTTTATAAAGGCCTAGAAAGAAGTGTACATTTTCCAAATAAACATGGTTGTTATTTCAATTACTATGTACTACTGACATGTATTTGAATGTTTATGAACCAAACCAGTGCTGAAAGAAATGTATGATTGTTTTAGTATTCTCTATGTAAGAATCTAAACAATGGCATCTTAGAAATTATGGGGAATCCAAAGATGAGATTTAAAGTCTCTACAGAAGAATTCCTGATTTTTTTTTTTTTTTTTTTCCAAAACAGAAAGACAAATTATCCAATTCAATCTTTAATGTAAGATACACTTACTGGAATGGAAGGAGTAGGAGAAAGAACATCTGAGGCTCCAGATATGATCTAAATCTTATAGTTCTTGACAAACTGAAAAACAAAACCAAACCAAAACCTTAAATAGATATTCTGTTAATAATTGTCTAGCCTCTAGCTTTAAGTAAGTCTCTTTATAGGGTTTGCACTGATCCCATGAACTCATTCATTCTCCTCAGTAATTAAAAAAAACTATCTCTTTTATGTAGGTTTCTTAAAAGTTACATCAATCGAGCAGTTTAGTTTGAAGTCTACATACCTCCTGCTGTTACATAAAATTATTCTGGAGCATTAAAGCTAAAAAAACTTCCAATCATTCAAGCAGAATAAATGCAGAGACATTTTTGCATCACTTTATTTATTCTGGATGTTGGCCAAATTAACTTGTAATTCTAAAAAAACCACAGCTGCCAATGCAAAGTAATTTGAAGTGACAACATATCACTCTAAATAGCAATCACAGCAAAAGGTGTTACAATTTGTAAACCCAAGGTTGGTCTAGCATTTATTTTTATAACTACATTTTTTTTTTTTGTAGAATGAGGAGAGATTTGATCAAGGAAAGTCAAACTATGGTTCAAGCATTTAATTTAGAAGGGATAAAATAAAAATATTTACAGTTTACATATGTATGCATACTCTGAAAACTCTCTTGGAATTTCTGCTTTATTCTGTAAAAGAAAAACAAGGGAAAGAGTTACAGCTACTCCTAGGTTATAGTGGCTCTCAGAGGCTGAATATCTGCATATTAATACAACAGAAAATAACAGTAAAGGCAGTAAAAAACCATAAGTACAACTGGTATTTTCACTAAAGTAATAACTTGCAAAGAACATTAAATCATAGCACTGTGTATTCTTTTATTGCAATTGTGGGTTAATAGAACTGTAACTCTGTTGTTTATTTTATTCCTCTTAAAGTTATAGTTTGCAATTAGTTGGCATCCTGATGAACAGGTAGATAGATGCAGTTTTGCATGTGTATATGTTGCATGTTTTATTTCTGGCAATTATGTCAAAGGTATTTTTAACAGTTATTTTATTGGATAGAATTTGGGGGGTTGGCGATTGCATTCTGGAAAATTATAAGTTCTGAAAAAAAACCCCATGATAAAACAAATTTAGAAAAAACCCCAATTTGTTTAATTTCTTTTTAAAAATAGTCAAATTTAGTTACATGGATTTTTAAACAATAAAAAACTGTATCCACATTGAATGAGATATCAATCAGTAAAAAGCTAGTGATTCGTTCGCCTCAAAATATTTTAGGGGAATAGTGAAATAGATGAAAAATATTTTTAAATCCTCTTTATTATAAGCACAAATGCAGAAAATCGAGAATTTACTCAGTCTTCTTGGAATCATGTATTTCCAGTGGAATTTGTTTGTTTGTTTGGCTATAGTAGCTGATCCTGTATAGAAATGCCAGTGGCAGCTCCCACCGGTTAGCAGCAGTCACCTGAGCATGGGAGGTTGTTGGGAGAGAACGGGGTCCAGCCGCCTGGGCTTGCTGAGCTATACCAGATGACCTTACTTCAGTTAGGCCCTGAAGTAAGAGATCCTTAAAGTTTTCTTGTTTATCAGGCAGCTTTTTCCTCCCCTTGTGCCAGATCTTCTCCATGGAGCATGGAAGACCTCAAGGCTTACTGGTTTAGAGAAGAAGTGAAAATGAAGAATGCTTCTGTAGCCCAGTAGCACTCTCAAGAGTATATACTTACACAAATTACTGATTAGTATGCTTGCATGGGTTATGCTCCCTGCCCCCAGTAGTGCTCATGTATTTTACATAACTAATTAAGCATATTAAAGAAGCAGCCCTAGCAACAACGATCAGAATCCTATTTCACCACTCTTATATAAGTATCCCAAATAGTATGCTACAGAGTCACTTTCTCATTGCCTCCCCGTAATTATTATTGAATCCTTTTCTGTGCACTGGCAGTGGAGAGTGGAGAGCAGCTGAAGTCCAGAATAGCTGATGATTATTTCTTGGCAATTCAAGTGTTTGAGTGCCCTCCAGCTGAAGGTGATAAATAAACTCCCTTTCTGAGCAGTTTTGTGCCTTCTGGACCTTACAAAGATTATTTAGCTCCCTTTACATGGTCAGTAATGCAATGTCCAGGCAAATGAACTTTGAAGGCCCTCTGGAGTTTATATGCTGTCTATTCCTTAAACCTTTATCCAGCAAGCATCAGAATGTGAATTTTAGTCCTCAGCTACAGCAGCACAATTCCTGTATTAATCCAACAAGTTCTCTAGATTATTCTAGATGTACCATAATGTTAGATTTAATTGAAACAAACAAATACTGATAATGCCAAAATGTATCTATGTGGCCATGTATGGTAAGGAAGTGATAGACAGTGTTTCAAAAAGCTATGTAATTTTAAATATGGTTTTTATTTTCCCGATTAACTATGCAATTGGCTAAACATAAATATTTTGAAAATGCATATCATTTATTTGATTGACAGTAATGGCTTCTTTGGAACCAACCTAGTCAAGTGAATCAATACATACACTGAATACATAAATAATTTGGAAACTATTTAAGTAACTGGTGAAATTAAATAGCTGCATATATGCATACCAGCTGCACAAGAGGGGACTGTTAACACTGTAGTAATCATCCTGCTAAGCAGGCATACTGTTTTCCATAGTATGTTTCTACAGTTTTGTGCCCAGAATGCTTTTGAAAACTTATTCCTCTTTTTCCTGTTTGGATTAGTAACTTGGCTATCAAAACCTGAAGAGGATAAGAAATGTATGTGGCGGGGGAGCCAAGACTCCAAATTGTCAGAACAGTGCTGGGAACGTATGTTAATTAATCTGTCTGTTCTCTGTTCCCACAACAGTCAACATATGTAGAGTGGGGTTCAGATGAAAAAAGAGTTAAACAGTACACGGAAAATATACTTATGCCATTTCAGTCTAATCTTGTATGCAATGTTATGGAAGGATTATGTCCTGACTGGATTTGAAAGAAGAGAAGACCATATGGATCAGTTCAACGAGGATATCTTGTGTTTGTAAATAATGTGACATAAAGGAAGGAATTGATTATAATTTGCTTTGTTGTAAAACTGATGTAATGCTACTCATTTATTTATGCCTGACATTTAACATGGTTAATGTAGGCGTATTTCCTTTTTTCTTATCAAAAAAAGTATTGGATCCAGGAGAAAGATAAGTCTGGTATATTTTATTTGAAATTGCAAGTCATGGATTTTCAGAGCTTGTAACAATTAAGTAGAAAGAATACTAACACATGTGCCATGAGATGCAATCTCTATCCTTTTGTGAGTGATCAGCAAACCCCAACAATGGAAGAAGGCTCAGAGAAGATAGGCAAGGATGATATGCTCATGAAGCTCAGAAAAGAATGTAGAAAGTGACCACAGCTATCGTAAAGGAAGCTGAACTTCTCTCAACATCAAGAGGCCTGGAAGGTGGACTTTGTCATAAATAAAGAGCTGTATCAGTTGAATGGGTCAACTAATTATGTAAATGGTCTTCCTAAAATAATCAATGAAAAGTATTACCTTCCTAAGCCAGCCAGATCAACACGGTGAAAGTGTATATGTGGCTCAGGCCAACATAGAGTATAAAAACCAAGCAACCAACAGAATGAACTTTGAAGAGAGCAAAGGGCTTGAGCTGGCTTCAATCCATGCACTCCTTCCCAGAGATTGGGGATGCCCAGTGTTGTGGCAGTGAGCATGTAAAGACTGGTAATGGGAATCATGTTTGTATTGTGATCCAACTATATATTGCAATTACTATATTGTGCTTGTGTTGTGAATTCAGTATACTGCTGTATCACTTTTCTACATCAAAATCCCATGTAATGTCAATTATCTTCAAATAAGTAAATTTAGTATTAAAACAGTAAATCTTCCTCATGCGGAAAGTCTAAAAGAACTGGAGAGTATTGGACTCTGACACCCAGTAGTTTATATTTGTGAAGTATACCTAGTATTATGAAATTACCACATTTTAAAAGTAATCATTTTATTAAAGCCAGCATTGGTTGTGTTGAAGGAAATGTAGGAATTATAGCAAAAATAGTGACACCATACAGTTCAAGAAATTAAAGTTAAATCACTATGTTGACATAAATAAAATATTTACTTAAGGCTAAATTTAAAGCATGTGTTCAAAAGCCTCATCTGAATCAAGAACTGCTAATTTACTTTTCCAGGTCTTGTTTAAGCAAAGTAGTTATCGCATGTCTGAACTGCAAGGAGAAAGAGCGTTTTCAAGATGGATTTTAAATACAAAACTGTCAATATTGAGGTGAGGTGTGTTTCAGGATAACTTTTGGTTCCTTTACATGGAAATTCTTGACTTCTGAAATGAGTTTGCTGAACTCCTCCTATAATCAACAGGGAGAAGTCATAACTGTAAAGAAAATGTTATCCAGTTTAATGTCACTGTGTAAAATAGGCCAATTGATTCAAATTTCATATAATCTTTAATACATACTGATGTGTCCAACTACCCAGAATGTAAGGGTTCTTAGATTTCTTCACAGGGCCTGGAATTTTTGAGAACTATGTTTCATACAGTCCTCATTAACCTCGCCTTCGCTTGTTCCTTGATTATAGGCAGCCCACTGAATCAGAGCTCTTATGGCAAGAGAACATCCTTAGGATCTAGGTTGACCTCCTGTGAAACATAAGCATAGAATTTCACCATGCACCTGATTCTATAACATTGAGGTTAAGTATAGTCTGTTTTCATAATAGTGACCCATAACAGATGATGCGGAATGACTTACATTCCTAGACAAGTTGATCCAAGATTACCATGTATTCACTATTATTATATAAGATTCAGTCAATAATATGTATGTTATATATAGTGCGTATATATCTATATGTAGGTATACACACGCACACATATATTTCAATAAATATAGATAAATTTCCAGCAGAACACTTCAGCAGTTTTTACTTTTGCAGCTACAAAAACAGTGCAACAATTTCATCTAATTTCATGTTGGTTAGCAATAGGACTTCATAAATACATGAAGGAAGGGAATAATCAGCATATCGAATAACAATTGTTACATAAAATATCATTCTGTCTGATGTCTTCGACTAGGTAACTAAACAAATTAGAGAGCATGAAGTTTTTCTCTTCACATTACGGCCATGTTTACCTTCCCCTTAAAAAGAATGGTACAGATACTGTGTACACAGTATGTTTTTCCATTATATAACCAAATTTGGAAAACCATCAAAACATTTAGTACGTTATTTTTTTTTTCTGTAAGTGACTTTCTATGATGAAATTGTAATCCCTTCTTTCAATTTTGGCAAGTTCTGATTTTTGTCTCATTTTTTGTTTAAGTTCACTTTTCCTTTTGAATTTTTCCATTTCTGAAATGTTGAAAAGAATTTACATGTTCCAAACAAAACAAACAATTTTGTCAGAATAAAACATTCTGCTCTGAAAGCATTTGTCTGATTTTTCAGTTCACTGAAAACGATGCTGACTTTTCTTTCAGTTAGAACTTTTATATTTGTTCATACAATTGAAAATTAATTTTAAAATCAGTTCTTTCCTAATCTTTACTTAGCATATCATATATTCTTCATTGGTTTTATATGTATTTAAATGGAATTTAGTGAAACAGTGGGTCTATTTTTTTATCTCTGGGCCTGGCATAAGATAGGATTATTCTTTCCTTGCTTTGCAGACAGAAAGGCTGAAAAGGAGAAGCTGCAGAGAGCTCCTTGAACTCTTTACGTTTCCATTTTTCTTCAGTAAGCAAAGCCTATATAAAGTACTATAAAGTCATACGCTAAGTTAGAATTAATATTTGAAGAACTTTAGAACAGGCTATGCTTTTCAAGTCAAAGCATGCATGCAATTCTGCAAAAGAATACCTGTACAATTTAAATTTTTGTTGTATTTGGGTTTACGTGAATAATTTGGAAAGCATTTTTGTTTTGCATCTACATATGATATGCTTGTTTGCACAAATATGAACATTTAAAAGGAAAAAAAAAGTAGTTTGTAACTGTACTTCATGTATCTCAGGTTCTAAGCAGCTGTTTTCATCTGGGTGGATATTTATAGTGCTTAATTTTAGGCAACTAATTTAAGCACCCGGATTAGGATCTTAGTCTTCCTCTGTAATCAGTGAAGAGAGATGTGGACTTTTCCAAAAGTTGATTCATAGTAAAAGCATAACTGAATCATTCAGGCTGCACTGTCAAAATAGTCATACTTCCCTAATAATCCACGCTCCATACCCATTAATAAGCACCTTTAGCACTGCATATTTTTGGTGTGGGTCTAGCAAATTGTGACTTGGTGCTCAGGGGAAACAAGAACCTTAAATCCATATGACTTTCAAGGAGGGCAAGTTCTAAGACAGAAAGCCCTGTTTGTAGATGCAATATCATTTTACAAAGATCTCTAAGGGTCGTTGGTGGCAGATCTCTTTTGTGAAGTCTAACTATCTACCAAATTATTCAGATCATTTTATTCACATACATCCTCTTATTTGTGAGAGGAAAAACATAGCAGGGTGTAGAAACCAGACATACTTTAAAAATCTCTTCTACTTCCTGTTCAGAAAATTTAGTAAAGTAATACATGCACAGGCACAAGACTAATAATGTCCTATTCCCTTCAGTCCTCTTTAAGATAGCATTCATCTTAAAAATAGTGGTATTACTAGATCTTTATGCACATTTTTTTCTTTTTTTTTCCCCCTATTTAATAATATATTATTATTATCCTATTCCTCTTGGTGACATCTGTTAATTTCATTTGGCTGTGCAATGTGATTACATTTACCCAATTTCTTAATGATTACATTGTGAATAATTAATACTTTTATATTCAGTTTCATTGCCAGGAAAACATTTATCTAAATTACACAGAAAACCTTTTCATGTAATCAGCTGAACATGTAACTGTTTCCTCTTTTCAAATTAATCTTAACTGTTAAATGTAAAAGTTACTTCTGGAAGATTCTGTTATTCCAACAGTGCCTTTATTAAGCCTTATTGTGCTCAGAACTGTCCCCATAAGAACACACAGTCTCTGCCCTAAGTAGTTTTCATGCATCAGGAAAAAAGGAGAAAAGAAGATAGCAACTAAAATTACATGATTTGCAGGCTCAAGTCTTTTTTGTGCAGAACTGTGCACTCAGCACTGATTGCCCTTGTCAGTCTATTGTTTCTTTGTATTTTTTATCTATTGAATATTCTTTTTACCCATCAATATGTTTATTTTACAACTGATGATCAAGTCTTCAAGAATTTCTTTCTTAAACATATTGAGTAAGATTTTCATTAGTTACTAATTATGCTATATCTCCCCTTCACCTCTAGTTTCTAAGTTTACCTTCAAGAAAGAGGGACTGCTTTCAACAGACACAGGCAGTTGTTTCCTGAGAAGCAAATCCATATAAAAGATTGAAGTTGATCCCAAGATGCCAGGCACCAGTGATGAATCCATGTTTCTGAGAATCATTAGTCTGATTCAGCTGCTAGTAATTGATAGCTTTGGTAGGGCTGCATCAGTGGACAGAGTAATAGAAATACAAATTCTGCTTACATTCACTTGTTGGAATATGGAGTACAATTTAATCAGTTAAAATGCAAGATCTCATTTTGCTTTCTGGACAGTGAAAGCCCTGGAAATTTACATAGACACTGGCAATTTGGCAGGCCGCTACCTTAGTGAGATGAATTGTACATATAGGTAGAGAGAAAAAATCACAGCCTGATGCATTCTGTAATTGCAAAGTGGCACTGAGGAAACAATGTAAATTAGTAAACCTATAGTCCCTGAATCTATTTCTAGAATAGATAGTTTTGCTTACTATTCAGTATCTATCTTAGCATTACTGAGCTAATATCTAGACTGAGACAACCGCTAATGGAGATTCTGTAAGTATGATCTGTGCTTATTTTCAGCAAATCTATCAAAAAACCGCACCCTCATCCTGGAGTACTCTTTGCAATCAGTTGCACTGTTGTTATTAATGTGATACCTGAAGACTGTTTTCATTGCCCCAGTTACTACAAAAATACTTTCTTCTTGAGTCAATCTTGTTTCTGATTTAAAAAAAAAAGATTCTGAAATACAGCAGCAAAATAATAACCACATCTGACATCCAAATTAAGATACATTATTATTTCAGGGAGCACTGTTAAAAGACTGAGAGGAATTAAACAACAAGGAACAAACAAAGACAAAAGAAAAGACTTTGGAGGTCTAGGATTAAGAATGCTAGGTATTGAATGAGTGGTATTTTTCAGTAGCCATGGAGGTACAAAAAAGCTAATTGGTACAAGGACTGTAGTAAATGTAATAGCTTTTACTATAATTTATCTAGTATTGAACTGTGGCCACATAACAGTTGAATGAGGCTTTGTCTGTAGTAAGCAGAGAAAGATAATGGCACAGAACGGAGGAAGGAGAAATAAAAGATTTAAGGATCCAGAATCGAGGAATGTTAGAGCTGAGATTACTCACCAAGTGCCCACGCTAGAACATCAGACAGACAACTTTCCTTTTTCTAAAATGATTCTGTGTTGCACAACTGGAATAAAATTAGGGTAGACCATTTATCTTACACAGATGCAAAAGGAAATAATGAGTAGAATAAAGCTGCACAATGTAACAGGGACTAGAACCTGCTCCTGGTGTCTTCAAGTTCTTTGCTAAAGCATTTGAAGTAGAGACATACACGGAAAGATGCAACTCCCCCATTTGGTAGGTAATAAAGCTGGATGATCCCCAAGTGGGGAGCAGATGTATTTAAACAAAAGATAGGCAACAAATTATTTTCTGTCCTGTGATGACACAGTTCAGCTGTTAATGCTTCCAGTCTTCCCCAAGACAATATAACTTCTGGAACTAGCTTTCCTTTGATTCTTCCTAAGTGGCACAATATAGTGTTAAGTCTCCAAACATGGTGGAATGCTGAATGATAAACTCCTACTGAAAGCCCTAGGCCACTAGGAAAAGTTTCAGATAAATTGCTTATCTCATCTGTACTTCCAAGCCTTTAGAGGCTCACCCATTTCTAATTTACCATGAGAGTTGTGGGAAAATAATCCTTGCTGCTGGCAAAACTCATGGAAGTCATGTTTTGCCAAGGAAAACAAGGCCTTTGGTGGCACAGGAGGGTGGGGGTGGGGAGGTGGAGGCTGGAAAAAATTGACAAGGAATATCCAAAATTAGCAGAACATGGAATTAATTCTAAGAGCTACCATTTTATGAGATGAAGGCATGTTTGCTATCCTGTATGTAACACACCAGTTATATTTTGCTATTGTCTTAATGTTTCTGTGTGTGTACATGATGCTATGATACGTGAAGTTGTGTCTTTTATTTAAATATAAACATATTAAGATTTTCACTGGATTTAATAGGTGATGATAAGATTTTTTTTTTCTTCCATTCTGAAATAAAAGAGTACGGTGTAATGCACCTCATCCCAATCCAGTGCAGTTAACTTTCATTAACTTTGAGTTTTGAGGCAAGCTTTCACTTTTTTTTCTCATCCTGTATAAATAAAATAGGTACAGAAATAGTCACTTACACTTTGCTGACTTCATTTTCTTCTTTATAAATCATTGTCATAGAGTGATTTTCCCCCTATATTTATACAGGCTTGAGAAGGAAAACTGAAATGTTCCTACTTGAAATCTCTAAAAATAACATATTGTGTTCAAAATGCAACTCTGCCAGAACAGTATTCAGGCTTCAAAATAAAACACTTCCATATTAGAGAATTTTGGGATTCAGACTGTTAAGGCATGTTAGGAGTGGCTGCCTCCTCCAGCAGCTCCAACTCAAGACTCCCTCCTCCCTGACTGCTGGAGCCCAGACTGGTACCTCGGGACCTGGGGTCTCTGCCCGGGCTGAGAGATGCAGCTGCTGCTTTCCCATTTTCAGGGGGGCAGAGAGTGAAATTACACAGAAAAAAACCCAATAGTTAAGAAAAAAGTATTTATATAGCAAAAAGATAGTTTAGACCATGGTGATCAGGTGCAGGGCTGAGTCAGGCGAGTGTGCTGACTGGCCCTGCTTACATGCAACTGGCCCCTTTTATCCCCTCTCCTCTCTGTCTTCCCACACTTGTTCCTCCCTGATCTCAGGTGATGCCCCCTTTTTCCCATCTTTGGCCTTTACCCTAAGCATCCCATAGTAAGTTTCACACATTCCCACAGACCCCACTCAGGTAACCCCTAATACTCTCGCTATTTTATTTCCCCATGCCAGTTACAATGTTCAGGGTGACCATCTTCAAGGCTATGCCTGAGTAGTTCCTTTATGGCCCATCCATCAGTGGCTGAAGAGTTCTGATCTTCATTATTATCACTGTTACCAATTCTTCTTGGGTTTGTGTATCTGTATGTTTAATTAGCACATTCTTTGTTGCTTATTTCTCTTACACTGAATAGTCTTTAACCAAGTAACTTAAAGAAGCACATGCCCTCACTTTCCCATTCTCTTGCACAGAATGTAAGCATTGTTCTGTAAACTAATAAAATAAGATCAAATTCTTGATCAAATATGCTGTTCAGGTTTTCCATCTCCAAGTTCATGAGTGCGTCACTCAGTTAACAATTTCTGTGATTAAAGGAGTTTCCCTTATTTTCCTTATTTCTTTTGATTATTTAAAGACTTTTTAAATGGGGATAATAAAAAACAGAGCTTTTGATTCATGTGATTTTTCTTTTACCTTCTAAATTTATTTTCTGTCAAGGTTAATTTATTATTATTGTTAAAAGTATCACCTGCTTATATATATGAAATGCCCAGTCTCTATAACTCTTTAATGGTATTACAATTCTTGATGCTCAGATAGATTTGTGTATTAATGGTAGTAGTTAGAAGGACCTGTTGAGATTGCTATTCTTCCATGTACAACTTTCAATCTAATCTCCAGTAAAACTAGAATGCTATGATCTCCAAGGAAAGCGTTAAACCCTGGCAAGTTGAACACAGCACTTGGAGACGGAAGACCTGAACAGCATATTTAATGAAGTATTTGATCTTATTTTATTAGTTTACAAAACAATGCTTACATCTGCTCACACATCCAGACATGGCAAGGGCTTTCTTTTGTCCTCTTTTTTTTTTTAATATGAATTTGTTTGAATCATTGGCAACATAATTTTCTTCTTTCTAATATCATATGTTGCTTTGCTTGACTGCTACACTACATGCCCTCAAATTAGCTAATTTTAATGATACTCTTTTATGTGTTTGTTGAAATGCTTTAGGCTCCTGCAGTCTAATGTTATCCTATTAGGACAGAGTGATCCTCCATTACTGGTTAGCTGCAGAAACTGCTGAGCAATCTCTGTTATTACTGATGAGAGAGGCCATGACATAATGTTCTCAAAAGTATTATAAATTCTTGTGGCATTTAAGATATTTACATTAGCCTTCTCCTCCTTCTTAAATATAAATATATATTACCAAAAATTCTTTCAGGATAGCTGAAGCATTTAGGAAATTTTAATCCCTGGATCTTGTCTCATACATATATTATAAATATATTCTCTCATAGTTTGAAATTAAGTAATTTTCAAGTGCAAAATATAATAGCCAAAGTGGTAAAAATATTTCCAGTGGACATATGGAAAATATTAACTCCCTGTGGAGCTAGTTACTTAGGAATGCAGAAATGTTCAAAGAAGCCAGCTGTTGGTTTTAACTTTTTAATCATTAATTCTTAATTTGTTAAAAACTTGCCAGATATACTTACCTCAATACATTTCTGTGACATAAAAATAATTTCAGAATGAATGTTTTTAAATTATTGAAATATTAATATTTTTAGTCACTATTTTTTGTGATTCCATTTTGGTACAGAGAGTTTTCAGAATATAAAAAACTTCTTTTAAGGGACAAAACCCATTTTCTATTCATTTCTGCCAACTTAGTTTGCAAATGACACCATGGCAATGTCAGGTGTAGGCAACAGAGGCAGTTCCATAAGACACAAGGATGATGGTCGATGGGAATACCATAACCGTGGCAAAGTGAGAGAAAGTGCGTGACACTTTCCAGGTTTTGGAGCAGTGGCATGTGCTAGATTAGAGGTAGCAGAAGATTGCTCAGCTGTCATAGGCATTTTCCTCAGGGAGTCAATGTACTATCTGACTCCAACAACAAGTGACTCCACGCCTTACTGCTTGCCCGTCTTGTCTGGTTTTCTGCTTGCCTCAGCAGCTACCCTCTGGCCTGTAGAGGACCATGAATTTAGTAGACTGTGCAGCAGCCAGAAGTGGACAGAAGACAGAGAAGAGGGATATAGAGGGATATAAGTCGAGTATGACTTTTTTTACCTACCTTTCTTCCCACTATCAGTTCTATATTGTCTTGACAGGGCTGGGAACACGTGCTGAGCTTTAGTGGGAAGCTGAAAGAGAAGGGCAAGCAGAGAGCAGAGGCAGGCACCCAGGCAGCATGACCATTCAGCAAGCAGCTGCAAGGTTTGCTCAGTCCTGAAAGTCTTGGGCTGTTTGAGGGGTACGGTGCCTGTGTGAGCTACTTGCTGACGCAGTTGAAGTGAATTGTATCACACTAAGAATGAGGACAATAGTTTTGCAGAGATGCTCTCAGCAAACCTGCAGATCAACATGTTTGCATAAATATTGCTTAAGTCTCATCTTTATGCCCAGCAGGTGCTGCCATCCTTACTCCGGGCATGGCTTCTAGCAAGTTAGAATAACTAAGCAAAACAATGCAATGGAGCAGCAACAATAGCAGCAAAATTAAGACAAAGACTTGCTTATCACGTCCAGATTCCAGTCTAATTAGCCAAATTAAAGCTGCCCTCTTACCCCAGGCAAAAAAAAGGCCTGTGCTCCTTACTCGTGGATGCATTCTGTCAATTAGAGCAGTATTTTGCATCTGTACTAGGCTTTGGATCTACTAAAAACTACCACATCTCTGCAGCTGCTGTGAGGATGGGATGCTTTGATCTGTGGCAAGTTAGAACTGATATAAATTTTGTGGTAGCCTATGTCTTGGCACATATAAAAGTTGTTGGAAGAAAGTTTACCACCCTACACACCACCACCTTTTGTCAGTGAACCAGAAGTATCTGAAGTGATACTGCTGACGGTAAGGAACTGCTACAGTTCCTTCTGATTTCAGAGCCAAGAAACACACTCAGTATGACAACTCCCACCCCCACGCCACTCTCCACCACGATGGTTTTTGGTAAAGAATGTGCCCTTGCTGCAAAGAAGGCTAATGGTATCTGGGGCTCCATAAGGAGGAGTGTTGCCAGCAGGTGGAGGGAGGTGATCCTTCCCCTCTGCTCAGCACTGGTGAGGCCACACCTGGGGTACTGGCTCCAGTTCTGGGTTCCCCAGTATGAGGGAGACATGGACATATTAGAGAGAATCCAAAAAAGGGCCACTAAGGTGACTAAGGGTCTGGAGCATCTCTCCTGTGAGGAAAGGCTGAGAGAGCTGGGACTGTTTAGCCTAGAGAAGAGAAGGCTCAGGGGAGATTTTATCAATGTATATAAATACCTGAAGGGAGGGTGCAAAGAGGAGGGAGCCAGGCTCTGCTCAGTGGTGCCCAGTGACAGGACCAGAGGCAATGGGCACAAAGTGAAACACAGGAGGTTCCCTCTGAACATCAGGAAACAGATTTTTACTGCAAGCTTTTCTTAGAAATCACAGACCATCAAAACAATTTCTCACCTTTGTTGAAAACAATGGACAAACTCCTGTTGACTTAATCAGGTTACAAATTTCACTCTACCTGTCATGTTTTATCTTGAGATACTTCAGTGGCAATGTCAGTACAGCATAGGGGAACCTCTGAATTGAATGATACAATTCAGGATTTTTTTTTTTTTCAGGAAAAAAAAATCAGAAAATTTTATATATCTGGAAATGCTTTTTTACTGTGAGGGTGACTGATCACTGGCATGGGATACTCAGAGAAGTTGTGGAGTCTCCCTCCTTGGAGATATTCAAAAGCTGTCTGGACATGGTCCTGGGCAAACAGCTATAGGTGGTCTTGATTGATCAGGGGAGGTTGGAGGTCCCTTGCAATCTCAACCATTCAGTGATTCTGTGAATTCAGAATCTCTAGCTGAGCAGAGGACTTCTGATAACTCAGCAAAAGAATACTTTCTTTTTTATTTTGAGGTAATATTAAAACCAGCTGGCATTCAGGCTAGAATTTGAAGATTGTATAGAGAGGACTAGCTGCATGACACAAAAGAATTTCATGTTTGGTCCTGAAATGCAGAAAATTAGCAATTCCTTATTTATAAAATACTGAAAATATGCAAAAGTAATAGAAGAAGCCTGTAAGCAAAATGATTGTTACTGTAATCACAATTTTATTGATTTAGTATCATTTTTATGTTGTAAAAAGTATACTTCTTTTAGTATGAAGGTATGGTTATTCTAATTATAGACAAGGGCATTTATATGCTATAGAAGCACAAACCAAAAAGATCTCCAATTTCTTAGAGATATGGGAGTTTAAGGGAATAAATAACATTTGAGGGGAGGCAGGTAAGTGCTGTGAAGCAGGTGGACAATATTGATCAGCACAATAAAGAAAAATTTTCAGTGAGTATATTGAACTTCTGTACAAACACAGTACAGCATAGACATACATAACATTTCTAAAGTCTTGTTTCTATTGCAAGTCACTCTAATGTATTATGATGTCTTTCACCTATGGGATGCATAGCAACATGTTACAAGAAGTTTATCTACACTAATATGCTTCTGTAGGCTGAAGATTTTTTTTTATTGTAAACATTAAAGTTTTCCAGTTTTCTATAAATAAATAGGTTTTTTAGGTTATGAAAAGTAAATTCAAAGTGTTAACCTATCTTTCATAGATGCTAAAAGTGAGAGCTCCTTTTGAAAAGGAAATAATTTTTTTATAGTATATTTCATATTCAGCTTCATTTCAGTAATTAAGCTGTTTATTCTGTCTGTACAGAGGCTGGAATATTTTTCTGTTTTATCAAGTTTAAGCTTGTAATGAGAGAAAGTTTGAGTTAGTGTTATAAAGTTTACTTACAAAAAAGGCTATTCACAGAATGTACTATTCACCCTTATTATTTGGATGTGAAACATGTTGTTTCAAATAATCCTAGTTACTGCAGATCTTTTAAAAGCTGATGCCCGATCTGGTTTGTGAAGCAGTACAGCTACATTTATCCAGTTGTTCCTTCCCCTTAGAAGGTGGTACTATAGAAACTCAGCTCCAGTGCCTGCCTCTATTACAGAGCTAATCCATAATCCAGGTTTACTGCCAATGGAAGATTTAGTTGACTGATACATTTCCATAAAAGGCAAAATCAGAAGAAAGCAAACATACATTCTTTTCTCCTTAATCTTCAGGTATTACTCACTGCATTCCAATCGTCTTTTTCAGACAGAGGGAAGTAGGGGCATCTACACAGTAATTTCAGTTTGGTTTAGAAGTGAGTTTTGGAGCAGATCTCTGTGTTGTACTCAGCACTCACTTTGGATCAAACTTACCGAGAAGACACACTCCAGGTGTTTGCCTTGGTGCCTGAACAGCTAATGGATGTTCAGTTCAAAGTAAAGTTGCTTTGAAATACTTACTGTGTGGACATCACATCCTCAGTACAAGCTGTTTCACTATGCAAGCCCAGTCCTATTTATCTGCATTACTTGCTAATGTAGACATATTCACTGAGTCCAATTCAGTTTGGGCACACAGAGTAACTGTACATGTGCAACACAGATGGCAAATGAATATGAACAAATTATCCCGTACTGTAAGCACGTCAGACTTATTATGGATATCTACAGCATGTTCAATAGGGCTGATCTGTCCATGCATAATGGATACTCCTATGGGTATTGAACAACTGTCCAAACAGAGCCTTTTATCCAGCTGGGATGGGTGGATATCTAGTTAAGTAGTCAAAGTTCTTAGCTTTTGGCAAGAGACTTTCCTATCAGAGAAACAGCAATGTATAAATAAAAGTCTGTCAACTTTTCTTGGAAGATTATGACACAACCTTAAACAGAGGTCACAAAATAGCATTTTTCTTTGAGGTATTTACTCTTTCCTGCACATGAGAATAGAAAGTAAATCTTGAACTAATATTAATGATATCACCTTCCTAGCAGACTCTGGATACTCTAAATAATAATAAATAGTTGTAATGCTTGAATTCATGAAATCTAACATTAATATAATATTAAACTGTGGGTTTTATCAGCAGTCATGTATCAATACACAAAAAAGTCATGTCTATCAGAAAGAGTTTTCACACTGAACCTTATTTCTGAAAACTTTTACAGATAGATAATTACATTCAACTCATTCACTGCCCTATATCAGTAAGTTTGTGGTTTATTTGTGAAAAGGAAAATCCATTTTAGTTGCTGCTCATTTAACTTTCCAGAACTATGAACAGCTTTTATATAAGTAGAACAGTATAATTTGACAATGACAGAGGCTGAAGAGTGTAGTCCCCATTTACAGTGTAAAGTGGCAGTCAATGCTGAGCATTTATCCTCTGCCTTGTTGTGCAAGCTTGCTCTTCAGGTACATCAAGGGATAATGCTATTCTTGCTCCTACATTTCCTGCTCTTCCCATTTGATCATACCTGATACTTTTTTTTTTTCTATGCTACTGAAATTACTCTTCTGATATTCATGTGAACAGGAATACAAGATAATAACTGCCAAAGATGGTCCCTTCTGCTGATCTTAAGTAGTATTTTTGGTCCTTTCTCTTTCTGACAAGATCTATCTTGACTGCACTTGATCAATTGACTATTCCAATTACATACATTGAAAAAATGATAGTGGGCATTTCTTCTAAACTGTAGGAAGAATTCATAGAAAATAATCCACAGGAAAGGTAAATGTCTATTGGATGTGAATTTTCACATAAAAGAACATAATTGCACTTTTGTCCATATGGAGTTAATATATCTGTAAATAGAATAAGTAGCTAAAACCAGAATTTTGGGAAAAAGGTTGAGAAGAAAAGAGGCATTGCTTTCTTATCTTATTATATGTTATAATTTATTATATAATAAATTAATAAATAATAATATTAAAATATTATATTAACTAATATATTAGTTAATGCTAATAACTGATTCAGGTAAAAGTTTTTAGATTATTCTGGAAGTCATAGGAGTAAGAAATCAGGTAAAAATTGTGCACTGAGATTAAGGAGTTCTTGGCTCATTAAAGAAGTAATTTAATTTTACTGAGACACATTTCTTGTATATATCACAAAGATAGCTCTTCCTCCCTCAGACCATATTTTCCATTGTGAGTGGATTTTTAACTGTGATATGTCAGTTTTAACAGTCCAGGACTAAAAAGGCAGTGAACGTGGTAATATATGTCAGTAGTCTGAACTGAAACCCAGTGCGGGAGTTCAGTCCACAGCATAACTAGCTAACATTCTGAGTCTCTGACTTGCCTTGACTTTCCTAGGTAATTTGGTAAACTAGGCAATGCATGATTCTTTGTGACTTTTACCCAAATAAATCAAGATTTTAGAGCACAACCTTACATTTTACTGTTTACAAACCTGTTAAATAATCTTTTTGTATATAGCCCTGTAAACTGACTGTATACTTTACATAACTTCATTTTTCTGTGAGCAGTCAAATATGTTAAACATAACTAGGAATAACTAACAATAATAAGAAAAAAAAATGCTATTCCACTCTTTATGAATAGAATAGCCAAGACTTTTAACTAGAGATTACTTAGCAGTTGAATACTCCTAAAAGTATTTCATGTTTGCTATGAAAGTGAATTTTTAAAAATATGGGGCTTTTTTATTAAAACAAGAACAATCTTTTGAGTTCACTTTATCTAGGCTTAGCAAAATGAAAGTTAACTGTTATTATAAAGACATTATAATATTATGCTATAGGAATGATGTCTGATTTACAGCTATCTGCAGTCAGTATGAGTCTTTCAGGCTGCTCCAACAATGGCCTTACAGGCAAAACAAAACAGAAAACGTTGTATGTTTTACCTCTTTATCATAATGCTAACCTTCCCATTCCAACAGAATCCACCTGGTCAACCTTCTCGGTTAGCAGTTTCCAAAAAACCCCCTCAAAACCAAAAAAACCCCAAACCTCTTTGCAACTTTGAACTTGAGAACCCAGGGTTTGTAACATTTTGGGTTGTCATGATCTGTCACTTCTACCATCTTATCATTGCAAATCAATATACCCAGCATAGGAGTCACAGACAACCTCTGCATGTAGAAATGACTTCATTAAAGCAAGCACTTGGGAATTCACACAAAGGTTAGCAGTTTAATAGTTAGAATTTTTTTAATTCCCTTTTCCTTATTTTTTAAAGTGTATTTTCTCTGAAGGGAAGTAAGTTTACTATGTCTTTGTCCCCTACAAATATTTTGGGATGTATAATCCAGTCTCTACTTCCTAATTTTTGCCAAAGTGTAAAAGTGATAAATTCATTATAATTGTTAAGCAGGTGCCAATAAACCTTACAGCTACAGAATAACATGTGCAAATGTCACCTTTCATTAACATTGACTTTTTATTCCACTATGGAAGTCACAAATACTTTATAAATGACTCTCTAAACATTACTTTTTCCCTTTATTTTTTTTTTTTCTTTCTCACACATCTCTATTTTCTAAAGAAAACCAAATATAATTCATTTTGGTCTACTTTACTGCCATGTTACTATGTTTTTGATAACTGTTTTCATAAGTAACAGTTCTATGATGCTATTGCTCTCATTGTGCAGTTCATAATTTTTCCTTCAGTATTACTTAAATAATGCTTAAGTAAAAGTCTTATTTGCTTTATGAATGTTTGACCCTGTACTTAGGCTTGATTTAAAAATGGTAGAGGCTAAAGAAGTAATGATGGGTTATGGAATGAAAGCAGTGTGCAAGCATTTTGCAAAACCTTACTGTGCATTGAGCTACAGAGTTTCTTCTACAGTCTGTCTAGTTTGGTATCTAACTTCTGTACTTTACCAAAAGAATAATGTACTACTTGGCATACAAATATCAGTACTATGAAGATGAGATGTCCATTTGAAGATGAGATACCATGTCCTGTTACTGCAAGCGGCTGGAAACTAAAACCACCTCCCCGCTCATCATAACACCAAGACTTTAAATTGTGAAGTAATTTCAGGATTATAGGAACAAAGATAATCTGTAAAGGTAAATATCCTGAGTCTTCTAGTTTGTGTGAGCAGTGCACTTAAATCTGCTATTTTTAGTAGCAACAGCTATTATCAATCTAAATGAGCAATCTAAACCTGCTAAATTAATTGGGTAGTAAATGGATTATTTAACAGCTATTTTCATTCTGTCGGAGCACTGTCATTAGTCAACAATGATTTTTGCCTGAAAACTATGGATAAAAGCAAAAATAGTATTTGTGAGCTGACATCTTAAGTATCTAATGTTAATTGTCATTTAAAAATAATACTGTTATCAGCAGCTCACAAAAGCTAAGTAATAGTTGCCTTTAATAACACACGAGTATTTAGAACTGTGGATGTTTTACTGCCTCTGTAGTTATATAACAAATACCATTTCTGCCTTTGTAATTCCCTCTAAAATTAAGCAAGCTTTGGTCTCGTCTTCTCAGAATTGCTGAATAACTTATATATATGTGTTGGGAAAGAAATGCATTAAGCATACTGACTGTGTTATGTTTTTAACACATTCCTTTTAGCCATCCAAATTTTTATTCATGATCTAGTGACATACTGAATTATGAAGTAAAGCAAAGACATATGTTTAACATTTTTTTTCATTTATTTCATCAAATTATAGTACATGATTAACAAATGGCACACACTGAGGTAGCAGAATTTATGTGGCTACCTGTACTTTTATACATACACCCAGTATGAGACAGTTGCCCTCTGCACTTAGTAAATAGAAAAAGTAAGTACTTTTAGCATGAAAATCTGTTGAACTTGCTATTTGAAATAGATATATTAATTGTACCCTTGAAGTAACTATTTCTCTTCATTATGCAAAACAGAATCTACTTGTAATTGAAGCAATCTCCTCCCTAAAAATTTTTTTTAACTTGTAAAGTAAGGCCACTTCTGTTTTATACCCAAAGATGTTATTTATCACGTTGTTTATTATACTTTTGAGCAATGCCATTGTGGTATGCTGTTGACAAATGTATCAGAATCTGAGTAAAGTGAACTAAATAGAAGTAAGGCCAAGATCTGTTTCAATGTTTTCTGGGTTTTTTTCACTTTAGAGTTACAGATTTTCTAACCTAAGCTCTTAGCTTCCTTTAGGGAAGATATGTCATCCCATTCTAAGGTAGATAGTCAGGGCAAACAGAATGAAATAAGCTATGCAAATGTTTCCTCAGCTTTTACAGAGGGAGCCTAAGCAAGTAGCTGACACTAGGTACTTGCATTTTAAGGTAGCTAAAATTAGATAAGATGACTCTCCTCCTGCGAGGGCTAATTCCATAGAATTAAATCAGTGCCACTCCATGTATGAAGATGAAAATTTAGATAATATGGAAATTATCTCACAATCCTTTGTATTTTGGGGGACTTAAGTGGATTCTTTTGTCATTTTATATATATTATACATATATATGTGGATATTATACATATATATACACACATATACATGTACACACATATTCTATATGTATATATGTATAATATAATATATCTATATGTGTGTATATATTATATATTTTATGTATATATGTATAAAATATATATGCAACTATAATGTATGTGTATATATGTATAGTATATATGTATAATATACATGTATACATACTCACATATACATAGATATATGTACACATACAGGTACATATACCATAGAATCATAGAATGGTTTGGGTTGGAAGGACCTTAAAGATCATGTAGTTCCAATCCCCCTGCCACGGGCAGAGACACCTTCCACTAGACCAGGTATATATTAAAAATCCCTAGGAAATAGTTATACAGATCTCAACCAGCAACTGGACTTTTTTTGGACACAGTTCTCTTCTGATTTGAATACAGTTTTCTTTGGTTTCATCAAGCAAGATAATTCATGAAGTATGCTCTTGGAATAATTAACAAATAAAAACAGATGCTACAGGAGTGTGTGTGATATTTTCTACCTCAGCAGTACACAAAACTAGGACTTGTTTTTTTAATTTCACCAGAATATTCTCAACACAGGACCCCAGAGAATAGGAAATGTTCTTGTATAATGCAGAATAGACTTCACTGAAGCATAAAGCAGCCTTTCTCCTTAGGATAACTTTCCCTGGAGACATTCCCCAAGTGTGTCTATAGTCTCTTTAAACTCTCTCCTTTACATTTCTGTAACTCTCACAAAAGTGGAAGAAATATAATTTGTAAAATTCTAATCTAGCACTGGTATGTTTAATGAACTGGCTTGTTTAATGAGATGGGATGGTTCAAGATTGTTAATTTCTGTTGTTATATCAAATAACATTGGTAGAGACATATAATTTATCTAATTCTGTTAGTTTCTATTTCTTTTTATTGTAGGGACTTTAATATCTAAATGGATAGTAAAATTTTGCAAAACCTCAGCATTTTGGTAGAGGTAATAAAAGACTTTGCCTAAACTGTTTTGTTTGGTGATGTGAGGAAATAATTAATTTTCCTTATTCATAAATTTAGTTGGAAAAAAGTTGTGTGGTTTTCGTATGAAAGCCAGGCACATATAATATTAGTTAAATGCAGGAGACTTTTGTGTCTTTTAGGTTAAGTATTTTGTCGATGCCTTATATGTAGCATGAAAAAATCCATTACAACATTAACAGAGGAGGTGGGGAGACCTGCAAAACTCTTGGAGCCAGGTTCCAGATCCTGTGAGAACTAAAATGCTATTTATAGAAAAAATAGAAGTTAATAAATGGAAAAAACCCTTACTTGACTGTCCTAGGTAAGGACTGAATTGATCGAGCTACCAAAGTTTTCAGACAAAAACATGCCTTCAGCTGTGCTACTGAACACAATTTGTAGATCCCCTGGATTTACTGAGCTGCCTGTTTATCTCATGTCTAACTCTATTGAGATGTAAATGTACTTACTTTCTGAATGGGTTCTGATTTCTTATAACCTAGACTGGCAGGTGTTCAGTTCTCCACACATACATGAGTGTGCACTCTGTTCACTATGCTGTTTGTTTGAAACTGATATCAGCCAGGTCATTTAGTGTTCATCAAAATTTAGCAATGGAAAAATAATTCTACATATGCTGGCATAGATATAATTATTGAGGCTCCAGGAAACAGATGTCCTAGAACTTATGTCCCATGAAAAAACATAAACATTGGCTAGTCTGTGCAGCCATATATTTTGTGCTTCATTGACCTCAGCAAAAAGCATGAAGGATTCCTAACACCATATAACCTTTATATAAAAAAGAGAGGGAACTGTAGGTGCTAAGTTAAACCTCTTGGCCCCAGGTTTAACCAACAGCTTCCTAATTCATAAACCAGCAGGCTACACAGCATCTTACATAAGGGTTTTGCCTATGTCTCCATCTAATGTAGAACCACTGTGAAGGCAAGAGGCAAGGTTCACAGGTTTGGAAAAAGAGTAGGCAAGAATGAAAATATTAAAATGTAGCTTAAACGAAGTTCCTAGTTGCAGTAGTTGAACAGAACAAATATTCAAATAAGGGAATATAAGGCTAAGTACGTTTTTACAGTTTGATACCCAGGCCAGTGTCAAAATCAAATCGGGAGCCTAGATTCCCTGCAGAATAGATAATGGATAGTGAGGATCCTGGACTGGAGCACACAAGAGACAGGATATTGCCTAATCAGCCGAAGGACTGCCCTAGATCCTGAAACATCATCTTCTGTGTAAGTTCAGAAACATATCTCAAGACTGTAGTTGAGGATTAGTCCATGCAGAAGAGAGACGTCTGTGGTAGTACTGTGGTTTTGACATTTCATATATAGATTCATTTTAAAAAAACCTTTTGTCTTGCCTTGCCTTATAATTGTTCACCACTAGACAACTTCTCATATAAATACTGAGCAATAATCAGAAAAGTAATTTTGTGTTATTAGAGAGTGCTATTCATATGATCAAAAGCTCAAATGTGGCTTGCAAAGATGGCTAATCCTGCTTTTGAAAGAAATTGAACTGTAAATTTTGGTCTTTGGTTATTCTGCTGACAACAACGTCTATAGAACAGGGCAGTTCTTTCTTAAAGATTTTTTTTTCCTCAATAAAAGAATAAAAAATAAAAAATTTAATTTCTCCTGTAATAACCACCTTCTCAAATTCCAGATTTGTAGCTCCTGATTATACAAAAGCTATAAAGACTGACTAATCACATATTCAAATACTTGACTAACATCTATATCACAATTGCACAAAAGATACTTGAGAACTTTTATCTTCATTAAGGTGATAAAAACCAATGTAAGCAGTAGGCCCCTATAATGCCAGAAATCTCAACATCCTTAAATAAAAGATTTAGACTTTTAGATTTTATATTTATGAGTAAATCAGTCTTAGTCTAAGTCATGATTAGTGGGGTGTGTTAACTCTTCTAGCCCTTCCAGGTATTGAATGGGGGAAATAAAGCTTCAGAATTGCAGTTGGCACAAAAGAAACCAAGTGAAACAGCTGTTTTATATGTGCATAGCAAAGCATAGCACAGTATATTTTCTGTTTAGTGCAGCAAGTTATTCATAGCCCTAAGCATCTTCTAAATGTCAAAACATAGCTTAAATTTTAAAATTTAACAAAGTAATATTTCAGTGATATCACTGAATCATGGAAGTTGTATGAATCTTTTATAAAAGATAATAAAAAACCCCATTACTCAGTCATTTCAAACCTTTTAAATTAAGGAGGCTAGGCATGCAAAGTAATGGATTAATTCTATCTTCTGTTTGTTAAGCGAAGATTCAAATCCCAGCCACATTGATATTTATTGGTGAGCAAATGGTTGAGATCTATGGAATGAACTTCCATAGCAGCTAAGCACTTACCTCTTCCACTCCAAGTGCTGTTAGGTTTATCTAATCTATTAGTGAAAACACATGATAATAAGCACCTCATAAATAATTGTAACATACTCTTTTGTCTTCTTGGTAATACAAAGTAAAAGCCATGTAACTCGCATGAGACATCACTTAACAATCTACTGAAAAACATCTGAAAACCTACACTTAAGAGACTTAAATAAGAACTTTGATAACATGAAATAGTCTTGACACAACTCAGCCTCCTCTTCCACTGCCTGACTTCGAGAAGAGACTGGCACTGTGACACATCATGAAGTTTAGCAAATCCAAGATTCAAATGAATAAAGTTTGGGAAATAAAGTTCATTGTGTATACAAAAAGAAAATACAGTATGATAACATATTTTCTGATCTCAGTAAGAAATCTAAAGTGCAAAATCCCTCTGTCCAGGACATTACTCAAAATACAGCCAACTTTAGTCTATCCTGCTCTGAACTTCTGATTAATGTCATTGTACAGATGCATGGTGACTGCATTATAAAGATTGAAGCAAAGGTCTTAATGACATAGGAAAATATACCTGAAAAAGAAAAGAGCTTTTTCTTCTAACTAGAGGAGAGTCATACAGCATTTTCTACTTCATACTGACCGTAACTTCAGTCATCAGAAATCGCAGTTGTTTCTGCTTATTAGCAAAACATTCCTAATGAGAAATCCTTAACTTTGAAATCCATTCTTCCTTCTGTTTGAAAACAGTTATTGAATTTCAGGAGTTACTGTCATCTTATATAAGCTTTTGATTATGCCATTGTTTCCCTTTACTTATGAAATGTCTACAGCTGAGATTTGTTGGGGGTAATGTGTGTCACCAGATATTTTGTTTAGCTATCCCTTAAACAGTGCCAAGTTTAGTAGCTGTCTTATCTCTTATTACTTCCGTTAATAATAATAACGATCATAATAAAAATAATAAATCACAAGTAATACTTGCACTAATTTGTGTAGAGGAGGAAGGCATACTCCGAGCTCACTAACATTACTTCAGACTAGTTGTGCTATTCTTTCTTTCTCTTCAGTCTCTTTCAAAAAAAATAGTGGGCTAAATCTTTAGCTTTGAGTAGCTTTGGCTACTTTTTTCAGATTTACATATTTCGATACATGAAGTACCAGCACAGGAACTGTTTTGAGATATTTATCAATACAGTTTGAATTACAGAGCAAAACCTCCTGGAAGCCATTTCAAAGCACGCGAGGAACAACAAAGTGATTGGGAATACCCAAGAGAAATTTAACATGTGTAAAACATAATGGAACAACTTGATTGACTTCTATGATGAGATGACTCACCTTGTGGATGAGGGAAGAGCAGTGGATGGCTGCAAGCTAGGCCTTTGAAAGAGTTTTCCATAATATCCTTGTAGCCAAATTGGGGAGATACGGAGTGGGTAAGTGTTCACTAAGATGAGAGGAAAACTGACTGGACCCATCAGGGTCAAAGAGTTGTGACCAATGGTGCAAAGTCTGACTGGTGGGTGATTGCTAGTAACTGATTACAATCCCTCAGGGATCATTACTGGGGCCAGGACAGTTTAACTTTTTATTACCAACCTGGACAATGGGACAGAAGGCACCCTCAGCAAGTTCATGAATGACAACAAACTGGGATGAGTGGTTGATACATTTGAGGACAGCGCTATTCTTCAGAAATATCTTAACAGGAAAGGACAACACTCAGTCTGGTTGACATACCCTGGCTAGCAGCCTGGTCTCTACTCACAGCTGTTCTACCTTGGGCTTCAAACATCTATATGGAGTCAGAGATCCCTGTAGAGAGTTCCCCCTCAAGGGATAATTGTTTCATTATTTATTGTTTTCTAACTTTTAGAATACTAGCATAACTTGCCAAAAGCCTTGCTAGTTACCTAGGCCAATCTCTTTGCCTTTCCCCATATCTAACTATAAATAAGGTTTGTTACCTGAGTTAGTATCCCTTCCTAGCTTTTACCTCAAACGTGTTACAAGGTTGGAAATTTAAGAGCAAATCTGTGTTCCTTTTTTTCTTTCCCTTGCATATCTGAATAATCTAGTCAGTCAGAGCTAGGTAGATACAGTTCAGGCCTCACTTATGAAATTGTGAAGTTGACAATAAATAACAGAATTAATCTATTTCTCCTCTGTTCTACAGCATACATCAAATTATTTTGTCAGTTAGAGAAGGACAGATGTAGTCCACACATCATCATCTGAACAGTGCTTTTGGGTAGGCTTCATTTTGGGATGCTGCTCCTGTTTAGATTAATACCGTAGACACTACCTTCTGAAGTTCATCAAGGGATAGTGTACCGCGCTGGACCTTGGATCAACATATTAAAAAACTATCTGAATAGTTTTAATCCAGGAATACAACAAAGACAAGATATTGTATCAAATATGAAATACTTGTGGAACAGAAAAAAAACAAATGTAAGTTAATTTGAAAGAACAACAAAAAGATTCTGATATGATGTGGACTATACATGTAATAGACTCAGAGAGATAAAGTATATGTTTTTCTGCAGATCAGTTGTTGAACTGGAATTGCATTGGAATGATGTATTCTGGTTTATATATTATGCTTCCAGTAAGATACTAGTAAGATAGTGAAGAAACAAACACTAAGCCTACCTATAAGGCTGAAGAAACCTTAGGGACCAAACTAAACAAAAGCTTATTCTCAGACTTAGTGAATTCAGTAGGACTCCTTTGTGCTCAGAGGGGAAGAGATAGAACTTTCATGTGCATGCTAGTTAGCTAGGATACCTGCATTTACAGCAGCCTGTCAGCAAGAAACCTAAAAGACTTAAGTCTGCTTATATAAATTGTTAATGCATAAAAAAAAAGTGGAGTTTGTAAAATATTTGTAAAGACCAATGAACAGATGAATGAATGATGTAGTCTGCAAGTAAGATAAACTCTGGAAGTATTGTCACAACAGAAAAAGACTGAGCTATTACCTATAGAAAACCTCATATTTTGAATTAATAGAAACTTAGTAAAATAAAGTAAGATGTCATGGCGTTTAAGATCAAATAATGATGATTTCTGCAATTAAAATGGCGATCATTTGAGAATAATAATCTAGCAGTATAGCTGATCTTAAGCAGAGAATCAGGAGTATGATACAGTTCCTGGTATGAAAAGCAAAAGCAGTGCTGATATACATCAGAAGATACACTACAATAGATTTAGGGAAGTGTTAATGCCAGTGATGGGACTTCAAACGGAATATCATGTTCAGTTCTTGAATCTGGTGCTCAAGAAAAATGCATTTAAATTGAATTTTTGTAGACTGAAAGATTATCTTATACAAGGAAAATGCTCTGTAAGAAACTATACACTGAGAAGTTTTCCACATGCAGTCTAAACAGCAAAGTAAGACTAGGGATAAAGAAGAGGGCTGGCACAAGAAGTACCATCTATAAGCTGGTAAATGAATAAATTTAGAATAATTTTCTATCCATCAGATCAGTGAAACTCTGGAACAGCCTTTTCTCTAAGGATACGGGGCAAAAAAAGATCAACTTTTGTTAAGCTTTGATTTTGATCAGTTTATGAAAAAGTGGTATATAATTGACTGATATAGCCCATCAATCAGTTTGGAGTCCATATATAATGTAGTAAATGAACCTTGTATGAAAATGGTACTGACCTTTATAATTAATTATGAGTCTTTGAGCTTTTCCAAATCATTAAGGACATAACTCTACTCTCTTTATACACAAAGAGAAGTACTTCATTAACTAGTAGCCTTAACTGACTTCATTAAGCCTCTGGTTGTAAAGAAATGGATCAATTCTGTACCTGTAATATTCAGATAATAATCATATTCCAAGGATTAGTAAATTATATACACAAAAGTTCTTTAATTAAAAAAACCCATTCTACAATTCAGATATTTTGGAAAAGAGGAATGTTTGTATATGTTAAGACCATTTAAAAATACACATTTAATCTTTTTCTACAGCCATGAGAGTGCATCTGCCTTTCTTTAAGAAAAACTCTCCAAACCCTTATCAGTAGAAGAGATAATGAGATCCATATTTACAGTGAGCAGAAGCTCTCTGGAGAGCTGAAATCTTTCATTCATATGTATCAAAGCATAAATTGATTACCAGTTCAAATGAAGATAGCACCTCTCTTTCTTTACTGGCTTCCTGCTGGACTGTTCATCCGTGAATCCTGTTGGCTTCATCTGTAAAGACTCTTTCTTCAGTGTGGAGAAGGGAAGGCTCAGGGTGATCTTAGGAATGTGTATAAATGCCTGATGGAAGGGAAAAAAGATGAGGGAGCTGGACTCTTCTCAGTAGTGCTTTGACAGCACAAGAGACAATGGGCACAAATTAAAACATGAAATTCCATCTGAACACAAGAAAAACTTTCTTACACAAGAATAGGTTGCCTGGAGAGGCAGTGGAGTCTCAGACCTTGGAGGTACTCAGTACCCAACCAGACACAGTCCTGGGCAACTTTCTGTGGGTGACTCTGCTTGAGCAGGTGATCTCAAGAGTTCCCGTTCAACCTCAACCATTCTGTGATTCTGTGGACCTAATGTTGAAAGTGAATATAAGTACAACAGCCTTGGTGGGGGGAAAGGGGAGGATGGTAAAAGCTGACTAAAAAATTCTCATGTAAAAAAATATTTTAAACATAACAGAAATGTCCTTGGGATCCGTTAGTCAGATAGACACCCACATTTTAGGAGCTTAATCTTGTACTAAATGCTATCCCTGAATTTTGAGCAAGCTGAATCCTTCCCCAACCATTATATAACTTTGGACCAAATTTTTGTAAGTGGTTAACAAAAGATTATCTCCTTAGTGCAAAGGGAAGATAGTAAAATGGTCTGTTTAGCTTCCGTCTTGGTTCTTAGTCTTTTTAATAAGTTCATTCAAAAATTAAAAAAGAAAATACCCACTTCAGCTTTCTGTATCTTTTTTTTTTCCCTGATCTATCTAATCCATGGAACAGAAGAGATTCCTCATCTCTAGCATACATGTTTAACTGTTGACTAGGAAGATACTTCTAACTTATTTGGAGCCTCTTGTCTTTCAGACGTGCTTCCCTCATTTTCAGAGACATATCTGTTTTCTGTCTATGTTTTAATTCCCTTAACTGTTGCAGAAGCACTTAAGGAGAAAGAGAGACAAGGATACATAAAGCAAACCACATATAAATTATTCAGCTACACATATGCATACAGATATACAAATATATATTTCCATCCCAAGACAAAAGTTTGAAGGCTATCTCCAGATGATGAAACCTTCAGTTAACAATGGAAACAGAGTCATTATCATTTTGTAAGGAGCCCTGTCAAACGTAACACCCAGAGGTATTTTAACTTTTTTTCTCATTTGTTGTATTTGTTCATTAATCTGTATTTGAGAGTCACTGTCACACTAAAAATTCTGTTACGGGCAAAAAGGAAGACATCGTATGCATAAAGGTAAGAATCATTGTCAGTTTAATAAAAATCTTGACAATCTAATCCAAATACACTATATGGTCATTATTATATTATTATATTACCGGTTATAACAGTACTGAACTTTTGTAGTCCAAACTATCGAGTTATTGCAATAGTGTCTCACTGATAATAGCATTACTGTTATAGAAAGATCTCCTGGTGTCCATCCTTTTACTCTGGAGTTAGTCTCACCCTTCCTATGCTTGTCCGGGCTCTACGGGCCGCAGCACCTACCTTCCCCAGGCAGAAGGGGGTTTGCATCAGGGTCACCACCGCCTCAAGTCTTTCAGTGGGATGAACATGATGTTCATGGCGGGAGTTTCTTCTTCTATGGTCTTTGGGTCCACCCGGGTTTGTTTTTATGTTTTCTCCCCTGCCTCCCCCACCCATCAGCTCCTGCTGGGGGCCCCACAGGGGAGGCCCTGTGCCCCTACCCTCTGACACTAAGGGCTGTCGTTGCCCCCACCTCGTTGGAGCAACAGCCACGTGAGCGTGGGGAGGGGGAACTGGCTCCAACTGGATCCAACTGGTTCCAACCAACAAAGGCTGCCCCAGTCCCCTGGGAGAGACCTGACCTGCCCCCGCCAGCACAGGATTTGTGTATACTGACGGCTATATACTTTTACTTGCATAAGACTCATTCACCGCTCACACATTTTAGGCACCTTAGGTAAGGGCATATGACAGTCACCGCCACCATCACCTTGTACGATTTCTCCCTCAGGGAATTTCCCCCCTGCCTTATTTGTGTTAAACCTTTTGATTTCTTTTTCCTTCATGTAGTCATTTTAGCTGTCTGATTTTTTTTCTGTGTCTCCTTCCATGTTGCATCGGTCACCATCCTTTTTTTTTAATCTTTCTCTATAAGGAAAAGATGATACAAAAAGCTCAGCTGTTTAACAGCTTTGGTCGTAGCTGTCATGGTCACGGGACTATTGTACGTAGGCCGAGGGAATGATCAAATGAGTGACCTATCCTCCAGAGCACGAGGCTAGCTTCATCCTGATTCATCATTATTTAAACTTTATCTACATTTTCAGCATAGGTTCTTTGTGGAATTTCTACTCTGCATGGGCTTTTTAATCCTCCACATGGTTGTGCATAATATTCATGCTAAACAATAGTTAATCTTATTTATACAGTCTGTGTCCTTCTTATCTTTTCCTTCTTTCTCATCTCCTATTTTTCATTGAGTCCATTTTTTAAGTATTCCCATGTTTCCACTGAAGGACTTAACGTATTTATAACTACCATAAAGTATTAAATAATAAGGATTTTTTATTATACAGCATTAAACTGTGAGAAATTCTTTATCTTCACACACAGGCAGAAATGTTAACACTGGAGTATATTACCACTCATGTCTGTGTCAGAGATATTGCTATAAAAATTCTCAGAAGTTTTAATGTCTGTCTGTTATCATGAAACCTTTCTCTAATTCCCAAATGAAAGAAAGAAATAGCAACATTCTTACAGTGTCTTGAAAACAGCAAAATGTACCCATGCATAACCCAAATTATAGTTCTAATCTGGGGAGTGAGAGTGATTTTGAGTTTTGAGTGATTCTTACACATTTTAATTTGAGAACTTCAACAACAAATTAAAGGCATTTCTTAGTGAAGAAACTCCATCTTGTTGAGAAAAGGAATACAAAATGTTTCTTCCTAATGAATGCATATTTTGTAAAGACTGAATGAATATATTATTCGTATAGCAAGGTTTCGGATACTAAAAATTATAGGAGACTCAAGCATTAATATGTGTTATGCAGTAAACACAGTCTTTCTTTCAGAATAATATCTCAAACCACTTCTAGCACTGTATTTCGTGAAATACAGTATTATCTTAATATAATAAGTAGTGGTGCGCTGTTGAATTTATCAGCAACATGGAAAGCAAAGGAAGAGTTCATTGTGTGGATCATTATTCCACTAAACCTTTAAGCTGTTTGCTATAGATTCCTTTGTAACACTATAACTCCAAGGTTCAAAATAGGTTTATATTGCAGAAATTGTAGTTAAGGAAAAAGAAGTTAATTTTAAAAGTGAGAAGTACTGTTTTAATTCTAAACCCTATGTACAAAGTTCAGGAAGGCTCAACAAATAAAGTTAAAAAGAAATGAGAAAAATCCCAAAGCTTTGACTTTATTTTCTATTATCAAACTATCTCAGTAGATCTAATTTTTTAACATCTTCTTCCTATGAGCATAATTCACACGCATATTTTTTCTGAAGAATTTCATCAATTGCTTGAAATGTTAATTGGACATTGACAGTCCCATTAACTTTTTTTGTTATTTGTGTTACCTTGAGATACATGGTTTTTTTTTTTTTTTGTAAGTTTCCTAATGCTGAGATTAAAGCTGCTTTAAAATTATTTGTTCTGTCTTTTTAGTTTTATTTGTTGGCATGAAAATCATAGTGTTGTTGATGCACAGGCCCTTGAATTAGGAAGTTTACATGCATAGATTATTCAAGTGTTATGCAAATATATAGGTTGTAAAGTTTGCAAATTGTCACCTATCTTGTGGAATGGCCTTTTTGAGTGCAAGTTTATTCTTGTAACAAATAAATGGGTTGACAATTTAAAGAGGAGACTTCTTCATGCATTTTTACTCACTTTACACAGAAATAAATCACTAGTCTGAGCTCTAAAAGAAGAATTCAGATTTTTAAGATTTTTTCCTGTCTTTTTCTGATTTTTTCCATCCGTAGTTACTACAGCAGCAACTGAAGTCCTCTGCACACTGTGCCATTTCTGTGTGGATACAGCGGTAAGATCTTAGACTATTGTAACATTTACATGTGATCCATTTTTTTTCATGTCAAACAGTTTTTCCTCCAGAAAATAAATATCGTCAGTGAAATATGGAAGGTTTCTAGTGATGCCAGCAGCTGCACATAGGTTACAATGTTGCCAGTTTCCATTAATTTTCTCAAGACATTCTCACTGTTTGTTTTCTCTCTTAAAAAACACCTTTAATATTCTGAGGTAATGGTATACATCTATATATCTAATGTAATATATTAAAATATGTAAGCAAGTGGTTAATCTTTAAGATAGTCTGCCCTCATGGTTACATCTATATTTGCAAGTAAAACAGACAAGATAAAGTTTAGTGGCACTTAAAGAATTTATGTGTTCCTGGTGTAAGGACAACTCTGAATGGAAACATTAGAAATTGTAATTTTGAATTGACATATTTAAAAATCCCAAATTTCAGTTTAGCTATCTAAATCTTGTTTTGGAAACTGTTCCTTGGCAATTAATCCATGTGAAATTATTTCATCCTGAAAGGGGATGATAATATTTGGATTGCAGATTTTTTATGTATTCAATTTATTTTTTTATTATTATTATTTTGATTATTGTTGTTCATAGGAGACTGGAAAAATGGATTCTTTAAAACATTTTCCATTCAGATCTACCAACATCATGTATTTCAAAATTTCAGTCACTACACATTAAAATTCACTGAAAGTGATATATTTTTCTTGTTGCAAAAGCAGTATGAGATGCTAGCATCCCTGTAATTTATTAAAAATATCTTAAACATGTAGAAGATTTATACCTTTAATAACTTTGCCGTATTAAAGTGCATATTTTAATGAAGATTCTAGATGCAGAGGATCTAAGTTAAATTCCTTTCTAAAAGTTGAAAAATATTTTTCCAACACAACATAAATTCCTCCTTTTTATAAATTGCATTTGTACAGATTAAAAAATTCCTTATTTCCTAATTTCTTGGAATTATGAATACTGAGGAAATATTTGATTCAGATGTGTTTTTTTCTTTCTTTCACAATGGGAAGTTGTCTCTCCTCATCTTTCTCTTTCTTAATGCACTTAGATTTAATGAGATTTGAAAAGTTGGTAGGCCAAGTAGAATTCTGTCAACCCCTTTCACTCTTCCTAGTCCAGGAAAGCAGATTATTTGGAGACTGTGCATTTAAAGACATGCATTCAGTGAGGGTCAGATAGGAAAGGAGAAGAGGTTAACTTTTTATTGACAAAGAAGGAAGCTATCATTGGTCTCACAAAATTAGGCGATATTTCATTTTTTAAAAAATAATCACACACAGTTTGCAAACCTTTTGTCCTATAAGTTGTTACCGCTATTAATAGGCACACAGGTAAATATTTCTCCCTTCTCTTGCTTTTACAAAGCAGCTGTGCACTTACAAATGCTGTAATGGGAAACTCAAAGTAACAACAATGAAAAATATTTTGCATAATAATGATCACATATAGCAATTTGCACCACTGTGACACTGAATGATTCTTTATGAGTGTATTCATGAACTAATTTATTTTTTTAGATATGTTTGGCAAAGTATGCCTATCTAGTACTCTAACCTTTTAATACCACCCTGTTTCAAGGATGGACAGCACTACTGATTGACATCTTCTTCTTCCTCTTCTTTAGAAAATCTAAAAAACCCCACCCAAAACTACCTGGAGTACAGGTAGTTTCTTCATCAATCCTCCTGGTCAAAGGGAAGGGGTTTGAAAATTAAATTGAACTAATAGAAACCCTTTCCAGACCAAGATCAGTTGTTCAGCTCCTATTCTGAAAACCATTATACATGTTCTGTTGTCTGGACAAGAAATCTTACTATCAAAATTTAAGTGAAACGTAATAAGAAAAATGGTACAGAAAGTTGATTAGATAATGTGCATTAGTGTAAGAAAAATCTTGGTCAGTTGAAAGAGTAGGTTTTTAGGAAAGACATTTTTGTTAAGGAGCAATCACAATAGTAGCATTTTAACCAGGTTTTATTGGTAAGCAAGAGATCCACAGCTAGGTTTCTACAAAGAATTTTCAAATAAAGCAAGACTATTAAAGTTCAGTGCTTTTTTTGAAAATCCAGCTTTTATAGTATATATTGCAATGAGTACCTGTTCGGTAGAATTAATATGTTCTAATCCTTGAACTGAGAGCATGTATCAATTGTTTAATGAAAGTGTAACTTCTTATGAAAATTTGGGTTTTCTCATTAATTTTAACACTGTTGACTTGTTCTAGGAGCTCCCTTTATTGCTTAATTCCTAGTTAGCTTTTTAAGTTAGTCATAAATTCAGACTGACTTACAAACAAGAGAGAAATAGTTTTCTTCAAAGTCAGATCTGTAATCAAAATTGACACTCCCCTTGCACATAGTAAAAATAAAGCACAAATGGATAGATATTTCTCAGTTTAGTTAGGGTAAGCTAAGAGAACATTTCACAACTTGATGAGTCCTGGTAGACACCAAGTTGAACACAAGCCATCAATGTGCCTTTGCCGCAGTGAAGACTAATGGTACCCTGGGCTGCATTAGGAGTTGCCAGCAGTTCGAGGGACGTGATCCCTCCTGTCTATTCAGCACTGCTGAGGGCACACCCAAAGTATTGTGTCCAGTTCTGGAGTCCCCAGCAGAAGAGAGACATGGACATACTGGAGAGAGTTCAATGAAGGGCCACAAAAATGGCTAAGGGTCTGGATCACCTCATACATAGTTTAGCCTAGAGAAATCTTGGGGGCAATCTCTTCAATGTATCTAATTACCTGAAGGGAGGGTGCAAAGACAATAGAGCCCGGCTCTTTTCAGTGGTGCTCAGTGACAGTACCGGCGGCAATGGGCACAAACTGAAACACAGGAGGCTCTCTCTGAACATCAGGAAACAATTTTTCACTGAGAGGGTGACTGAGCCCTGGCACAGGTTGCCAGAGATGTTGCGGAGTCTCCCTCCTTGGCAATACTCAAAAGCTGTCTGGACATGGTCCTGGGCATCCAGCTGTAGGTGGCCCTGCTTGAGCAGGGGGAGTTGGACCAGATGACCTCCAGAGTCCCTTCCAACCTCAACTACTCTGTGATTTTGTGGTTCTGTGATGCTGTGAACTAAGGTAGGTTCTTTCTATAAGGGGAAGGTACTCCTGGAGATTGAAGAGTTTGAAACTTAGCATGTATGTCTAAACTAAATATAAAATATTTGTCTTTTTATTAGTTCCTGGAACTGAGTAAGCAAATGAAGCTGTATGATGATTTCATCCCAGAGCAAGATATGCGTGCACACCATTCCCCATCACAGTCTACTTTGCCCTGAAAGAAACACTCAAATATGGACAAAGAAACACTCAAATATGGACGAATATGCTCCAGCAGGTTTCTTAGATGCCTACCTAACTGGGAGACTTGCATGTAGACCTCCCTGTAGAGTAAACATGACTCACAGTTTAAGAAAAGTCCATAGGATTAGAAGGAACTGCCTCTCATAACACCAAAAGATTCCAAGGACCTGCCAGGTGCTATTGAGATCAGAGTAAATCCCCCATTTTTCTTTTTCCTTAAACATTTTGAATTTCAAAGAAACTATCTGTCAGAAATGCAATGGATCCTGAATCACTTTTGCTCATAGCACTTGCAGAAATTCAGCAAAATTAATGTTACCGTAAGTATTTCAAATTCAGTTTTTTCCCCAGAGAAGAGAGTGGGGGCTTCTTTTGAAAATTTTAAAGGGGAAGTATAACATACTACCATACATATTCCACTTCAAGCAGTAAAAAGATTATGTCATTGATTGTAGCAGCAGTAAAATTGGTTCATTTTAACTTGGACTACCTGATGATAACTCTTTACTGCAACATTATTATCATCTGCCTAAGTTTCAGAGATATTGTTTATATCATGGAACTAAACGCAGCCTCATCCCCATTCCCCCTGCCTCCTCAGTCTCTTATGCAACAGCTTTTGCTATAAGAAAAAGTTAATTTTAATGCTATCTCTGCTGGAATCCTCTCCCTGCTGCTGTGACATTGCTTTAATTTAACATCCTCTTTAAGAGCGCTGGGGTATATGAGGGAAATCTGGTAGCACAAATTGTGTTCATCCTGTTCAAGAGATCGGTTCTTTCATCTGAGTTAACCAGTCTTAATTCAACACATCTCTGATAAAGTCCCCTACTGTCTGAACGTGCGTAAGGTGCTGGGGGAGGCTTTTCAACATT
The DNA here is from genome assembly GCF_026419915.1 of Harpia harpyja. Taxonomy (NCBI): domain Eukaryota; kingdom Metazoa; phylum Chordata; class Aves; order Accipitriformes; family Accipitridae; genus Harpia; species Harpia harpyja. Next base: position 10,942,426 of record NC_068943.1, read on the forward strand.
ACATAGCTAGTATTTCAAAATAGACTTTTTCACCCTCTAGCATCAAAATACATCAGCAGTGTCTGACCATTAAAATATAATTGATGAAAAAGTGCCAGTATTTAAAACATCTATAGCTTAATCTTCGTGGGACCCAAATGGTGCTATTGACCTACAGCAATCTCAGATGTGTGCTGGTTTTCAAGAGGTCCACAGTACTTTCTCCAACATCTCAGTATGAGGCTTTTCAAAGACAGACATAAATATATCCTTTTTTTTAACCAGCAACTCAAAGGTGTAGAACTCTATTCTTTCTTGCTTTTTCTGAAATATATTAAAGTAAAAGCTACATTTTCAGGAAGCCAAACTTCTATTTACAAACTTAAAAGAAGTCAATATAACTCATTTTGCATTAACTTTCTTATAAGAATTTAGTGGGTATTGAAAATCTGGTTTCTGAATAGAATGTTTTAAACAGAAATAAGAATGACTAAATATGTGTCAGGGGAAATATAGAGGAATATACTGATTTGTACCTAGGCTGTAAACTAACTATAATTCATCTATAGTATTTCAAGGGACTAGGTTGTTTTCTGAAATGTTAAATTTAGTGATTACCTTTCACGTTAGTTCAGAAGGAAAAAACATTTATAATATATGATACTGAGTTGCTAATGAAAAATGAAAATAAATGATACTGAATTGCTAACATGAAAAGAGTTAGTTCAGCTACACTATCTTTGACTTTATCTATACTAACTAAACAAGTGCATCTTGTATGATAAGGACTGTAGGCAGACCTAAGAAAATACTTTTATTCTCAGCATTCCATTTATCTCTAATTTCAGAGCAATCCCTAACTCAAACAGTTTTCATGCTATTTACTAACTGACTAATATCATTATTTTGCTTTTCACGGCTGCAAAAATCATCAAATGCAAAAGAAGAACCTAGCTATTTTTCAAGACTAGTGACAGTATTTTCCCCCATGGTTTTGCAGTTGTTTGTTAGTTACAATAATCTACAATTAAATATAGAAAAATTTCTTTTTTTCATTTCAAATCTCACTGTTTTTTTGAAGTACTACCTTCAAAAGAAATAGTACTTCAGATAATGGGTAAAAAGTTGTTTTATTTTTGTAATACAAAGGACTGCATTGCTTCTGAGGTTGTTGTAAGTTTAATGGATGTCTGAATAACTATTCTCTCAAAGTTTTTTTTCTTATGCTTCTTGAATAGGCTTTTGCATAGTCTTTCTCCAGACACCTGAAGGGGAAATTCAACTGGTAACTGCTCAGCAGTAGTAATTTGTGACCAAGGAGTGATGTGGCATGGAAGGCAAAAAAGCCCAGCTGTAGAAGGGGTTAAACTGGCTGGCAGCAGGAATTGCAGAGACAGAAAGATGCCCTGTAAAGGAGTGAAGTTTCCTTTGGTGATAAGATAAGAAACATCCACAGCATTGTCTTGTTGCAATCCCGGAGTGGGAGTGGTCAGGGGCCACCTTTGGGCAGCAGAGCTGGGCTGGGAGATGGACCAAACTCAGGCTGTGGTGTCTCTGCAGGTGTGCACAGGATTGGTCCAAGTGCAAGTGTATATAAAGAATCAGCTTGTGACACATATTTGCAGACTCCTTGAAGAACCACTTATGGTCATAGGACTGTTCAATGCATTGTTTATTAAATATTAAAAAAAAAATTAGCACAAACATGTATTTAATTCGCTTCAAGGGGTACCATAAAAATTCCCAATGCTTCCAACTAGCTTCTCATTTTGATGAGTGTATTGGTTTTGTGTGGCAAGGTTTTGGTAGCGGGGGGGGTTACAGGGGTGGCTTCTGTAAGAAGCTGCTGGAAGCTTCCCCTGTGTTCGAGAGAGCCCATACCAGCCGGCTCTAAGACGGACCCGCCGCCGGCCAAGGCCGAGCCAATCAGTGATAGTGGTAACGCCTCTGTGATAACATTTTTAAGAAGGAAAAAGTTGGGACGGGGGTATTCGGCAGCCGGAGAGAGGAGTGAGAACATGTAAGAGAAACAACCTTGCGGACACCAAGGTCAGTGAAGAAGGAGGGGGAGGAGGTGCTCCAGGCGCCGGAGCAGAGATTCCCCTGCAGCCCGTGGGGAAGACCGTGGTGAGGCAGGCTGTCCCCCTGCAGTCCAGGGAGGTCCACGGTGGAGCAGATGTCCACCTGCAGCCCGTGGAGGACCCCACGCCAGAGCAGGTGGGTTCCCGAAGGAGGCTGTGACCCCGTGGGAACCCCGCGCTGGAGCAGGCTCCTGGCAGGACCTGCGGATCTGTGGAGAGAGAAGCCCACGGAGCAGGTTTTCTGGCAGGACTTGTGACCCCGTGGGGGGCCCATGCTGGAGCAGTGTGCTCCTGAAGGACTGCACACCGTGGAAAGGACCCATGCTGGAGCAGTTCGTGGAGGACTGTCTCCCGTGGGTGGGACCCCACGCTGGAGCAGGGGAAGAGTGTGATGAGTCCTCCCCCTGAGGAGGATGAAGCGGCAGAAAATAACGTGTGATGAACTGACCGTAAACCCCATCCCTGTCCCCCTGTGCCGCTGGGGGGTTGGTAGAGAATCCGGGAGTGAAGTTGTGCCCGGGAAGAAGGGAGGGGTGGAGGGGAGGTGTTCTGAGATTTGGTTTTATTTCTCATTACCCTACTCCGGTTGATTTGTAATAAATCAAGTTAATTTTCCCCAAACTGAGTCTGTTTTGCCCGTGACAGTAATTGGTGAGTGATCTCTCCTGTCCTTATCTCAACCCACAAGCTCTTTGTTATATTTTCTCTCCCCTGTCCAGCTGAGAAGGAGGGGGAGTGGTAGAACGGCTCTGGTGGGCACCTGGCGTCCAGCCAGGGTTAACCCATCACAATGAGATAGACAAAAATATTTTTTTTTTTAAAAAATGCATGAGCCTTTGACCTTTTTGGCTACGGTGCTCACAAGTGCTTTTCTAAGGTTTCTGGCCTCGCCGCAGTAAATAGATTTGTCTGATTTTTTTTTTTTTTACCTCCTTCTTTCCTAGGCTGATGGGGGATAGGCAAACTGCAACTGTCTTGTCTTATTACATTAGTTGTATGGCCCCTCCCAAACACATGCTGGTTTTAATAATGTGCTTCACCTGAGAAATTAAAAATCCCATGATTCAGTGGCTAATTAAGAAACTAGATATAGATCCAAATTTCCTTGCCTTGATGCAAGAATGCATTTTTAAATTTATTTTGGGGAGCAATATTCAAGGTGGAGAACCTGTAGCCTGTGATGAAGGAGCTTATTGATATGTATTCATGAAGTAGTCAGTAGTATAGAACAGGTTATGCTTGTTGCTTCTTACAAAGTGTTTAATTTTGCAGAATATATTTTTTTTTTCTGTTCACTATCCTCTTGACTATAATCTGCAAGAAAAGCTGACATGAATGATCAAACCAATTTACTGTTAAAATGAGCCAGCAAGAACAAACCACTACCCCTAGCAGAACAAATGAGTTACTGTCTCTGACAAGGCAGACAGCTCCTTTTGAATTTAGCCTGCTATCAGTTATGAAGACATTCTCCAATGAGCTTCACAGTCTCTTTCCCACCTCTGCCTCTCCCCCCCCTCCCTTTCCTCTTTCCCTTTTCCTTCTCTTTCTCCTGTTTTCACATCTATCCTAAAGGTAGGTTTCATTTCATAAAAATGCCTAAGCCAACAGTCAATGAATCTTCTCTCCCTTTCACTTTCCTGCTTCTTCCAGGGCCATAAAAGAATATGTGCTTGTCATAGGATTCTGAAAACCACTGGTTCAGGCAAGGGAATGAAAAGTTGTTAAAAATGAGTGTTCATAAACTCATAATTTTCAGAATACTTAACTTCTTCTGTTTGTTAATATATTTTAAAATAATTCTGTCTCTGATTGCTTGCCTAAAAAGAAAAGGGAAAAAAGAGGTAAAACCTCCTGTGTAATTCCATGAAACCAAAATTAACAGTCCAATATTGTGGCAATAAAAGGCTTAGTGGTATCACTGAGTTCCTATCTCCTATGCCTTTGATAGTCTTATGAGCTTTTTTTTCTAAATCGCTACAAAAAATCAAATAAATTATGTCTACCAGGTGACTTGTTTCTAAACATCTCTAAGGAAATCAGGCATGTTAAAAAGGCAATCATTTATTTCAGAAACTATGCTCATCTGATTTCTCATAGATTTGTCATATGTTCTACGATATTTTTTTAACCTCAAATAAAAAAAAGTAATTACGAACAAATATAGATGCACAAATACAGATGCACAAACTTGGATTATAAAGTTCAGATTTCAAGAAATCTGACTTCATACAACTGCATTTGCATTTACTGCACTTAAAAAAAATGGAAGCTACTGTGTATTCATGGGAGCTGCCGAGTATGTCATCCTGAATGTTGCGTTCATGTAAGGAAAGTATACCCGGCCCTGAATTTTTTATGTTCTCCCCCATGTTTCCCATCGTCCTGATTTAAGTAATTTACATTTCATTTTTTCTGGTTGTGGCCAGATACTTTTCTTAGGTGTTTAATTCTGTTTAGGCATTACATGGAGAACCTAGATGGTATATTTTATAGATATATATATATAAATACAGTCATAGAAACATGTTAGGTGTTGTGTGAGCTGGCACAGGCAGGACACAGGAACAACCACAAACACATGGATGAAATGCAAAGAGTAAATTTATTTTCATTACCTTGCCAACCAGGGGATCCCCGAAGCAGCACCCAGGCAGAGGCACATAGGTGGGGACACAGGCACTGCAGAGCTTGGCCCGTGCTAAATAAATGAACCTGCTGTTTTTGCCCGTATTTCAGGGATTCACGTAAGCTTGTTTACCACTGTGCTTTGATCTTTCCCACAGCAGGGCAGGAATCTTAAGCATGTTCTACAGGATGCCTCTGAGTCTATCACAGGCCTATGTTATCTGAACAAAGAGGTTCTACTTGTCCAACACACAAGTCCAAACAACAATTAGTATGATATATATGTTTTTTGACACCACAGCTGCAAGTCACTTGAGCACGTTTACAATCCTCCACACCAATCTTCCGTTATTTTCCCACAGGTGTCTAGATTTTTATTAAAAAGTTGTACAACCCTAGTTAAAGCTTCTACATTCTACAGGTAACTGAATGCTTAAACTAATTCTAGAGTCAGCAGATACCCACAACACATTCTGTACTCATCTACTGATTTTTAAATCTGTGTTCATGTAATTCACCATTATATGTGGGTTTTTTTCCACTGCTCAATGTTCAGAGACGGGAGGTTGTTTCTTGGGATAGACCTCCAAATGTACAGGTCTGATAGCTCAGTATTCCCTTCTCAGTTTGATTCTAGAGGTGAGTACAAATGAAAATTTGTACCATGGAAATTGCCTCAGACATAGAAGGAGCAGTCAGGAGTAGATGTAAAATGGTCATTATAAATCTGACAATAGCAAAAATAACTGAGGCAAGATGCATATGCAAACTGATTTCACAAAATCACATGTACCTACTACACATATCACATATCACATAACTACATATTTTGTAGTTATTATTTTGTAGTTATGCCATGCTTTCTGTTCTCAAGTCTCTTGGCTGAATAATAGCAAAAAATCTGAACACAAAGAAAACTGGAGCAATCTTTCTTTTTCTTTAAATCAAGCATTGGATTTCCAGGGAATTGTGGAGAAATTGTCCAATCTCTAATCCGGATTTCCTTCTTTGGCTTTTCTTTTATAGACAGCAATCCATTAGGGCCTTCACAATATGCAGAAGCTGCATTTTTAAAGGGCATAGTTCACCCATGATGCTGGTATTCTGAATTTTATTTCTGTAAGAACTCTCAGATGGGTACCCTCTGGTCCCAGCGATTCACGGTACTTGAATTTTTCATACTTCTCATAAGTTTTCTCTTACGGCACTTCAACTTTCTTTGTTGATGTGCTCTCACTGTCTGTGAAAAGTATCTGTAAAAGGAACTTGGAACTAAACTGGGCAGAAGGATGTAGCTAGGTGCCATATGCCTGGAAACAGAGAACCATTTATTGTCTGAAACTTCCTATACAGCATATTTAAATGGCTAGACTTCTCATCACAGGACATATAGTAGTCTGAGCAGGGAAATGTCTGGTACTTATTCACAGGGAGATGTTGATGGCCAGGCTGCACACAGCTGGTGTATCTGAGCTGTGTGTAGAAGTTGAAACTCTATGTCCATAGCTTGCTGTGAACAAAAGGTAACACTGAGCCAACAGTTGATTATTAGTGTGTTTAATGTTTTAACAGTTAAATAGCCCAAATGATCTAATTCAGAAAAAAACTCATTACAAGTTAAATCTATTCTAAAAAGCCATCTAGTACCTATCCTTTTTCTCTGTTTGTTATGTTCACCTTCCAATATTCCTTTGGGTCCCAAGGCTGACAGCGCTGCCTTCCTCACGAAGAACGGGTCTGTGGCCGGTACAGCAAGCCGCTAGCATGCCGCGGCCCTCACTGCCGGGCAGAAGGTGACAGCGGTGGAGGTTCTCGCCCTCTCGGCTGGGGCCTCCCCTGGGACTCGGTGAGGGTGCTTGTCTCCTGCCCTGGAGGCTCCTTCTGCGGGCCCCACAGGGGAGGCGGCAGGTGCCCCCCACCCTGTGACACAAAGGGTTGTTGTTCCCTCCAGCCCGGCTCTGGGTCTCCCTGCGTGGGTGTGGGCACTCTGCGAGCCCACGGCAGGTCCCGCCAGGCAGCGACAGTCACCTGAGTGTGTGTGGGGGTCTCCAATTCCTAAGAGGAGCTACAGTGAAAGGCAGTCACGTCTCGTTCACTTTTTCCTCACCACCAGCTTAAACACCAGCTTTGGAGCTGCGGTGCTCTTTGAAGTTCTTTTTATATCCCCCGAATCCTGAGTTTATACGTCACAGCTTGCTTCAACACGATTGATGTTTTATAGCCTGTTTCAAAGGTGCTCAAAAAACAGGTAGATGCTGTGAGAGACTGAAAGAGTTAATGTCTCAAACATTGTGGTGGGGCAAGTTCTGCGTAACAAGGAACCTGCATAGCAAGGAACAGCAGGTGAAAAGCAGCTGATCAGCACCCCTCAGCAACAGGAGGGTGTGACATGCCGGAGGTTGCGCAATTCCCTGTTCTGACATGCTGAGCGGGGCAGGTCGCCCCGTACGGGCAAAGATAAACTGCCGTTAGGACTGCAGGGAAGGGGACATTACTCCCCAAATAGCCCACCGACCCATTTCCCGAAGGTTCTGGAAGCCCAAACCGCCCGTCACACCTAATTAGCCTAATGAGCTCGAGTGCCCGCCCGAAGGAGGGGCCAGGAGAGGATAAAAGGGCGCGAACTGAAGCCCCGCGTGTGCGCGCCCTCCGCGACGGGCCCCCTCGGCTGAGGGGAGCGGTGCTGGAGCCAGGGCTGGTGAGAGCGTTCTCGTTGCTTTTCCTCCTCTCTCCTCTCCCGTAACCCCCACCTCATCCCTTTCGACACAAACCGCTGACCAGGTCTGGGACTGGGAGCGGATCCAGCCGCCGCCGGGCTCCTCTCCGAGAGGGAGTCTGGAAAGCGAGGGGGTCCGCTCTGAACCTCCTGACCCGACGGGAGGACTCGCCTCGTTCTCCTCCCTGAACGGATCCCCGGATAAGCAAGGCCTGTAGTGTGTGTTTGTGGAGGGAGGGCTACCGCGGGTTACACGGGCTACCGAGGTGGTTTCGCGCCAATTCCCGCTGTGAGAAACCCCGCCACCTGCTGTTAACGCCGCCCACGTTCAGGCTCCTCCTGCCGTAAACGAAACGTTCGACCGGTCGTGCGGTGTCGTTTCACCTTAATTCAGCCCCAGGGAATTCCGAACTCAGGACCCCTCCCTGGTGTGTCGAGCCCGGGTCATGACAGATACCTAACTTACAGAAGTCCCCAGAAGGTTTAGAAGGGACAGCACCTAATTTCTGAATGTGTGTCAATAAGTATCTATTGGCTTCTTCCATCTCTTGTGATGCCTCTTGTGCTTCCTGGTATATTAATAGACTCTTTGCTTTCAAGAAAAAAAGAAATTTACACACAAAGTTTTCCACTTCTGGAGCCAGATCTGTAGCAATAAGTAGCAGTGGAAAAGACTAATTCATGAAGACACTTAGCTTGGATTTGAATATTGCAAAAGAGGTAGTTTTGAAGGCTTTGGGAATGATCTGTTGTATTAATAGAAAGAATGAAATGTACTGAATGTAGAAGGAATGCTTTGGAGAAAAACATTCTAAAAACAATTCAAAAGATGCCTTATACTGATCAACAATCTAAAGGTAAAACAAATGTTTTGGGAAACGGTTTTTTATTTTTGTATTGGTCTGCCTGCAATGAAAGCAGTATAAGTGGATTAAAGATCTAAAAGAACAGTTTAGTTTTGCAAAGCTGTGATGCAGTGAATTGAGTACTGTGGGTTTTGCCTTTCCTTTTAATGCATTTGTCATTGTCTTTGCCATTCTCTAATGCCTGCCTGAATCCTTAATGTTCCCATGCATATATAAAACATGTTCATAGTACTTTTGAAGGGGAATAAAGTTTCTACTCCTCAGATCACAGAAATAATTTATTTAATATGTATGCAAGTCTCTCCTAAATTCTGATCATGAAGATGTTTTGTTTGGGGCTTGTTCTAACTGTGATCATTTATCACATCCATGATTATTTTTAATAATAAGCAAGAAGATTTATTTTCCTTTTCCTTAAAACACATTAGCGATCAAGATTCAGCAAAATGTATGGCTGAAATCCTTATGGGAGAGGATTTTAATTAGTTTTAATCTGAATACTAGTAATTGAGCATTTTAATGAAAATTGAGGCTGCCATTTTAAAATTTGGCATTGGGTTCTGAGAACTGAACTGAAAAATTCCAGTTTAGTACTTATGTTTCTTACAACTGAATCTGAAGAAAAAGGTCATGTAAAATAGAATTCAAAGCACTAAATGGGGGAAAAAATAAAAAGCACTAAGCCAAAGAGAGGAAATAGGAGGGGCTAATAACAGGAGTATCTAAACTTTCATGTAGAGAAACTTGTTATGTGGAGTTTTAAAATAAGAAACTCCATGAGACTTCATGCCTTGAATCCTCTCTGTGTAAGAAACCTAGGTCACAAATTTGAGTATAGAAGCATGAATTCCCCTTTTATTCTAGAAGATGACATGTGAGAGGAAATCACCTTTCATCCAGACATTATATTTGCCAAGAACATAGAAACTGTATTTCAGCTGTGAAAGTGTTTAGAACTAATTTGGGGTGAATTTGTTTAAGACTCATTGTTTTGTACAGGTAGTAGTAATAATTGATACTGAGTAAGAATTGACCATTGCCAAAGTATATTGTTAATGAATGTCAGTCCAGTCAGTGTTGTTTCGAAGGTTAAAACAGATCTCATTTGAAGTCTTTTAAACATTTTCATCAGTTATTTCAAATTCCCTAGCTGATTTATACATATATAAATATATAGCCAGTTGAAACAGGGGTTTTCTTATTTGATAAACCCACTGATAGTCACCCATTGTCCAAACAAATGGATAGATAGAAGAGATGATGCAAACAATGTCAAATCTCAATAGTAGGGTAATTTCTCAATGCAGTGTCTCTACTAATACATCTTCTGAGCTATAGAGAAGGTGCTTTATCCATGTTGTGCTGTCTTATTTTTTTGTAGTCTCTTTTATTAATGCTACCTTACGCCATTATCTCTATACCTTTCACACTTCTTCTGACAGGACTCCAGCTGGACAGAGCTTTGAGGTTGTCTGACCTACCCTTTTTTATTTCTTTGTATACTTTTATAATAAATTTATCAAACAGGGTCAAAAAATAGTACAGAGTCAAAACACAGATTTGAGTAAAATATAAACAGAAATACTTGACTTTTAAACATAAAAATCTCAAAGTCACTAGGTAAGACAGTATGGAAAGAAAAATGGATTATAAATTTCCCTCCATTTATCCAAGATGTTCTACTAAGTTAGAACTTTCTTCCAGTTTTGGTTTTATTCAATTCAATGATTGTATCATTACCATGGTCTACTTTTATCCCTAGGAAACAATTTTTTTAGTCGTCTTTGAGTCTGGGCTGTGCATGTTCCCTAACTCTCTTAGTAACGTCTCCTTTGGTTTCAGTTGCCTACTCCTGTCTGTGATCCTTTATCCTGCCACATCTTGCAGTTACTGGAAACTGCTCTACTCAAGGATGCCCAAGCGTTCTCCAGGAAGTGAGCAATCTCTTGCTCTTCCAGGTACTCATTCCTTCTACTTGCTGTCCTTTTAAAGGAAAACAGCATAGGAAGTGAGAGAAAAGAAAAAAAGAAAAAAAAATCAAACCAAACAAGACAGTCCATCAGAATTCTATTCCAGTCATGTTTACTATTTTTTCTCCCTGAAAATGGAAATATATACTTTCATGCTCTGTGCTGTTGTCCAGTTTTCTCTGTCATCTTTCACACTATGCTTACATAGCTTAAGTTATTCTATTATTTTTCTTTGCATTAGCATCTATATATTTTAGTTGTATCTTACTGACCACACCTAATTCTGTGGCTGTGTTAAGCAGTCCCTTCACTGTCTGTATTGCTGATTTGAATAATTTATCAATCAATATTAGTACTTTCTCTTAGTACTTCTGCCAGCTCTGTGACATTCCTTTTTGCATTGATATATTTTTCAATTAAAAAAAAAAGTTAGTTATTAAAGAAAATTTAAAGAATTGCACTTCATTCCAGTTAAGCAGCTGTCTTATATTAAATGTTTGGTTTGTAATGCCTCTAACATTATTTCATTCATATCAATAGAGTGACACCAGAAAGCCTATTGTTTTGTTACATTAATATTACACAGTGTTAAAAGCACATTCCTGGAGCTCATTCCATTCAGCCAAAGGCTGTGTGACCTTTCACCATGGTATTCACCCCTCTAATTGTAATTGACAGAACAATTTCCTGGTTTCCATTATATCACAGAAGACTAGGTATGGGCAATTTGTTACTTTAAACATGATCGGAAGACCTTTAATTGTAATTGGCAGGACAGTCTTAGTAAAATTTATCTCAGTGGAATAGTTTGGGCAGATACATTTGTTATAGTGAGAAGCACTCATGACTTAGGCACATGCACATGCAAATAAATTAAAAAAAGATTCCCTAATATCTCATATAACATAAAGTATCTGGATATTCCTGTAGCTTTAGGTCTAAAACTTCATGGATCAAGATTCATTCAATTAAATGCATTTTGTACTAATATATGGCAATAGAGAGACAGAGACTTCCTCTTCTGGTTGTGAAGTCTAATTTCAGTGATGTGTTCTAATAAATGTAAATAATCTTCTACTCAATAAATACAATATTTAATAAGAATTTGAAGTAATTTTTACATATCCAGTTCTAAATTGTGACAGAATGAACAAGTATGTTGTTTAAAAGAAAAAAAATTAAAGAACATCTTTTTGGAAATACAGTTGTCCTGTCTTTAAAATTTTCCAGAATTCTGGTCCCATGATTGCAGTCTTGTCACAGAGTAAGACCTAATTGACAGTGGGGAGACTAAATGGGCTCAATACCAAAACACTTTAATTTTAAGGAGTGACATGCCCTCCTTCTGACAGGGGAGGAAATGTGGCCTGGGGGAAAGTATCAGGCCAGTCCTCACAGGAGTCCCAGATGTGTGGTGCATGGTCCTATGTCTGGGCCATGGGGTCCCTGCTGTTATGCCTTAGTCACTCCTGAAGTCTCTCTGGGATTCCTTCTGTATGGAAGCTTATCTAGGGTTTCTCTTGGGGTCCCAAGCAACTTGAGACACAGTCAGTTGTAGGATTGGGTAGAGATAAGCTTGTCAAGATTCCATGGTGCTGAACAGCTGGCTGCTGCTGTTGCAGTGAGTCACAGCCTGCCCCTCTCAAAGGTTTTCTGGACAGGTCCTTTACCCTTAAATTACTCCCCTATTCTTGTTTATTCTTTTTTAACTGAAGTTTAAGAAGCCCCCACTCATGCCAGCTGCCACAGGGCTTAACTTACTTAAATTAAAAAAAAACCCCAATCAGTCTCAGTTTTTACTTTTTTGTGCATTTCCCTGTAGGACACCAGTGTGATTAAACCTTGCTAAAAGCAAATTTTCTTCCCTGCTATATCTTTACCAAAAGAATGCAATTTGTGACTTTCCTGATAAGTCTTAAGTCTTCATACTACAGTCATCACATGTCATCTTACTTCTGTTTACCTGCTGTCTTTGCTTCACATCTTGTAAAAATTCATGTGTTACCTTAGTAAATTGAGTACTGCATCTTATAAAAATATTAAAATAATTGTAAATATCACAACTTGAAATTGAATACAAGATTTTCTCTTTGTGTGGGCACTTTTATAGAACAAAAACAAAACCAAAAAAACAACAAAAAAACCCCCTTCAGTAAAAAGTACAGCTCCTTGATCCTGTGGTCATTCCTTGCCCTGATGTCATTTTGAATGATTGTTAGTCAATTCTAGATTGTGATACTGGCATAAGTTCTTCAGAGGACTCTAATGAGGATGTATTGGATAGTGTAGGACCTGAGCATGACAAAATGGTATGGAATAAAAGGTGGAGATTGTACTGAGTCTGGCTGGGATGGAGTTAACTTTTCTTCATGGCAGCCTGTATGGTGGTGTGTTTTGGATTTGTGGCTAAAACAGTGTTCGTAATGCACCCGTGAATTTGTTATTGCTGAACAGTGCTTGCAGAGTGTCAAGGCTTTTTCTCTTTTCCGCTTTGCCCTGTCAGAAAGTAGGCTGGAGATAGACAAGAAGTTGGGAGGGGACTGAGCTGGGACAGTTGACCTCAACTGACCAAGGAGATATTCCATACTGTATGACGTCATGATCAGAAACAAAAAAAAAAAGGTGGGTTTTTTTTTTTCAAGGTGGCCATTGTTCAGAGACTGCCTGAAGTGTTGGTGGTCTTGTGGGAGATGGTGAATGATTGCTTTTGTGTCACTTTTTGTTTTGGTTTCAGGTTTTTTTTCTCTTTTCTTCACATATTAAACTCTTTTTGCCTCAACCCATGAGTTTTCTTGCTTTTGCTCCTTTTCTCTCCCAGACCCTTCTGGGGAAAAGAAGAGTAAGCAAGCGACTATGTTGGTGCTTGGCTGCTGGCTGAGGTCATTCAAACAGCAGTATTATGAAACATTTTGAAAAATACAAAGAAATTTAAACTTCTGTGGGAAATGGTCCAATCACTTCAGCTCCTGCTTCATGAATCATCTTACTAGAGGAGTTTACTCTATAGAACTACAGTTCTGATAATTCATAAATTGGGTGGTTTTGAAATATTGGTGATCCTGAGGTATTCATGAATTTAAAAATGTTCAATGCTGTAATTTCTAGTGGGAATATAATAGTAATTTGAATATTGACCTTGATATGTTTTTGTCATTATATCCTTAGTTCTGCTGAGGTAGTGGAGAAATAGAAGTAATCCTGAATTACCCTTCTGTAAACTACCTTTGCTATATAAATGTCACTGAAAGAAACTTCCCTTATGAGACTTGTTCCTCCTTCTGTCACCAATTAAAGATTACAAACACATCCATTTTGATCAAACAAGTCCCAGTTGAAGTTATGACAATATTTTTTACAGTTTTAGCTTATGTATTATGCAGTGTTACAATGAAACATTCTGCATTAAGCAAAGCATTACTAGTAGGTCAAGGCAGGTGATCCTTCCCCTCTATTCAGCACTACTGAGGTCACACCTGGAGGAGTCTGCCCAGGTCTGGGCTCCTCAGTATGAGGGAGACATCAACATATTGGAGAGAGTCCAGAGAAGAGCCACAAGGATGATTAAGGGCCAGGAGTATCTCCCATATGAGGAAAGGGTGAGAGATCTGAGACTCTTTAGCCTGGAGAAGAAAGGGCTCACAGGGAATCTCATCAATATGTATAATTACCTGAAAGGAGGGTGCAAAGACAATGGAGCTATGTTTTCAGTGGTGCCCAGTGACAGGACCAGTGGCAATGGGCATAAACTGAAACACAGGAGGCTCACTCTGAACATCAGGAAACACTTTTTTTAGCATGAGGTTGACTGAGCATGGGAACAGGTTGCCCAGAGAGGTTGTGCAGTCTTCCCCTGGGAGATATTCAGAAGCTATTTGGACATGGTCTTGAGCAGTCTGCTCTGGGTGGCCCTGCTTGAGAGGAGGAGTTGGACCAGATGACCTCCAGAGGTCTCCTCCAACCTGAACTGTTCTGTGATTCTGTGAAAGATACTGAAAGCACATAATATAAATTATATCGGTGACAATCATAATTTGACAGGAATAATAGTTCTAGGTTCAAGCCCATCCTACTTGAAATACTAGGCCATAAAACATAATACGTATTCTCAGCCTCAGTATTTAATGCTATGATCACATGATATTATTTTCACATGATTCCCATGTCATTAATGCATAGGATGAATAGTGCTCCTGGAATGTATCACTGTTGCATACTGAGTTACTGCCTTTTCTGTAATATGTCTGTTGCTTTTCTCACAGATTTTTGTGGTGAAAATGAAACAAAAAAATAGTAGGAAAAGAAAGAATGTCCTTCTTTTTAAGAAGACTGAATTAGACCCTGAAGAAATTAATATAATCACATGTTATTAAACAGAGTTCTTTTCTGAGGCTGGTGAATCAAATGTTTTCATAAATACTCACTAATTACATATTCTTTATATTGTGAATATCCAATAGAAGACATCAAGAGTCAAATTTACAGACATGGTGATGGCTCACAATTGTCACTAAATTTAATTAATGTTATACCTTTAACATGTGAATTTCTATGTGAAAATTCTACATGACCAGAAAAATATCAGAGCTTCTCTGCTTTGAAGTTGGCACTGAGATTAGTGGACATCTGATAGCTTTTTCTTCACACTCTCTGAGCCTCTTATCTGTACAGATGAAGACTGTGGTACTACTTAGTTTCACAAAGATGTTGTTGAGATCAGTTCAGCATTCAGATGCTATGGTCAGAACACCTTATTAACATTCTTTAGGAGATTAATTTTAGGATATTAATTAATTAATTGGAGATTATTAATTTTACATTCAATGAAAAATTTGGATTACATGTAAAGAATAATCCTTGGGGTCATCTGAAAAGAATAAAGGGAAATACAAAGAAATTTCCATTCACTGAATATAGCTTGGGTATGGGTAAAAACTAGTGTGGAGTCATGTAATTAAAAACTGAATGATATTGTACATGTAATAGGGCACCAAGCTAAGTTAGTTGAGTTTAATTCTGACATTTTGTGGATACTAAGTGCAGTTCCAGTACAGAGCATCACAAAATGCTAGGAACTGTAGTTACTAAGCCTCTGGAACTTCAGAATTTCACAGTTCAAATATTACAAAGATTTCAAAACCAGATTTTAAGAAAAAAAAATGCCTGATGTTGATTTATGTTTTTTTTTATTTGCTGTTTCATAACAAAAGGTAATGCCTGATTTGATTTTGATTTTTAAAGTTATTCACCAAGACTGTTGTATTAAAATGGAAGGACCAGATAACATACATAATCAATATTCATATTTGAATTACATGGGTTATCAGCTAGACAGAAAAACCTGCAGTGCTTCTTGAGGTTTTCAGTGTTGTGAGTTTTTTTCTGAGTGATCTGCTTCTTGTAAAGGACAATGTATAGCTTTTATTTTCAAGATGGAATAAGGAAGTCATAACTGGGGAATTCTAAAATTTCATATTTTTTAATAGTGCTTTCTGCAACAAAGGCAGAAGTTTGGTTTTTATGCCATCTTGTATAGTCTTGAATGTTTTACAGTGAAATAGTTATAGCAAAGCAGAAAAGATCTTTTTGGCACTTGCAATAGTTTGTATGTCCTACAAGGAAGTAGATTACCTTTCTCTGAGGCCTACATTATACTTCTTTTATTATCCCAGTGGATACACTAGATTGAGTTTAAACAAGATTTTTTCTATTATTTGATCCATAGGGGATAATTTTTTCTATAACTAATCCAATGGATATTGATCATAAACAAACTGAAAGGCACTGCCTTAATACAAATAATAATATTTGGAATACTTGCCTTGACACATAAAGCAGTTCTTCATTTTTCAAGTGTTCTACTGCCTTAAGCATTCCAAAATGAAATCACTCTTCTAAAGTGAAAAAACTGAACTGATAAAAACCCAAGCTACAGCCCATATCTTTGCAGATTTTGGAAAAGATGTCTTCTGACAAAAACTTAGTTCAAAGAATAGAAATAAAGGCTTCTTTGAATGTTTGATTGTAGTTATGTGTCCCTAATGCTTCATGTCTTCAAAGTGCCTGGAGGAAGTCCAGTAAAATATCAGGATCTGCAATTAAATGAATATTCTAAGTCAGTCATGAGGAAATGGAATTGGTGGATGCACCAAGAAGCATGTAACCAGCACCTCTTAATTGTAATGATATGTTGCAATTTACTCTCCCGACCTTTACAAGTGATTTGAGACATTCTAATTTTGTTCTGCCTTGAAGCAGTTTCATTTTAGTCAATAAATTCCATGAAATTCCCTAATGTAGGGCTCAAATTGAATCTTAATTGCCAAGCTGATCTGATAGATAACAAAATTTCAACTTTTCTGAAGTGTCATATAGTATGTGATACTCTGCTTTGAATTCTGCACGGTTAAAAATCCCTTAAAACTTAATTACAGCTTGACTTTTGAGTCAGTCACCCTTTTGCTCTGGCACTGTAGTCCTAAGCTTAATGGTATATAATTACTCACTGGAAAATAACATTAAAATGCTGGTTTCCTCAGTTGTAGTCTTCCTTTTTCTCTCTCCTGCTTCTCATTCTTTTTGTGGCTGTAAGTAAATGTTAACATGAATACTAATCAACAGCTATATAATGTGTTTCCCTCCAAAGATAACAAAATACTATATATATTTTACAAAGAAGTATACACTAATTACTGAGGTTCATTTACCACTAGAACAGTAATAGGATGAGTAATGGCTTTCAGAGAATGTTATATTTAATACAAAGAAAAATAAACAAGTGCATGGTACTATGCATCTTAGATAATTTTTCTGTATATTAAATCTGTACAAGATCCTAATCTGTTCCTTAGAGATTTAGATGATCATCTCCTTTTCAATTTTTTTTCTTTCTGTTCTTCTAACTTATCTGTTACTCTATAAGCACCTAAACAACATGCAAAAAATATTTTCTTGTATCTTGCCAGGGACTTCATCATATCCAGTACAGACAGTCAACCCTTACTTTGCATTCCTTTTCACTTGTTTCACTGGTCTTCAGAATATTTTTTTTAATTCTGATTTGTTTAACACTAAATTAGTTCAAGACAAGTAATGCATTTTTTGTTAAGATTTCAGATGTTTATTAGTCTTCTTCCCTTAAAATATTATCTGACAGAAGTATCTTGGGGACACCATTAACATATAAATAACAGTGCCTTCTGCTGATTCTTTAAAATATTTCATATTTATGGTATACTGTGTAAGTTTTCAGGAATCTTCATCTACAACTATAGTTATATTTGAGCTGTATAGAGAAGAATTGATGAAATATAAATATATAATAACAGGCAATTACTGAAAGCAACAAAATAAACCAGGCAATTTTGCATAATAAGGGGAAGTTACAGTAGATCAAATTTCTTCCCCTGGAGAGATGATCTTTGCTTTATCGAAGAAGCTTAAAATTGTGCTGATTTTTAATTGTGAACAATGCCATTTTAGGTTTGTCTATTGTAATATCTGCTGCTGTCATTAACAATTTTCATAGCCTTTAATGAAAAAAAAAAACCCCACAACTAATGCCCTGAAATTTTATTTACTTTGTTATAATTTGTTGTTCAATATTATAAATCTCTTCTGGATCTGAGTATTTTGTTCTCACTAATGTCCTAGGCTTGTCCAAATTAAGGATATGCTATGACTTCCATTAGCTTGTCATGAATTCATTCTTTCTTATCATTCGAGTGTAAATCTAGCCCTTAGCATTGTACCCTTGAAGGTATCCCTGGGAACCACTATTCATTCCATAAGATGAAATAGTGTTATCCCTCTGCTACAGTCTTTTAGCTGTATTTCAGTCCATGTGAGATTATCTGCATACATGTAATTAAATCAATTTTGACTCTTTGCCACTTTGGAGAGAGAGGCAGCCTTTAAAATGAACTGCTTGGGGATTTGAAATATGGCTTACAGAATCCAGAACTACTATATTCAGCTGTTTTCTACTGTTCTCCAGAGATCTGAAGTCATACCAGGCACTCTAAAGCACCTTTTTCAACCATCTCAGCTAGTTAGAGGAATAATTCCGCTGTTTGCTCTTATCTTGGTCATGCATGTTGCTCTACAAAGTTTTTCTCTGAACAACAGGTATTTCACTCTCTCTGTTTCATGGTTGGTACACCTATATTGTTAGTACAGATCACATACACTGCATTCCTGAATCTAATTCCACTGGTCATTAACACCAAAGCCTGAGAATGGTTGTATTACTGTAGGGGGCTGCCCTGGTATCCAGTATGGACAGAACCATGTGAGTGAAATTATTTCATTAATGACAAAGTCCAGCTTCTAGATAAACATCACAAACAATTAAAAAAGCCTCTCTTTTGCTTTAAAGTTTTCTGCAGTCTAATAATATTAGATATATGGTTAGTTATGCTGTATACTTTGATAAGCATCTTCCTTTTTAAATAATAATTTGTTTTTCTGATGCAGAACAGAAACTCCATGACAACAAGACAGTTTGAAGCAGAAAATATATAGACAGAAAACACAGATGGTCTGGTTTCAGAAAGTCTCAAAATTAATAGAAGCACAGCATGTGTAAAGCAGGGCCTGAAGAATTTTACCTCATTTAAAACAGCATATAAACATGCAAGCAGTCCTTCAAATGTCAGTGGGTCAACTCAAATTCAACAAAATATGTAAATTCTCACAATTTGACTGTAAAGGTTTTATTACTGAATTATTAATTAAACACAAAGACTTCTAATGTCTCTACTTGAATGTAAAGCACTAGCTGAAAAGACAGGGTTGAAATCCCAGTCTCACTGAAATCAGAGATGCCTTTATTCGTTGTTGTCCTATAAGATGAGGATGGGCAAGACTTGCTGTTCACTAAATACACCTGCAGTCCCAAACATGTTGCTAATTTTTCTCTTCTGTATGTCTGCTTCTTCCTCATCTTTGTTCTCTTCTCATTTTTCTTTTATTTTCTAGTCATTAAGTCTGTTTTAGCCAGCCAAGATTGTCTTTTTACAGTATTGGTGTAAGCACATGATGGGAGAGGCATCTCACAGCAATGCTATGCACAGTCTGACTCTTGTACAAGTTATCAGTGTCTCAAAAGTCTGATTTGGGTTAAGACTCATCAGACTATGTTCTGTACCAGGCTTCTTCCATTATCAAATAGCAGTTTCTGTCAAAATTCGAAAGACCATTTTTCTTTCTGAATTTTCTGGGAAATAATAGAGGAAACATTTTCTAGGAAACAGTAAGAGGAACAAAAATATATATCTCAACATACATGCATGTTGCTAGATTTTTTTTTCCAGAATGGAGAATAGTTAATGAAACCTTTAATAATTATTGATTGTCAAATTAAATTTTATCTTATTGTGGTGGGTTGACATAAGCCAACAGCCAAGCACCCACAGAGCTGCTTGCTCACTACACCCTGCCCAGCAGGACAGGGAAGAGGATAGGAAGACCACAAGTGAGAAGAGTCCTGGCTTGAGGCAAAGACAGTTAATGGATGAAGGAAAGAGAGAAAAAAAAAAAAAGTGACACACAGGCAATCACCCCCTAACTCCCACAAGTAGGTTGATGGCCAGCCAGCCTCTAAGCAGTGGCCACCTTGGGAGACAGCTCCCTGCCTGCCCTCATCCCCTTCTTCTTCCTCTGGTTTAGGTTTTATTGCAGAGCATGACATCATATGTTATGGAATATCCCTTTGGACAATTTAGGTCAGCTGTCCCTGTCCTGTCCCCTCCTAACTTCTTGCCCACCCCTAGCCTACTCTCTGAGAAAAAGAGAAAACCTTGATACTGAGCAAGAACTCTTCAGCAATGGCCAAAACATTGGTGTGTTATCAACACTGTTTTAGCCACAAATCCAAAACCACAGTACCGTATAGGCTGCCATGAAGAAAGTTAACTCCACCCCAGCCAGATGCAGTACACTTATAACTACTTCTCATTGAAAGCAAAAAGCAATTGGGCTAAAGAATGTTAGTGTAGTGAAAGTGCTAATTCAGGTTTTGTATTTTCAAGAATATTGTTTCTTTCCCCTTCATATCTCTGATAAGAAGGCTTCTTTTATTGATGATATTTTGTTACAAGTAGCATGCAACCTATATTTTTAATCCAAATTTCATGTCTTGGTTACCTGTTAGAGTTTATCAGCAGCATGGTCACAGTCTCATTCATTTATTCCTTTGAATTATGTAAATTAATGTAAAACTAATAGAGACTTAATATTGCTTTTCATGTGTGAATGAAAATATAATTGCATTTAGAAAACATAAAACTTCTACAAATTAAATATGTGCTGTCTGCTATGAAAAATACTTTTCTGAAAAACAAAACAACAAACCCCAAACCTTCAAAATTGGATTGGTATCAGCTTTCCATAAAAAAGCTTGAATAGTCAGCTATGACTATTCAGATCAGACCAGGTTTCTGAGTTTTATGCACCTGGGTCTTGACAGCTTTCAAGGGTGGATACTGCAAGGGCTGTCTGGCCCAGCTGTTCCACTGCTTGATTGTCCTCATAGAGAAAACATTTTGGTTCAACTGATTCTTGTAAACTTCCCTCTTACATGTTTTTCTCTCTCTTTTTGTCTCAAAAATACATGAAATTACCATTAAATCTGTAGATGCAGAATTTTTCAGCAATGAAAATAGTTTCTCATGGGGTATTACTGTTACTATGCCACTCTAGGATCTTCCTTCTTTTAAGAAGTGTCATCAGCACAATTCATAAGAAAATAAGAGACCTTCACAGAAAATGCAATGAGATTATAGGAGCTTAACTGAATGTAGGTGCTATCAGTGAGGATTAATAAGATTTTGGGGATTGACTTTAGCTCCATATTAACATAATTTTCCATTTAGATGTCTGAAAAAATGGATGTCAGCATGAAACTTTCCTAAGGTCCTATTGTACTTGATGGACATGTGTTCAATTAATGAGGTACTTGCCTAAACACATACATGTAGTGCCAATTTTGGTACTATGGGATATCCTGTCTGGTCTCTCTGTCAGTACAGAAAGGGAACTTGCATTGGGATTCATTTGGCAAAGGCCACAGTGACTGGGTAATTACTCACAAGTCACAACAATGTTATGAGGAGATGATAAAGTAGATTAAGGGTCATCATCTCAAACTTGTGAGTAGCAGATCTGATTCTTCCAAATATAATACTCAGATAACCTGATTAAATTTGCAAGTTTAAATTTAAATGTGTAACATATTTAACATTTGTTTCATTTTCATTATTCTTTTGGATTTTCATCTTTGAAACACCTCCAGTTTTATAAACTTTTTATACTCTGAATGTTAGCATTACTTATTCATTGTTGCTGTCAGGGAGTTCTGAGTCCTAAGTCCACCCACATAGGCCTTACTTGCCCTGACTAGCCTCACTTGAAAATACCTTTTGCCCGTGAGCCCAGGAGCTACTTTTAAGCTCAGGGCCTATACCTCTGTTGGTAAGATCATTGCTCTTGCCTGTGCTGTGGACAGTCTTGGCTCTGGCTCATCTCATGGAGCAATCCTGCTCTTGCTGTTCCCTTTCAGTTAAGCAGACCCCCCAAAAAGAGGACAATTAAATGAAAAGATTTTAAAATATTCAAAAAGCAAGAAAGGAGAGCTTATCAAAGGTAAAAATGGACTCTTCATAAAAGAAGATCTTGAGACCCACAAGTAGCAGACAGGCTGCATGGGAGTTAGCTTTCACGGGCTTAAGGAGCTTGTTTCAGTCATCCACACATATGCATCTAATGATACCTCAAATAACCTCACATATCTAGAGCACCAGCATAGGGATAAAAGATAAGACCCAGGATCTATGATGGACTCTCACCTTCCTGGAGCAACAGCTAAACATAAAAAACATATCCTAGCATACATCAAGAACCTATGTATAGACAACTGTATAGACTCTTGGTGTACACAGTGTAAGTGGCTATGAGTAAGTTAGCTGTATAAACTGCCACAGAGATGATCTAATCAATACACTCAATTAAGTCATCTCACCGTAAAATAAACAGTTATTTTAAAACAAATGAGTAGCTCTCCATTGACAGTACTGACTATGTGATCAATTCATTTGTCAAACATAGGTGTGTAGTGTAATCTGAAACTCCCTAGGTTATCTGAGAAATCTGCATGAGGCTTGCAGTTATGACAGAGACCTGTGCCCTTCTGAATCAGCAGCTGAAAGACAGGTGGGTAGGTATAGGAAATCTCAAATGACAGTATATACCTATACTTAGGGAACTGAGTTGCCCGTGATCTCTACCAGCCATAATGGTGACTTTGATGCCTTAGAGTGTGATACACTTTAGATCCCGTTGTAATGACCCACCTGACATCTAATTTCCACTCTATAAAGGCACAGGCATCCCATATGTCTTGCATCATACCTGAAATCTCAATAGACCATTGCCTCTCAAGGGACTTATGTTTTGACAATTTGTTTACATGTAGGAAGAATAGCATGTACAGTCTGGAAATTAACCCCATACCTGTGTCTGGGTGATGTTAATCTCCTTATGTAGCATATTCAGCATGTCAAACATACATGTAGTAGCATGCTAATAGATCTGGCTTCTTTGCCTCCTATACTGGCTGTTGCACAAAAGCTACATAAGAAGCACAGTGTATTTCTTAAAGGTGAACAGATGGGAAGTGGGAAGTGTGGGTGAATGAGATTCAGTTCTGAACAATATCATACTGGATATTCCTCCATTCTTTAATTTTATTTTGATCTATGAGGTTGGAAAGCTCAGAAAGCGTGATTGAGAAACTGCATTTTTCTATATAGTGTATAACAAACATAATAAAGCAAAATTGGGATGTTACTTAGAAAAAAAGTATGTTAATGTTCTATTTATGCCTCAAAGTGTACTTCAGCTGTATCTAGTATACGAAATTAGATCATTTAAGTGTTTTATTAAAAAATATGCAGGTCACTGATGTTTTCAATACAGAAGGTTTCATGGGTGTAAATTAAAACTATTATTGTTAATTAAGAATTAACTCTATTTTAATGGGGGGGGGTTGGTGTGGGTTTTTTTGGTGTTTGGTTTTTTTTTTTTTTCTTTTGAAGCCAAGCAAATGGAGGATATGGGTTCCAAACAGGGAGTATGAGTATGTTTTTCATGGGTCCTGGATTTTCCATATTTTATGAATAAAATACCTTGGAATTTGAACCAAGTCTGCTCCCAGATTATTCTCTTCACATTGAGCTACAAAGTAAGTTTAGGAGAATGTCATGTAACCTAAAATTACATGTCCAGAATTCAGATATCTTGGACTGCATTATTCACCCTGGGGTAATTTAACAGCCACTGTAGACAATCCTTGTTGATTCATATGACCTGTTCTAGAAAGCTGTTTTGCGGGTGAGTAATTTTAGTCTCTTGATTTTCTTACTGACCATAAAATAATTGTTTTGCTTAAATACAAAATGTTTGAATTGCACTGCATTTATGCAACTTGAAATAGCCTAAATGTTAGCATCTAAATTCCCATTAACATCAAAATAAGTCTATTTACTGTAGTCAGTGAGGTCTAGAAGGCAATCCAGATCACTTTGAAGTGGAAAGAAGGGTAAGGCTTGATTCAGTTGCCCACAGATAGTCATGAAGTGCCATTTGAGACATGTGGCTAGTAAATGTGGCATAATATGTACCGTAGTTTCATGTCCTTCTGGAGAAGTAGGAAAAGGCCAGGTGAGGTGTCCCAGATATTACAAGGTGAAACCTACCCAAAACCACAGTTCAGTCATGCTGGGAACTTGACTACATCTACCCAGCTCTTAATCAGATGATCGTAATAAGTATTGGGGAAACAAGAAAAGCACAAGTAATTGGTAGAGGTAGGCTTTCCTAAAATCTCTGGACTTCATCTGCTCTGCTTTAATGGTTTAAGTGTTCCCAGGAAAGAAACAGACAAGCACAGATGAACTGTTAATAACTTTGCATCCATGTAACTCATCAGTGACCCAGGTAACAACTGAAGCTGATTTACTTCAGATATGGAGAGACTGGCCTAGAGTGACATGATCAATGAGACCATTGGCAGTGTATGCTGACCATCTAAGTTAGAAAGCAAAGAACAGTGAAAACAATAGTCCTGTTGGGTGAAGAGAATACCTCCAAGGCTGTGCAGTGCTGTGCTGAAGGATGAGCCCAAGCTGGAACTGCTACTTGTAAAGCCAGGCCATGAGCCAGGACTCACATCTTGATCAACTGGAATGAAAGTCCTGTTCCCCCGGGCCTGAGCCCATGGCTTACCTGGGCCTGGCATTGGGCAGTGAGCACGCGTTCAGTACAGAATGTGTGCACGCCTGTGTTTGTGTGATATAATTGAAATTGCTTTCCACCATCTGTACACATTTCACTTAGCAAATAAATCTTCCGTGTTACATCATTGAGTGATGTTCTTGTGGCTACCTCTCCCTAAATTCTGGTGACACTCAAGGTGTCTCTGATAGCCCTTGATTGATACCTCTCTTGTGGACAACTAAATTAAACCTCTTGGGTGATAAGCTGACTTGCTCTGGCTGTTTTAATTAAAGATAAGATTAAGTTGCTCACATGCAGGCTTCTCATATTATTTGAAATATCCCAGGGTATCTTACCTGGAATCCAGTTGTCAGTCCAGAAGATGAAGATCTCTCTGAAGTCCAGTGTAATAGCTTACAGCCCCATGCAGATGATTTAAATTGTTATGGGGTGGCAGGAGGCATCTCCTTTTGGTTAACTGAATCTATCTCTGTGTCTTCATCTGTTTCAAGAGTAGTTTAGAGATAACTTATCTGCATAGCATACAAAGATTATTGACATGAAAATTTATGTGTCTGAATCTCAGATTTAACCTCATCCTTAAAGTTTAATTCCTTTTATTCCTGTTACTAATGTTTTTTTTTCTTTTTTTTCCTATTACTGTCTGTTAAGGATTTTTCCTACCCTTTTGGACATACAAAGAGAATAATACAAGTATTATGGACCTAAAATTTTAGAATGAACTAGCCTCTAAACTCCAAATTATTATTATTGTTATTGTTGTTATTATTATACATTTATATGGTATAGGATATCTTAATGATACTATGTATACGTATATATTAAAATCATGATTTATATTCACAGTGTACACCTTCTCAGTGTTGTATCACAGTTGCTTCATTCTGCCACTAAGAGATGCAGAATGTTTCAGTGATATTCTAATGGAAAAACATTCCGTGATCTCTTTTAGCTTCCACTGGCATTTCTTTGCCTTGGGTGCAACCTGTCAAAAGAAATTGCTCAACACACTTATTAATAGCAGTAACAGTATGCCTAATGTGATTCAATTAGCACAATCTAGTAGACTCACCCTGTGACTACTTCAGGAAACTTGTCATTGAATTTTAGCTCATAACCTTAAAGACTGCATTATACAAAAGATCTAATTAGGTTGGGTTTTTTTTGTTTGTTTGGTTTTGGGTTTTTTTGGTTTTTTTTGTTTTTTTTTTAGAATATTTAAATACGTTCATTATTGGTCTATCTTTGCTTTTCTTTACCTCAGAAGTTTTGAAAACAGAAGCCAAAACACGAAACAAAGCAACTGATTCCCAGGAAAAGATAGTAATGAGTAAAAATATTTTTCAGATTTAAATCTTGTGTGATGATACTAGTTTTTACACACACTCTTGAAACTTTTTTGCACCGGAAAGGGCAAAGAATAAACAGCAGATATAGAAAGCAGAAATAATGAGGCTCTCGGTAAAGATTTTGGCATTGTACTTCTTGCCAGTACCCACTTAGAGGCAAACACACATGATCTCAGATGAGATTTGAAAATAGATTGTGGAGTAGGAAAGATATTTTGAATGGTTAATGACAAAGTTTCCATAAAGCAGTAATGAAATCTGAAAAGGACAAGGCAGGGAATGAAAATAGGTAAGTGTATGGGTCAGAAATAAATAAGCAAAGCTTTGTAGCCTGTTTTCCTATGCAGGCAAGGTGCTCACTGAAATTAACTGAAAAAATTATTTGCTTCAGTAACAGGCACACAATTTGAGAATAGGTGAGTGGCAAAAAAAATGTTTATGCTTGCCCATGATGTGATAGGTTTTTATCAGATGAAGCTAGAAAACACCACTATAAAAGACTGTGTGGTCCAGGAGAAATCTCTGCTGTTTGCATCCAACATTTAAATGCCAACTGCCCGCACCTTCCTACTTAATGCAAGTTGGTGGAGAGTGAGATCATGGAAAAAAGCAGTGAAAGAAGGAGCTGTGCCAGGAATGAAATACAAGCTGTTCAGACATAATTTGCTCTGGAATTTGGCACTACCTTGGTTTTGTGAAGATGTATTTCTCCACTAAATTTAAGCATAGCCTGGAGAACTAGACCCTTTTTATGTAAGGTCCAAACTCAAATTATTTTAGCACAGCTGATCAATGCTGGAATAGAAAATGTTAAAGCTCTTAATTG
Organism: Harpia harpyja; assembly: GCF_026419915.1. Lineage (NCBI taxonomy): Eukaryota > Metazoa > Chordata > Aves > Accipitriformes > Accipitridae > Harpia > Harpia harpyja. The sequence continues at coordinate 10,969,133 of NC_068943.1, forward strand.
GATTAAGCTGTCTATCAGTACTCGACTTATTTGCAACTACCAAAACTTCTTGACTTTTACTAAAATGTTGTGTCTGTCCAGCCTGCAGTAAAAAACACTTTCAGTGCCACTCTCTTTCATTTTTCCCAGCTCCTTCCCCCAGAGCACTCTGTTCAAGCACATCAAAACAAGTTTCTAAATGATTATCAAAGGCCTTGACAGCTACATGTCTCACTACCTACATGCTCTTATATTTGATATATGTTATGTCAGCCGATTCATCATATTTATCAACGGTGTCTGCTTTAGTAGTTCATTCACCTGCTTCTCCTTCTCTTATACGTGCGCATCATTTGTTATTACTGAATACCTTCCGTCAGTGTCTGTAAACCGTTCTTCTATAAAACCTTATGGGTTAGGAGTGATGAGATCTCAAACCTATGTCAGTAAAAGCAAATGATAAAATACAAATCTTTTGAGGTTTTACTTTTGAACAGCATAAATAGAGGAAACCACTATTGGTGAGGGGGGATAAGTAAAACTACACAAAAATTCAGTATCATAGATGTCATTGCTCTAAAGAATTAATATTTAGAAGAATGGGAAAATGAAAATATATTTAAACTTTTAACTTGTAAAAATAGAGAACAAGGTAACCTATTGCTATCAATAACCTGGGGATTTGGTCCAGAAACTCAGAGCCACTTCAAAAGCTGACAGAATTCCCTTAAAAATTATACTACAGAAGTATCTTCTCTTTTGATACCTTGAATGCTAAAGAGAATGAAGGTATTACTGTAATAGTCATAGACTTAAAATAATACATGCTTTCAGTATGCTTATCAGAATAGAGAAATTATTTCTGTTAAAAGTAGAGCAAACCTATCTTTTATTGATTATGAATAATTCATCCTATCCTCCACAGATTTAACTGTTGGTAAGACTATGTTTTCTTTACATCCTAAGTGTTTAAAAAAAAATCCATGCTGTCCCCTTTTATGCTGCTGTCTATGTTCTGCAGTCTTCACAGAATTTTCTTCAAAGGACAGAAAACTGCTCCTGATGGGCAGTCGCTGAACTCAGAATCACACACTACTCCCATGCCAGCATTACAAATCCATGGTACTTGTGAGCATTACCAACATGTTAATTTTGTTTATCCCACTACACTACATTTTCTCACAGTTCTGTCACTTGTTTGTTTGGGTGACCACGCAATCAGGGTGATGAAATAAACTCTATTTTAATTACATTAATATCTACAAATAAAAGCACAGAATAAGAGTTAGGTAACTTTTCTTTAATTGATATTTTAATGCAACTAGTACATTTTCATTACAACTAGTAGAAATCATAACATTTGAGCAGTGATTCTCTCATAAATATCTAGATTTCCATTTTCCTCTTATAAAGATGGAAATCAATTAATAAGGTATTTAGGGTTTCATTAGTTGACAATAATTTTTCTCTAATGCAGTGCATCTTCTAAAAAAAACCTGGGCTTTGTTTGGTTTGGTTTTCTCAGTGGTTGTTATGATCATTTCATTCTTTCTGCAACATTTCTGATTTCATAGGGAACCAGTTCCAACAAGTATGTCTTGAAAAAGCTATAGTAAGTAAAACTTCTTTTCACAACATCTCAAAAGATTCAGTGACTCTTCAAAAGAAAAATATGGTCTTCTGAATAGAAATTTCATGTAGACTCAAAAGACCTCAAGGGGACAGAATGGATATTACTGGAAAAAATTTTACTCACTCAGTGGTGTATGAATCTTACAGATGGGCCTGCATCAAATATTAGAAAATGTGCAAGCAAATCATCAATGACGAGAGAAAGAGCACATCAGATGTAATGAAAACAAAGATAGGAAGATGTTTGACAGGAACTCTTGTAATATTTAGATCTCATGGGGGAAAAAAAAAGATCTCCTCTAGGGATGACTGATCTTTATTCAGACAAATTTTCCACCTAACTTGATACAGGTTTTGCCTGTAAATTTATTTTTGTTTATAACATAGAGCTCTGAATTAGTACATCTTACTTTGTTACAACTTCCTCTAATATACTTTTTTTCCTTTCTAAGGCTAATATAGAATTGTAACAACAGCTCCTCTCTTTTGTATTAGATACAACAAATAGATTTGTGTGTAAATTACGATATTTCCGGAAAATATTAAAATATGCTTAATGATAGATAATAAAGATAGTACACCTAGTTCTGAGAATCCTAGCATCCTCAAGTGGTATGAAATTGTTATGTTGGGAAAAAAAAACCCCACCTGAACAAAAATATCAGTACTATTTTGGGATTTTCTAATGGTATTCTGCATGAAAATTTATAAATATATCCATACTATGGAAATAGGTAGCGGAGCTAGGAAGTGCTACAACTACAGCATCACTAGCAAAGTCTTAGCGCTTGCAGACACCTAAACAATATTTTAGTGAAGACATAATTACTTCATTTGTGAACTTTGATTACAATGAATTTTTATTCTGAGTCATACTGTCATTTCTAGTACAGCACCGGTCCATCTGGTGCTGTTTTCCTCTTGGTGGTACCCTACTGTTTACATAAACACATTTTCAAAAAAGAGAATGATTAATACCGTTAATAGCATTACTAAGGGATCTTTTGAGTGGGAACAAACTTAACCTTTACAGAAATTGCAGAACATGCAGATTTACTGTACATATATGTAAGTTAAAACAACACAAAACAAACCCACCAAAAGCAAACAGGTGCAAAAACATAATATTGACTTAAACAGACTTTCCTCTTTGCTAGTTAGGGCCATAGATTTGAATGATGTGGAACCTTAAATTAGACTACTATAGTGTTTCTTAAGCTTATGAACAAATACTGTAATTTACAGAAGTTCCACACACTTAGCAGCTCAGCTGATTCCTAGCCCAAAACAAATATGTGTTAAGAATTTTTCAGAAATGGCTCATTTTACCTAAGATATTCATATGGACTGATGACCAGAAAAATAGTCTATGGGAAGGCTTAGAGTTAATATTAATCCTTAAGTCTATTGGATCAAACTGATTTTGCACTTCTTCCATTCCAAATTCCTCCCCTTTAACAATATCAAATGGTAAACAAACAAACAAACAAAATGGTGTTATTTACTTCATTGAGGTTCCTTTGTACCAAGGTTCTGGTACAAATATTCAGTATTTCATCATCAGAAATAAAAAAATTGACCAGGTTAATCAAATAAATTCTGATGCTTAATTTATGCATACAAGATTGAAATTCATCCAATAATTTTAAAGAGGAAATACTTTAGCTTCCGAACTATTTTAGTGTTATCTTTGTAATAAGAAATGTTAATTTGATTACTACTGTATGGAAAAATTCCTCCATGTCGTGATACATCTTTTAAAAATATCCTTTTAAGCAGTAGCAGAGCCTTCAAAGGTACAATTTATCATTAAATAGTCACACGTTTTATATGTAGTTTATTTTTGCCCTCAAATTACTGTATCTATTTCAGTGATTTCCTTTGCCTGTATAACTTTCTCCTGAAAAAACCCTAAACCATGAAAATTACTATATTCAACCTTCAAGTAAATTTTACTTTTCATTGATATAAATGGCTCGCTAAGGAGATCTATTCCATAATAATGCACCAAATTGTGATCTATGAACTGACCAAACCCAATTTTTAGAACTTTCATGAACAGGTTTGGTTTTGGTTTAGTTGTTTTTTTTTTTTTTTTTTTTTTTAATTTGCCATTATCTGTGTTCATTCTACCAGCCTTCATTAGCTGGTGTAACTCTTGGTAATATATTATGGGTTAGGCTTTCTCACATGCACTGAACTTTTTCTCCCCTCACACAGCATTTATCAAATGTGTGTATAATGTACCTTAAATACTTAGAAAATTTAGCTCCAAGAAATACCAGTATTACTGAGATACTACTTACCACCAGCTGATGGAAATTTCAAGAAAATCTAAATAAATCTGAGATCATACAAGCAACTTTGAAATCCCAAACTGTTTTTGTTAAAGAAATTTAAGTCAGGGCTGCATAAATATGAGGTAATTTGTGGTGAGAAGGTGAAACAATGGGATAGATGATATGAAAAGTAACCACAAGGTAGGTGGAAGAAGCAGTTAAAAAAAAAAAATAGAGTTTTATCATACCTTCTGTCAGTCATCTGAAGTTAAAGTCACATGTTAGTGAGTCACTTATTTGTCCCTTCTATTATTCTCATTCATGTCAGCTCCAATGTCATTCACAAGAGACTGCAGGAACACAGTTGGGTTTCTTTTTAATTCCTCCTCCTGGCATCAAAGGATTTTGAAAAGACAGCGAAGGTTTCCCTCTTTCTTCATTGTCTGTGCTGCGGAAACTCTCACCTGCACAGTACTTGTCAGTGAAGGTCATAGGTGACTTACACTACATCCTAGTTCTTAACAGCAATCTATACCAAAAGGTATAGCAACACAGAGAAGCCAAGATGCTACATGGCTTACAAAGACATTTAGTAGAACAAAAAATTGAATGGAAGAAAGGAGGATGAAACATTGTGAGAAAATTGTATTTATAGAAGAAAGACAGGTACTAAATAAAATGGGAAACTAATAGAAATAGAAAACCAGCAAGAAAAAGAGAAAAAGCAAGTCAGACTGGCTCAGGAGAGGGAATGAAAGGCTGCAAGAACAAGGGAAAAGGGAATTTTGTCTGTCACACAGTAAAGAGACTAAGGATTCTTCTATTTCCCTCTGTCCTGGTTCTATTACTGGCTGCAAAGCAAACTTTGAAAAATCACATTGATTATTTTTCTGCAAGGACAGCCTCTGGAGTGGACACAAACATAATGTTCTTGTTTTTCTGCCCACCATTTGACCACATAACTGTCACTTACTGCTTTTTTCTGGCATCAGGGTAATCCCCTGGGTGTGCTGTGATGCAAAAACTGTGTTCTGTGAGAGGGAATACAGTTGGAAGACATGCTGTGTCTGTGCTTAAGCCTGCACTTCACAGAATCGCAGGATGGTTGAGGTTGGAAAGGACTTCTGCAGGCCATCTTGTCTGCCCCTGCCCCCTCAGTTGCTCAAGCACAATCAGGTAGAGCAGGTCGCCCAGGACCTTGTCCTGTTGGGTACTGAGTATCTACAAGGATGGAGACTCCACAGTCTCTTGGGTGACCTGTTCCAGTGTTTGACCACCCTCACAGTAAGAAAGTGTCTTTTTGTGTTCAGGTGGAATTTCACGTGTTTCAATTTGTGTCTATTGACTCTTGTCCTGTCACTGGGAGCTGCACAGAGGAGTCTGACTTGTTTTTATTCGCTCCCATCAAGTATTTTTTTACATTGATAAGATCCCCCTGAGCCTTCTCTTCTCCAAGGTAAAGAATCCCAGCTCTCTCAGCATTTCCTCATTTGAAAAATGCAGATACTTCAGATGAGCCACTTGAAGGCTCACCGCCTGAATATCATTTGTTGCTGGTTTGGAGGATAGTTAGGACTGCCCAACCTCTTTTTTTCCTTTTTTTTTTTTCTTTTCTGTTTTGTTTTGGTTTTGGTTTCTGGTTTGTCGTTCAGTGTGGGGGTTTTGTTTTAAAAGCAGGCTGATTCAGAGACTGATTGTTCATTTCCCATGCTTGAAATCCCAAAGATAGCACTTGAGACTCTCTAAAGAACTTTGCAACTGGGATTCCTAGAAAGAACAAAATCCTGAAGTTTATCTTGTTACTGAAAGCAACTGTAGAATTAAATGAGGGGAGTAGTGAAAATAAACAGTAACTTTTGTCATGCTCACTATATAGGATTGCAGTTTCCAACATCATATGGTTAGAGCTAAGCATCTAGGGGTTTAATAAAAAATCTTCAGTAAAAAAATAGGATAAACTAAACATTTAAACTGAAAATGCAAGACATTATTTTTCTTTTATCACATTTTGAATAGTTCCTTTATGCTATCAAATTCAGAGGTACTTCATTTTCAAAAGAGCTGGAATCAGATGTCTGGATACTCAGTATCCTCACCTGAGGCCAGATTTTTCAGTAAAAGTCAGTAACTACCGAGGAATTTGGCAACAACATGGTTGAGAACCTCTGGGTAAGGATGAAGCAGAAAGCAAATAAAGTAGATGTTGTTGTGGGAATCTACCATCAACCGCCCAGCCATGATAATGACACCAATAAATTATTCTATAAGGAATTAAGGGATATCTCTAGATCAGCTGCCCTTGTCCTTATGGGTGATTTTAACTTCCCAGACAAAAACTGGGAATATCATACAGCAGACACAAACAGGTCCAGGAAATTCCTGAAGCACATTGAAGATAACTTCTTGGTGCAGGACTAAAGCAACTGACTAGGAAAGTGCCCTCCTAGATTTGTTGTCTGTAAACAGAGAAGGACTAGTGTGCGAAGTGGTGATTGGTGGCTGTCTTAGTCACAGTGATCATGAAGTAGTTGAGTTTCAAATTGTTGGTGATAGGAGGATAACTGCCAGCAAAACTTCAGCCCTGGATTGGGCTGCTGAAGGAGCTAGTTAATAAGGTTCCCTGGAAATCTGCTTTTGAAGTATTGGGGTCCACGAATGCTAATCACTTTTTAAGAACCATCTCTTAAGAGTACAGGAGCAGGCAACTCCAAAGTGTCAGAAGTCAAGCAAGTGGGGCAGAAGGCCATCTTAGCCGGACAGGGATTTTCTTCTAGAAAGCAAGCAGAAAGGAAGTGTATGGACATGTAACATGGGAGGACTACAGAGGTGCTGTTCGCCACTGTAGTGAGAAAATTCATATGGCCAAAGCTCGATTACAGTTCAAGTTGGCCAGCACTGTGAAAGACAACGAAAAGGGCTTTTTAAAATATGCTAACAGCAAAAGGAGAATAAGAGATAATGTTGGTCCATTGCTTGACGAGGTTGGTCACCTCACAAATAGGAACGTAGACAAAGTGGACACCTTTAATGCCTTCTTTGCCTCTGTCTTCAACACTGATGATGGGCCCTGGGACCCCTGGAGCCCTGTGTTGGAAGACTGTGACTGCGGGGATGATAAACTCCCAGCCGACTCTGAAGTTGTTTGGGACTTGCTGCTCCAGCTGGATGCACATAAAACTATGGAGCCTCATGGGATTCATCCCAGGGTACTGAAAGAGCTGGCTGATGTCATCATGGGACCTCTCTCCATTATTTTTCAATGGTCTTGGGAGTCTGGAGAGGTCCCAGTCTACTGGAAGCTGGCAATTGTCCCAATTTTCAAGAAGGGTGGGAAGGAAGATGCTGGTAATTACAGGCCTGTCAGTCTCACTTCAGTGCCTGGTAAAATTATGGAGAAGGTTATTCTGGGAGTTAATGAAAAACACTTGGGAAACAAGGCAGTCATTGGTCATAGCCAGCACAGGTTCACAAGAGAAAAGTCCTGCTTAACAAACTTAATTTCCTTTTATGACAAGGTCACCCATCTGGTTCACCCAGGGAATCCAGTAGATGTGGGTTTTTTGGATTTTAGCAAAGCTTTTAATACTGTCTTTCACAGGATCCTTCTGGACAAAATGTCCAGCACACAGCTAGACAAGTCCATAATATGTTGTGCGATCAATTGGCTGATGGGTCGGGCTCAAAGGGTTATAGTAAATGGGGTTACATCAGGTTGGTGGCCAGTCACCAGTGGGGTTCCCCAGGGCTCAATTTTAGGGCCAGTGCTCTTCAATGTTTTTATAAATGATCTGGATGCAGGAATCGAATGTACATTAAGTAACTGTTGATACTAAACTAGGGGGAGCTGTGGACTCTCTCGAGGGTAGAGAGACGTTACAGAGAGATCTGGATAGGCTAGAGAGCTGAGCAATCACCCACCATATGAAATTTAACAAAAGCAAATACCAGATTCTCCGCCTGGGCTGGGGTAATCCTGGTTATACGTACAAATTGGGGGACAAGAGGCTGGAGGGCAGCCCCACAGAAAGAGATCTGGGGGTTTGCGTTGATGGCAAGTTGAATATGAGTCAACAGTGTACCCTGGCAGCCAAAAGGGCCAGCCGTGTCCTGGGGAGCACCAAGCACAGCCTAGCTAGCCGGTCGAGAGGGGTGATTGTCCCACTCCACACTGCACTGGTGCAGCCCCACCTCGAGTACTGTGTGCAGTTTTGGGCACCTCAATATAAGGACATCAAGCTATTAAGAGTGTGTCCAGAGGAGGGTGATCAAGATGGTGAAGAATCTCAAGGGCAAGATTTACGAGTAGCTGCTGAGGTCACTTGGCTTGTTCAGCATGGAGAAGAGAAGGCTGATGAGGCATGCCCTCATCCCAGTCTACAGCTTTCTCAAGGGGGCAGTGGAGGGGGAGGTGCTGATCTCCTCTCTCTGGTGACCAGCAATAGGACACGAGGAAATGGAACGAAGCTGCATTGGGGGAAGTTCAGGCTGGACATTAGAAAAAAGTTCTTCACTGAGATGGTGGTTGGTCGCTGGAACAGGCTCCCCAGGGAAGTGGTCATGGCACCAAGCCTGTCAGAGTTCAAGAAACATCTGGACCATGTTCTTAGTCATATGGTTTAGTTTTAGGTAGTCCTGTGAGGAGCGGGGAGTTGGACTTGATGATCCTTATGGGTCCCTTCCAACTTGAAATATTCTATGGTTCTATGATTCTGTGAGGAATTTGAATTTAACAAGACCTAGACTTAGAGTGTTGTCTTGAGCACTTTCATAAATCTGTCCTAAGCATTTCAGCTTACTGACTGAATGACATAGTCTGTGCGCAGCAGTGATATTTAAACATATATGCATTTCTAACCTTATCTGACACCACAAAATTAATATTCTTACATTTATACAGCAGAGCACTCTATTTTTTAATGCTAAATTTAAGTACTCAGTAGAAATTTTCTGCGTGTCAAAAATTAAAATATAATTTGTAAAATGTAAAAACAAACAAAAAAAACATTAGGAGTGGAATAAAGAAGGACAAATGTAATAGTATAAGTGCATAGTTCTGTATACAAAACACCTTGAAAATTATATGGTCCAAGCTCGTTTGAAGATCTTTTCAAAGCATTAAAGTGACAATATTTTTTAAGAGCAAGATGCTACATAAAATTGAAAACTGGCATGGAGAAGCAATCATTACTTTAGTACAGACAGTATTTGGAAATGTACACTGCTATGCTTCATTGCACAACTAGGGAAAAGATACATGAGATCAGTGCTGATGTCCTTTGGCTGTAGTGAATGAATGATTTATTAGAGAATCACACTTATGAGAGAGTGAGAGTCAGAAAGTTTATGTATCACGTATCATGTTGTAGTTGCACTTCATCTACCTCATCCTACTGCATAGTTTATAACTGAAAACTTAACTGATGAATAAAGTTGTAAAGAGTTGCAGTAAAATAAAATTAAAATTGCCAAAATTTTGCTATCAAACTAGTGTAAGAATAGGGGAATAAATCACAGAACATATAATTCATTAAGTCAGTGACAATCCAAATGAGTGAAAAAGTCCATTCAGTTATATTCTATGGCATCATAGTAAAAAAAAAACCAAAACCCCCAAACAAAACAAGCCTAAAGAAGTTTAAAACCTGAACTAACTAAAAGTATGTAGGTGTTGCTTTCGGATACTGAAACACAGTTAGAGCTTTTATTTCACAGAAAAGAGAAATTATATAAGTAATTGTAATTCAAATTGGCACTTAACACTGTTTTCAACTATCTTTTTATCCAAAAATTAATGTGCATTTTGTTTGTGGTTCATGAACTCCAATTTATACTTTTCAAATCTTTCAGTAGAATAATCACAAGGGTAATTTATAATCAGCTATATCATTCTTCTATCAAATGAGCTATTGAAACTCAGCATCTTATGAAAGACTCATTCATCTTACTTAAATTTTTTAATGCTTCTGAATACCAACAATAACAGAATTTAAATTAAAGACAGTGCATGAACAGGTGTGTTTTGACCAACTTTTATCACAAGCTAGAACATCCAGCCACACACCCACCTACCAAAATTTGCTAGTGCAAATTTGAGAACATACATTGTCTCACAAATACAGTCTGACAAAGCTAAATATCAACAAGAAGGTTTAGAAAAAGGAAGTTTCCACTTCAGGTTACAGAATAATATTCTGTCTTGTTGGACTACCAATTTTTGCTCCCTTTTTGTGATTGTGGGTAAAGAGATACAACTGCTGGTATATACAGTTTTCTAAAACAAGTTAACAAATGGAAATAGATGAATCAATACCATGATCAAGTAGCATGACATTTTTCATTATGAGAAAAGTCTCAAAGAATGGCCTAACTTTATGGACAATCTACAGTATAAATGACAGTATATACTTCCAAGATCTTTTTCTTAATTGGTGGAGTTAGGAATTTCAGTAGCATGATTCTGTAATCTATGTAGGTATTTTTCTAAGAGTAAATTTCACTTTAGAAGTGTAAGCTTTTCTCTATTGACTGTAAAAGTGAGTTCAAACAAATAGTTGAAATGGTTATTTGGTTCAATTTTGTCATATTTTGCCAATTTACACTTCTTTTAGAAATTGTCATTTCTCCCTGATGCTATTTCCAAACTCAGTCAAATGTTCAAGATTAGTTTAGCTTTGACTTTCCTTTATTCATTCTGTCCCTTGTGAATTTTACTCCTGCATCATAATTGCTAAAATAATGTAATACCATCTGCCTTCTAGTTTACTTCTTTCCTTGGAGCAGAATTATATTCTGTTGTATTTTATACTTTAACAGTGCATTTTTCTTTTTCCTAGTCAAGTTTAAACCTTGCTTAACTTGTTAGAAACCACTAACCACTACAAATAATCAACATATATACATATTTTTCAACTTAAAGGCATTGCTCATTGACTATTACTGTAATTTAAAGTAGATGGCATCTAAACATCTCGTGAAATACAGCCCTTGCTTGTCACAGCATAAAGGAATTTCAGCATTCTGATTCCGTATTTAACCTTTATTACAAGAAAATATCAGTAGCTGACAGTCCTCCTCCTACACTTGCCAACGAGAAAATTTATCTTTTTTCCAGGCAAAGGGAGTTATTTTTCATTGTATCGTATTAATTTTTCCTCTTATGCTATTTTTGTTCTGATAGAAAGTATGACGGTTGGGATCTTACTGATTTCCTTCCTCAGTGGCATGGAAATAAGAGGGGAAGAGCAAGCAGAGAGAAAGAAAAAAGGTTAAGTTTTCTACCCTTCGATTTTTTTGCTTTGTGTGCCAGACATTTTGGCCTACATCCCTCAGAATTCATGGTTTCTCAGCTATTTATATATTTATGTTTGTTTATTTAAATCTGTTGTCTCCTTAGTAGACCTGCCTTATCTTTTGGTTTCTTTCAGCGTCTAGGTCTAAAGTGATAACAAAAGAGGTCCAAAAGCCGTTAATTAGCACTGATTGCCTTGGTTCTATTGTGCTTATGGATAGCATCCCTTGTATCAGATTGGAATTGTCTTAAACAGAGCCAGGGAACAAAAAAATACTAAACAGTGTTCATGGTCAGTGATCTAGCAAGTGAGCTTGTGCTTTTTTACTTAGCAATAAAAGTACAGTATCTTCCCCCCTTTTTTCATGTCAAGAGATACCATTTGTGGTATTCTGCTATATGTATTTTCTTCTGTATATCTGCTGTTCCTGTCTTCTTTGTACTATCTTGCCTATTGTTATTCAGCAACAATGTTTTTCACATTTTCTCTCGGTTATATTTGAGGTTTATTTCAATGATTTTCAGCATCACTTGTCTTCTACAACTTTATCAGAAAATAGAACAAAACAAAATACCTCTTTTAATATTCAGATATTTTTCACATGGTCATATTGAACATCTGCAGAAACTTCTACATATCTTTAGACAAAACACAGTGTGGGTTTACTAAAGAACACAATGATTTCTTTTAATTTAACTGGAATTTACTTTTGCATGAATATTTGGATCCTGATTGCTATAGCTACAGAAAGGCAGTATTTAAGTCATTATCTCAGTTCAATTTGTTTCTGGGTATAACCTTTGTATGTGTAGATTAATTTATCTACCCTTCTTCTCCCTCACCCACCCCCAAACTTTTTTTCTGAGTATTAGAGACAGTATTTTAAAAGCTTATAATATTAGCTAGTAAATTACTTTAAATAACACATACTAGAGAAATACGGTTTGCAGAATGCTACTTTTTAAGCTTCTCTTTCACCATCCAGCTATGATGTCAAATCAGCCTAATGGTGTGTTACTTTGCCAGGTTTTCTAACTCAAAAACTACTCTGGATTTTGTTGATGTAATGTATTTGTGTACACTAGCCATTTTTTAATGTGTCTGTCAGCTAATTCTTCACACATGAAACCAAAAAAGACACTAAACTGAGTGAGTTAATACTAATTTTAGTTAGCACATTGGAAGGATTTAGTGTATTAAACATATAATACATTCTTTAAACCAAGAGATGACCTTATCTTCATATTTTTAATATATGTATTTCAGTTGCCAGATCCAGTTTTGAAATTAGCATTTCCCCCCATTGGTCTCTATGACCCTTAAGAAGTATTTTGTATTTAAATATCCAATTTAAATTTAGACGTCAATTATTTTAAGCTTATAGACTTCTATTTTTGCTGTTAAGATGAGGAAGGAAAAAGCCAACTAAACATCATAATACTGAGAGAGAACACAGCATTTGAAATACCAGTTAGATGTTAAATTTAGAAAGAGAAGAAGTGCTTCTACATTGATAATTTTACTGGTTTGAGTTAAGTTACCCTTGACTTATGTTAGATGAAATTATAATTAGCCTCAATTTGTAATGACAACTGCCAATTTTATTCTTTTGTACAATCTCTATTGTATAATCACATAAGACAAAAACCAATGCCCAATTTCTAATTTCCTTTTTTTTTTTTTTTTGTCTAAAAGTTAATATTAAACTTCAGCTATACAGTGTATATTTGAACTCCACTTATTAAATGAGTTCATTTCTATTTAGGTAGCTTACCTGTGCTGACAAAAACAGAGTACACTTTGTTCAGATATATTTTGACATTACAAGAATCCAGAAAAAGATTAATTTCATTTTTTATATAGTTCACTTTTTTGGATTTGAACTTCCTATGTGTATTTTAAATTTATTAAATGGACAAAGAGATATCAGAGTATAACTGAAAAGAAAAACAACCAACCAAAACCAAACCAACCCAAAAAACTATTCAGAACAAGCTAACTTTCTAAAATTTATTACAGAAACATTTATAAGATTACATGATCATCTCTGAAGACATTATCCTATCTTCTCAAGGCAATTACAGTGGAAAATAGTCTACAATGTATAGGGAGTAATTTTGCTTCAAATAAACCAGTTAAATTCTTCCTCTAGAGAGTTACTAACAAAAATGGGACTTTGTCAAGGATGTTTGGGGTTAGTCCATCAAAGTATTTTTTTCTAAGTAAATTCTTGCACTTTAATCACACACCTTGACATCTAAGTACTTAGAAAAGTGCAACTCGCTCCACATTTCATTGTTATTAGTTCAATAGAAGTGAAGAATAGTAACCCCCTCCCACGTTTAACTATGTATTTTTAGGTTTTGCTAAAAGACCTATAGATAGCTTTTGTTCATATTTAATTTTTTAATTTTTAGGCTAAACAAGCTTAAATCCTTTGTGTGGCTAAAGAGTAAGACTGTTTATCAAGGTAGATACACATCCAACATGTGGGTTGCATTATTTCTTAAATAATTTTCGTGAGATGGACTCTGCCACATGACAACTATTAGAGGAACCTCTGTGGCTATGAAGTGCCTAGGATTTAGACAGATAACTTCAGCTCAGATGAATCCCAGCCTGGCAGGTTTTGGTTAGGGACCAATGTACCTAAGTAAAAGATTTGATTCCAGGAAATATAACTCATTATAATTCATGTCTATCTAAATAAAATGATCAGATCAGTATTTTATTAATAACTAAATAGGAAAAGGTATTTTCACTTATAGAAATGTGAGAAAAAACAATAGCTTTAAAGCAGTCAAAAATATGCAGTTTGTTCAAAATTAAGAAGGTTTTGAGTGGTTTTCTTTGTTTGCTTAATATGCTATTTTGTTTTGTTCTTTCAAAGCTTTAGAGTTCTTAAATTTACCTAGTGGTTATTTTTAAATCTAGTATCAAACACTCTATCTTAGGTTCTTTGTGGTTTAAATTGCATCAAGCAATTTTTTAAAAAACTCTACCAGCAATTACAATGTATAAACAAACAAACAAAAAAAAGATATGTATAACAATGAAAATCACTTTCACATTTACTGCCAAGGAATTTATAGGATTAGAAATCAGATTTAAGGAGTTGCCACCATAGTTCAATTTTAATATTTTTTTTTCTCTTTTCTTAATTTGTACATTTCTTTTGACTTTAAGATCATGGAGATTAAAAAGTACATATTTTTTAAAATCTTAGATAATAAAACCAGCAAAGTAAGTAGGAGGCAGCAAAAAGTCAGGTCCATTGTAAAAGCATAAATTAAATCCTAATTTAGTTAATTTAATGCATGCCAGTCTTGTGGCCTTTTAATTTTCATCTTTAGAGGTGTGAACAGAGCAATTAGCCCCAAAGATGATTTCATTCCTTTAAAAAGTTAATTTGCCTTTTCATTAATTTCTTGTTATACCTATACTGGTCAGATATATGCCTGATGTCATTGTCTGGGATCTCAAAGACACACTGCTGTACTAGAACCTTCTAAGACAATGAAGATGACTGTAGACAGTAAGGGAGTTAGGCACCCAAATTTACAAGATACCTACCCTCTAGCCGGGACTCAATATGAATCTCAGAAAAAATATTGAACAACCAGACATCTGTAGAAAGCAATGAACATAGGAACACACAGGAAATTCTGTTCCTCCTTTACTGTGTTGTGCTAGGGAATCTGACCTCCCCAAGGTGGTCGTAAGTCATCTTTATGACCTGTGCCTTATCTGCTGCACTGTGCAGGTGTGTTGAGCACCTGAAGGAATTTCAAATAGTATGCCAGTGTGGGCAAATTAATGTATCCCTAAATGACTAAGCAGTGTAAAGGCAAATGAAGTTAACTGTAGATAAATGTTAGAGTGGTGTGCATGGGGGATGGGAGGGAGACGCCATGTAGAAAACCAATCCCTATCTCCACATATAGAAAGATGGCTTCCTAGCTGACTGTTTAACTCTGCAGAGAGATCTAGAATTTATGATAGATAGTTGAACAAAATAATTCATTGTTCAGTAGCAATTAGGAAAACAACAAAAAAATTCAAAATTAATAGAAAAAAGAATATAGAAACAGAACATAGTTATGTTGTATACAAAACAAAAAACACAGGGATCCCACTGCATAAAGTTGTGGTTCAACCACTTTTAAGGTTGGGAGCAATTCTGATCCTCTCATCTAAAAAGGACACATTAGAATAGGAAAAGTTTCAGGGAACAGCAAAAAGGATTAACAAAACTATGACTTACATGAAGAATATTGAAAAATATAGAGCTTCTTAGCCTGGGAAAGAGAAATCATAGCAAAGTTATGACAGAGGTCTACAAGCTTCTAAGTGGTAAGATGAAAGTGTATGAGCCATCTGTTCACTGTTTCTTCCAAGAACTGTAGGCCACCAAATAAAGGTCCAGATTCAAAACAAAGAAGGTGGTGTTATTTCATGCAGTGAATAACAGCCCTCTTTGTGCTTTGCAAAGGGCTTTGTTTGTGCTGGGAATTTCAATAAGCTCGAGGAGAAGCTAGACAAATAGTTGGAAGAGAGATCCACTGTGGGTTTACCAACTAGATAAACTAAATTTTAGGAAACAGAACAGAACAGAAAACAGTCAGAGGCTGAAAGTATTAGGAGGAAAGTATCACACAAGATTGCCATGTTTTTACTTTTTCTTGAACATCTACTTATGGACACAGTTGGAGGCAAAACATATGATGGATGGACAGTACGTCTGAACCACATCTTACGTTTTCATGCCATTCTTCCTTTCAATTCCTTCTTTGAATTACAGATGGAATAACTCCTTATCTCTCATCTTAGTGTCATAGGCACAGTCAGGGTATTCTCTTGAAGATAAGCATTCTTACTGAATTCTTGTCTCTGGACAACACCACTATTAAGGATGAACTGGGCAGTAGAGAGGGAATATTAATTTTGTAGGTTGATACAGTCTGTATTTGACAAGAATTCTGGACTGCCAATTCTATTACCCAGTTCTATTTAAAAATCATAAAATCATAGAAAGTATGGCTGGCAAGAGATCTGTTAAAGGATCTTTCCCATTTACTGTGCCACAGAAGAATCGGCAGCACCTACCTTATTCCTAGTAGATATTTTCTAGCACTTCTCAAAATCTATGTATGGCTGAAGTTGTATAATGAATGTTTAATGTACAACAGAGAAATAAGACTAAAAATAAGAACCAGAACCCACTTACTCTCCCTTCCAGAAAGATACTTTACTGGTTAAGTTACAGAATCTGTTACATTCTTTTGTCATATGAATTTTGATCTATTTTCTTTGACTGCGACTAGTTTACTAGACATGGCGTTACCTCTCTTTTTACTTTTGCTCTCTTTCCTGAGTACAAACTATGTGCAGTCCCACAAAATTAACAGGATATTCAGCCTAGAAATGCCAATTTCTGGGTCAGCGCTCTAAATTTTTGGTCAGTTTAGTCAGAACCTTCCACAACCTTCCTGCCATGCATAAAAAGGATGCAACTGTAAATGCATTTTGGAAAAAGATGGATCCCACTCATAGGTGGATGTGTTCTGAGAGATTCCACTGGCTCAGAAGCAGTGGTGAGACACTGGAACAGGTTACCTAGAGAAGTTGTGAATGCCCAGTCCCTGGAAGTATTCAAAGTCAGGCTGTACAGGGCTTTGAGCAACCTGATTTAGTAGAAGATGTCCCTGCCTGCTGCAGGGGGCACTGGCAATACGTGAACTTTAAAGGACCCTTTCAACACAAACCATTCTATGGTGCCATGAATCTGTAATTCTGTGCTGTGGTTTGACTATGTCTTTCCTGATTAGCTGACACAGGTGAGCCATGACACCAGGGAGATAGTGTTCATAGCTCTTACTGAAGAATTTAATCTTAAAAAGACCTAAATAGTGGAGGTTTCTTAGGGTAGAAAAAAGGTTGGTATATTGGCAAATTAGAAGACAGAAGTTAGTATAGAAAATGAAGTGCCAAATAGCTGTAACATCTAGATGGAGGGAAAAAAGAAGAATAAAAGCATGAGGCCAGATAGTGGAATTGTAAAAAAAATACTTGCAGTGCTTGTAAAATAAAGAGCTACTTCTGTGAGCTCTGTGTTCCCTCCCCCCCCCAGTCTGCATGTGTTAGTATGTGGGCACTTCAGAGAGGTACCACGTCACCACGTCACCACGTCATGCTCATTTCCCAGAGGAGGTATGAGAGCTTCCCCTGTTACGCTGTCCTATAGGTACTTCCTTATTTGGGCACATATGCTTGAGGTGAGTCCCCTTCAGGCCTCTTCTTTTGAATAGGAGATCTCTCTTGTCCACATCACCTTGCACCCTTAGCTTGACAACTTGGTCCACCACTTCCTCAGTTGATTTGGCATCATCGTCCTCCACCCGCTTTGTTCCTAGTTTAAAGTCCTCCTTACCAGCCTGCTGGAAATGCTTTTCCCCTGCTTGAACAGGTGGATCCTGTCTCTTCCTAGCAGTCCTTGGTCCTCAAAGGCTTTCCCATGATAGTAAAAATCAAATCTCTTTTGTTGTCACCAGCTGTGCAAAGAGTTGTTGACCCTCAGGACATGTCTACTCCTCCTCAAGCCCTTCACCTGCAGCATCAGGCTCAAGGGGAAGACTGTTCCTGATCCTTGTTCCTGGAGCCATGCAGCTTGACATGCTACAGGTCTTCCCTGGTATTGTTGGTGCCCATGTGGAAGAGTAGCAGGGCATAACAGTCCAAGGGCCAGACAAGTTTTGGCAGCCTCCCCACAATGTCCTGGGTTTAAGCCTCTGGCAAGCAGCAAACTTCCTAGACAGCAGGTCAGGTCAGCAGATATGGGCCTCCACCTCCGGCAGCAGGGAATCTCCCACTACTGTCACTCCTCACGTCTTCCTAGTGCTGCTGCGTGGCTCAAGCTCAGCTGGTTCAAATGCTTTGTTAGACACAACTCCCCGCCCCTCATGTGCAATCAGGGCACTGGACCTCATCCGTAGATGCAAATCTGCAGTTGATGCTTATTGTATTTTAGAGTGGGAAAATTGATAGGGTTTTTTCATAAATAATGATTGGTCTAACTTAAAAATCTCTCACCTATTCAGATTTAGGAAACAGGGTATCACATGTTCTTGCAGCTTATGTCTTGCACCTCTTGCTCCACTAATTTCCCTCTGGCCAGTTTAGACTCCCCCCATTTTGCCCTTGAGCATCTCATTCATAGAAGAACATTTTTCTCAACATGTAGGTAAGTAATATAGAAACCTAACCAAGCTAAATAACCACTAAATTACAGGATATTTAGACATTACTATGTTGCACCTCAGAACTTCCTGCTTGCAGTTTTATGGCTCAATATGTAGTATTAATCAGACATGTTATTATATTAATTTGCAATCATCAGCAATATCATTTACAATCAACTATATCTTTGCACTTAGCATAAATTGCAGGGTTTAAGCAGCAGGGGGCTATAGGGGTGACCTGTGTGGGAGGAGACTGTGAACTGCCAAATGACAGTCGCATCCCATTCCAGACAGCTCTGAAACTGCTGTGAGTAGCCTATCACGCACCAAAACTTCAGACCATTGGAGAAGCACACAGCACCCCTACTCGGACATATTTGAGAAATAAATTGGAAACTGCTAGGGGCTGGAGACACACTGCACACTTCGGGAGGTGCTGCTGCAGAGACACTCGAGGAGACATCTGAAGCCAAATGGGTCACACACATCCCTAAAGGGACTAAGTCTGTGGATGACCATGCTGGGGCAAGGACACCCCTGAGGGACTGTGGTCATTGGCAACCCACATCACGGCAGGGACACCCCTGAGGGAGCACCGTAGAGAGCAGCAGAGGAAAACCTGCAGATGTAAAGATCAGCAGAAAGAAGCAACTGGCAGAAGTCATTATACACACAATCCTAGCCTTCCATGCCAGTCAACACCTCACTGAAGGAATTGGGAGCTAGTGAGTGTAAGTCAGGGTAAAAATAAGAGAAATTGAGACTAGGAAGGGAGAGGATAATAAGTGTTTGGCTTAATCTGAGTCTGAAGAAGGGGAAGGAAAAGGCTTTTATGCAATTCTTTAATTATTTATTTCTCTTTTTTTCTTGGTAACCAAACCAGTGATCAGAAGCTTGTGTGAATTGGCAATAAATTAAATTAAGTAATAATTCCCCAAGTGAAGAATGTTTTGCCTACAACAGTATTACACACAACTCAAGATTTCACAGAACTCTTTCAGGGAGCACCTCTGTGATTTTTGGAACATTGTGATGAAATAGTGATCTGTAACCTATTCCAGAACAATTTGCATTCTTCTGGTGCTCAAAGAAATGAGAGTCAGATTAATTCCAAGTCTTTAAAATCAAGAAAGCTCAAATAAACATAACACCCCTTTCACCTTAAGTAGCTGGCCTTAAAAAAGCTTGAAAAAAGTAATCTCTTACTCTGTTAAATCTCTGGGTCTCTGTAATATTGTTCAGAATCAAATATTGAGAAGTAAAGTTGAAGTTTAATCTGTGTTCTGCAACTCAAATTCTCCTACTAGCTTCACCAGAAGAATAACTTTTTTGCAGTGATTTGAGACAAGCTGCAAGACAAAAATATTTCATGTTCCATTAGGTAATTGCTAGCTATTAAAAAACCTTTTGGAAGTACATGGCAAAAGTAAAAAAATCTTTTTGTCTTTTTTTTTTCTTTTTTTTTTTTCCTCTATTCCCCTATCAAAGATTCAGAACAGACAATGCATTGGATTGCTCAGAAATAAATGACATGGTACTTACTGGAATGCAAAAACTTCTAAATTCAATCCCAAGTACCCTCTCTGCTACCTGTTTCTCAGATAACTAATTTTTCTCATTGTTTAATAGGTCATGAGGAGCATCAACAAAATGAAGGGTACTTGGAAAATCTGTGTCCTCCATGTGACTGTGTAATTCCTGTTTCTTGCTTTATTTTCATTCATATGTTTTGAGCATTTATCATGATATTAAAAAGATTTGCATCATCTATGCATATGTATCAATTACATAAGTTGTAGCAGCAATATGTTAAGGCGAAGTTACCTTCTAAATATCTGAGAATACAAAAAAGCTAATTGCTCAAACTATTACAAATGACTTCCCAAAAACGTTTTAAATCTGTATGAGCCTTAGGGAAACAAGAGTGATGGTAATAAGATAATCAAACTATGTGGCAACCTGTTGTTTTTTCAGGAATAGTATGTCTGATAAGTAGATCCAAACTCAAACACGTATAGTCTGGTTTTGGGTGGAAAAAACGATTCTGACATATGCCTGAAGAGTCTGTCTGATTTTTGTACTCCAGTTTTATTTATACAGGTTGTCATTTCAGTAAGCTTCACTGAATTGAAACTGAATTACCATGTTATTATAAATATTGTTACAATCCTCAATGCCATTTGCTCTACTTTCTTATAGACATATAAAGTATGTTTCTTGTAGACATATAAAGTATGCAATATTTCTTTTCAGCCAGCTGCAACAGAGCGTGGGTGGGTTTAAAAACTATGGCTATAATGGAGTGTTCATGAGAGAAAAATTAGTAAGGTCTGTTTCCTCTTTCCCATCTCTTCCATTCCTATACAAAACAAACTGAGCTGAGGAGCAAAAGATGTTCTTGTTGATGCACCAGTAGTGTGGGCAAATCTATAATAAACCTTTGAAAGGAGAGTTGAACAAGTCAGCTAATGCTGAAGATCTCTTGGTTCATCATTGCACATCTGAAGAGTTTCATTTTGGGTGGGAAACTTTATTCATCCAGAGGATTACGACAGGTAGAAGACTGGAGTAGCTGATGGGAGCAAGAAGAAATGTTTGCCTTTTTCCTGTTGTTAGGGTCCTCTTCCAATCTCCATCACCTTTCAAATAGGATAAGAGGATAGCAGAAGGATGATGAGTCCTTGGAAGCCAAAATTACATGAAGCTTAACATTTATAAAGTAGATGTAGCACCTCCTTTTCTCAACATTCCTAGCTCCTTCTGTAACACCTTCCATGGGAATAACCCTCCTTCCCACAGAAATCAGCTAAGCATCTTTGTTACTCTAACCAGAGAAATTTTTAAACCCTCTCTACTATAAAAATATGGCTTTCTTGCTTAACTAATATATTTTTGTATAGGAAGGAATACTTGTATTACTAATACAAAGTACACCGGTTGTCTTTAGCAAATGATCAGACAGTTCAAGAATGTGATTGTATGCTATGCATTACTGTTAATTGCCAGTCTGACTGGAAAGTATAAAGAGCTAAGCATCTAATAAGCATGATCTAGTAAGGTGTGAGGGGGTTTTTGTATCAAAATCAGATATTTATAGCCAGGTTTACTTTAACTGTGGTACAATTCTCATTCAAAGTATTTTCATCATAAGCCCCTCTAGTATTAAGTCTCATGCAGAACGTTTTCGGTTATCATGTTCTTACAGCTATTCCACTAGCAGTGATATTTCTAAACCCCTTAGAGTGAGAGTCTTTCTTCACCTGTCATAAACAGGTGACAGAATTCTAGACAGAGAGGGGACAAACTACAAAGAACAATGATGTCCTCCCAGTACTTATAAGGTAGGCGAGTATCTGGGTTTTTTTCAACATGCAGTATTTCTTTGAAAGTTTTGTCACCCTGAAACACACTTACCTCTGATTATATAAAAAAAAGAACTTTAAAGCTGAAATTGCTTTTAGCATTATCCCATTCAAAATGTTCAGTAGATTTCCAAACATCTACAAGGTCTGAAACATGAGTGCCTTAAAAGTTACATTGTTTAAATCATAATAAATATTTCTAGGAGAAAAAAAAGCGCTAAATAAAATCTACCTGTAATTCTTAATTTTTTAATAACTACCAACCTCAACATAAACTTAGTAAATTTTTCTGGTAATATGCTTTGCCCTTTCTTCTTTTTCGACAAAATTATTTATATGTGAATGTGACTTTAATGTGAAAATTTACAGGTTTAAATAAAAAAGGGTTCTTTGCTTAGCCACAACTACAATAATTCTCTTGCTTTCATCAGCTGACTGATATATTTACCAGCATTTAAGGTTATAATTGTATGTATATATTTATACAAGCTAAATAAATAATAGTTTTCATTCATTGTTCAATGGACACGAAATTTAACAGATTATCTTTTTAGCTGTGTTGTCAACTCTCTTTTTTTCAGGATGCAGAAGTTTCACTTTTATCAGATACGACATTTCACGATGTTCCACAAATATATACAAAAATACTTCCTTCATCTGTCTGTCCCTTTCCTTTGTATCTATCTCTTTTTCCAAATACTTAATATGCTTTAGTGATTCTTTTTTCTTAGAGGTTTCTGAAAAGGCAGGTGAGAACTTTCTCAGAAACATGTTTTCACAAGGAAATATATAAAGTAATTTAGGATTAAACATGTTTTCAAAGGAAATTGTTTCAAAGGTAAAAGTTACTCTAGATTTGATAAAGTTACTTTAATCTATAAAGCAATATTGGTATCACAAACCCAGTTTGAGATTCTTGAGTGGGGGATTAAAGAAAGTGCCTTTGAAATCAGGATGGATACAGACTTTTCATGTCAAACATTTGATAAGTTTGTGGATGTTAATTACATGCTTGTTAGAGAATAAATTTGAAAAAGTTTACTACTACTTGAATTTTTCTAGTTGCATTTGGCTCTCTGCTTCCAACTTTTAAAAATGTTAGATTTCTATTCAAACACCAGTTTTCTAAGCTACCTTTAACCTCGTACTCTCCTCTATCGCATTTGTGGTTTTCTATTCTCTTTTGAAAGGATTGTGTTGTGAATGTACACAAGAGTGTCAGAGGAAACATACTATTCTATGTGAATAAATTTGTATTTTGTAATAGCATTTTAGATTTGGGAAAAGTGAACTTTTTTTTTTTTTTTACTAAAGCTTGTCTACTTTTAATTTCACATGCCTATGTTGTTCCCCACTAAATGAAGAGTAAAAATCATGTATGCATTTAATTTATCATATCAAAGTCTTTTAGTTACTCAAGAACCAGACCCACTGTAGTAATTCAAACACTGAAGTGGAATGAATTCTGAAATGAAGATAGTTCAAGAATATACAAATGAAGAAAAAGGAATACTCTGTACTGTTACAAGGAGACATATCTTTAGAAGTTAGTTTGGTGGCCACATTAAAGCTGAAATCTTAATTTACTTTAGCAAGAGCACACACAGTCTTAAGTTCTAAATGCATTCATCCACCTGCAGAATATTAGCACAAGATGTTAATGACAAAAAGCTTCTGAGAGGAACTCTGGATGTCCTCAATTTTTAGGTTTTCCCTGAATTTTCACTCCAGAAAAATCAAAACAAAATAGAACAAGGACCTGGCAACCCATCAAACCTACTGGCCTCCTAATTGTACTCTCTATACTTGTTTCTTCATTGATTATTTCCTTCTGCCGTATTAGAACACACGCCGACCAATATCTGTGATAAAATTCTTTTGTCTCTGCCCTTTTTTGGACAACTGGATAATCTCTTATGTCTCTCTTCCATCAAACACTATGAAAGGGTCAGTGCTCCCTTATCTCTGACAAATTGAATTTGTTGTCAGTAGTGGTTACGTCTCCAGATTATTTGGAGTCTACTTTTTCATAAATCTGCTTCCTATCTTTGCCTTGTGATAATAACCTATAACATAGATTACACAGATATTCAGAGGCTTTGGAGAACAAGTACTTTTGAGAGTTACAGACTCACCAGTTTTGGGTGTATAGAAAGGTTTTGAGTCTCCAGCTTGATGCTGTAGCGAGTGCTGAACACAAACTCCTGTGTTACTATACTGCATGAGAGGTTGCTACTACTGCTGCTATCACTAGCAGATGAACGGGAGGATGAAAGGAAGAGGGAAAACAGAAGGAAGCAGAGTGCTGGCAGCAGGTGCTGCTTCCCAGTTTTCCATCAGTTTTCATTGGCAGCAACAGCCACCTCCCGGATGTTGTAGGGACTCTTTGGCACTTGCTGTTTAGGCAGCTGTCCTCTATTTTCTCAGGAGAGGAAAGAAATTAGGCTGTACAGAAAGGTCTCCTGAAAAATGGAAGAAATCACTAATGCCATTTATAACTGCATTTGCCAGGAAATTATACATTTCTAAGTAAGTCCAAAAAACCAGCAGGAGGAAGAAACTGCCTCAGAAATAAAAATCCACTGCAACAGAGTAATGGATCTGTTGTTATCTAAAGATAGCAGTATTGGAGCAATGTGAAAGTGTTCTTACATATAGCTAAAAGCCTGATGTGATTTAGACTTTGCTTCTGTATTCTAAAGGTGTTAAATACATATCAGTTTAAAAAAAAATTAGTGTTCATTACCTAAAAGCTGTAGCTTTTGATTTAACTATGTTCAGCTAAGTAGAATTCACCACATATACATAGATGAACTCCACATTGGCAGAATGAAAAATAATTACAATGCTAAAGATTTACAAACATTTATTTGCATTTTATGAATGATATAGCAATAGAAAAATAGATGTGTAAGTTTTAAAAAGATTGCAAACAATTTTGCCTGTTGAAATGTTTCAAAATAAGGATACTAATTACTTGAAAATAACATTTGGAAACATGAATCCATCAAAATATTGTTTTGAAGCAGTAAAAATGCACTTAACAGAATTACTGTTATGTAGCAAGCAGTCATAAAACTGAAAGAACCTTTGCATCCAGCACAGAACATCAAATGCGGATACTGACAACAGCAGCAGAAAATGCAAACTGAAGTGCTTTTATCTCAGACATGAATACCAGCTGCCATAATGCAAAAATGAAAGTAACTGTGCACAGTCTACAAGGGGATCTGTCAATTGGCAAGATCTGCAAATGCCAATTTAACTGGAAAGTCAAGTGGTGAAATTTTTCCAATTTTCTGAGCCAATCACACACTGGCTTTACTCCCACATATGTGTTTAGTACATAGTGTATCATTCTAAAATTCTCTTGAAATCTATTTTTATCAGAAGCAGACTAGCATTTATGATACTTTTCAACATTCTTCCTAAAAAATGGTTCCAATTTAAAGGATAGTGTAAACAAAGAAGTCTTCAGAATAAGAATAAGAAATGTCTGGTACGCTTTCTTGTAAGAAAGAAAATTAAAAGCAAAGAAAGCACAATCAGATGCAGGGATTTGTTGAACTCTATAAAATTTAAGACTTTATTTATTTCTTAGTAGCCATACTTTCCCAACAGTTCAGCCCATTTATTTTAAAAGCCTCTGCTTTGTGACTGCAATGGCATCTCTGAAACACTAACCTCCTTTGAAATCTTCAAGGGATTGACCTGCAAAGAAACATAGGTGACTCACATCTATGTTATGGTTTTAAGTAAAACAAATAGAACCACAGAGAATGCACTCAACTACTGCCTTAAATTTTGATTCACTTGCATTGACTTGGCATTTGCTTTTCTAACACTGAACTTGCAACCATTATGCACATTTTGTGAAACCTGAACAGAATTTTCAAACTGGTCTCTGTATCTCATTATATGTCCTATGACCTTGGCTCAAGAAACCATGTTCTAAAGAAAGCAAAAATTGAGCATCCAAATCAAAGAAAAGATTTTGAACACATGACAGTTAAATAAGAAATGTGCAAAAGAATCCATGTTTTACAAATTCTCTAGCAGGTAAAGATCTGAGTCACCTTGTAGCAAAGGTAGAGGTTAGAATGAATCAAATTGCTTTCAGTCTAAAATATTCAGGTAGGTGAGAGGAGAAAAAAAACATAAACCAACATATGTAACTATCACTAAACGTGTTTTTTAAAAAACACTTCTTCCTTTCTTTTCACATTTTAGTTGCAGCTTTCTTAGAAACATAGAAGGAGAATGAATTAAGATGAGAAGTGATGACAACGTCATAGCATTTAACACTGGAAAATTTTAGCTTTTAAAAATACGTGTAAATGCTCCAGTGATATGAACAATAATTTGTTCATGACAGGCAAATGTTAGCCCTGTAGAATAAAATAAGAAGATTGCTATCAATAAAATAAAACAATGGCATCTCTTTACTTGGTATGGCAAGTTGAGGGAATAGCAATTAACACATACTGATGTGGTAATTTTGACTTTTTATCTAAAATAAATGACAGTTTTCCTTTATGTTGCATCTTGCAGCTTAATACATTTGCTGTGTGTAGGAATAAAAGCAGAAGAAAAGCAAAATTGCATATATCTTTCATCTCATTACACAGGAATTACTCATTGTATCAGTAGTAGTATCAGTCAAAGTGACACAAAGATTAAAGAATCAAACTGAGGAGGAATAGATGGTGTTGTCATCACATACACTTTCCTGAAATTCAAAACATTAAGCAGTAACTCAGTGATAACTATAGCTGACTTGACTCTTCCTTTCCTGGATGTTGCTCACTAACTCATGTTGAACTTCTGAATTCCTTAGACAAAGCTAAATAAAATCGCTTCTAATTCCCTCAAGAAATGCACAGTTGCACTGCAAAATCTTTTAGCAGTCAAGAATTCTAAAAGAAATGTCATAGTGTTCTGCAACCTAAGAGAAAGCCTTGAAGTCCTGCACATCAATATTTAAAAAATAGAGGAGCTATTTTTAAAAACTTGATTTGCAATGCTGTATCTCAGCTACAAGGAAAAAAAATACTAATAAGCTTAGAACTCAAGCAAAATAAGAAAAAAGGGTAATATTCACTAAACAGTTTGTTAATTAGATTGAGTTTGGCAGATCTACCCTAAAGCAGAATTCAATGCAATATGTTACCAAGGAAGTGTCAGGCTAAATTCCTTGAAAATGACCGAGAAATTTAGAAGAACTACTGCTATATAAGATTCCTGCCAATGTATCTTTCAGACACATTTAATAATGGTTAGATTCCAAATGCAGAAATATTTTGAGAGAACTCTATTTACAAGTTACAAAAAGGATTGTTCAATCCATAAGGAGCAAGAAAAGGTGATGTAGCAGGCAGACTGAGTGCAGACACAGACAGAAAGGTCAGAGCGTAAAGAAGGCAGAAAATTCAAAGGCAAGCGTGGGTGATGGCTATAAATGTTGCGTCAGGGTCAGAGAAGAGTCTACTTCAGATATTAACACCCTATTAGTATCCTAAATGTTAGAGGTAGTCATCTATCTGGCTGTGCATTGGTGGTGTTCTTGTTAATAGTGTTAGCCATCTGTCAGCTGCTATGCCATGTGAGATTCAGAAGTGATCATAATACCCTAGTTTGTTTTCTCATCAGTCTGAATGGTTTCTGGTGTATCAAGTCACCCTTTGCAATCCTTCACATGCTGCTCAGAGGTTCTCCTTCCTCCTTTTCATTTTTTTCACTTGAAATCTTATTACTGGGTTTGTCTTAAGAAATAATTTTACTTGACCATATGGTTCCTACTACAGAATTATTAAGTAAACCAACAATAAGTTATGGGTAGCACCTTACCTGGTTTATGATTTGGGTGAATTTTATCCTATTAGGACAAAAGACATCACGGCACATAAAGAAGCAGCTCAAATTCAATGAGATACAACAGACTGGGACAGGATGAATGAAAAAGTCTTGGCCATTAAGATTTCAGGACTATACAGTCACTTCCTTCACCAGCTGTCCGGCCTTGAATTGTGTCACAGACTATGTAGTATAAAATGTTATGTACTAACTTGGCCTTAAGAATGGTATTTCAACCCAGGCTAATCTCTGCAATGAAAAACAATGTACTTTCCATGAAAATAGGACAAATTTCCCAAGTTACTAAGCTGTCTTTACTAGAACATGTGATCTTTTATTTTCTGGAAATTATATTTAGGTATACACGGGGAATTTTTTGAGCTAGTTATCTAGACTTCTTTTAAAACCAGGGGAAAAATACAGTCATGTTTAGTTCATGAATCCTCTCATCCCAAGGTAAACTCATCAAATAGGTCAGATGAAAGTGCCTAGTTTCCCCACTGACTATTAAAGAAGACTAGTTCTATTTGCAGATGTCTGAAGTTAGGTGAGATGAATCCTATTTACTTGCCTACAGAGGACTGTGTCATGCTTTCATGTTTTCATAATGCCATTACAAAAACCTGCCTGTTATTCTTCTATTCTACACCCTATTTGCAGTAGCTGTATCACAGCTAGCACCTAGAGGACTAGCTCTTGTATATTAGAGTAGTCATCTGACATGCAGGTGTCCATTGTTGAAGCTCCTTTTCTTGCAAATTCTTGCAAACAAGGAAAGCACTGGAGTGTGCCTCTCGGAGAGTTCTGTTGGCGGTTGGATAAGTAATAAAATGTTCATTTAACTAACAAAGGCGAAAAATATCTGCCAGACAAAATAAAAGTGAAACAGCAAAACAAAAAAAGCATCATGGGTTATCCCCAGAGATTAAGGAATTCCTTAAGAATTTTAAGATGATGGCTCAGATTTCATGTCAGCAATTTGTAGTTTATCACAGAAATATGTCACTGAGAACAGTTCCAGGAGGACAGAATGGTACCTCAGAATCCAATACTCTACATGGCAGGACAGATGGCATAGTGAATACGTTTAAATCCTTTAAGTCACGCAGAATAAATCTGAACAGTGGCTTTCTAATTTGAAAACAAATTGAGTGTCCCATCTTCAGAGTCATTGGCTACCCTGAGTGTAGGTTAAAAATTTTGTCTTTGCCAAAAAATTCCATCTCTCTTAAAATTCATGTACAATTTTCTGCAAGGCTAGGATTTCAAACAATACCCAGTTTCCAATATAAGATCACTTAACTGGAAAATTCACAATTATTTCTAGGAATAGGAAAATCTTTTCTGAAAAGGGTAGAAAAGATACAATAATTTGTTATGTAGATTAATCCATGGAGCAGGGAACATGAATACTTTTCATCCTTTGTGAACTTCACCTTTCTTCATTATAAGTTGTCTGGCTTCAGTCATTAATAAAAGACCCCTTTAAGACAGATTCATTACAACGTAGGTGGTTCACATAGAGATTATAACTGGTCATCGTATTTTCTAATTTTTGGTTTAATCCAGTGTTCCTATGTTCATATATATCATCTAGCTATTGAAAAACAAAACAAAATGAAACAAGGCTAACTGCAACATTAACATTATTTGAAATGCCTCTGTTGCATTCAACACTGTTCTGAATACTAAATTTCTTCTAGCTGTTCTATTACAGCCAGCTCAGACAAATGATCTGGCAGCACATGATGGTGTTAAATGTAATCAAGCACTTAGCAACACTGACATCAGATGCTGGCATCCTTTGTTTTGAAACAGCATTTGATCCAGAGTGAACTAGCCGTACTTGCAAATTTAGTGCAGTAATGCAAAAAATGATGGGTCTTAGATTGCACCTGGAAATTGGATATCCTCCAAGAAAAGCTCAAAACTAAACACCTCATACCTTGTGCAGGAGGATTTTGGCACTGCTGAGAAAGGGGCTGTCTTGTCTATCTTGACTTCTAATTACTTAGTGGAAAATGTTTGATGCTCTGGTGTGGGGGTTTTGTTTAGTTGTTTGGTTGGGTAGTTATTGTTGTTGTTTTTCCCAACTGCTTGCTAAGTAATCCACAGGTAAGATATCCTGTTGGGCCAGTAAGCCATATGTCAGGAAGACAGCAGAAATCAGTGTTACATTCATAAAGATAAACTTCTGTGAAGAAGAATAAAGGAATAGAAACATTTGAAAAATACCAGCAAAAAGCTGTATTTAGGCCAAGACAGTATTAAAAAAGTCACCAAATTAACTTTGAAACTCTGAGACCTTATATTTCTGTCACAGTCTCTTGTCCCTGTTTACATTCCACATGCATTTTTATTTCTTTGTGGCTGCATTTGACAATACATAAAGTATTCACATTTATCCTTACACAAGCACTTCACAGTGCTTTATACACCTGATTGAAAAATACATTTGTTTGAAATAAATGTGTATTAATTACTAATTTTTTAATTACGAAGATATTTCTATGGCAGGTTATTTTCTTGTTTGGTCTTCGGTTCTTAGGCAACCTAAGGTAGAAATAAAGGCTGCTCAGAAATTGTATGTATTACAAAAAGTTGTTTTGCTTCATTTAATTACATTTTTGCAAAATGTTAAAGAATACTAACTCCTTAGTATATGATTATCATGCAATGTGTACATTACATATGCATATAATGTTTTATATAACATATTCCATTGGCTAATTTTCTAAGTGTGAATTTGGACAAAAGGATCTTGTCAGGCTAATAAAAGATTTAGAAAGCCAAAGAATATAACTACACACAACAATTTTTTTGGTAGACTCTTAGAAAAACCCCAAATTATTTGTAAGAAGAAATTTTCCTTGAAGGAATTAGGAATTAACTCATTATCATACTAAGGTAATTGTCTGGGATTTATCATACAATAAATATGGTGTACAGTAACATAGTACTCAACAGTTTTCTTCATGTTGACCTGTTAAGAATACTCCTATGTATTTAGAAAAGATAGAGCATGAATCGCTTCCTTGAGTTTAGAGGTAGGAAATGTTAGATGGAACTACAATACTCATCATGAACAGAACAGATAGGAGAAACTTTTTAAGGTTTTGGTTTGGATTTGTTCTTTTATTTACTTTTTCTGTACAGCAGTACACTCATGCACATAGGACACAAACTACCACTATACAAACAAACATAAATTTGGCATTTTCTGCTTTTTCAACATCTGTCTTTGAAATGAAATAAAATTTAATACATGATTTCTTTATATAACTTTTCAAGATATTTTTGGGTGTTAATTTCTCTTGTTTGTGAAGTACTTTTCAACAATTTTAAGGATCCACAACTTCAGTATTTCATTCCTTCTCTTCTTAATATTCAGCAATTTTACTCCAACAAATTAGTGCCCAGGGAACTACTTATATCAGCAGCAATTAGGAATAGAGATATCCTAAAAACTGTGGTTGTCACTGGGATGTCTTCTGGATATAAATAGGTAGAAGTAACCTGTCCGCTTTGTTCTTTCTTCCATGGATACCTTGTTCTGTCATGGGTCATGCTGTCTGCTCCTTTGCTTCCCACTCAGTATGTGTTAACTGCTGGGTCAGCTAGACATAGGCCTAGTCTTGGAAAGATTGTGTATTACTTGCCTGAGCATATTCCTAGTCTTAGAAAGACTGTAAACTATTATTATTAGAGCATGCTGCAAAAATTCTCCTGACTTATTCAAAAAATAGCAGGGTGATGGCAATTTTCAACAGTTTATGCCTCATCAAAACCTGAGCACAATCTCTTGCAATAAAGGAAAGGTACTTTATGCAAGTTTTGCCTTTGCTAGATTTGAAGGGTTTGCTGCAAAAAACCCAAATATGCTGTCAAGCAGTCTTAGACAATATCACAAAAATATTCTATAATGCCTGTGTTCTCCAAAATATGTTAGGGTGACATAAGTTCATGGGTTAGTACCAGTGGTCTCTATTCATAAAGTGTTTTCTTATAAAAAATAGTTAATTTTCCATGTAAGAGTGCTTCCATGATTACAACCCTGTCAGGAAAGGCAGGGCCAGCCTTGCTCCCCAACCCAAGGCAGCCTCCAGCCTGCACTGCACCCTGGCACCTCGGAAGCAATTATCTCCACCTTTTCAGGTACTTACTTTATGATGGGATTCTTCCTGACATATACCAGGAGCTGAATCTCATAATTTGTCCCTAAAGTAGATGATGGAAAGGGACAGCTTTTCAGAGAGTAGGCATTGTAAGTCTGTGTTAAACATCTTGCCTTACCACATTGACAGGATGATTGGACTCAAATGGACCTCCTGTTTCTCTGGCTGAGATCTTAAAAAATATTTTGGAAAGTCAAATATTTGCCGTATTAAAAACAGACAGCAGTAAACATGTTTCCTTGGTAGGATGGCTCAAATAATTTTGTTACATTTGTTTATTTTCACTTCTCAGGATTTTATCATGTTTTAAAATTTTTTGATTTTTTTTCTACTCTCAGTTCCTCAAGTTGTGTAAGTATCTGAGAACATAAATACTGTATTATTCAGTGACACTTTATGGTTTTTTTTTTTAAAAAAAACCTAAATAATTCAACACCAGAAACATATGAAATAGCACAATGAAATTAAAGTCTTGTGGCTGTTTTCCTTCCCAAGCAGCATTGTTATTATTTATCAACATGACTGTATTCAGCTCATATACTTGCTATATTTACATTATCTCCATGTTGGACTAGGCTGTAGAAAAAAATTCCCTGTCCCAAAAAGCGTATGTGAAGATAGGATGGATGGCTAGAAATGTAAATGTAAATTAAATTATATTCCTATGTACAATTATATATAATAATAAACTAACTTTCCAGACAACTGTTTTAGTTTTGAAATTATTCTAGAAATAACTCGAAAATTGAGCAAAGGTAGTTTTGCTGAATAAAGCAGTTTAGCTGAAGATCAATGGCTGCATTGGAATTTTTCAAAATTCTACAGAACTATATTAGAAGTTTTATGTAAGATAAAGCAGAACTAGTGTTCCTGCTGAATGAACGATTGTGTGCTATGCTATGGCAGTAAAGCTTGGACCTCATTTTCCAATACATTGTTCTTATTTTACACTAACATATCTCAAAAGAGCTTACACTATTGTAAACCAGAAGTAAGACCATCCGTAGAAAAAATACTGGGCCTAGCTTCAACTATTTTAAAAATAAATGTGTGCTTATAATTGCTAAACTTCTATACTGAAAGGCAATTAAAAATATCTTAGTTACCAATTCTAGGACTGGGAAGAGGTAGACAGATACTCAAGAGAGAGCCTCTCCCTCTGCAATTCATAGATGCTAAGAGCTTATATTGGCATAGAATAATAGCTCATTGTAGTCCATTTCAAAGGCATCTGGGTTAGCTTTGAATGAGGTCATTTGGGTAAAGAAAGTAGCATAGTTATAGCGGTATGATACTCTATCCAGGATAAGAAAACCCTAATTCAAGTGAGCTCTGTAGCCATATGTAATAAGAGGTATAAGGAACCCATCTCCTAGGTGTATAATGACATTTTTTAGATAGAAATAAAGGACAACGATATGGAAATGAGATATAATGTTTTATTTTAAAAGGCATTTTAAAGAAACACAATTTCCCCCAGCATATCCCTTTTTTCCAAAAGAGTACATTTCAGCTTCTCTTCAGTATAAAATTCTGTTATTCTATGCTTCAGGGGTTTTTTTTGTATTTAAAATGGTAATTGTGAAAAGCTCCCAGGGGAATATTAGCTTTTCAGCCTACTTATTAGAATTTACCTGCATGTGAGGAGTCTTCCTGGTTTTGTCTGTTATGTTTCAGATATGTATAACACCAGTGCATGAAATTATCTTTTCAGTCTTCAATCATATCAGATCAAGATAAAGTGCAAGTGAAAGTAACTAAACCATCTGAAATAGACAACAGACTCTTGAGCATTCAGGAAGAGAAAATAACCCCCATCCCCCCCCCCAAGAAAACTTAACAAAACACTGAGAATACTTCAATTATCTGTTCAGGGTTCAGTGAATCATATCCTGGAAACACATTTCTCTTAAGTGCCTGTGGTGGGTTGAACTTGGCTGGCCACTAGGAGCCCACCAAGCTGCTCTATCACTCCTCCTCCTCAGCAGGACACGGGGAGAAAATGAGATGGAAAAGCTCACCGGTAGAGTTAAGAATGGTGAGATTAACCACAAGTTAATTTAATATATTGTCAATTAATAACAGACTAGGATAGTGAGAAATAAAAACAAAACTAAAAGCACCTTCCCGCCACCCCTCCCTTTTTCCCAGGCTCAACCTCACTCCCAATTCTTCTACGTCAATGTATTGGCTTTGTGTGGCAAGGTTTTGGTACCGGGGGGGGTTACAGGGGTGGCTTCTGTAAGAAGTTGCTGGAAGCTTCCCCTGTGTTCGAGAGAGCCCATACCAGCCGGCTCTAAGACGGACCCGCCGCCGGCCAAGGCCGAGCCAATCAGCGGCAGTGGTAACGCCTCTGTGATAACATTTTTAAGAAGGAAAAAAAAAAAAAAGTTGCGGGACACAGAGTAATCGGCAGCCGGAGAGAGGAGTGAGAACATGTAAGAGAAACAACCCTGCGGACACCAAGGTCAGTGAAGAAGGAGGGGGAGGAGGTGCTCCAGGCGCCGGAGCAGAGATTCCCCTGCAGCCCGTGGGGAAGACCATGGTGAGGCAGGCTGTCCCCCTGCAGTCCATGGAGGTCCACGGTGGAACACACATCCACCTGTAGCCCGGGGAGGACCCCACGCCAGAGCAGGTGGGTTCCTGAAGGAGGCTGTGACCCCGTGGGAAGCACGTGCTGGAGCAGGCTCCTGGCAGGACCTGCGGATCTGTGGAGAGAGGAGCCCACGGAGCAGGTTTTCTGGCAGGACTTGTGACCCCGTGGGGGGCCCACGCTGGAGCAGTGTGCTCCTGAAGGACTGCAACCGTGGAAAGGACCCATGCTGGAGCAGTTCACGAAGAACTGCAGCCCGTGGGAAGGACCCATGTTGGAGAAGTTCGTGGAGGACTGTCTCCCGTGGGTGGGACCCCACGCTGGAGCAGGGGAAGAGTGTGATGAGTCCTCCCCCTGAGGAGGATGAAGCGGCAGAAAATAACGTGTGATGAACTGACCGTAAACCCCATCCCCGTCCCCCTGTGCCGCTGGGGGGTTGGTAGAGAATCCGGGAGTGAAGTTGTGCCCGGGAAGAAGGGAGGGGTGGAGGGAAGGTGTTCTGAGATTTGGTTTTATTTCTCATTACCCTACTCCGGTTGATTTGTAATAAATCGAGTTAATTTCCCCAAACTGAGTCTGTTTTGCCCGTGACGGTAATTGGTGAGTGATCTCTCCTATCCTTATCTCGACCCACAAGCTCTTTGTTATATTTTCTCTCCCCTGTCCAGCTGAGAAGGAGGGGGAGTGATAGAATGGCTCTGGTGGGCACCTGGCGTTCAGCCAGGGTTAACCCATCACAGTCCTCCCCACCGAGCAGTGCAGGGGATGGGGAATGAGAGTTGCGGTCAGTTCATAATGTTTCGTCTCTGCTGTTCCTTCCTTCATGCTCTTTCCCTGCTCCAGCTTGGGGTCCCTCCCACAGGAGATAAGCCTTCATGACCTTCTCCAACATGGGTCCTTCCCATGGGCTGCAGTTCTTCAAGAACTGCTCCAGCGTGGGTCCTTTTCATGGAGTACAGTCCTTCAGGAATGGACTGCTCCAGCGTGGGTCCCCCCCTTGGTCACAAGTCCTGCCAGAATACCTGCTCCAGCGTGGGCTCCTCTCTAAGGGCTGCAGCTCCTGCCAGGAGCCTGCTCCAGCATGTGCTCTCCATGGGCTGCAGCTTCCTTCAGGGGACACCCACCTGCTCCAGTGTGCCATCCTCCACAGGCTGCAGGTGGATATCTGCTCCACCGGGGACTTCCCTGGGCTGCAGGGGGACAGCCTGCCTTACCATGGTCTTTTCCATGAGCTACAGGGTAATCTCTGCTCTGGCGCCTGGAGCATCTCCTCCCCTCCTTCTTCACTGACCTGGGGGTCTGCAGAATGTTTCTTTCACATTTTCTCACTGCTCTCTCACAGCTCCTGCACACTTTTTTTTTTATCCTTTCTGAATATGTTATCACAGAGGCACCAACCAGAGTTGCTGATGGGCTCAGCTTTGGCCAGCAGCGGGTCTGTTTTGGACATGGCTGGAACTGCCTCTGACTGACATGGGGGCAGCTTCTGGTGTCTTTGCTGCAGCCCCCTGCTACCAAAACCTTGCCACATGAACCCAATACAGTGCCTTAAGGGAGTGTAAGATGACTGAGATGTACATGAGTACATTGTAATCAAGAGGTAGTGGAGATCTGTGCCACCTGATGTGTTTTGGGCAACTTACATTCATTATCAAATAATTGTTCTTCAATTCTTTTTTTATAATTTACTTCTTCATAAATTAATGAAATTAGAAGGCTCAGCAAAATCAAAATCAGATCACTGTAATTCTTACATGCTATAATTAAAAACTTACAGCACAGTGTGAAAGAAATATAAGCATTGTTCAAACCTTTAGAGTCTCTCTCTGCCATACCCAGGTTAATCATCCTATGATAAATTAGCAATAACAATCAGTTAACAGAAGTAATTTTCAATAGGTGACTTTTTTAAAAGATCTTTAGAAGTACAATGTGCCATAGTGTGAAGCTTCAGCCTCACAGTTCCACGGATACCAGATTATAAATTAAATATTGCATTTAGTTCTGAAATCTCATCAGATTAACAAGATAATAGAAACTTGCATTACACATCTTTAAGATCAATGATGATTTATTTATAGTATACTTTCTTGGTTTTATTATGCAGTAATTGAGTAATACAGTGAATTACTTAGAATGAAATTTGTTTCACTTTCCATTAACTTTTACACAAACAGATATTTCTTATATTTTCCTTTAGCGTTATCAGCTGCAAAAGAGCATAAACTGTCAAAAGTTTGCCTAGATTAATTTTGTACACTTTTGTTTTCTTGAAATATTTCTTGCAGACAGTAGAATAGTCCTCTAGATATGTGTAGTAATCTATAGCTATCAGAAACACTTAGATATTTCCACAGTTCAAGGCATCAGTTACTATAAAGGAAACATATGCCACTTTCAATCAAGTCTTACCTGTTTCTCAGGTGGAAGAGAACTGGCACATTGTCAGCATTAGAAAAGACTTTCTCCCATCAAGATGCATCATTGTAATTTTGGGACAACAGTCCTGATATGTTTCCTTTACCTCCATTGCAGGTTATAAAACTAGGAAGACCATTTTGGTGACTCAGTCCAATTCCTACCCTAAGATGTACTGGCTCTTCACTGAGACTTCCAATGTAAGCAGAGAAGACTTTAATTTAACAAATGGTAGGGTTATTTTATATCATAAATACATGAGATCTGTAATATAACTATTATTTTAGCTTTAATACAATCAAATAGAATTTAATGTATGTTGCACACATTAATAATATTTGGACTTAGCAGGTTTTTTTGAGGATAGCACTTGGTGGAGGAAGGGAAAAACAGCACTGGTAATCCAGTTATTACTCAAGGAATTTATACTGTACCGTGACTAAGCCTTAGCATCACTCACTGAATTCCATTGGCAGATCAAGGCTGAATCTGTTCATTGCCCTTGAAATCAAACAAATCATGGGTGTTAGACTGTGGTTTACTTCGAAATACGTTGCATCACTCCTGTTCCTTGCTATGTGATAATTCCTTTAACTACAAGAATTATAAGTATCTCAAAAATTATGAATATTAGCTAGTGTAAAATTGCATAGCATCCTCAACAAATAAAGGATCTGGTTATTTGTTTCCTAAATCTATTTGTTTTCTTAAATTGTTGTAAAGAGTGGATCTATAAAGATTAGGTTCTTTTAAAGTGGAACTATTATTTTTAATTTTGACATACAGAACTGAGCCCTTAATTACAAGTACATAATTACTTGTGAAGCATCACTGAATATTAATTAACAGATGTTCTATAAATATTTCAGCACATTTCCATGGTTATTTGATTCACTCTTGTCCTGGTTGTGGCTGGGATAGAGTTAATTTTCTTCCTAGTAGCTGGTATAGTGTTATGTTTTAGATTCAGTATGAGAAGAATGTTGATAACACACTGATGTTTTCAGTTGTTGCTCAGTAGTGTTTAGACTAAGTCAAGGATTTTTCAGCTTCTCATGCCCAGCCAGCAAGAAGGCTGGAGGGGCACAAGAAGTTGGGAGGGGACACAGCCAGGACACCTGACCCAAAGTGGCCAAAGGAATATTCCATACCATGTGACATCATGCCCAGTATAGAAACTGAGGGGAGTTGGCCTGGCAGGGATTGCCACTTGGAAACAGGCCGGGCATCAGTCAGCGAGTGGTGAGCAATTGCATTGTGCATCATCTGTTTTGTCTATTCCAATCCTTTTATTGTTATTATTGTAATTTTATTATTGTTATTATTATAATTATTAGTTTCTTCCTTTCTGTTCTGTTAAACTGTTCTTATCTCAACCCATGAGTGTTACCTTTGTTTTTTCCTGATTCTCTCCTCCATCCCACTCGGAGGTGAGGGAGTGAGTGAGCAGCTATGTAGTGCTTAGTTGCTGGCTGGGGTTAAACCACAACACTCTGCTTATTATCTTACCACGTGTGCCAGATTTTTTACATCTTTTTCTTACGTAAGCAAAGTGTTGGTAACATCTTATATAGATACAGGGAATCATGTAAATGGTTAAATTGCTGTAAGGCACATAAAAGTTCAGGCTAACCCTACCACTTTTGTCATAGTTAGAGTGAGCAAGGGGTCTGAAGAACTAAATCACATGATGCATTATCAATTTACTTTCAGAATTAGGATGTCAAACTGACATATATTACAAATCTGCAACCGTATATCTGAAAAAGATCCCAGGTTCAGCTCACCAGACTTCAGACATCTAACCAAAGCACCTGAAATTGCTTTCCAGGAAGGCTTTCATGACCTAAGGAAGGAGGTCATGAAAGTACACTCTAAGATTAGCTTGGAGAGAGTAGTTCATATAGAGTTCACCTTAGTCACATAGAGTTACTAGAGGGAAATAAGCTGCTCCAAACTAATACTTGGAGGGTGCAAAATTAGGTTCCTGCCATAAATCATCTTCAGGATAATCCCATGTCTCTTCATTGACTAAAGGGATTATTTTGAGTGATGCCTAAATTTTTAAAAACAACATTAGAGTTTTGTGAATATTCCATCAGTTGCCTTAAGTTCCTGCTAAAGTCAAGTAAAACCAGAAATCTCAAGAGTCCATTTCAACCTTACAAATTTTAGGATGAGTGGTCATCTGAAAATACAGAACCCTGTCCATTGCCATCTTTCTTAGATGAAGTACCTTACTTTTAGATGGATAAATCTGGGCATAGTAAATTGTTTCCTAGCCATCAAGGTTCCAAAGACCTGCCTGCAAAAGGTTCAGAAAGTTAGATATGTGAAATCTGGGCCACCTAAGCAAAGTTCAGGCATAAAGTGAGGTCCAAGACCTTAAACCTAATGAATCGAATACGAATTCTAAACTAGGTTATTATTACACTATCATATCTAACATAATGTAATGAAATAATTACATAATATTTTATGTATTTTAGTTTCCTAAAAATAATACAATTCAACAGTTTCACAGTATATTTTTTTCTATACAAAGTAATTTATTTTCCATAAGCAAATATCTTGAATTTCTTTTTCAATAAGGAAAATTTTAATCTTTGTTACATATCATACATAGCTCATATGCTTCATTTTCAGATATTGGGGTAGGCTACGTTAGGACAATGAGATCCTAATTTGTACCTGTTCTTCTGTTTCCATATATGTATCTCTAAGCTAGGTAACATAACATGGGGCTTTTTTTTTTTTTTACCTCTGGTTCCACAGTTGATCATAATTATGTGTGAAATTATTTATAGATGCATTTAATCTGACTTGGATATCTAAGTACCTAGCTTGCAGGTGCATTCAGTTGTATAAATGACTAAATTACATGAATTAAGCTTCTAAATAATAGTTGGCATAAAACTGCCTGCATTTATTTGCACCTGCAAAATTTGTCGTTTCAAAAAAAGCCCTCTCTTGGCTAGTCTTAAGATAATGTCCACAATGTAGTATTTTTTTCCCAAATAATGTACATACTAACCTAGATGTTACTATGCACTAAAATAAAGTTTGAATTTGACATAGTAAAAGGATTCTAATTACAAGAAAGACAATAGAATAAGACATATTTATTTGAATAAGCAGATCCTTTCTAATATTTTTTCCATCTGAAGAATGTCTTGCTAGAAACTATGTAGAAATATATAATACAGTACAATCTGTCTTCAACTCAGAATTCTCAGAGGTTTTTTGACATTTTACTATTTTGATACTATTTTTAGAAATATTTATTTTTATACTGTTACTCCAGGTAATTACAATCACAGTCAAAGCTCTAGTGAGAATTATGCCTTCCAGTTTGTCTCTGCATTGCATGGCAAATTATGATGTAATAATAGTACTAACAATAATAATAGTACTAATGAACATCTG
Source organism: Harpia harpyja (assembly GCF_026419915.1). Lineage (NCBI taxonomy): Eukaryota > Metazoa > Chordata > Aves > Accipitriformes > Accipitridae > Harpia > Harpia harpyja. The sequence continues at coordinate 11,009,377 of NC_068943.1, forward strand.
CCTCTTTTGCTGAGCACCGCCCAGTCCACATGATGACTGTAGCATTGCCTTACAGAAAATGGTACTTGATAATTTAACAGTAATGTAATAGATATTTGAATTTGTAAATTCTTTCAGGATCCTTTAGTATGCCAGTTGCTATTTTTTTATTATTATTCTTTATCATGGTTGTTATTAATTCTGTCAAAATACTAAAATCTGTAACCTTTTTTGTTTTCATTAAGGAAAATGTATTTTCTGTGATAAAAGTAATTTTACCTCAAACGAGCAACAGAATAGTTGAGGTGAAAAAACACCTCTGGAGATCATGTGCTCCAACTCCACTGTTCAAAACAGGACCAGCTACAGCAGGTTGCCCAGGTCTGTGTCCAGTCAGCCTTTGAATATCTCCAGGGATGGAGACTCCACAACCCCTAAGGGCAACCTGTGCCACTGTTTTGCCACCCTCACAGTAAAAAAAAATAAAATATTGAAGTGGAATTTCCTGTATTTCAGCTTCTTATCCTATCCCTGGACAGCAATGAGAAGAGTCTGGCTCTATCTTCTTCATTCCCTTCTATCAGGTATTTATACATGTGGATAAGATACCTGCCTATTTGCTTGAAGGAGGCTAACAACTCATGACTGATTAGTGGAAACTTTTTACTTTTTGCTGTTCAATCAGGGGGCATAAGCATAGTACTAAGTGTGCAATTTGCTGTGTGAGAAAAGCACTAAGAAGAGCAGGTGTGGACAGAAGTCCTTATAACACTTAGAAGTTGGCTTATTACCCTGTTCTTTAAAGATATGCTTTGGAGTTTTCATGCTGAAAATTGTCTTTGTACTTTTATTATGGTAGTGGAGAATATGTTTCACCTCTTGCATTTAAATTCAAGTCTCAGATGCTTCAGGGAAAAAAGAAACACAAAAAGAAACAAACTAAAACCCATTACAGGTCAAAGATGTGAATCGATGTATTGCATGTAATACTAAAAAAAAAAAGAAAAAATAAACAGATGTATCATGGAGATTATTAATGAGCTTGTTAATACTTTTCCCTTCCTTCTTCTCATCCCGATTGCACACTTCCCAAGCTTAAGTAAGTACTGGATCTCTCTATGGAAGTTTCATCAGAAAACAAAACAATTTTTTTGATTCCACACTTTCTTTTAATAAAAGAACTTTGGAGTAAAACACTAATACGAATTGTTGATAGATTTGACATATGATGAAGCCAAATAAGTTTTGTTCCACAGTCGTTTTGACTTACTACTATGGTATTAATTTTATGTTTGAGTAAGTACCCATGAAAAGTGGATATGTACTGCTTTTTATGCTTTCATTTTTTATGGTTTTGATTTTTATCTTTAAATGAAGAATTTTGTAATCAGTTTATGAGTGACAAGTGTCATTCTCATCCCACTGTATAGTTCTTATGGAATTAGTACAGAGGAACACTTCAGTAAAATATTTTCTGTAATTTAAAGGCATCAAAATAACTTTAAACATTACTTTTTACATGTTTTGCCAAGTGCATTGCAATAGGTTTCATGTATATGGTATAGATACTTAAATAATACAAAGCTGTCATTGTTATGACTCATTATGCAGGATCTCAGGGCAAATTTTGGCTTTGTAATCAAGAGTCATGCCTTTCATCCGATGTGCTATGTAATCTCTATCCTAATATTTTTCCTGAAATGTACAGTGTGTAGAATGCTTCTATAGTGTTTTTTGGTTTTCCTTCATTTCTCAATGGCAAATAATTGCTAAGCAGTTGTCTAAGGTAGGTGGTTGTCTAAGCTACATATGGATATTCTAATGTAATAATGGACTGTTTAACAGGGACTACCGAAACTCTAGTTTTCCTGGTGAAGTGGTGACATCTTGCAGGACAGATTTAAAAAAAACTCAAATAAAAAATACCCCCCCCAGAACCATAATGAAAAAGAACATGTAAAAGGTATCAGTATTCTGTAGTATGATGGGATTCTCACAAGGGCAAGAATGGGGAGCTTTGCTCTGTGCTGTTTACAGTGATTTTTCTGTACTTCATCTTTGGTTGTTGGCATAACCTGTAGAAGAGAAATTTGTGAGCCCTTTTTTTTTTTTTATTACCATCTTATAGGTGTCATTGTAATTAAATTCTTAGTTGTTCTTTTGGGCATGGGTCACTTGATGCCTTGAACAAGGGCAGGAGAAGGAAAATTTTACTGTATCGCTGTACTAACAAACTTTTGCTTGCTTGAAAACTTCAAAATTTTGGTATGTACTAATTAGATAAGAAAAAAACCTTGAGCTTTGTCAATGGTATGTGTTGGAGGCACCAACAGACAGGAGGCCTTGGGCCTGATGTGCGTCAACAGACAAGAAGCCTTGGGCCTTGATGATAAGCTTTGAGTTCTGCTGAGTTTTTGTAATTAAAAATTGCCAAGGCCAGTTAACTAGGAGAAAGATGACCCACACTGCATGTGACCAAATGGTGAACTTTATGTAAATGATAATATGAATATGTATGACTAGAATAATATAAATTTCTGCTTGTTGTAGGTAACGGTGTGCACGATAGGTGGAGCGATCCCCCATGCACCCAGCGCTGCAATAAAGAATACCTGCTTTCTAAAACTCCAAAATCGAGTCTTAAGAGAGTTTCTTTGACGGGCTTTTTTGGTAACACACTCACTGAAAGATGTTCAACAAAACATGATATACCCTCATAGGTATAGATTTTTTTCTCTTTTTTTTTTTTTCTTTTTTTAAACAGTTTGGGAGAACAATACTTGAGAAATATTTAAACTACTGAATTCCCACAGTGTTACAGACTGTAACAGGTGAAGTGTGCTTTGGGCTTATATTTTTCCAAGAAGTAATCAAATGTTTATTGTGAATATTTTTGAGCTGAGGGCTTTTGATCTGTTAAAGGTCTTTGATGATTATGAAAGAATTTGTCACCACTGAGTTCACAGTAACTCTCCAACTGTGTATCTGCAATTTCTGATAAAGTTATTGGGCTGTCTTTGTTACACTCCTATTCTTATACCGTGCTGACTTGTCTTGGTCAGTGTCCTAATAGTAGCTGCTGGTAATTTTAAATATCAAAAGCTAAGGTAACATGTGACTCAACTGATTAATTTCAAAAGAACTTGCTTATAACTAAAATAAATTCAGTTTAGAGGGTATCCTATTCACAGAAAAACTTAAGCTTGTGTTTGTGCTGATGCTTATTCAAGAGGACACTTCACTGCCAACAACATAAAATACATGAATTATGCCTTCTTGTACTGGGGAGCTGTTGCTTCCATTATATAGCCATTGTAAGATGCCCTGATGAAGAAGTCATGCTGTCCTGATTTTTCAAGTATAACATTTGAATTTCTAAGCTGACCACCAACAGCTGTACTTTCTGCATGGATGGTTAGCACAGGAGGATATAAAACTGCTGGGAAATCCAATCTGTCAGAAAGTACAAGGTATCATGGGGCATGTTTAATGTGAACCTTGCTAGTTTTGTATATGCATTAACGTAATCCACCTAAACTAATGTTTTAATGACTAAAATGAATTATGCTGGCTGAAAGAACATCTCTGCTCCTACCATCTGTAACTTAACTGAGTGTGCTATTATTTTAACTTCTGTTAGTAAGCCAGTACCTTGAGATTTCTGTCACTAGCCAGTAGCCATAAACTGGATTACCCAGTGCATCAATGTTATATGGCATTTATCCAACCACATGCTTATATAATCCTTATCAAATTACTTATATATTAGAAAGTAGAACAGGTTAACAGTATGATAATTAAATACTAGAGCTTTGCAGGTTGGTGGATTGTTTTTTTATTGGGTTTGGGGTTTTTTTTCCTATCTACCATTTACCTGTTTCTCATGTCTCTCCTTACCTTTGGATAAATAGAGATAAGAATTAATATTTAGTGCCTGGCATAATGGTTAATTTTTCAGAAAAGCATGCATTGCCTGAATCAAAGGTCAAAGTCTTGGGAGAGTCCTCCTGAGACACCAAACCCCTCTCCTGTCATTGCATAATCATTACATGATATTTTTATCTAATTTATCAGATTTACAAGCCTAATTAAAAGAACATCTCAGTTTCCTGCAGCCACCTTTCTTCCTTAAAAGGCTGGTTCAGACTTTTTTCTGACATCATTCCTGGTCAGAACTGTAACTCACAAATAACTGGTTTTCTTCATTTATGCTTTCTACATTACTGCCTTTCATTGACTGTGAATAACCATATAAATTAACAGGGAAGACAAGGAATATCATACTTCCCAATATGTTTCTTTTTTTTCTCTTTTCTGACAGTTGTTCTTGCCTTGGGACAATGGGAGCTTCATCTGTTCACTAGTCACAGGTTCTACTTATGGGCCTAAATAAGTGTTTTAAAAAAAATATATATATATGTTTATTTTTGCTTTTTTCATTGCTTCTAAATCTGAGTATTACACTTTTGTAAAAATCTGAATTTTAATAAAAATAAACATATGGTTAATATTTACAAGATGGGAGGTAGAGGGTGAATAGGTAAAGTTCACAAAATTCAAAGAGTTTGTGAGTACCAAGAGTCTTAAAACAAGAAACAGAAACCACAAAGCATTATGTGAAATTCCAAAAGCTCAAAGAAAACTAAATTTTCTAATTTCTGATTTCTGTTGTGATATGTGAGTGTCTGACTAAAGTAAAAAATGATGAACTATTTTTTAAACTCTGTGTTTGAACTCTTACAGTTTCAAATGTTGTTTGCCAGATCTAGATGTATGCAGGATCTATAAAAATCAGGTCCCATTAACAAATTCTCATACAAATAAATTGAACTGCCCTTAATGTACAGTGTTTTGTTAGTAACTAGGGAATGATCCAATAAGCTTTGGATGAGTTTCCAAAAATGTAGGAGGGAATTCAACATGTCTTGTTAATTTGAGGTATATTGTATGTACCACTGAGCCTATTATTCATCAGCATCATACAGATGATATTCTCAGACATAAGAGTCATTTTAATTAAGTACAGCAGCCATAAAAATCTGCACAATATATCTTAATAATATATACTCACATTTGACTCATTTGTGGAGTTTATCAAAGAATCACTTTGCCTACTTTTTAGCTTAAGTGAAAGTGTAGCAAAAAGACAATTTTTTAACATAACATTTTTTTATATAATAATAGAATATAATTTTAAAGTCAGTGCTATCATCCCTATCTATATCCTTTAGAAAAAGAATGAGATAAAAAAGAGAAGAATGTAATAAAACATTTAATGACAGATTTCAGTTACAAAGAAGGTGAAATACATTGAAAGTATTACAGTATATATCTATTAGGACTATGAGAAAAATCAGAGAAATTTCTTATTCAGGAATCTAAGAGAAGGCTCATAGTGAGATTATCATTGTCAAACAGGAGCATTGAAAGTGATAAAGTTTTGTTGGGTATTAAAATAAAGTTCAAGGGAAAATTATTAGATGACCTGAAAGCAAGAATTCTGATTCGTATCAGAATTAAATATTAAGATGCACAGAGTGCATCTTTTCCTGGCATGAAACAATAATCTTTCTCATGGAAAATTAAACATAGTGATCTACTTCTAAAGGGAAATACCTTTTCCTGACAATATTCTTACTCTGGATTAATAGGAAGCAAGGTTCTGGTCTTTTGGTCCTCACAGAACATCTCCTCATCCTGAGTGCTTTAAAATCCATACTTAAAAGATGTGCACCTTATTAAATAACATGCAATCTGGATAACTCACCACCCCACCCCAAGTTGCCTGAAAGGATCTTGTTCTGTGAAGTTCCCTTCTGAAGTCTCTTAATATAATCTTGACCATATCAATTATGCTTACTGAGGCATAACTCAAGTTTTGGGTCCCTGATTCTACACAGTGGGGATTTAGGTTTGTTTTCCTTTTCTCCTCAAAGCGTATGGGAATAGCAGTGAATCATGTTTTCATGTACTCTCTTTCTTTGAAGGAAAGAACTTACTGTTGTGCACCCTTAGTGGTTTGCAGTGTGGTGCAGAAGCAGTTCTTGGTGCATTAGTTTAGACTTAGTCTTCTCTCTCCTTTGCTAGGCAGACTAGTCTCAGAGTTTAAGTTTCTTAAGCAGTGTAACTAACCATCAGATTTTGTTCAGGCTGTGACTAGAAAATCCACTGGGATCTAAAAAATATTTCCACAATAACAAAGACACAGCAATCATGTCAAAAAAAGTCTGCCAGAATTTAGAAAACACCGTTCCAGAGGAGACTGTGATTTATTAGACAGCTATCTAAATATAAATCAGTACTGAATGCACAATATAATTTCTGTTTTATTTGCTTTCCAAGTTTGTGATGGAAAGAAAGCTTATGTTTGAATGACAGTTAAGATTTTTAATGTTTGTGTAAAGGGAAGATACTATTCAAGAATATTTTAATAAGCTTATCATCCAAGTATGCTGTCGTGGTTTAACCCCAGCCAGCAACTAAACACCACGCAGCCGCTCACTCACTCCCCCCCACCCAGTGGGATGGGGGAGAAAATCGGGAAAAGCAGCAAAACCCGTGGGTTGAGATAAGAATGGTTTAATGGAACAGAAAAGAAGAAACTAATAATGATAATGATAACACTAATAAAATGACAACAGCAATAATGAAAGGATTGGAATGTACAAATGATGCGCAGTGCAATTGCTCACCACCCACCGACCGACACCCAGCCAGTCCCCGAGCGGCGAATCCCTGCCCCCCACTTCCCCGTTCCTATACTGGATGGGATGTCCCATGGTATGGAATACCCCGTTGGCCAGTTTGGGTCAGGTGCCCTGGCTGTGTCCTGTGCCAACTTCTTGTGCCCCTCCAGCTTTCTCACTGGCTGGGCATGAGAAGCTGAAAAATCCTTTACATTAGTCTAAACACTACTGAGCAACAACTGAAAACATCAGTGTTATCAACATTCTTCGCTCTGAACTCAAAACATAGCACTGTACCAGCTACTAGGAAGACAGTTAACTCTATCCCAGCTGAAACCAGGACATATGCCCTCTTATTACATTTTGAAAATCCTGGACAATTAACACTTTATAAAAAAAAAGATATTAAAAAAAAAAGAGAGAGAGAAAAATTATCAAGTACGGACTAAGTTACTATAAATAAATGTAACTAGTTGCCAGATTTACTAGGGTTTTAAATGCTATTAAGACTACGGAGTTTGGTGGTGGCTGTTTAAAATATATAATTTTAACAAATACAGTTCTTCAGCCATTTTGCTTCCTAATTATAAATCTTTAAATGTCGTTTAACTAAAAGCTGTGGGGGAATGAGGGCGCTTAAACCATATTGATCTACATGTCACTGTTAATTATGTTAAATTCAAAGGAAGACAGGAGGACTGATCATCTTTCTGAATAGCTTACAGATGGATCACAGAAGGTGTAACCTCTGAATTTTTCTTAAGGTATGAGAAGGCTTGGATTTGAGCTTGTTTTACTTCAGTACTTATCATATTCCTGTGATCAGAATGTACAAAAAAGGATGATGATAAAATCCTTAGTAATACCTTCATTAATCCAGAGGTTATCCCTTTCTCCTACAATACCCTCAAGCACTGCTTCTGTCTGAATTTTAAACATAATGATCTTGGAGTCTGACCTAAGTCACACATTTTAAATTCAGTGTAACCTGAATAATTCATAGTATTGATGTGCATTGGTGTTTAAAATAAAACAGATAATGCTTAGGGTCATGGACCTCCTCTTCATAAATACATTGGGATTGCATAAATGTTAGTTGAGGAATCTGATACCCAGACAGAAGAGCAGTCAATTCTAATTCCTGAGCTGCTCAGACTTTTAGCCTGAATCAAACTCCAGTGAACATTGTCTTGGGGTTTTGGATGTGCGTGATCATTTACCTTGTATACTTGCACGGCAGGTTCAGTAGCCTTTATTAATGATTCTGGTCATCTGAAGTAACTGTAAGAAAAATAATGAGGAAGCCTTGGAAATATTAGGGAAATTATATTTTCATCTGCACATGAAATATCATGGGAATGATGATATGCAAAAACCAAATTGTAGACAGAGGTTTCCCAGTGCAGGAAGTCCACTAGAAGCTCTACCAGTGGCATCAGCTTGATGTTGGCCAACAAAAAGTTTTGCTTGTGGGTTAAATAGTACATATATTTTTGAGGCAGTCAGTGAAATGATGTCTTTACCAGACAACTCTATCACTCTCAGTGAAGCCATATTACAGAAAAAGTGAGACAGGGCATATGTGTAAAGTAATATAAAATATACTATTAAAGGTGTTTAAGAGCACGTGTAAGGAAATAGCATCTGCACCCTTAAGGTTATCTGATCAAAGACCTTGTCAAAATGGGATAATAAGGAAAAAGGGGAAGCAAAAAACACAGAGGCAAAAACCTGATAATGGAGACAAGAAACAAACGTGGTCAGATACATCAATTGATAAGGGTGTGTGGAGTGTGAGCATGATGTCAGTAAGATCATCTGACTGAGGACCATGTTAAAATGACATGATATGGAAAAGTGGGAGGCAGTAAACAAAGCATACAGAGGCACAGACCTGACAAACAACTAGGGAGGCAATGAAACCCTGTCAGTTACACAAATTGATGGGCTATCAACAAACTGCAGGAATCACTTCAGAGAGGGCCAGCACGGATTTTGCAGCCCATAAGAATGCCAACCTGGGGCTCCAGGATGTTGGTTTGGTTGGAGTGTGCAAACTGATGAAGGAATGTGCAGGGGAAGGGGGGAGTAAGGAGGAACAAAGAGTGGGGGTAGAGAGAAAGGGGTATAAAAGGGGACAGCTGTGTGTAAAATGGTGCCAGTCAGTGGCTTGTCTGATCACTGTGCAGTCTGTTCTGTCTTCTTATATCTTCTTATTAAATCTTAACTCCCTGCATAATCTTACTCTAGCCTGTGTGTGTTGTGCAAGGACTCCGTGCCAGCTGCTGGTGAGACCTGTGTACGTGTGAGTGAAATTTGGTGACAACTACTGGAGTCACACCGGGGATGTGGGCACCCCCGGCCTGTGGTGTCGGCTACTGGAGCCAGTGGGGGTCTTTAACCGCCAGCCACTGGGGCGGGAATGGTGTGTGTTCCAAAACCAGCTACTGGGGGTACCAGGGTGTGCGAGGCAAGTGAGGGGCTCAGCACCCGCAGCTGGAGCAGGACCGTGGGTCACAGCCCGTGTGCCTGGTGCCGGCTGATGGGGGGTGTGAGTATCTGTATCTCCCCAAACTGGGTGTGCGTGGGGTGTGCCTGTGTATCCACTGGCAAACATCAAGCTGGACAAGCTGGTGAGTTGGGGGGTTATCGGGGTAGGTGAGGGGGGGATCCAGACAGGGATGCCAGGCAGGCAGAAGAGCCAGGCTGGTGCTGGGGGGATCCGTGAAGGCGCGTGTGCTCGTGAACCCGGCGAGTGCGGTGTGTGTGCTGCAGCAGTGACCTTCTGCCTCCGCCAGCCCAAGAGGAGGAGGGGACGTGGCCGGCTGGGCCCGCGTCTGGCGTCAGTCCTGTCTGTGTCTGTGGGTGCTGCTGAAGGCAGCGCCCTGTCTGTGGCTGGCTGTGTGACCGGCCGTGTTGGTGTCCTCTGTGTGTGTGTGTGGTTTTGTTCATCTTTTTTTTTTTTTTTTACAGTATGACTTTATTTCCATATATGACACAAAAACTGACATTAAATGAGGTGTTACAGGCGATGTCCTAAGACAATTATTTTTATTTATTTGGCATATGTACCATATATTTTTTAATGTCAGTTGAAGAAGTAAAAACAATACCTACATTGCAAATTTTATCACCTTCTGCTTTGTGAAATGAATTTAGAGAGTAGTAAGAAAAGAACAATCCCAAACTTGGTCCAATATCTGCAACGGAGGTAAGCAGCGTATGAAAGAGGTTTGGCTACATACAGTAAGGTAGCTTAAAGCTCAGCTTTGCAATGGCTAGATCATGCGGCTTCTCTGTGCAAGCCAATCTTCCTACACTTCGTTAAAATAGCGCAAGGCTCCTAATGCAGTTGATTCTCAGCATAAACTGGAAACGTATTTTCACTTTCTCATGTTTTGCTCCTACAGGGACTGGAAGGAAATATTGGTGATGTAAAAGCCTCTTGGCTGTTTTCTATCACTCCTGGGCAATTGTGTCCTGCTCTCTTTTAAGGTAGTTTATCTTCCTCCACTCCTTCAAAAAAGACTGATGACTGCAGAGCTGTCAAAAATTAATGCACACTGCCATAACAATTTCATACCAGCTTGTCATGATTATGTACATTATTTAATGATTAACAGTTTTCATATGAGAAAATACTTTTTGACTTCATCAGGAAAAAAGAAACTGTATCTATTTAGACTACTAGCATGTCAGCTGTGATATTTTTTCCTGACAGATATTGTGCTTTAGAAGTATATGTGGATTATATCTTGAAGTATGATAAGTTATTGTTCCTTTACCCATCTGTATTTTTTTTGTTGTTTGAGAAGCTGGGAAAATTAGTATAGATGAGAATGAAGCAGTGCTCAGGAAGATAAAATTCAAGGGAAGGCTGATCACTCCTTTTTACTCCAGAAATGATATTCCCATTTAAATACTAATAATTTTTTAAAACTAAAACAGAAAATTTGCACAAACAGAAGAAATGAATGAAAATATAGCATTCAATCAATCATGCACAAAGCATAAGCATTAAAGGTAAGGAAACAAAAACGTTTTGTGGCAACAAAATTATTCCACATTTTGTAATGGCAAGTTTCTATCTTTCTCCCTCTTAAAAAGTCAGTAACATCTGCTACCAGGAGACAGGTAAACGTGTGAACAGGTTTCACTTTGATCTGATTTGATTATTCATCCATTTCCTAATGGAAGAATGATTGTTCCATCAGCCTTCTTAATAGTTAAATAACTGTAAAAGTAGAAGATGATAAAGCACAAGAACTAAAAATGTTCAGATGGTATGATCAGCCTAAACAAAGAAACATAAAACTGTTGATGCCTGAGTTAAACGCTAGAACAAAAATTATGTTCTTCACTATTCACATAATATGAAATGAAGGATGACATCTTCCATTTTTTCTGCTAGAATTTTTGCTGCAGAACAAAGTATTTAAAACGCAGTTCTTCCTCAATAATAGTACGGTATGGGGGGGAGGGGGGAGAAAAAAAAAGCTAACTTTAATTTCTTTATCCAAGTAAAGAAAAAAGGGAAAAAAAGAAAAAAAGGTGGATATCTGCATGTAGAACAACTAAAGAGACCATACTGGCCCTAGCAATTTGAAAATGCTCTAAGTTTCTCACTGTTTTTGTTTTCTTAATTCTTCAAAATATCACCACCTAAATCTCAGGGCAAATATACATAGTATATACATATATATATATATACACACACACATCCAGTCAGCATTATATGAGATAGAATTACATAACTTACATTTTTGAAATTAATTGCTCTTCATTAAAACTTAACCTTACCTGGAATTTCCTGTTTACTCCTTCAGGCCCATCTCTTTTCCTGTCCTCAGATTTGTGCTTCCTGCCGTGAGCTCTGAAGTGGTGCTCCCCACATGCTGAGGTTCAGCTTGTTCTCTGCGTCATTCCGGAGAAAAGAGTTTGCATTTTTTTGCTCCCCCAGAATTCATTAAATCTTATAATGTTTGAGAGAAGAAACAAAGTTCTAGCAACTGTTTTGTTTTCTATTAGATACTGACAAGTAAGGACTGACATAAACAACACATTATGTTTATGTAATAAGTCTCGGAAAATATAAGCTCTCTGTTACTAGCTCATGAAAACTTAAAGATGATAGCAGATTTTCTTTGTATGTTCTAAAAAAATCTCCCACATGACTGCAACTGACAGCTCACAGATCAATGTAGCTAATGTTTTCATGTTCAATATTTATAATTTCATTATTTTGTTCATTTGACAGTATTTCATTTGAATTAAACCTCTATTTTATTTTTTAAACAAGGCAGAGGACATAAACCCCCTCATCTTTTGCTGCTTCCTCTCTTCTTCACTTCCCCCCAGAATTAATAATAACCCCTCCATCATATATTTATACATAAAGGAACTGAAGTAATTTATTGTTTTTAAAAATGCTTAATTGTGAATTGTTAGTGTATTATTAATTTAGTGTCTGAGCATACACAGGAGTCATTAAAAATTTTAACCACCAAAACAACAACAACAAAAAAACCAAACCCGAAACTCAAAGAAACATGCAAAGCCAGGAGTAGAATAACATAGCTCTTTTTAACTGAACATGCAATGGTTATAGATAGGAAGTTGATATTGTTTCTAGTAAAACTTCAGAAAAATATTTTAGATTAATTCTGTGGTCTGCCATGCACTTATACCTATTCTGTGTGCTCACAGCCTTTTAGCAGGGTGGTTTGAGTTTTTGTTTGTTTGTTCATTTCAACAATGTGAAGACATAATATAAAATACAAAAATCTTCAAAAAGAAAATAATTTAAAGTTTTAAAGATTTTGCAGTGGAGCAGAAATATCCCTTGACATTCACCGGGGTTAAAGAAAGAAAAAGAAAAAAAAAGATTAGTTTATCCTCCTGTCTGTGGGTATTTCAATTATGAGAGCTGGAGCCAACTGCTATTTTGTACCAGATCTGAATAAGCAATGCTAATATTGAGATAGAATCATTTCATATTCCTTCAATATCTCTCTACAGCCTGAGTCAAAAAATGATATAGATTACAAACCTTCACTGTTAAGACTGTCTATTATTGCTTTCACTCTGCACTGATAAAAAGATATTGTATGTTAACTTCTTCATTACCAACAGGACCTGGAGGTATGCGTATAATGCAGTATATATTAATGTTGTGGATATGTCATGCTTTACCTTTTTTTTTTTTTAAAGAAATTGTCTACTTTCCACAGATTTTAAGTGGATTTCATAGAGAAATGGAAATTTCCATCAATCAATTTTACATAATTTGGCAGAGAAGCAAAGATGTTAAGATCAGTGATTTTCTTCTTTCATGAAAATTGTAGGCCCACTAGAGTAAAGACCACCCAACTGAGCAGAGACTACATAATGAGCTCCACATATTTGACACCAAAAATCCCAAAAGAAAACATGGTAGCTTTATACCTCACTGGACAGCAGTGAATCCAACTACCAAAGAAAATATTCTGGGAGACTAGGCTTCATTTATTTTACTGCTCATGGAGGCTAGTTATTTACAGTGAGTGTTATCTCATCCTTGGCATTAAAAGAAAATTTTTAAACTTTTAGATGGAGTAAGAGAATCCAGCTGCAGTTATACAGCTAGTTATTCAAGTAACAGCTCCAAGCTCCGAATGCAGTACATACATACAGACTTATTTTTGTCATTAGCTGACTTTCGGATGCTCAGCAAAGCTCTTTGTAGAGTTTGTTTAGGTCATTTGTTATGATCTTTGACATTATGTTGGCAGTTATCAAGTAACATATGGAGTCCTGGGGACTCTCCAGTGATCTAGATAACAAAAGAGAAAAATTAGCAAGCTTCAGATTGACATCTGGGAGGGGAGAGATCATGTTGTGCACCACGCTACAGTGGTCTACTATAAACCTAACAATTATGGGATGAAAATTCTTGCCTATATTAAGGTCTGGTACTTATGTAAGCAGAAAGCAATTAAGCTCCTGAGAAGCCTAGCTAATTAAGAGTGTTGTTATTTTCATAAGAGGAAAAAAGAGTGTAGAATAGTACACATGATGTTAGGGGGGTTGTTGGTTTGGGTTTTTTTTTTTTTGCTAATAGTATAATAAAGCAATAAACCTTGTAATGCATTAACCTGGTATAAAGTGGGTGTTTAATCATGAAGCATTCTGTTATAACATTTATGAGGTCAGGATGTATTAATTCTGAACAATATGTGAGATATTTGCAAAGTTGAGGACTGGCAACATTGTAGCCTTTCTGATGCTATTAGTAAAGAGATGATGAAAATGCAATGTTAAGCCAAGGAAAAGGTGTTGAGATGCATTGTAGGATATGTGACTCTGTTCACTAAAACAGAATAGATAAACTAGACAGAATGTGAGAAAAAAATATCCATTCTTAATTATTTTCTCCAAGGCTGGTTTTCTGACATCTGCCATTCATCTTGTTCCTGATGAAAACAAAGAAAAGGTATTAGAGAACTCTTTCACTAAACTTTGCCTGCTCATGCATTCACTTGAAGCTTTTATTTTATTTCTAACCTTCTAAGGAATGTGGTTACACAGGGAAGAAATACAGATTTTCCTCAGAATTACTATATTCCCATAAAGAGAGAGAGGGGGGGGAAGAAAAACTTTTATTAGAAGGCTCCAAAGACATATGTAAGAAAGGAGTTACCTTTCATTCTACACAGTGACAAAATTATTTTATGACTACTGATAAATCAGAGCTCAGTGATAACAGCCATAAACATGAGAACTGGAAGGTTCAGGTAAATCAGTGGCACCTCACCTGAACCATGATGAATATGTCATATCTGTATGGGAGATGGGTCTCAGTCTATATGGTATTCTGAATCCAGAAAGCAAATGACATATTTTAAATGCTGAGGTGAAGGTAAGTGTAGAGCTAGAGCTGAAAGTCTGAACTGTATTAGTCTATTAATGATGGGAATCTGAGAAACCTGGAGCATAGCATTGTTTTAATAGTCTACTCAGTCCCTAAGGAGTCTGCATGACACACCTGTGCTTCTACTATTTCACCGTGCCCTGTGCAACATCATCAGATACAGATATTCAAACCCTGGTCAGAATAAGCATTCTGGAAAGTAAATCTGAACATATGAAAACAATAAGAACAACAAAACCTGAGGTGGAAATTGTGAAATTAATTCTCTCCATCCTATTGTGTCACATCTCTACTCTCCAAATGATGTTTGTCTGAAATTTATTTGAAGTGCCAGTAAGGTGTATAGGCAAAATGGCCCATGCCTGAAAATGAGAGTTGTCATGGTTTAACCCCAGCCAGCAACTAAGCACCACGCAGCCGCTCACTCACTGGCCCTCCCACCCAGTGGGATGGGGGAGAAAATCAGGAAAAGAAATAAAACCCCTGGGTTGAGATAAGAATGGTTTAATAGAACAGAAAAGAAGAAATTAATAATGATAATTATAATACTAATAAAATGACAACAGTAATGATAAAAGGATCGGAATGTACAAATGATGCACAGTGCAAATGCTCACCACCCACCTATCGACACCCAGCTAGTCCCCGAGCGGAGATCCCCCGCCCCCACTCCCCCCAGTTCCTATACTAGATGTGACGTCACACGGTATGGAATACACCGTTGGCCAGTTTGGGTCAGGTGCCGTGGCTGTGTTCTGTGCCAACTTCTTGTGCCCCTCCAGCTTTCTTGCTGGCTGGGCTTGAGAAGCTGAAAAATCCTTGACTTTGGTCTAAGCACTACTGAGCAACAACTGAAAACATCAGTGTGTTATCAACATTCTTCTCATATCTAACTCAAAAACATAGCACTGTACCAGCTACTAGGAAGACAATTAACTCTATCCCAGCTGAAACCAGGACAGAGTTTTATGTCACTCTTAATAGGTTACCTCTGTACAGCCCTTTCCTTTCTGAAAGCTTGAAAGGCATGAATTTGAACCTGTGTTTGTGAGGAAAGATGGGCTGAGACTAAGACATGTTACAGGTAATGTAAATCTTTGTAATCCTTAGCAGCCTTCAAACTCCTGGAGAACAAACTCAAGGATAGCAGAGAAAGGAGGACTTGATATGGATAAAAGAGAGTATTGCAAGGAGCAAAGTTTCTGCATACATTAAAAACTCATTAATGATAATTTCTAGTGATTTTCTTTTCAATAAACACAAGATTCCAGGAATGATTTGTATCATATTAATATCTGATTGAAATAATGTTAGTACTGATGCACAGTTCTGTATTGCACTGGCACACAAAATGCATTTACAAAAAAAAATGGATAAGGAACAAAAAAATTATCACAAAGTTGTGGTATCTCATTTTTAAAACCTTGACTAGATGGAGGACAATTTTCTACCATTCTTATTTTTACATGGTTAAGGAGATTTGTTTTTCTTTAGATTTTTATTTGGACATCTTTCCTTTTGCAGACTTTTGAGAGGCAAATTGTATAAGAACACTTTTAGCATAAATGAAGATACCAGTTCATTTCTAATTAGTTACTCACAGGAATGAAATTACTTGTAAGCAGTATTTTTTTGCAAATACTGAGTGCTTTTACCTCTATGAATCCAAGATATTTTTATAAGAATATAGTAGACTTAAACCATTTCCCTAGAACATAAAAAACTGTGATGCAAAGAAATAGGCATATTCCTTCCATCCTTCCTTTCCTCCCATTTGAACTTTCAGTGTATAGAATATTTTGGATCACTGAAGATAAGTTATACAGCTTATTTAAAAAAAAAAAAAAAAGAAGAAAGGAAAAGAAAAGAGAAGAAAGGACAATACCAAATAATGGAGAAGCAAAAAAGGAAAAACAACAAAAAAAGCAAACCATGTAAAAAATCTTGTAGTACAGAAATAATATGCAAATAGGAGAGAGATATAAATGCAAATATAAATTAAAGGTTGTTATAAATTTTGAATTTTTGTTTATTAGTGCACTTCTCTGGAGAAAGTTAAATAATATCTCTTGATTTTCCATTGATTTATTTTGTATTTTGCAATGCATGATTCAAAAAGTAAAATGCTCTGTTCATGGAAAATAAAAAGTTTTATTCACTGAAGAAGGAGCTAAGAAAGTAGGCTTGTTTACATGATTTTTTTTTCTTTTTTTTCCATAAAGGATAAGTTATGCAAAATGCAGTCTTCAAAGTATGAACACCAATAAATAAATTCAATCATGTATGTTTTCAGTGCTCCATAAGAGGAGAGTATTGATAACTTTGGGGCACATGTAATCTCTGAAAAAAGAGCTGGATATTATCTATTCAAGTATATCAATAGTATAAAAAAGTTTGTATTGAAATACTGCCATTTCCCATTGACCTGTTACATTCAGTCACCCAAGAGCTCCCCCAGAGGAACCCCTTTTCCTTCTGCAGCGGCACAAAGAACGGTGACACAGCAATAGGTCTGGGAGGGGGGCGGGATATCTGCTGGCCCGTGACTTGGCAAAGGAACCAAAAAAACCCTCAAAACCCTGTCTCAGCTAGTAAGTTCGAGACCCTCACGCAGAAGTTTGAGCCTGCAAATACAGTGCCACAGTAACAAGTATTTCTCAATTAGGGCAGTAACTGCCCTGTTCCTCTAAGCCTGGAAGGGGGCTGGGCTGCAGAGGAGCTGTGCAGCCTTGTGAGTGCCCCCCCATGCCCACAGCAGTAGTGGGAAGCAGAGACAGAGGGCTGGCAGTGAACACACATCCTTGAGAACAAACTGTTTGCAGAACTCCCCTTAAAGAAAAATACAGTAACTCCTCCTTTCTGATTGCAACGTGGATGTTTCTTCCTGTTTCTTCTGCAAATTGGGCAGACAGACTGGGAAGTTGCTGTTTAACCAATGAAACAGACTTGCAGAAATCTACCTTGTTGTGCAACCACGTAAGTGTTTAACTATTTATTATTTGGAATCAATAAATGGCAATATTGATGAGAATCTATGTTTTCTGGGTTTGTTTTGTCATAGAATCATAGAAACATAGAATGGTTTGGGCTGGAAGGGACCTTAAAGATTATCTAGTCCAACCCCCCTGCCATGGGCAGGGACACCTTCCACTAGACCAGGTTACTCAAAGCCCCATCCAACCTGGCCTTGAACACTGCCAGGGATGGGGCATCCACAACTTCTCTGGGCAACCTGTTCCAGCACCTCACCACCCTTACAGTGAAGAACTTCTTCCTTATATCTAATCTAAATCTACCCTCTTTCAGTTTAAAGCCATTACCCCTTATCCTATCACTACATGCCCTTGTAAAAAGTCCCTCTCTGGCTTTCTTGCAGGCCCCCTTTAGGTACTGGAAGGCTGCTATAAGGTCTCCCCAGAGCCTTCACTTCTCCAGGCTGAACAACCCCAACTCTGTCAGCCTGTCCTCATAGGAGAGGTGCTCCAGCCCCCTGATCATCTTCATGGCCCTCCTCTGGACTTGCTCCAACAGGTCCATGTCCTTCTTCTGTCGGGGGCTCCAGAGCTGAACGCAGTACTCCAGGTGGGGTCTCACCAGAGCGGACTAGAGGGGGAGAATCACCTCCCTTGACCAGCTGGTCATGTCATAACACCTTTTCAGAGTAAGTAAGCATCCTAACCAGTGAACTGACATACTCTGTCTTTATTATGCCGACTGGTGAAAATATGGAGGAAAAATCTTGGGATATCATGCCATTTATACTAACATATGCAAGATGTAATGGATCTAACTGACAGCAATATTTGCAGGTTTTATTTTTAGTTTGCTGACAATTGCCAACAACAGCCCCAGCATCAGTTGCCTTTTTATGACAAGTTCCATCAGATTATTGTGGCTGTTGCAGAGAACACAAATCCTTGACAATAATACCACAGCTTTAATTAATTCAATTTAATTTCCTGTATGAGATCATTCTAATATGTGTGGATAAACCATTGACAGCTTTCGTATGTCATTTGAATAGTCAATTAAATAGTAATAAGAAAATAATAATATGGGGACAGTTTACAAAACTATTAAGGTCAATGATAAGACTTCCACTGACTTCAAAAACGTGTGAAGAAAGTTTGTATTATACCAATGATGCACATGCTTAACATTTTGGTTAGGCTTTGATATTATACTCTGTCATATCTCATTTCATCTGGATAGAAGATAAAAGTGAATAAAAATAATGCTTATTTTCTTTCACTATGTCTATTTAAAGCCACATTAAGTTCAATGTGTAGATCCACTGTCGCTGCTGACGGTCAAGGGTCAAATATAGCAAAGACTGAATTTCACTTTCTCAGGGTTTTGTTAAAAAGAAACAAAGCCCAAACTTGCATGAAGGGTATCCTTTCATTATGCAGCTTGTGCTGAAGGATGTTCAGTGCCAAGGTTTGGGACAACATCAAGCAGGAAGATGCACTCAGCTTTCAGAGGGGCTTTAGGTTCCTCAAGTCCCTTCTTAATTTTGCAGTACATGCTTTTCTCCCAACTGTTTTTTCTGTGTATAGCATCATTACCAGAAGACCAGTCAAATCTGTGATTATAATTTTCTTCAGCCTTTTTTTTTTTTTTCATTTTGGCCCTCTTAACTGTTATTGTATTCACAGTGATCCATGAAAAATTTAGCTAAAATTACTTTTCTTTGCATTTAGGACTTCATAGAGTTCAGGCATTTGTTCTTTGTCTTTTTTTTTTTTCTTTTCTGTTTTTATTTTCTCTTCCCCCATCCCCATCTGCTGTATCCCATCCCCTGTCCTGTCCTGTCCCCCCCCCGTATTAGTTCATTGCTAATCAGATCCTTTGTGCTTTCCCAAAATTTCAGTAGGACTTACAGAAGGCATCCCCCTATCATTTATACTCTGTATCGCCATGAAGGTTGTCTTCTGTAAGCTGGACTACCCCTAGGAAAACTACAAACACGCAGCCCTCATTGAAAAAAGTCACCTGGAAGGGAAGGCTGATTGCTATGGTAGTAAATTTGGAATTACTTAAAAACAGTGTCTCTAAACATTAAAAATAACACATTTTTAAAATTTTCCCAATATTCATGGCAGGAAGTCTGTCTTTCTTTTTATGTGTAAATTTCCCAGTAAACTTCTGTTAAATAGAGTGATGTATTTAGATACTGTAAAATACAATAAAGGGTGATATAGTATTCAGGATACGGTAGCAGAAATCAGTGTTTATACCAGTTACATAATATGTTTATTTCTATGAAACAAGCAAACCCCAAAATATCAATACTTAGTGAAAGGTACTAAGGGTTTTTTTTGAAGGAATGCAATCTTACTCCATATTTACTTGTAAGGTTAAAGAGAAACAAGTAAAGAGAGACAGCAATTCATTTAGATATTTGTTGCATGCAGGAACTATAACCTAGGACATAGTCAAAATAAATCTGTGAATGTAATAGCCTTGCAGCCAATTTTCCACTGTTTTCTGAAAAGGTCATTATCACATATGCTAAGTTGTGAAGTCCAAATCAGATGAGAAAGGGGTGGAGCTGTGCAATAAAAGCACCATGGCAATAATCATTCTTTCGTATAACTGCTCAAAGAAATACACTTGTCAAATCTATGGCAACGTGACTGAAGAAACTAGCAATTTCACATGTGAAATCTATGTGCTGTTTGAGCAAAGTAATCTTTCAGTGAATCAGAATTATGAATCTAAAGCTCGTTAATTGTCCTAAGAAACAGGAACACAATGCAAACATTAAGGCAGATTTATATTTATCAATTTTGTTATGCTTAAAGACAATTCCTAAACAAATTCTAGTCTTTAAGAAACATAGTGTTACCTAGAAAAAAGACCTTCAGTGCTAGGTAGATGATGCTTAAATGTGTAATTTTTGCTGCATGCAATATAACTAAATGCATCATTTTGTAAGAAGCTTTTTTAAAAGTAGAAATAAACATTCTGTTCTGCCTAGCTTGTGCCTGACTTTTGTCTGCCTACTGTACCAGATATACCCTAAGCAACAGTAGGATTCTCTTCACATGGTTTTGATTTCTCTGTGTTTATCACAACCATCTTACATAGGAAGCCAAATTACATTGTGGCACCAATTGACGTAAAGAGGTCCCTTTCTTTTCCAAGCGCATAGAAAAATAAAATAAAATCTAAAGCTAAGCAATTAGTTGAGACAAGCCATCTTTAAAAGGTTAAGCTTTGGGAAAAGGAACTCATTTTCACATATGCTTGGTAGCCGGATCTCTTTCATCACACAATAAGTAAGTGCCTAAAAACTAATCCATAGTAGCTGTTTATTTGGATGTCTGTGTTTGATAAAGGCACTCTGGGAAAAGTAAAAGACCTATTTTGGTCTTTTGGATAAGAGAAAATAATAATTGTATCTAAGATAAGTAGGATGAACTATAAGCATCTTAACATGGGTGTTTATATTTAAGTAGGATAAAGGCCATTCTCATATTAAGCTTACTTTCCGGGAGACCTTATCTAGTTCTACTGTGCTAAAGGGCCCTAAAAAAATAAGAGCTGATCCATGACACATTGTTAGTGAACACAAAACTAAGAAATAAGTTTTACTCTACATTGCCTACATAGTCAACAGAAAGGGGTAGATACCTTTGTAAGCCTCCAAAAGAAAAAAACCTCTGATTAATTTAGGTAAAAATGTCAGATGAATAGGATCCTCCCTGTGATATTTTTTTAAATGTCTCCATTGATTAAGTAGTGAAGATCAAGGAAATTATAAAAGCAATATAATTTCAAAAGACAGCTACAGTGTTCATGCAGGATAGAAGTTTAAATTAGATTGGATCTCACTTCTCTTTTTTATTTCAGAAACTTATTTTTTATTCTTTTTACATTACATTATACACGGCAACATATTTAAATATTTTCACACTATCTAACCAGTTCCTGGGGAAACTAATATTATCACAGCTGTGGACCACAGGTATGACTTTTTGTAGATAAGGAGTTATTTCACTCATTATTTAGCTGAAAGAAAAATCTCAGTTGCACTGCAAATTAAAATTTGAAGCTTTAATTTATTTTTTCAGTTTAATGGTTATTCAAAAAAGAAAAAAAAGTTTGGAAAAAACTCCTACAGCATATCCCTACTATCTTTAAGCTCTGCATCAGGCTAAGTTTGTTTAAAAAAAGCAATCCTATGAAAGCTACAGATTAGTTCTCAGGAAATAATACAACGCTTTTTATCCCCTTTTTTCAGATGTATGCTTATGACTGCTATTTAAAAATGCTGGCAACTTAGAAAAGATGTTGCCTATGCAGTTCTTTTACAACGTCAGTTAACTATGAAGTGGTAAACAAAGGGACAAACAGAATACTAGAATTTATTATGGAATCGACAGTGAACAAAACAAAAGCCATTATTATGCAATCAAATAAATATATGCATCACCTCTGTCTTGAGTACATATGATTTTGCCCACTTCAATAATAAAAGGCAAAAAGAATTAAAAAAAAATTAAGAAAAGTGTAGCAACAAACAACATTTTGACAAGTATTCTTCAACTGAAAGGGATTCTTCAGTTTATATAAGAGATGTCTGAGGCATACATGATACACAGTTATAAAATCAGGAACTTTATACAGAAGGTGTATGTTATGTCACACAGTGCAAGATCTTGAGAGTATTACATGACTGCAGTTTAAAACAAATATGAATCATTTTTCATGTGTAGCACCTGCATAATTTGTCCCTGGTACATTTTGCCACAGGTATTGTAGATATGAACAGTGTGAATCTTTGAAAAGGGTAAGAGAAATTCATGAAAGATAGGTCAGTCAGGAGTTTTCTATCATTTAAATGGTATAGGGGTTCTAACATATCATGTGATTCAGCATGTCCCTAAACCACTTACTCAAAAAAAATTAGATTGTCTTATTTTACTCTTCCGTAAAGACATTATATGACCTCCATCAAGATTTGCTCTGAGCTGGTTCTTAAGCTGAAACTCAGACCATATATGAATACTGCTCAATATTTTCTTACACACAATAGTGACCAGTATATGAATGCTACTTGGTACAGATAAGCATAAAAAATGACCACTGTCCAGCCTGGTACTGCTCGTACTTCTCTGAAGAGAAATGCTACACATCATCCTTTCCTATAAGGGGTACAGCAAACTGTAAGAGTTTTCTTGAGGGGTTCTTCATCTTGAAGATGAAGAAAATGATAAATGTCCCCTATCTCCTCCATCATGCAGTGCTGCAAGATTGTACCTGCCAGTTTGGACTACTAAGTGGAAGTTTATTTCATATTTTACATAAAGTCTTTTACATGTGATTGTCTCTTTATGCCAGACAAGAGTTCTCATGCATGTTAAATCTTAGGAGCAACATGCAAACAAATGGCTGCTCCTGTTATTAAGTTTTTAATTGTACTGTATTTTGTCCTCTGAACACTTCTTTCAGATATTTATGAAAGTTATTACTATTCAGTCTCTTTTTCTGCTTCTTTTCAGTGGTTCCTAAACTGCTAAAAAAAATTACTTATACAGGATTGTAGGTTATAACAAGTTCTCCCATTTATTGCTTCTTTTACACAATAAAAGAATGTCCAAAAAACTGCTTTCACTTTGAGTTTGTAAATGTGATACCTTGTGACATCCTCACAGTGTGAGCTAGCATGTCCTCTGCTCTTAGAAGTTTCAATGAACATTATATGTCCCTACCAAGTGTCCTCCACGTCACCTTATTTTTCCTTTTTTTTTCATTTGCTTACTTGCATTTTTCCTTCATTTAAAAAAAAATGCTAGTTTTGAATAGGCAGTGATTTGGCTGGACAGACATTCAAGCAGAATGTTTCAATCCTTATTCTGTCTGATTGAGTTGATATATTTACATCTCACAATCCTTCTACACTGTTGTTATAGGATTGTTTTCTGAGATATAACTCTGGAGGTGAAAGCTAATATATATAAATTATAAATATTGTTACATTCTAAGGCAAAAGCTTTCATTGTTATGCATCTGGTCTTTTTAATGGAAAACTATGTCTGCTAGAGACTTTTTGACCTGTTGGAGAGGTTCATCACTCCATCACTTTGCCAGAAATTCTGGCAGATGACAAAAAAGTTAGGCAAAACAAAGTGCACACAAATGTTACTCACTATTACTGCTTTTCTATGTTTTTCTTCTGTCTATTCTTTCTTCTCATTAATTCCACATAATTTTTTCTGATTGTTCATCCAGATGTAATAACTGTTCCCTTTTCCAAGACACACTTGAATTTCAGTCACCGCTCTCTCTCAGTATTTCTGACCTTTCTCTGCTATGTACACACAACAGAATAAGACACACTTTTAGATGAGAAGTCTCTCCAAATGTAATGTTATTTTTCCCACAGTTACATGCCATTTTTTTAAGAGTCTTCCCCAAAGCATTTACTAAGTTGGTAATAAAGCTGCAATGGAAGAATGACTGTGTGAACTCTTCTACTCTTTTCTTTTTTTTTTCTCCTAGACCCTTCTAGTTTGCTTAATTTCCACGAATCAGGTATGTTATTCACTAATTATCTTTCTATTGTTACTAGTTATTTATTTTAGCTTGTTTCATTACAAACTTCTTCAAGTAAAATACAATGCAAAATAACAGATTTCAGCAAATTGCATGCACTAGATCATAGAATCATATAATGATAGAATGGTTTGTGTTGAAGGGTCCTTTAAAGATCATCTAGTCCAACTCCCGCCATGGGCAGGGTCATCTTTCACTAGATCAGGTTGCTCAAAGCCCCATCCAACCTGACCTTGAACACTTCCAATGATGGGGCACCCGTCACTTCTCTGGACAACCTGTTCCAGTGTCTCACCACCCTCACTGCAAAAAACTTCTTCCAACTTAAGGACAAGGATGATAGGAAGGTTAATATACAATTCTGTATTCTATTGGCTGGGTCAGTTATGCGATCACCACTGTTTTTAGCACTAGACCACTAGATAACTTTTAAGATGAAAAACCAAACAAATAAACTACTATTATTCATAGGACTACTCTTACAACTTCTGATACAGATTATTTCACCAACTGGGAATTTAATATATTGCAAATTCCAGTGAATCCAATGCCTTTGTGAGCCAAGAAGAACAAATAGCAAAAAGACATAAAAAACAGGTGAGATACCAGTATTTAGACAAGTCCATCTAAACTTATCATTTAAGCTTTTTTGCAGACAGACAAATTTTCATGATATATTAGTTCACACACAGTCAGGTAAATGTTGAGAATCCTTTCTGGAAATAAAATATAGATGTACTACACGATTGTGAGAAACTCCAGTATACCAGTTGCCCTCCTTCAAAACTGTCCTTGAGAAAATTAACTAGTTCATCTATTTTCTGATAGAATTACGCCAGCACAACTGAGAAATGATAAGAAAATATTTCCTGAGATACTACATGACAAAACCACACACAGCTCTGAAGCCACACAGACACTTCTCATTCTTCATAAAGCACAGATCTACATAGATCGTGAGGGTGACAACAGTATGTTATGTGAAATATGGCATGAGATCCAGACACTGAGGCTAGGATTGACCTTACCCCAGTTTTGATCAATTTAAAGTGCAGCATATAGTTTAAACTGCTGTACTAGATTCCCTTCAAAATCAGGCAAGTTGAATTGCCTGACCAATCTTATGACTTCAAATGCGTTGTTTCCCACTAGAGTCACCTCTTTCTCCAATAGCTACAAAAGGGCCGAGATTGGTAGAGTTCAGAATCCTAGCTTTTTTCTTTTTTTAAGTTTTTTGAAAGCAAATTCTCTCTCAGAAGTATTACATCTACATGCTTAGGTCAGACAGCCCAACGGTGAAATGATCCAGGTAGCATAGCTGTGGAGTAATTGTGCTACGCATCCAGCATAGCTGTTTTACTGGCTCAGTCGGAGCTGAATGATTTAAAATGGTGCCTTTAATTTTTGGCTAACCTACAGTACAGCAGCTGCAGGTATTTTTTCTAAAGTCTAGAATAATGTCAAGTTTCACATTCTCAGAGTTCATAATAAAACCATAAAGAAGCTGTAAGTGTTGCCAGTTTGCTCAAAGAAAGAAGTTTTTCATTCCTGTTTGTGACATCAGCTTCCTACTAATAAGGTAATACTCCACTACACAGTATTTGTCACAGCCATAGTTTATTTCTGGCTTCTCACATACTAACAAATTATCATGCAGCATGAACTATATTGAAGGGCTAAGGCCAGAACAGAACAGCAAGGTGAAGCAGAGAAGCTAGTCATTCGTGACCTGAACACAGTGATCTGGGTCAAAATGATACAGAGATTACAAGCAGATAAAAGAAATAAAATAAAAAAATGATACAGCATCTGCTGACGCATGAACTCTTAATAAAAAAAAAAGGAATAAAATATGGCTTAGAAAGAATAAACCACTGTAGACCTACATGATTTCACTTTGGGGAAACTAACAGTTTGGCTGTTTGCTCTGTCCGTCGCTCTGTCCTGTTGGAGTGAGGAAGACAGTGGTGAGAGAGCCCAGTGCAAAGGTCTAGGTGACTGGAACAATTTGGGAAACACCAGGGACCTCCTCTGGTTTTTGATGAGTAGCTAAATATTTGGATGTGTTCTTTTCCGTTGCCCTTGATCCTTTACAGACATTGGTACCTGGTTTTCATTGATCATGCCTTCCCCACTATCTTTTCTTCATTTTTCTTTCCACAATGCTAATGTTATAGCTAACTAAAGTCTTCACTACCCACAGAATTATTTTGACACGTCTTCTGCTATGATATTAATTTTGCTGCATATTTTAAAGCCAAGCAAATTGAGCAGGGAGATATAAAAAGGCAAGACCTCATAATCAACAAAACAGAGCTGAAAGGGGCCCACCTCAAGCATATGCACACAAATAAGGAAAGATCTATAGGACAGCATAACGGGGGAAGCTCTTACACCTTCTCTGGGAAATGCGCACAGGTGGAGTGCCTTTATATTAATGCATGCACACAGGGAGCAAACAGGAGGAACTAGAGGTCTGTCTGCAGTTGCAGGGCTATGATCTCACTTGGATGACAGAAACACGGTTGCATAGCTCACACAGCTGGAGTGCTGCAGTGGATAGGCTCTTTTGGAAGGACAGCCCAGGATGGTGAAGTGGGGGAGTTGCTGTTTCTATGAGAGAGCAGCAGGAATGCATGGAGCTCTGTCTGGGGTCACATGAGGAGCCAGCTGAAAGCTTATGGGTCAGGATTACTGGAAAGACCAGCATGGGTGATAACGTTGTGAGTGTCTGCTACAGATCACATGATAAGGAAGAAGTAGCTGAAACCTTCTTCAGACAACTGGAAGAAGCTGCATGTTTGCAGACCCTGGCGCTCACAAGGGACTTGAACCACCTTCCATATCAGCTAGAAAGGCAACACACCAGGGCACAAGCAACCCATAAGATTTCTGGAGTGCATTGATGACAACTTCCTGACACAGGTGATAGAGGAGCCAATGATGGGTGATGCTCTCCTAAACCTGATACTTACAAACAAGGAAGAACTGGTTGTGGTCAGCCTTGGCTCCACTAACTTTGAGATGGTGGAGTTCAGGATCCTGAGAGGAGGAAGCAAGGCAACAAGCAGGATTGCAACCCTGGCCTTCAGGAGAGTAAACTTTAGCCTCTTCAGAGATCTGCTTGGAAGAATCCCAGGGGAGAGTGTCCTGGAGAGAAGAGTGGTCCAGGAGAGCTCATTGATTTTCAACGATCGCCATCTCCGAGCTCAAGAACAGTCCAGCCCAATGAGCATATCATATATGAGGATATCAAGCAGACGTGGCAGGAAACTTACATGGATGAACAAGCAGCTCCTGACAAAATTCAGCCATTAAAAGGATACATGCAAGGGGTGAAGGCAGGGTCAGGTGACTCAGGGAGACTGTAGAGACAATGTCTGAGCATGGAGGTGGCTGGAGCAGGACCGAGGGTCACAGCCCACGTGGCTGGTGCTGGCTGCTGGGGGCAAGTGTCTGTATCTTCCCCAAACCGGGTGTGTGTGGGGTGTGCGTTCACTAGCAAACTTTGAGCTGGACCAGCCAGTGAGTAGAGGGGCCTTGGATCCGGGCTGAGTTATCAGACGGATGGAGGGTCCATGCTGGTATTTAGGGGGATCCGCAAGTGTGGAGTGCCTGGGGGACGAGTGTGTGAGTGCTGCGTGTTTGCAGCGAGCACCAAGCTGGACCAGCCGGCAAGCTGGGGGGGGGATTGGGATGGGTAAAAGGGGCCGGGATCCAGGCAGGAGTGCCAGGTGGGCAGAGCGGCCGTGCTGGTTCTCAGGGAATGCACAAATGCACGTGTGCTCGTGAACCCGGCGAGTGCGGTGTGTGTGCTGCAGCAGTGACCTTCTGCCTCCGCCAGCCCAAGAGGAGGAGGGGACGTGGCCGGCTGGGCCTGTGTCTGGCGTCAGTCCTGTCTGTGTCTGTGGGTGCTGCTGAAGGCAGCGCCCTGTCTGTGGCTGGCTGTGTGACCGGTGCTGTCAGTGTCCTTTGTGTGTGTGTCTGTGTGTGTTTGTCTGTCTATGTGTCTCTAGGATAGGTGCTCAGCTTCACTACTGGGTGAACCTGCAAAGAGGAAAGCAGCAGACACGTCCCTCAGCCTGGGCAGAGACCTTGGGTCCCAGGGCACTGGGCTGGGCCCAACAGCTGGACCAGATAGGTCATGATCCCTAGAGCTGCTGGAGGAGGTGGCAATGCTGTTAATATCCTTAACACCTCTCTCCGTAGTCTTTGAAACTTCATGGTGATTGGGGGAAGTTCCCGAGGACTGGAAGAAAGGAAATGTCACTTCTTTCTTCAAGAGAGGCAAGGAGGAATATCCAGGGAACTACAAGCCAGTCAACCTGATCTCAATCCCAGGGAAAGTGATGGAGCAAACACTCCTGGAAACCATTTTAAAAAAATCTGAATAATAATACAGTGAGGGACAAGGAGGTGACTGGGAATAGCCACCATGGATTTCTGAAGGTCAAATCATGCCTGACTAACACGGTGACCTTCGACAAAGAAATAACTGGCTCCATGGAGAAGGAAAGAGCAGTGGATATTTTTACCTTGACTTTAGTAAGGCTTTCAACACTTCCTTCAGTAACATCCTTCTAGACAAAAGGAAGAAGTATGGACAAGATAAATGGACAGTGATGTGGACTGTCTACTGGCTGAACTGTTGGTCTTAAATGATTGTGGTCAGCAGCACAAGGTCTAGCTGGAGGCCAGTCACTGTTGGTGTACCTCAGAGTTTGGCACTGGAATGAGTACTCCTGAATTGCTTCACCAATGACCTGGGTAATGGGACAGCATGCACTCTTAACATACTTGCAGCTGATGCAAGACTGGGTGGAGTGATTGATAAACAAGATGCGGTGTGCTGCTATTCAGAGGGACCTTGGCAAGCTGGAGAAAAGGTCCAACAGGAAGGCTGAGGGGGATCTCATCAATGTGTATAAATGCCTGGGGGGGGTGTAAAGAACAGGGATATAGACTGTTAGTGGTGCCCAGTGACAGGATGACAGTCAGCGTGCATCAACTGAAATACAGGAAACTCCACTTTGACATAAGAAAAATACTTTTAAAAAAAATTTTATTTTCTTTTATGGTAAGGGTGACTGAGCACTAGCACAGGTTGCCCAGAGAAGTTGTAGAGTCTCTGTCCTTGGAGATATTCAGAACTTGACTGGACATGGTCCTGAGTAACCTGCCCTAACTGGTCTTGCTCTAAGCAGGGGTTTGGACTAACTGATCTTTAATGGTCCCTTCCAAACTAAACCATACTGTAGTTATATTATACAATCATACAGCCTCTGAGATTACCTTCTCTATAGAGAATATGTGATTTAGCAAACCGTAATAATTCTGAGAATTATTGAATTGAAGACTATAGCATCCCTGTGCATCCTATTATACAACAATGTGAACCACTCATGACCATGAAAATGGATTCCTTGCAGTCACAGAGTAGTTCACCAGTCTAGTCTATGAGAGGGATGCATAAATCATAGGAGAATTGCATTAATGATCCACTCTGAATGGTGAACTGTTTTTGGACACAAAGCACAACCAGAAACTTTCATTCTGAATTAATTTTCTTCTTTTGGTGAAAGGAAAACAGAAAAACAAAGCAAGGGAAATCAAGTCTCCTGGGGACAGCACTCTGTGTGTCTTTTCCATAGCATGGTGCATTTGAATTGAACATAAGATAGCTGGGGTTTTTTTTTCAAGAAAAAATGAGATGCAAATAAAAAGAGGAAGTAAAACAACAACTGCATATAAAACATTCACAAAATGAAAGAAAAGTATTTAGACAGAGGAGATCACAAACAACTGATATCTTTTTGTCTCATTCCAGACATTGTTTATTTGCTGTTTATTTGCTCTTGTTTCTTTCTACTTTCCCTTGTGTTTCTTTTCTGTGTTCCAAAGATGTAGGGATATGTCAGATATATCAGTCACAGATATGTGTGGGATATCATCTGACAATTTACTATGTGCATGAGGAAGAGCAAATTGACAAATAAAGTTTCCTAACTACTGTTTATTATTATTATTATTATTGTTATTAAATTGCCTTCTAATAGAATAAAATCCAGTGATTGCTCCTACATCGTAACTTTTTT
The DNA here is from genome assembly GCF_026419915.1 of Harpia harpyja. Lineage (NCBI taxonomy): Eukaryota > Metazoa > Chordata > Aves > Accipitriformes > Accipitridae > Harpia > Harpia harpyja. The sequence goes on from NC_068943.1 coordinate 11,039,610, forward strand.
CCCTGGTTTATTGTTAGTCCCAGTGCTAATCTGCTGTGAAAATCTCTATTATAGTAAGCTAGGCTGCCTTTTTTTTTTTTTTTTTATAAATCTAGGTTTTATTTAAACAAGCAAACAAACAAAACTAGGTGGGTTGGTTTTTGGTTTGGTTTTTTTTTTTTCTGATATTACAGTATTTGCAAAGGTGTCCAAAGGTGAACCTATAGTTTTGGGCAATACCATCTTTGTTCGTGTTGTAATAAAACTATAAAGGAGCAATTATTCATATGAAACTACTTTTGATTTCTTCAGTCTTAAGAGAAATGGTGGTATGACTGAGGACAATTCCAGAAATGGTCGGTGAGTGAGTGAAAGGAATAAAGCTACTGAATTATGGGCTACCCCTTTTACAGGTAGCCACAGAGTGCTGGAAAATGAAATATGTTAAAGGGAAGGCTTATAATGCTAACATCCAGGTAGAAAAGACAATATACTCAATAATGTTTCTCAGTACTTAAAATCTAGCTTGTAAACTTACTCTCTGATTAATCAAACCACTAGACAAAATGGAAGTAGTACTGAGTACTTAGATTGAGAAGGCAGATCCTTAGCCTCAGATAGCAAGTTTGCGGGTATGACTTGTGTAACAAATCATCTGAAGATAGAAACTAACAGAAAGGAACCAAACAACAGTGTTTATATCAGTAGGAGATATAAGAAAGTAATGAAGAAACACGCTCATCAGAGAAACTGAAATGAAGGAACAAGACAACACAGTCACAGGAAGTAATTTTTTTAGAAAGTGAATTTTGCTATCAGGATAAAATAGAATGCAACTGTAAACTGGTGGGGCCACCTTAACTTGCATCACATTGATATCAGTAAAGATTAACTTAGTTCATTTTACCCTAACAATACTTCGGCATTGGCAACCAGGATATTACTGTCTAAGAACAAACCCCCAAATTGGATGACAGTCTACTTTGTTAAAGGTGCATGAAGGACTGCTTGTTGTTGCCAAATTTAAGTGAAACTAGAGGAACTAAAATTTTGATTGAGGGGCAGTATTTAATGATACAGGAGAGCCACATCTTCTGGGGCAGTCTAGAACCCTGTATAAGTCAGCATCAAATGTATGCAGCTCTTAGTATATATACTTTAAAAATAAACACCTTTATAGCTACAACACTCTAGAAATGGCTGGAATGGATGTAACTGGGTGCCTTCACACAAGTCCCCATTAGAACCAGAATGGTTTTGAGCCAGTACATACGCTACAGGAACAGACTTGCTTGAAGAAGAGACGACTCAGTCTCAGCCTTTGATCATAGACCCACCCTCAGCTGTGTTGAATGAATAGCACAACCACATACCTTGGAGAGACTAACACTCAACATATTCAACACAGTGAAATCAAACGGACTTCCCTACTGCATTTAACAAAGACTTTTGAACTCATAGTATTGCTAAAATGCCTTCTTTAAAATACCTCTACGAAGATTAGGAAACAATCTTCTTAACAGGTCGCCAACAATTGTCACCATTTAAGAGTGGCATATATACACACACGTGAAATTAAAGTGTTATTTAAATAAGTGATGAACAATACAGAAAGCACTTATTTGTCACCAATTATTGATTAAGTGCTCCAAAACTGATAATCAGGTGATCAGTTGCCAGTAAAATCAGTAACTGTCAAAATTACCAATTTTCCAATCAGAAAATTAACACTGCTACTTGTTTGTCTGCTTGCTCTTCTCTGATTACCTGAAAGGCTTGTTCCAGGGTAAATCACTGAGTTTGTTTTTATTTTGCCCAATGTATGATGAATCCCAATGAGCTTTTGAAGAGATTTGAAATGTTTGTTTACAGTTTCCCCCAAAGGCAAGCATTCTTTTCAGGAACCTTGCCTCTATAGTTAGATCTTCTAGATCTGACACTTTGGCTTAACCAATAGGTTAACCATACTCTATTGGATACAGAGCAACATATCATTTGCACTTTCCACATAAAAGAACAGAACTTTCCTTGCAAAATAACCACAGCAAGCAGATCCTGTCCAATGTTTTTGTTTGTTTTGGTTTGATTTGTTCTGCTTTGTTTGAGATTTTGGGGCTGGAGTGGAAAATATCCCTATCTTGTATTCATTATGTATAATTAGCCCTCTAGTGTCCTTTGTGCCTTTTTGTCTTCAAACCTTCTTTGTCTTTCAAGATTCAGTGATTTCTTAAGGTGCGATTTGTATGACCTGATGCTGACATCTAAACTTCAATAAGGAGAAATAAGCACTTCAAAAGTGGGATTCATCTGTCTTCTTTTCACTGTATCCTTTTACAAATTGGGTGTAAATGCCTACGTATGTTCACAGAAATTCCATCCCAGCTAGCTGAGGGTTAATAACAATGATATTCAAAAGTTCCCGAGTGTTAGGGATATGCAGTCCAGCATATTCCTGTGCTCCCCATGTTGTTTATCTGCTTGCTGCTGTTGCCAGTCATCTTTCTTCTGTATTTAACAAAATGTTCTGCTTATCTGCAGCCCCTTGCACTTCTCTTATTTTTTGTTCCTTATCTTGCGAATTCTGTTACTCGGGTCACTGTTGACATGTTTTCCCATTTATTCTGCATGCTGCTACACAAATCTTTGCCCCTTTGGTGTTCACATACTTGCATAAAACTCTTATATGTGGCTGTGCCACAGTGTTACAAGATACATACTGATTTTGATTACACTATTTTGGTAGATTATATTGGGTTTAAAACAAATTCATTGTATTGATTTTTGTAATTATAATTTATAGGTATCACAAGCCTTTGGTTTTGCTACAATCTATATTCCTTGATTCTCTCAGGATTTTAAACTCCACAGTCTCATGGTCACTGCTCTTGACCTTCACATCTTCGGCAGTTCATCATTTGTGACTAAAAGCTGGAGCAATGTATGTCTCATACCTGAGTCCTTGATCATGTGCATCAAGAAATTTTCTGCAAAACACTCTAGAAATCTCTTGTATTGTTTATATCCAGCCCTGTTACCCTTTGAGCAGATAGTGAAGTGACCTGCAATTGTGAGGAGTTTTTTTCCAGTTGTCTAAAGAAGGCTTCATCTAACTTCCTCTTCTTTATCAGGCTTTCTATAACAGTTTCTCACCTCATTATCACTCATTCTGGTCTGTCCTCTTATCCTTACCCATGATGAACTGCTTGAGCAGCTCATTCCCATTTCCAAAGCTGCCTGCACTCCAGCCAATGCAAAGGCATTGAATGCAACCCCTCCTCCTCGCTTTCTTCACCTATTTTTCCTGAAGAGTCTCCACTCAGACACTAAGGCTTCAGTCATGCAACCTATTCTGCCACCTCTCTGTATTCCCAGTGAGGTCATAGCTCTGCAGCTGTGGACAGACTTTGAGCTTCTCCTGTTTGTTTGCCATGCTGCATGTGTTTGTATGCAGGTGTTTAAGATGGACCCCAGCTGTGCTGCTTTCACAGGGAAAGTGCAAGAACATCCTCCATCGTGCAGTGCCCCAGACAGTTCTTCACTGCCCCTCCGTATCTTTGCTTCTTTTCAGATGATGACAACCCTTCCCTGATGTACCTACTTTAGCCTTTCGTCCCATTTGTCAGATGGATCCTGTCCCTCGTAGGCAGTCCTTTTTCCTCAAAGAGGGTCCCATGGTCATAATAGCCAAAGTCCTATCTGGGTCACCAGCTACCTGACCAGGTGTTGATATGCTGGTGCATCCCCTTCTGCCTCAGCCTTTCCCCTTTACTGGAGGGACTGAGACCTTCATCAGGGCCTCTAGCTGGGGTAACTGTCCCCACTACTCACTGTCCTTTGCTTCCTTCCTGCTCCCAGAGCTCTGTAATGACTCTTGACATGTGCAGGGTTGCCCCTGGCAGTATCACTGATGCCTACATGGATTAGCAGCAAGGGGAATAGTCGGAGAACTGGACAAGCCTTATCAGTCTCTCTCTGAGATCCTAGAGGCAACCAAGCGGCAAGCAGCAAGACTTCCAAAACATCAACAGGTGGGTGCCTCCATCCTCCATCAGAGGGCATCTCCAGTTACTGTCACCCTCCTTTTCTTTGTTGGTTCAGGCTGAGGCATCTCTGATGCCTGCCTAACTGGAGGTCCTGGTCCTTACCTGTTCCCAGGGCACTACACCTGTTCAATAACTGCAGAACTGCAGAAAGAGAAGGAGCTTTGCTGTGTTGTCAGAAGTCACAAGTTTCTAGCCTCCTCCACTGTTGGCACCTCCATCCACTGCTCCCTGCTAGGGTAGCCTGCAGCTGTCTCTGTTCTTGGAGCAAGGGCTTATGTACTTATGTTAATGGCCTGAGTTTGCCATGGAAATGTATGGTCTAGTGTGGATATATATCATAGTATTTTACAGACATTATTGCCAAAGTGTTTGTGGTAGAGAATAACATCCCAGGGAAAATGATACATAGATGTCCCAGTGGAAAAAGGGACAGTTTTCTTTAAATTGTGTGTTTTTGTGAAGGATTTGCTTATAATTCATGGTTCACAGACAATTTATTGAACTGATTGTTGTAGTTTATATAAAAAAACTAATTTAAAATAAAAGTTACTTAATGCATATAGAAGTTCCTTCTATATCTAATTCATCTTTGTGAGTGAAAATTAGCATAATTCTAACACAAAACCAATAAAAAATTTTTACTGAAACTGATGCAACGTGCGGTGCATACATAATTATGATTTTCAGCTTTAGAAAAGAGTTTAATATACAGTGCAAATAAGTATTACTTTCACAGACATGGAAATACTCTTTCTGCAGTAAATGAAAAGGAAGATTTTCATGCTCCATTGATAAGCTTAATAAACTGGACATATTGGAAATATTGCAGAGTATTTTTTCTTTGGGGATATTCACAAAAATCTGCTGTTTGAACAGCAACAATACATGGAAGTAGATATGTTAGTCTGAGGCTTTTTATGAGGATCTGAAAATTGCTTAGTTGGAAATCAGATTGCCAAGAACAAATATGATCAGTAAGAGTAAGATAATCATTCAGTTTGTCTCATAAAACATGGTCATAATTTGCTTTCAGCTTTTGACAAATATCATTCTGAAGATTTGATTGCCTACCTGCAGTGTCAATTGTTTTGAAGATGTTATCCACTGGATTTAAGTTATAGGCCATTGATCATCGAGTTTGGATATTAATTTTGAGTTGAAACTTGAAAAAGGCTTTTGTTCCCTGAAGTTGCTGCTGAAGCCTTGAAGGTACAGAAAAAAGAGGTGAAGAATGATTTTATGCAGAAGAAGAGCAGAGGAGGGTTTTCCCTTCATTTTTGAGGGAACATAAAACCACAAAACAAACAAAGGGACAGATTACTTAGACTGGTAAACTCCAAAAAAGACAAATGTTTCTACAGTACAAGATTTTTCCAGTGATTATGGTTGCAAAAATGATTGCAGGTATGTAGGTTATTATGAACGTCATATCAGTTTTTAAAAAATGTGTAAGACAATGAAGAGATGACTTGGGCAATCTTCAGTCACAAAGAAGAATTTTGGTTTTATTTGAATGTATAAAACTTTGAAACATATTATGACAGCTATACACATGAGTAATTTCTTACCCCACAAAATATGACAAACATCAAAAATAAAATATGATGTATTGTAGTGCTGCGGATGTGTTCCATTCAATTTGTTTTTTTTTTCATTAAGTGTTATAAAATGGTGTTTCATTTTTGTTATAAAATGTATTGTTTTTACTTCTTCAAAAACTGCTATGCAATATTTATTTTAAAATTTCAAAATCCAGCATATGAAATTTTGTATTTTCATGTATATGTACAAGAAAGAAAAGAAATAATAACTTAGGGTGAACATACACATAGTAGGAAATATATGTATGAACTCATTAATCTAGCAGGTGTAGCCAAGGTGATATTTTTACATTAACAGTAATTGACACTAGATAGAGATGTATAGTCCTATGGAATAGACAAACCTGAAAGGAGTTTTTGTCTGCTGCCAGAAGCAAGATGTAAGGAGGTAAATACATTGAAGGAAGTCTTCATCCTAAAAAAAAAAACCTGAAAAAACTCAGAATAATGGAACAAAGTATGTCTCATGAACTTAAGGTCATGTATTCCTCTCATCTATAGAACAGAAAGTAGAATGACACAAGAAAGAAAACACCCCATAGATGTGCAGTAGAGCAACTTCTTGTTTCCGTATAGACTTTTGGTGCTTGTGGTGGGTTGACCTTGGGCAGCTGCCAGACCCCCACCCAGCTGCTCTCTCACCCCCCCCCTCCTCAACAGGACAGGGGGAGAAGACAAGATGGAAAAGCTTATGGGTCAGGATAAAGACGGGGAGCTCACTTGCCAATTACCATCCCAGGCAAAACAGACTCAAATTGGGAAAGGTAAATTTAATTTATTGCCAATTAAAAGATGAGTTGGATAGTGAGAAAGACAGACAGAAAAAACTAAAACACCTCACCACCACCACCTTTTTCCCAGGCTCCACTTCTTCATGCCCAGCTCCTCCACCTCCTTCCCCCAGCCCCAAGCAGCACACAGGGCATGAGGAATGGGGGTTGTGGCCAGTCCATAACAGCTCCTCTCTGCTGCCTCTTCCTCCTCACACTCTTACCCTGCTCCACCCTGGGTCCTCTCCATGGTCTGGAGTCCTTCAGGATAAACTTGCTTCAGCATGGGTCCTCCATGGGCCACAGTGTGGATATCTGCTGCAGTGTGGTCATCTCCATGGGCTGCAGTGAAATATCTGCTCCACTGTGGTCTTCTCCAGGGGCTGCAGGCGAATCTCTGCTCTGGCGCCAGGAGCACCTCCTCTCCCTCCTTCTTCACTGACCTTGGTGTCTGCAGAGTTGTTTCTCACACTTTTTTCTCCTCACTCCTCATACACTGCAGCACAGCATTTTTCTCTTTTTTAAATGTGTTTTCCCCCAGGCACCACCAGCTTGGTTGAGGGGCTCAGCTGTGTCCTGTAGTGGGTCTGCTGGAGCCAGCTGGAACCATCTGTGACCAGCATGGGTCAGTCCATGGCCTCTCCTCACAGAAGCCACCCCTGAAGCTCCCCTGCTGCCAAAACCTTGACAGTTACACCCAATATTGTGCTATAGGAGAGAAAGTAGCGAGCGTACGTAGGACGCTGTGTGATCTCCTCTCCAAAACACAGACCTATTAGTGGACATTCTCTGTGCTTGCAGACTTTCTCAGGGAAGGAAGCAAAGGACAGGTGTCACTCTAGAAATAAAAACAACAAAGTTTTTTAAGGAATGTGTCTGTTTAGATGAGCACATGCATGGAAAGGCTACTCCCAGGAGTCAAAGATGGGGTAGTATACACAGTAATATCTTGACTTTGTATCATGGATTCTCTCTGGCTATGTCTTTTCTGTCTTGTGTCTATTATTAGCAAGTGTTTTAAAGTCTTCTAGCAGGGTGAATACTGTGTATTTCCATATATGAAAGATAAGAGTTATTTTTAAAATATGTTTGTTCCCCAAAATTGAACACTAGCTTCACTTGAACAATCACCATTAGATATAAGACTTCTGTGATTAGCCAAACTATTGCAAATTATCATTACTGATAAAATTATGGGATTTTATGAAAATTAATATTTTAATATTTCAGCATTTCACCTGAACATTATTTGTTTACATCAATATGATTTCATACTCTACACTTTCACTTCGAATTTCATGAACTTGAAATTGGTACTGAAAGTCAGTCAAATTATTATAAGTACTCTAACATACTTATTCATGGAGATGCATTTTCTGTATGATGCTTACTGCAACTCTGTGATAAATGAATAGGAGGCTTTCATTTTTCCAGATTTTTTTTTTTATAGTCTGAATTTGCCAGCCTGCTAAATCAAATAGTTCTAAGCAAACAAATAGACTCTCTAACGGAAACAGTTGTCTGACAAACCTTTTAAACTGAAAAGTAACAAAAAAGTCCTGCAAAGGATTGTTTCTTCAGCTACAAGTAAAAATTCCATGAAATAATTTTCTATTAAGATGTCATGTTATAGCAAGTTACAGGATGTTTCTGCTGAATTTGCTTCTATTTATGTGTATGCACAGACTGACTGCAGACATTTTGTCAAAAATGCTACTCAACAATGTATTGTTTGTAACTGTAACAAATCTCATTTTTTTTTTAAAGTGATAGCTAAAGAAATTCTTAAAACCTGCTTCGGCATGGACTCCTCTGCACAGGCCACAGGTCGTTTCAGGAGCCTGCTCCTGCACGGGCTCTCCATGGGCTGCAGCTTCCTTCAGGGCATACCCACCTGCTCCGGCGTGGGGTCCTCCACCCATGGGCTGCAGGGTTGATATATCTGCTCCACTGTGGTCCTCTATGGGCTGCAGGGGAACAACCTGTGTCACCACCACCCTCCTTCTTCTCTGACTTTAGTGTCTGCAGGGCTGTTTCTCTCACATTTTCTCACTTCTCTCTCAAAGCTGCCACGCAGTGGTTTTTTACCCTTTCTGAAATATGTTATCATAGAGGTACTACCAATGTTGATTGGGTCAGGTTTGACCAGCGACAGGTCTGTCAAAGTCAGCTGAAACTGGCTCTGACTGACATGGGGGCAGCTCCTGGTACCTTCTCAGAGAAGCCCCCTTCCCCCCCCCGCTACCAGAACCTTAGCACATAAACCCAATACACCCTGTGAGTTCACATTTCTGTAACTCTCCTTCACTTTCCTTTTCCTTAATCTCCATTGCCTTTGCTAGCAGCTCCAGCCCTGGTTACCTACATGAAAACTTAATATGTTCTTTAAATCAGGGTACGCTTTCACTTCCTTTTTTTCATGTACAGGCCAGGCACATTGTAACCAGAAGGATTTTTTTTTTTTTTTTTTTTCAGGTGAAAAGCACCAGTTGTCGTCGTCTTTTTTTTTTTTTAGGAAAAATGAGCTAGTAATTTCTTGGTATATGGTTTGAAGTTTCCGAATATTGAATTAATGGTATGTAAAAGGGTGTTTTTAAGCATTTTCTAATATTTCCCAAGTAAGCACTTACCTAAAGCATAAAGCAGATTAATCTCAGGCAAGATAATCTAGTCTTCCTCAAGAAAAGCCTAAATTTTTCTATAGCAGATGTCTCCACTGAGATTCACTCCAAGTCTTGCGAAAACAATGGACTGAAAAATCCTCCATATAAAACTTAGCCTTACTCAGCTCCATAAGGAAAATATAGAAAATATGAAACTAGGAATATAATGTTGGTCCTATCTCCTAGTCTGTTTCACAGAATAAGTGCCTAATGGGGCAGAAGAAAGGAAAAGAGAGTAGTGACAGTCCTCTGACACATTCACTCTCTAAGTAGCTGTTAGCTTGATCAATTGCTCAGCGGGCATCAACTTTGCAGTTTAGTCTTCTTTGGCCTAAAACATACTGTGTCTTTCTGTTGCCGGCTATGGTGTAACCGGAAGTGCAAGTCATGGAAGCCAGGGTAAAAGGGAACCTGATTCATGTTTTGCAGGAGGAAGAAGTAGGATCTCATTTCCCTGAAAGGTGTAAGCATGTTAAGTTTACCTTTCACAGTCTATAGAACTGAAACTGGCAGATCAGATCAAGATCCTAAGTCTGTTCTTCCTGTTGAAAATATTTTGATAAAGAAATTAAAATCTAATTATATAAAAGAGTTTGGTTTGATTAAGAAGTAAAAAATTGTGAAGCATAGGTATGGGAGTGTTAAGTTTGAAATGTAGTCATAGGAACTTAGGAACTTTAGAAAATGTACTATGTGTGACTATAAGAATTTAAGTATTGTCTAAAATCAGTTAACCACAGAAACTTTGACAAAGATTTGTTGGTTTGTAGTGTTTTGTTTTAGGAAACTAGGGAAACCGTTATGGACACCAGTTTGCTGCCTGGAAACCCCTTACCCTTCCCACCTCGATCTAATTATCGAGGATTCCAATCAGTAGAGTTAAGTGAGATTAACCAATGATTGTTTTAACATAAGAATATTAATAAGATGGTGTGGCTGGAGGACCAATTATTAGAAAGGTTAAATTTAAGAATAGAAATAGTATGCATTTTTATGTAAACTAATATAGATGATGGTGAGAATCGTACTGCGCAGAATCACCTGAGAGGTCAAGAAGCGGACAAGTGAGGAAAACTATGGAAGACCACCAGAGGGCTTCTGAAGACCACCAGAGACCTTCACTGCACTTGCGTAAAGGACATTTACATATGTTAATAGTTTCCCGGAAAACTAATGATTATGTATAACATTTCTCGGAAATCTAGTGAATATGTATAACAGGTGTGCATTTAACCTGCATAGTTAAACCAGACAGATGCACACGATAGGTGGAGCGATCCCCTGTGTGCCCAGCGCTGCAATAAAGGAGTGCCTGCTTCTTAACTTCTCATTGCTGTTAAGGAGTTTTATTCCAGATTTCGGCAACATTCCCAGTCCCCCACCTTGATAAGAATGGCTTTATCGTGACTGAAGCCACAATCCCGTTTGCCTCTTCATTGTCACCATTGTATACCTGCCAGTTAAAAGAAGAGTGGAAGGGATGTGGGACAAGCTGTTGCAACTTAACCCAGAAACTTACTGCAAACTGAAGAAATCCTGTGCTGTCCCTCAAACTGAAGAGGGCTTGTGTTTTATGTTGAATAATCACTTACATCAGTTATCTGTTATGAAAAATATTGGTGCCAAACCTGTGTTTTCAGCCTTCTTAAGACACTAAGCACTTTTTAGGAGTTACTCACTGCAGCCAGCACTATGAAAAAGCTAAGTGATAGGCAGTTCTGTAGCCAAAACAGATACCTGGGAGCACAAATGCATGCCTGTTGTTACATTCCTAGGAGATTTTCATGCTAAATGGAGATTTTAACTAGTCCAGTCCCCTACAGGTTAGTCAGCATTAGGAGATAAGCAGATTGGAATACTTGTGGGGAATCAGGACAATTTGGCACTTAAGTCTTTGCATTGGCAGGATTTTAATGGTTTAGATTCTTTTCCCCTTTCATGTGAAAACCTTTCTACCTTGCAGGCATATTCCTACATTACACCTGTGTTTCCAGCCAAAATCTCTAAAATTTGGTGATGACTAATAACCTATTATTTTTTGTGCCTACAGAATTAACCTGTTGACATAGTTCATCCTTTCATAAAGCTACCTTATAAGAATTATTTTGAAGCAAAATCAAATATGGGAAGATTAAAACTGTGATAAACTTCCATTGTTTCGACTTTGGAGAACTTAAAGTTTTTAGAAGTATATATATATGACTAAAAATAGTAGGTTAAAGATGAAGTATCATGTAAACTATAATTTAAATATATTGAATTTCACAGAAGTGTTAGTTAGCATCTATTTAATAAAGAGAAAATACACTGTATGCTGTATATTTTGTAGTAGGTATTAGTTTCAGTTTCAGTGAATCAGAACACAATCAATGAAAAACATATTAATATTTTCATTTATATAGAAGTTTTTGATGTTCAAGGAAGGATGAAGTAGAATATTAAACCAAACAAGAACAAAATTCTTAAAAATGCACTCTTAATAGAGAAGAAAACATATCTTGGCAATAATGATTAAGTCTCATGGAATTACTCCTTTTTGCAATCATAGCTGATGTTACCAAAATAAACTATTTCTTACGTTTGATTGCAAGCATCAGAGTGGTCATATTGAACGGAAGATATCTAACCGAATGTAGACCAAGTATACCAATAAATCAAATAAATTAAAGTGTGGATCTCTACATCTGAGTTAATCATCTTAGATTCTCTTTATAGGAGATGGAAACAGACAAACTTGCGGATTGCCAGTCATCTCATCCTATTATAGATTATTTAAGTAAGTCAAATAAATTGTGCCTCATTTCTCTTCATTAGCTACAAGGACAGCCACAATGACTAGCTCAAATGTAGATATCTCTATGTTGACACCTAAGGGTTGATTCAGTTGTGAAAGATAGACATCTAATGCCATTTAAGTAAGATGCTGAAGACATCTGCAGAAAGCTGGCAGATATGACAAAGGACTTATGGGAGACCTGTTGTCTTCTAGTTTAGTAGCTGGAGGTAAGGAGAGAAAAACTAGTGCATCTCAAATGGTAATAAATGCAAATGTTTAGGCAAATGAGTCAGGTTCCCAAAATTAGGCAAGCTGAATCCCAACCCTTCTGTCATAAAAAAAGAAAAAAAAGATGGTAAGACTGTAGATAGTTTTATAAATCAAATATGCAGATAAAAGGACTTTGCAACTCTTTTTGCCTAAGAGCTGGGAGTAGGTTTTTGTTAATGACAGAGTTATCTAAAAGTACCTCCAGGTGTGCACATATCAGCTAGGGTCTAAACATATACCGTTGTCAATGGAAACGTACTTCAGTAGAGCCTAGTGAGTTATTCATCTCATCCTGAAGGAGGTCCTTAGGATTTCATTCAGTTGCCCCACATAGGTGTCTGGTACATTCCAAGACAACTGGCTTGCTTACTGAAAATAATTCATACACAGCCAGTGGCTTTAAACCAGGCATCCAGGCAGCGTGGGTGCCCTTCTGAACAGGCAACTGAAAGCCTGGCAAGATGCCCTAGAACCAGTCAAATGACAATAGATGCCTGTGTGGTGTGTGGCCAAATGAAGCCCTCAATGACAAGTTAGTGAGCCCTCCTCATTTGTGAAAAAGGAGGAGGGAAGGGGGAAGAGGGAATAAGAGAAGGAAAAGGGAAAAGAACAAGAGAAAAAAAAGTGGTACAGTACAATACAGTTACTGGTTTAAATGACTGCATGTTTCAAGATCTAATTTGTGTTTCTTTGCACATTTTCTGCTTTCAACTCAATCACTATTCTCCTGAAATGATACTTCTGAAAAAAAAAACAAAAACCAAAAACAAACCAAAAAACCAAACCCAAAACACAACAAAACCCCCACCAAAAAACCCAGAAAACAAACCAACAAAAACCTTTTCTCTATTTTTCTGAGAAGGATTTGTTCTTCAAGACAATTGTCATTTTCTGTTTGTTTCTTTTTTTTTTAATAGTCTTTTTTCTAAAAATATTTGCATACTTTCTAGAATTATGGATTTCTTCTGTTAACCTGAGTTTTTAATTATTTTATGAGGAAGGGCTTTGTCTGTTTCATTTATATTGTATTAGAAACCTGAATGCACTTCACACTTCATGGTATATGTTCACAGTCACCAAAGTTTCTTCATGGAAGGATTTGTGATTCAAAATATATGCAGAATTCATAGAGAAGTTGAAAAGAATTTAGAAAGGGAATGATTCACTGAAGAAGCACAAGTAAGAAATATAAGTAGTAAAGATGCACCTCTATTTCTCCAACTGCATTCTGCTATGTCCATAGTAAGAACAGAAGGATTTCTATCTTGTATCTGCTCCATAGAATTTGTTCCATCTAGATCAAAGTCACAGAAAAAAACCCAGACTTCTAGTATAAATATATGGCTTTTGTTCATAGTTAAGAGATAATCTCAACTTTTTCATTACATCTTAGTAGCTCTGAAAGCTGAATAGTGGGGCAGGGTATAGGTTTTTTTGTCCCTTTCATGATAGGGGAGAACAGTTTTTGTTATTATTTTAGCTTTTGTAAAGGGTACAAGAGTGCACATAAAATCTACAAAATATATTTATTTCACCTTTTAATCACAAAGTAGAATAGTGATATAATAAGGAGAGAGCATCCAAAGGTAAGTTTCTAAACTCAGTGAAAACTCCACAACTCATAATATTTCAATAAAAATCCATGACTGAGAAATATTTAGACACTCTGCTCTTTTTGCCCCTTTCAGGATTTCATTTTTTATTAAAAAAATTACAATGGTTCATTATTATTTGTGCATGTATTATAAGCACAAATATTACAAGTATGTATTTTCAGATTGTGCTGGAACAAGGAAAGATGAAGTAAAACTCCTACTTACTCAAATTACTGCCAATAATTTATTGCAGATTTCCTTTGTCTGAGATCCTTGGTGACTTCATAAATAATCCCCACAACATGAGTCCCTTTGTGTAAGTTTTACTCAGTCTCAGGTGTACAGACTGTCCTACATTTGTACAAGGAGATGACCCACAGGGAGTAGGCTTAATGTAAGCTAGTGAAAAGAAAACAATGTAATAAAAAATAAAATATCAGCAAATAATATATATCCCTTATTCCCCAGAATAAGTTATTTATTTCCATTAAGGGAATTTCCCAACATCTCTGAAGAATTGAAGGAATATTTTTTTTTTTGCTAGCAATTTAAATGCAGAATAGACTTATGCAAACAGCTAAAATTGCTTTCCTTTGAAATGCTAAGTTTTATAATTATTAATGCCCTTAACACTTGAAACTTTACTAATCTTCTTTGATTAGGATTTCTGTTTCAAATGTATAAGCACTCTAATAATAGTTTCACAGAAAAAACAGCATCTTTACTGAGCTGACTTGATTTTTTTTGTCATTGTCAGACAACAAGTTTCAAATTACTGGACTGCAGTTCTATGTTTGTTTTTATAGATAATATACATTTTGGCTGTAATGAAAATGTGAATGGAAATTAATATGGGCATCTGTTTTCTGCCCGGTTTGAAATAGTGATTTTTTTTTTAGTGCAACATTTTATTTTGTTTATTATAAAAATCATAATTTTTAACAATTTTTACATGGGTTTTATAGGTAGTATGGATCAAATAATTAGTGCTCCTTTTTCAATTTCTTTTTGATGTTCTTATTACTGTCAAATAGTTTAACAAAGCCCTATTGTCGCATATTCTTTGTAATTTCTGAGGTTATATGTCCGTGAGTGTCTAATCCAGTTCTTTTCTCAAAGGACTATAAACTGTTGCAGCTAAACATTTTACAATGAGGCAAGTACAAAATGAGGTGACATTATCTGAACAAGACTGACTTTGTGTCATGATGATCATTATCCAGCAGGTGAATAAGGAGAGATAGCAGATATTTGGGCTATGTTAGCTGTTAACATATTGTTAAACAAAGTTAATTTTGAGAATTGAAAGTTATTGTCCTTAAAAAGCAGATATTTTTTTACTTCTGAGGCTTCACAAGAGGGTTTCAGTTAGCATTTTATTATGATGCCTGCAAACATAAATATCTACAAGCATTTTGGCATCAGTGCCTGGGATATTGTTAACATTCAAAAAAAAGCGTTTTGGTTTTGCAAGTCATTTCACAATTAATACAGGTTTATATTAATAAGTATGTTTTACCTAAACAGTTATTTCATAGTTAACACAAAAAACTTGGTTGTTTGCAATTTTTTTTGGCTCAGATAAAAAAGTGATCTATCTGGGAATCTGTTGTCTTAATGAACTTTACAGTGATTTAGGTTCCTACAGTATTCCTCAAAACTGAATTTATGGGGTTTTGAGAGTATCATACACCCCACCATTGAGAAATACTGATTTGTGTGTTCTGATGTGAATTCTTACCCTGGTCAGGTAGTACTACATGGAATACTTACTGCTTCAGTGCTTTCTCTGTATTCAAAATATTTTAATAAACACTAATAACTCATACAAATGAAAATGTTCTTTTCTCTGTCATATGTTCAACAGGTTGGCCTTAATTTGAAAGTGTTGGGAATATATGTCTGCTCCATCTCATTTATAATAGTTTTTTAATTAAAATGACACAGTCAAAATGTCCTTTGGGGGTGGTGGATTGGTGGGATGAGAGCAAGAAACAGGAGTAGAAAAGAGAGCAGGGTTTGTGGAGAAATCACACCTCTTCCACCAACTCTACAAAGCTTAGCAAAAAGGTGGTTAATTAATGAAAACTGAAAGAATGTTTAAGTGCAATTTTTTCTAGCACTATTTTAAAAATAAATAAATCAACAAGGTTTAAAGTAAAGCTCTCTACAGACGGGTAGAAAAGGAATATATTAGCATTACTGAATGCCTCTGATGGCTGTGAACTTTTAAAAATATTTCACTGACTGTGTTTAAAAAAAGATTCTATTTAGCATATTGGCATAAAAAATCTAATGTCTTCTGAAGAAGAAATCTCGAGACTTTATAAAGGACTGCTTTTACAAAAAGTATATAATTTGGCAGATTTTTTTTTCAATTGCTAAATACTGCATTAAATAGTTAAATGACTAAGGGAGAACTAAATTATTCAATATTCAAAATTTGGTAAATTTTGTCTTATTTCCCAAATGAAATGCATACAGCATGCAAGCTTAATGCATCTATAAATTCCCTGTGCAAAAACACCAGTGTAAACCTTGAAAATAAAGACTTCACAAGTGGTGATTCAATACTTCAATTATTTAAGACCCTTTAGTTTCAATTCTTGTAAGAGAACAGTTCAGTGGAAATCCACATTTGGAATATAAAATGTAATATTTGTAAAACCTCATGTTAACACATATGCTTCTAATTAGCCATTATGAGGTAAAATACTGAAATCCCACGGATATATGCAGTGTGAACAAAATAAAAAGAAAAGGAAGTTTCTGAAATCTTGAGTTATCTCATGCTTCCTCCATACAAAATGATGTGCCAAATCAAAGTATGGCAATGTATTAGTGAATATAATACTAAGAAACCACCAGAAGAAAAGAAACTTTAGGCCTGTGTCACAATATGTGAGGAATGCAGAAGTGTCTTCAGACAGAAATTGAGAACTCTTTACTATGTGTTGTTTTGTCCCGGGCTGAAGGTATTTTAATCAAACATCATTCATGGGATCTGCTCTTAATAATGAGTGTGATTTGTAGAAATACAGATCATGAATTTCAGTGTAGGGATGATCAGGAAAACTAAGGCATTCTTTGTTTAAAAAATACAAATCTGGCTTGTTTGTAGTAGGAAAAAAGATGTAACAAATGAGAATGGATGAGATCAGAAACAAAACTGAGGATCCTGTTGTGCCAGTCAGGCAGAGTCTTAAATACCAGCACTGATATTTAGGAAAGCAAATTGGAAAATACAATGCCAAACCTTAACCTGCTTAGTTATGTAGGATACCAATCATGCTGATGTTTTCTGCTGGAAACTTCTTCGGAGGCTTATTCTTAGAATCACTGTATCGTGGACGAAGTGATCACCTAAGTGTTCAAGCTCACTTGAAATCCTCAGAGGAGGCATCCTCCCAACTAAATCTCATGGAAGTCTTGACTTGCTCTGGACAATTGTAGCACAATGCATATCAGTGGTTAAATGTCTACTGCTTCCCTACTAAGTTTGTGGCTGGATGGCTCATTAGAAAGTGATGATGGGGTTGGGTGAGTTGCATACATTGGTGCCATGCAGCAGCTGTTGTTGTGGGTCAGGATTCCTGCTGCTTCCCAGCTGTAGCTGAGTAACTACGCGCATATCATGCAGAATGTGCCAAGATGGAAAGGAAGAGGAGGTGGGATCAGATAACACATCTTTATTGTCCTAAACTGAATTAAATTATTCAAAATAATCCAAAGAACTCCCTTTACACATCCTAAAATACATAAACTTCTATCTTGGATTCAACAGCAGGTGTGGATAATCCTTAGTCAGCCTGAGCAGCCAGAGGTGTCCCAAAGCTTTCTGAAAGAAACTGTATCAGGAATCTCAAAAAGTTCACATCTTTCCAACAAAATATTTTAATTTTTATTGTGTATGCCAACTATATAGATGAAGGAAACTGATCTTGAAAGTTCATTTGGGAGTTGAACAAGGTCTTGATTATGTAAGTAGTTCATGGCTAAATTTAAGGGGCCCAATCTGCCAGTTTTACTGAAGAAATTGCCTAAGTTCATAAACACTTCCTTATATTTGCTAACTTTTACAGGACATAAGGCACTCTTTTCAGGATTTTTTAAAAAATAGTTTCTAAAATATAGATTCAAATAGGCCTCTAGATTAGGCAGATGTTTCCCTCAGTTTAAAGTGAAATGACTGAAGCTGAGATCGTGGTGAGAAAAATGCCATGTAGCTGTATGATTTTGAAAATATTTGTGCTTTCAAATATCCTGCCATTATTCCAGATTTCTGAATTAACTGTTGATGGTGTTAAGAAAACGGAAGTAAAAAAAAAAAGATAGATAGTGATAGTATAGTTCCATACATTCTGTATGGTATGTCTAAATATTTTGATGGTTTTAATATTTTGTACCAGCCATGGAAACTGGTTTGCTGCTAGGTGACTGTAAAAGTGAGATTTGGTAAATAATTATGAGAAATCTTATATTAACACTATGATTGAAACAACAGACAAAATTATAGCCAAGCAATTAACTAGTAGAGGTAGTTACTCATAGGTTTTGCAGTTCTTTGCTCTTATGACTAGATGTTCCTGTACGCTAGATGAGAACAATGTTGAAACTGACCACGTGATTGAAACTGTGTTAAGCTTCAAGATCAAAGAACAAGGACAAGAACAAAGACTTCAAGGACAGCCAACAAGAACTTCAAATGGGTCGGTGGTCGTAAAAGCAGCCCTTCAACTCAAATAGATCCTTCATTCCGCTTGATCGGATGTAGGCAGTACTATGATAATCAGTTATAATCGTTTTTATGTATATGTATACTAATCTGATTAATATGCAAATAGTTATTCTATATAACCTGTTTGTGCTAAAGCTGTGGTATGCACACTAGGTGGAACTATCCCTTGTGCATCCAGCGCTGCAATAAAGAATGCCTGCTTTCTAAAACTCCAAAACGAGTCTTAGAGAGTTTCTTCGACCAGCTTTTTGGTATCAATAGGAAATGATGAAAAGGAAAAAAAAACCCAAACAAAACCAAAACCCCTCACAAAGATATAAACATGTTAGTTTACATGTTTACAGGAGTTTCAGTTTTGACAGCTAGCCATGATGTTACAATACACTGTTCAGTAAATTTTTTTAAAGAAAAATATCCCCTGTTCACAATGGAAATTTTCACAAAAATTACAATAGAAAATTGCTTTTATTTCATTTCATGTTTCACTCTTCACTGAAGTCAGTTTATTTATTCTTGATGACTTATGCACTAGGACCAACATATCTCATTTAATTTTGCATAATGCTTTTATCTGCATCAGATGTGATAGAAGATGGTTTCCTCAGTATACATTGTTCTGATACCAGCAGATGGAATGCATTATATTTTAGTTAACTTCTAAGCTTTAAAACCACACCTTCATTTCCATAGTAATTAAATCACTCCTTCTAATGTTGCCGTTCAGGCAGTTTGATTGCAGGAGAGAATGTTATCTTGTCCCCTACCAAAGCTTATCAGAAAGTTAAGCAAAGATAGGAAAAGCCTAACAGTTACATTTTTAAGGTGTAACATCACATTTGTTTACCTATAAATCATTCCAGTAAACAAAAGAAATTAACAAAAACATCACTGTTTTCTTAAATAGGACAATACTCCACTTAAATTCCAATTTTTCAACAGTTGTGTATATCTGGATGACTTCTGGTAATATACTTACATATCTCAATAAAAATTCAACATAAAATACCACCTGTTCTTTTAGATAAACCTTCTGTTTTCCTCTTTGAATGCAGCCACATATGGTAAATTAGATTAGCATGGAAAGTAATAAATTCAGTGATAAAATACAAGATCAAAATGTGGAACTTCACAACGGATTAGTAATGTACTTATTTTTGTTTATTTCTGCCTGAGAGGAGAGAGGACTGGACAATAAAATTATTTTTGTTAGAAGCATTTTAATGTTTATTTAAGCAATGAAGTTGAACCCTCTTTTCATATCAAAGGACATAGTATTGAAAGATTTAAATAAATAAATAAATAAACAAAATCCTCAAAATGGCACCTTTCTGGAAATTAATTGCTTCAAAGTGGGGAAAAAAATAGTAAAAAAAGAAAACCAAACAAAATCAAACCCAAAGAACAAACAAACAAAACCAGTGCCTAAGGTGATATAAAGGAAAAAGAAATGATGGTCCTATTGATCTCAGGAAGTAGTTTGTGGACTGCAGAACCTTCCCCTCTTTAAAATGTTCAGAGTAATTTTGTCTGTGCAGAAATAGGGTTTTTTTGTGGTTTCTTGTTTTTCAAGCTGTGGCTCTTTGTGTGCAAACACTTGTGGAGGACCACTCAATTTCTTTAAGAAAGGAGATCTGCTCCTTCCTTACCTGTTGCCTGGCAACCGAGAGCTAAATCCCGAGTTCTCCAACCCCGGCAAACCCCCGCGACTGCCCTGCTGGGAAATGTTTTTTTATGAGGGCAACTTTACCATTTTTCATCCTCAGCTTCAAGAGCTGTCAAGTGTAGGGAATTCAACTAAGATGTTCTTCCAGGAAACTAAGAAGCTACAGGTCTTACTAAAAATGCTACTTCTTCCCTACTGTGAAGGAAAATGGCTGAAAAGGAAGGTGAAATAATCCAGGTTTTACTGCCTTGATTTTTAATCTTCCTTGTTTACACAGACGTGCTGTTCAAGTTAGTTATTCAGATTCTTTTGTATCGAACACAGAATTGAGTATAATGTCAGCAATTTGTAAACTGTAATGCAAATTCCCAGAAACATATAATTGTTACTGGCTCCATCAAGAAAAGGGACTTGGCAGTAGATTTATGAAGACCCTTAGCATAAATTAAAAGTGCGGCAGGTGACTCCTGCACACTGTACTTCTGTCTGAAACAGTCCTAGTCCTATGTCCTAGAGCCAGGGTTGCTTCTTAATAATAATCATGTCTCTTGAATGTAGATACTTTGAAAAATGTCAGAGGGAAGGGAAGGGAAGGGAAGGGAAGGGAAAGATGCAAATCCATTTTTGAACTTTCATCCATTAAATTTAGAACTTTACATCATTGTGTTTCTTGCTTCTTGTATTGTGCCATTTCTTGTTTAAGTGTTTCTGTTGCTTTACACTAAGACTAAAGCCACTGGCCATTTCCTATATAGTGTACCTCCAGACATCCAAACAGCAATGAAACGAAATCACAAGCTGATATTGGAGTTTCTAACCTTAATTTTAATAATTAGGGATTTGCTAAAACAATTCCTTCAAGTACGTTGTCAACTGGAAGTTAGTGGTTAATCATATTTTTGATTTATTATTATTTTTTTTTAACAGAAGGACCTTTCACATGGGTTTTGTAGGTAATATAGATCAAATAATCAGTGCTCTTTTTTCAAACTGTTTTTTATGTTTCTACTACTATCAAATAATTTGACAAACACAACTTTTGTAGAAAATCACATTATGCATATCAATTGTATGGGATCCTGTAGTCTTTGTTTAGTCATTCTGTATTGGACTAAAAAAAGTATGAGTTTATTTATAGACATAGTAAGTACAGTAAAATATTAATTTTTTTAAAAACTGTAAAAGTTTTAGTTATTTCTAATGACATTAATAAGTGTTTAGTCTACTTACTATTCTAGCAATAAATGGAAAAAGTGTATCATACTAGATACATATTTAAAGTTATTAAGAAAAATTACAGTATTCTTGAAGGAACAACACAAAAATGACTAATATTAGTTCTAGCATAGAACAAGTACAATCCTGAAAAATATATACATTTACTCCACAATGCTTGAAAGTTTCAGCCTTGTTGTCCTCCTTATTTCTTATAAATTTGTATGAAGATTCAATATGGCATGCCATCTATTTATATGGTATTATGTTCCAATTCAAAACTTTAAAATCTAACCTCCTAGCTGATCAAACTAGAAACAAGACACATCTATTTTAAGTAGGGACACATCTAATAAGTAAATCAGTAAGCCTAAAGGCTTTTACCTGCCTGTTGTAATGGTATGTTTGGTTGTACATTCTTAACAGTTTTCTCACACTGAAAATCATATTTCATGCTACGCTTCAGACCAAGCAAGCTTGTAGAACAGTTGCTGAAAACCTTCTACTTTAATGTAAGTGTAACTATTTTATTCTTATTACAGCTATATAAATCTACCTTCTGCTTAGCCACCTGTAGAATATTGCACCTAGAGTTATGCAGAATGTTTGCACTGAACCTTGAAGACATGTACTCTGAGACCCAACTTGAAATTCAAAGTGTTTCTAGTCTTTGACTGAGAAAGTTTGTAAATAGTCAGTACTTGAAGCCTTAAAAGTGTTTGGTCAAACAACAACAGCAACAAAATAACAGGGGTGCACCTCTGAGGGCAAGAAACAGAGAGCATATCCTGTTTTGTGCCAATTAGATTGCTCTTGCAAAATCTGTTCCCTCTTTTGCACAAGGAGAGGCTTTTTTTTTCTTTTTTCTTTTTCTTTTTTTTTTTTTCTTTTTTTTTTTTCTTTATCAGACTTCACCCTATGGATCAGTAACAGAAATTTTTCATAGAGACTTGGAGTCTCCAACAACAGCCCAGTACCTGCTCTCATAACAGAAACAAAGTCAAAACAGAAGTCAGAGAAAGTGGCCATGAGCGGAGTATGTGTGTCAGCTTCAACATCACATGCTCTTTCTTGGTTAGATATAACTTTCCATTTGCTAAAGTGGGTTTCCATGGCATAAGGGAGTGATAGTCTCATTAAACATTCATTTCATTTTCTCCTTCATTTTTTACATTTTTTGCTTAGGCAGGGTTGCCTATGGTGTCTAAATAACATGATTTGAAAGAAGAGGCAAGTCAAGAGATTGTCACAGCAATAGCATGACCTAGGAAAAGAAGCTGCCTGCCTTTTCTCTTTCAAAGTATTGGGCAAGTGAGAGCTGAGTGGTTTCCATATAAAATTAAAAATGGATGTCTCTCTGAGATGACACAGTGGCTGAGTGTCTTCTCTGTTCCTTCAATACCAGGTAAGAGTACATAGAAGTTCATTGGATTAAAAATTATTAGTTCTGTGTCCAGTACTTCATCTAAGGTTTAAGGTTGAGATAGGTATATTATAGCTTTTTATCCTTTCAAGATCATATTACTGAGTTATAATGCTTAGTTGCTTGTACAATATTGCGGATTTCACCCAGA
The DNA here is from genome assembly GCF_026419915.1 of Harpia harpyja. Lineage (NCBI taxonomy): Eukaryota > Metazoa > Chordata > Aves > Accipitriformes > Accipitridae > Harpia > Harpia harpyja. The sequence continues at coordinate 11,062,497 of NC_068943.1, forward strand.
TGTAGGTAAAGTTACCTCCGAAAGGCAACTGCTAGGTCTTGACTCCTGAGGCTTCTCAGTTTTGGCATGTACTCCCATCCTCTGTAGACATTAAAGACTCAGAATGTGAAAGGTGATGCTTAGGTGCATAAACATTGATCCTACAGAAAGACAGCCGTTTCACCTGGATGTTCAGGGTTGGTTTGTAAGACAAATTCAGACTGTCATGGTAAGCAGGTGACATTTTGCATTCAGCTGACATCCTGAAATCAACAAACTGAATTTACTATCATACCATTGTCATGCCTTCACAGAAAATAATTTCAGGCTTGTAAAGGGAGCTGACTGAACAAACATGGTAGGATGAGATTTAGGGTATTTGCTAAATCTTGCCTCAAGGTGATTATAGAATAACCTGAAATGCTACAGCAGCAGCTATGTTGGAGACTCCTGGGGGCTGCTCACCACATTTTGAAAAGATAAGATGATGTGTGAGTCAAGAGGAGTCAACATCTGGAGTTTAGAACATGGGTTGTTTATAACTACCAATAGAAACAACCCCAATTCAAGTTAAATAGGGTGTACTGTTCTGTCTCTTGACAGCAAGGATATTTTTGGTCATACTAAAGAGGAAACTACTGATCAGGGTAGTTCGGTCCTTTCTGTCTAACTGAACTTTCTTGCTCATTTTTTGCCAATTGATATATTTTCTCTTAAGTATTTTGTTAGTAAATGAAATGCAATTTGGCAGAATGGGGCTTTTTTTCCTCCCTCTTCCTCTTAGCTCTAAATAAGAAACCTTTTGTTCCTGCCATGGTACTGCATCTTTTGTGTATTTTATTTCCTTTCATGATAATTAACTGGACATCTGGGACAGCCCTCTTGTTTGTGTTGACTACGTAAGTGATTGCATCATTCAGGCAAAAAAGGGTGCAAATTACCCTTTTTCCATAAGGATCAGATGGTAAAATTAGCATGCAGAATGACACATATGACCAAAAAGCTAATACCTTAATGAGGTTATTGAGCTTCTCTTAATAACTGTTGGTTGAACTAGATCAAGAGCGCCCTGGTTTGCATTAGGCAGGGTGTTTCCAGCAGGCCAAGGGAGGAGATCCTTCCCCTCCACTCAGCACCGGCGATGCCACAGCTGGAGTGCTGAGTCCAGATCTGGGCTCCCCAGTACAAGCAAGCAAGTAGGCAAGCAAAGGCAGGAAGTAAGCAAGCAAGCAAGGACAAAAATTACTTCAAAAGTAGAGACTATGAATTGCTTTGAAAGTCATACATTGAGGGCAATAAACTATTGTGACTGTGGTACAAGATCGCTAACTGCAGATACATTGATAGGTGTCATTCAAAAGAATGTTAAAAAAACAGCCCTATAATGGGAAAGGCATCCCGTAGACTTTTATTTACTCATTTCTTCTAACCCCCACCCAATTACTTCATTACCCAAAAAAGTGTGATTATTTCCATTATAGTCACAAAAGCCTACATACTTTCGTGTAGCAGTTAAAAATAATGAAACTTTATGTAATAAATACAAAAGCACAATACAGTATAATAAAAATTAAATATTTAACAGTTATTCAAATATTTTAGCTAGTTAAAAATTGAAGCATATTATTTTGACTGAAACTGTTGGCCTTGCAACACTTATTCCTTCAAATAGCTCCACTGAACTTTGCAGGACTAATATCCTCCCCTGCCACTCCCCCCCCCAAAAAAACCCCCAAACCAAATCCAAAACATTCCTAATTGTAAAGTAGTGCAAATCAGTCTAAAAGGACATTTTAGTGCTTTGTTATTTTTATACGGAACAGTGGGATAGATTGGAAGATTACAATGCAGCTATTTTTCATTAGCTGGAAAAATGTAGAACCATAGCACAGAAATAATTTTATTTGACCTGACTCTATTTGAACCTTTCCTGAAAACTGTCACAGATTAATTTAGGGTAGGATAGATGCAAGAACAGAACTACACCACCCAGTGATATATCATGTCCTTTTTTACTAAGGAGGATTGTCTAATCCTCTCCAGACCTGTTTACACCTCCACTGCAGAAACAGAGGAACAGGGCATTTGCTCTGTCCAAGATATGTCCAAGTCCAATAGGCTTCATATGGAATTCTGTATTTTATTCCTCTCAAAGTCAGGGGTTTAATGCTGATTTTAGAAAAGGTAGAATTAGTCCATGGAGAAACACTTTGAAAATTCCAATCTTAATAATGATACAAAAAATTTTGAGATCTGTACACACTATATATTTTTAAAATCCTCAATATTCTGTGTATCCAAAGTCTGTACGACTGTAATCACTTTTCACTCAGATCTCTGTATTGCATGATTTTGTGAGTATATACACATACCTTGTTCTACTAAAATTTGTAACTTCATTTGTTTTTTACTCACACCATTACACTTAGAGAGAATATTACATTACCAAATGTCAATATCAAATAGAAATGCTCTATTCTGTGCTGTTTTCATGCTCTGTAATGTTTTGGGTGAAAATATAACATTCTATATAGTGTACATAATTTAAGCATAGTATCATTTACCTAATACTCCTTGTACTTCTTTGCAAATACAAAATTAAACGTGGTAGGTGGAAACAGCTAACAATCGTCTTGGAAAAAGAAAAACATATTTTTTGCTACATATATCTACAAAGTATAAATTATATCCCAGAGGCAAGAGTTGCTACAATACTGTCTAAGCCACATTAGAGGCCTTAATGTTGACATTTCATTCTGTTAAATATCCAGACTTCACATTCTGTGCTGGTAATGATACAGCTCTCTCTTGGTAAATGAGGCAAAGAAGCTGCTTCATATTCTCCCATGTCAAAAGTGAAGAAATACAATCTTTTCTGCAACTTGGAGAACAGCTAGTCCTAAATGACATTGACTGTTAAGAAAGCAGTTTGGGATTTTAACTGTAATACTTGGATTGAATCAGTTGGCACTCATAAAGCAAAGTGCTAAGGAGTTTAAAAAAAACCCAACAAACAAACCCAAACCCATTTCCTTTTAACTGCTGCATAATTGAAAAGAGAAAACTTTAAAAAAATTGTCAATAAAATCCACTATAATATTATTATGTTCTTCTGAAAGATAATACACAAAACCTTAGATGTCTGTAGAAAAACAAGACTGAAAAAAGTCCTCTTCTGATGACCTCTGGAGGTCATTTCAGCCAACCTCCCTGCTCAAGCAAGGCCACTGAGGGCCGATTGCCCAGGACCGTGTCTAGATGGCTTTTGAATATCTCCAAGGAGGAGGAGTCCACAACCTCTTTGGGCAACCTGTGTCAGTATACTTTGTCTCCCTCACAGTGAAAAAGTGCTTCCTGCTGTTCAGAGGGAACCTCCTGTGTTTCAGTCTGTGCCCATTGCCTCTGGTCCTGTCACTGGGCATCACTGAAAAGAGCCTGGCACCGTCCTCTTTGCACCCTCCCTTCAGGTATTTATACATGTTGGTAAGATCCTCCCTGAGCCTTCTCTTCTCCAGGGTAAACAGTCCCAGATCTCGCAGCTTCTCCTCATAGGAGAGATGCATCAGAGCCTTAGTCACCTTGGTGGCAATTTTTTTTCAGACTCTCTCCAGTATGTCCATGTCTCTTTTGTACTGGGGGGCCCAGAACTGGACCCAGTACTCCAGGTGTGCCTCACCTGTGCTGAGTGGAGGGGAACGATCATCTCCCTCGACCTGCTGGCAACACTGCTCCTCATGCAGCCCACAATACCGTTAGGCCTCTTTGCCACAAGAGCACATCGCTGGCTCATGTTCAACTTGATGTCCACCGGGACCTCCAGGTCCTTTTCTGAAAAGCTGTTTTCCAACCAGTCAGCCACCAGCGTATATTGGTGCATGGCGTTATTCCTCCCTGGGTTCAGGACATTGCTCTTCCCTTTGTTGAACTGCATGAGCTTCCTGTCACGAAGTTCCTGTCTCTCACCCCTGGCTCTCTTCTTAACAATTCTTCTCTGTGAAGGAGCTCACAGGGGGCTCAGCCAGATAAACTCCCCAATGGAAGATGTGCTCAAGATCCTGTCAGAAACCCTGCACATGTTCCAGTTTGGATGCCTAATTATCTTCTGTGGAATTTGCACACGTAGATTAAGCAATTGTGATAAATTTCTGCTTGTCAGTATGCTTTCCACCTTACATTTTGCTTTTTTAAAAAAATCACAGCAACAAAACCCAGAAACTTTCACCACTGATGAAATCCATATGTTCTTCAAGGAAATATGTGAGGGCATTTTAAAAATAAATTGAGTAACTGTGAATTGGTGCTATAATATTATCATGATTATACTAGACTTAGATGTGTAAATGATTCATGACCTCCTCTCCAGTACTAGAAATATTAGGCAATATATTAAAATTGACTGCATTTACAAATAATGAACAAACAATTTCACAAATACATTTTTCTAATGCTATTTAAATAGTTCAGTTATTTGATTTCTACTTCAATAAAGTTTCTTTCCTTAATATGTACTTCTAAGTTGTTTACATGAATACCTTTTCTAGATGAAAAGTTTTCTTAAGCATGGTTAGAATAGAATAGAATAGAATAGAATACAATACAATGCAATACAATACAATATAATAATTTAGTTCCAGCTGGAAGGGACCTACAATGATCATCTAGTCCAACTGCCTGACCACTTCAGGGCTGATGAAAAGTTAAAGTATATTATTAAGGGCATTGTCCAAATGCCTCTTAAACACTGTCAGGCTTGGGGCATTCAGCACCTCTCTAGGAAGCCTGTTGCAGTGTTTGATCACCTTCTTGGTAAAGAAAAGCTTCCTAATGACCAGTCTGAACCTCCTTTGGCACAGCCGTGAACCACGTGTCCTATCACTGGGTACCAGGGAGAAGAGCTCAGCGCCTCCCTCCCCACTTCCCCTCCTCAGGAAGCTGCAGAGAGCAATGAGATCAACTCTCAGCCTCCTTTACTCCAAACTAGACAAACAGAATTGTTAAAGTGTAGTTGGGAAATGGACTCCTGTAATATCAAATAGTTATTAACTAGATTTGGTCATTGCCGTTTCAGAACTAGTAAAAACACTGTATCAAGCATTACCTTTAAAAAAATCTGTATTTCAAATGTGGTACTGATCCTGCTACTATTAATCAGCTGTTGGGCTGCTAATAAACTATTAGGCAGAAGTTCTTTTGCCCTGTGTAAGGGACCCTTACATTTTCATGGTCTGAACTGCAAATTAGGTAGGCCTGTGTGGTGAAGGAGAATGTGTTTTACACCCTGTTCTCTGCAGAAGGTAGAAGGAGTGAATAGACATGGGTAGTGATGTGATGGATGCTATGGAGTAGGGAATACGCAGGCTCTCCTGTCTTTGCTGCCTGCTAGGTCATATACTACAGCTAAGCTATACTTGGCTTGGTAGGGAGCCAGGTGCTAGGACCTGCAATTCCCTTTGCTAATCTTCATGAGGTTCCTGTTTGCCTATTTCTCCACAAGAGAGAGGAAGAGGTTTGGAAATGAACATTTCTTCACTCTGGTAGCTTCCTATGTGAAAGTAACACATCAGAGCTCTTTCCAACTAGTGCAGTTTGGAACACTGTTCCAAAAAAAAACCCAACCCCCAAAAACCCCCACCATCATACTATTTATAGGCTAGGCTGTTAATAAGGCAGTCAAAGACAAAAGTCATCTTCATTCTTCTCTGGACAGCTTCAGGACTTCTGCTCACCATGTTAAGCAGGTAGGATATTTGTTCACTCAGGTGTATAAAACTAATTTCTCTTCAGTGTCTACAAAAAGCCTAGGCTTTAACATGATCATTTATTAATTTGGAGAAAAATAATGCATTTTGAACTTACAAGCATCATCCTTTACTCTTACATCAGTTTTGTGTTGTCATGCAGCACAAATGTAAATGGATTTTATAGGTGAAAACCTGAGATGAAAGATTGAGAGAATCAAGTCCTGTGCTTTCAAATTTAGCTCAAATTCTTTTTTATTTCTCATATACCTGGCAAATTAAACACATACAACTGCAGAATTAAACATAAATGTCTCTCAAATAACAGAAACACTGGGATAATTTGTTTACTTCTGCTGATTTATTAGCATGAAACGTAAAAAGCTACTAAAACATTGCTGAACTCAAATGCAGAGCTTAAATGAGGAGTTTTGTAATTGATTTGCATCAAACGTGCAGATGCTATGCTTGGGATTTAAATTGCAAGCAAGAGGGAAGAGCAGGTTTGTAGGGAAAGTTCCCAGACCTAAAAGAATAAATAGTTAGTTTGTAATGATATTATGAATAAGCAAGAATTTTACAATAGTTGGGGAAATCTGCATACCCTGAAAGTGGAGTATATGGAGTATTGGAAGTCCAGGTAAAAACTGAAAATCCCTAAAATTTTTAAGTCAAGCTGACTTTTACCTCACAAGTCAAGTTAAAACAAATGAAAATTGCTCTTTAGTTATAATTATATAAAGATACCCCCCCCCCCCCCCCAAAAAATAAAAAAAAGAACCCACAAGGGCATTTATGCACTGTGGATGAGACAGAGAGGGATTATGGATCACCTAGAACTAAAAAGTAAACATATATTGATATGAATACATATGATGCCAAATTTAAAGAAAACTCAGCTTGGAGACACAGATAATTTTAGTTTCAGAATTCCAAAAAAGAACTGACATGTTTTATTGCAGTTCTATTGATGAGAATCACTATGTCTGCTGGTCCTCATAGGACTATTTTACTTAAAATCATAGAATCATAGAATAATTAATTGGCCTCGGCCCATTGATCCAGCCTGTCCAGATCCCTCTGTAGAGCCTTCCTACCCTCAACCAGATCAACACTCCTGCCCAACTTGGTGTCATCTGCAAACTTGCTGAGGGTGCACTCCATCCCCTCGTCCAAATCATTGATAAAGATATTGAACAGAACTGGCCCCAGTGCTGAGCCCTGGGGAACACCACTTGTGACTGGCCACCAACTGGATTTAACTCCACAACTCTTCCAGTGTAATAGGTTTTACTAGAAATGAAGGAAAAGTTACTTGGGCAAATGCAAGCCTATTAGTCCAGTATCACTATTAAGCAAAGTTTTAGATTAAAATTAAGAGAGAGAAAAATACAGAATATTCAAAATGAGAATGAATGAAGAACAGAATAAACTCCATCATGATTATTCCAAAGGCAGGCTGTGCCAGGCAAGCCAAATCCAAATATTACTCTTGGATAAGATTTTTAGTTACTTTTAGCATAGGAAAACTGTTAAATCCTGAGAAAATGAACTTCAGTAGATATCATCTCACTTGTAAAAATTGTATATAAAATGATGAAATTGCTGATTAGTATAAGAAGTGAGTGAAGAAATCAAGTGAAGGGAATAAATGGAGGAAGCTACGTGAAGTTTTTCTTAAGGATCAGTTTTGGGATTGATTGAATTTTTCTTTAATGGTCTTGGCAGAAGAATTGGAAGTGCTGATGAAATTTGCTGAAGATGGGTTTGCAGAAGAGTTTTGATCCATATATAAGAGGATTGAATGTCATAGGAAGAACTGGATGATCTTCAGGGTGGGAGGAATAGAACTGAATGGAAATTTAACAATACAGAAAGGAAGGTCATGCATTAGGGGACAAACACTTCTGTTACAAGCTCAGAATTTTTCTTTAAGAAATGACTAAAAATAGGTGTATTAGCTGATCCTCTCTGAGACATGAGAACACTTCCCAGTTTCTGAAGCCTTCTGCATGTCATAGAATACATTGCAAACACAAGTCAAGACATTGTTTATGTAATGCAGCTAAGAAAGATAAAAGTACACGTCTAGGCAATACCAAACAAGGTTATTTCCTGTAATGTTAAATGACTAATCATAGAATCGTAGAATGGCTTCCGTTAGAAGGGACCTTAAAGTCCATGTAGCTCCAACCCCCCTGCCATGGGCAGGGACACCTTCCACTAGACCAGGTTGCTCAAAGCCCCATCCAACCTGGCCTTGAACACTGCCAGGGATGGGACATCCACAACCTCTCTGGGCAACCTGTTCCAGTGCCTCACCACCCTCACAGTGGAGAACTTCTTCCTTACATCTAATCTAAATCTACCCTCTTTCAGTTTAAATCCATTACCCCTTATCCTATCACTACATGCCCTTGTAAAAAGTCCCTCTCCAGCTTTCTTGCAGGCCCCCTTTAGGTACTGGAAGGCTGCTATAAGGTCTCCCTGGAGCCTCCTTTTCTCCAGGCTGAACAACCCCAACTCTGTCAGCCTGTCCTCATAGGAGAGGTGCTCCAGCCCCCTGATCATCTTCAAGGCCCTCTAGAATTGCTCCAACAGGTCCATGTCCTTCTTCTGTCGGGGGCTCCAGAGCTGAATGCAGTACTCCAGGTGGGGTCTCACGAGAGAGGAGTAGAGGGGGAGGATCACCTCCCTCGACCTGCTGGTCACGCTTCTTTTGATGCAGCCCAGGACACAGTTAGCTTTCTGGGCTGTGAGCGCACATTGCCGGGTCATGTTGAGCTTCTCGTCAACCAACACCCCCAAGTCCTTCTCCTCAGGGCTGCTCTCAAGTCACTCATTGCCCAGGCTGTACTTGTGCTTGTGATTGACTCCACCCATGTGCAGGACCTTGCACTTGGCCTTGTTGACCTTCATGAAGTTCGCACGGCCCCACCTCTCAAGCCTGTCAAGGTCCCTCTGGATGGCATCCCTTCCCTCCAGCATGTTGACTGCACCACGCAGCTTGGTGTCGTCAGCAACCTTGCTAAGGGTGCTCTCAATCCCACTGTCCAAGTCACTGACAAAGATGTTAAACAGCGCTAGTCCCAATACCAACCCCATAGGAACACCACGCATCACTGCTCTCCACTTGGACATCGAGCCGCTGACTGCAACTCTTTGAGTGCAACGATCCAGCCAATTCCTTATCCACCAAGTGGTCAATCTTTCAAATCCATGTCTCTCCAATTTAGAGACAAGGATGTCATGTGGGACAGCGTCATATGTTTTGCACAAGTCCAGGTAGGTGACGTCAGTTGCTCTTCCCTTATCCACCATCACTGTAACCCCATCGTAGAAGGCCACCAAATTTCTCAGGCACAATTTGCCCTTAGTGAACCCATGTTGGCTGTCACCAATCACGTCCTAATTTTCCATGTGCCTTAGCATAACTCCCAGGAGGATCTGCTCCATGATCTTGCTGGGCACAGAGGTGGGACTGACTGGCCTGTAGTTCTCCAGCTCTTCCTTTTTTCCCTTTTTAAAAATGGGGGTTATGTTTCCCCTTTTCCAGTCAGTGGGAACTTTCCCGGACTGCCACAACTTCTCAAATATGATGGATAGTGGCTTAGCCAGTTCATCCACCAGTTCCCTCACGACCCATGGGTGCATCTCACCTGATGTTCTCCTACAGTGGGCGGTTCTTCATTCTCCCAGTCCCTGCCTTTGCCTTCTGCGACTTGGGCAGTGTGGCTGGAGCACTTGCTGGTGAAGACTGAGGCAAAAAAGTCATTGAGGACCTCAACCTTCTCTGTATCCTGGGTAGCCACGTCTCCTGTTTCCTTCCAGAGAGGGCCCACATTTTCCCTAGTCTTCCTTTTATCACTGATGTACCTACAGAAGCTTGTCTTGTTGCCCTTGATGTCCCTGGCCAGACTGAATTCTGTCAGGGCTTTAGATTACCTAACCTGATCCCTGGCTGCTAGGACAATTTCTCTGTATTCCTTCCAGACTACCTGTCCTTGCTTCCACCCTCTGTAGGCTTCCTTTTTGTGTTTGAGTTTGTCCAGGAGCTCCTTGTTCATCCATGCAGGCCTCCCGGTGTTTTTGCCTGACTTCCTCTTTGTTGGGATGCATTGCTCCTGAGCTTGGAGGAGGTGATCCTTGAATTTTAACCAGCTTTCTTGGGTCCCTCTTCTCTCCAGGGCTCTATCCCATGGTAGATCCCAAGCAGATCCCTGAAGAGGCCAAAGTCTGCTCTCCTGTATTCCAGGGTAGCAAGCCTGCTCAACAACACTGTGTAAGAGATTCAGCTTCTCTTTGGTAATGCATGTTTTTATTAGGCACTTCAGAATTCAGCATAGGAAGGGGAATCAGTTTTTTCTTGGTTTTGGAATTGTTGGAGTACCAAAAGCAAAAACTAAAGATGCTGTATTTGAAAGGTTCTCCAACAGAAAATGGGTTGCTGATTGTTGTTAATTTTTAAGCCACATGGGCAATATCTCTCTTAATATTTTGTGTAGATTAGGTGTTTTATTTTATCTTTACTTGCAGGCACAGCTCTAAAGTATTATAAAGATGTAAAGAATTAATTTGATTTCAGTTTCAGCTAAATAGTCATAGTAATTCCCAGTCCAAATTCAGAATCTACAATTTTGTCCTTTACTTCCATAAGGTACACAACACATCACCCTCATCTTGTGATGCTGTCTGCCCACTTTTGTTCATCTGTCTACAAGCAAGCAATATTTTTCATCTATTAAAAAATGCAAACCAAATGCTGCCTTAGCAAATAAAAAAACCACAGCTTTGCAAGCATTCTCCAAAGTGTGTCACTTATGATTTTAAACCCAGCATGTGGCTGATTAGCCCACTACATTTAAACCTAAGGAAGGAAACTAGAAAAAACAGGGATTATCCCTGCTCTGGCTTCACAAACAGCTAAGACAGAACTACACCAGGAACATGCTTACTCACATTCCTATGAGTGAGTGTTAATACAAAATATTTCAATGACCTTTTTTTCCCCCTTCGCTCCAAGCAAATTCCAAATGTTGCTTAGTTGTGGTGGGGCACTGTTGTTATTTTTTGAAGTAAACCCAGATTTAACTTAATTACACACAGAATCTCTACAATGTTCATTTCACTATTGGATATTATTGATAGTACTATGGTAATATTGTTGTAGCAGAGTAAACTTGTGAAATTTGAAGCCACATGGAGTCTCCACAAGCAATATGGCACTAACTCTCCATCTCTGCAGGAAAAAAAAGTACTCTCCTTTTGGTATCATCCATTTCTAACTCCTTGTTCTGCCAGAGAACAGCTTGTTTTCTTCTAACTATGATCTTAATTTTGCTCCTGGTATGAGAGTGAATCCACATGCAGGGCACAGGGAGTCTCAGGCTGGGTCTGTTGAAGTAGCTGAGAATAAGCAGTGCGTTTGACGTGCACATGGTGGGACAGGAGGTTGCTGGAAGTGTGAGCTGGAGGGTGCTAGCAGCCGTGGCAAGGCATTGGCATGCATCGCTTGTGCCAGGGCTGCTCTGCACACGCCTCTGCACTGAGGCTGGGGAAGCGGGGTTTCTCTCATGTGGCTTTAGGATTATTCACACTGTTTTAACTCCTGGAAAACCAGACCATTACAAACTCGATTTAATAAAATCTAGAATGCTCTGAAGTCATTAGGGTTATATTCTTGATTTCAGCATGGCTTTGATTAGGAGATGAAAGCCCAATATATCTACCATTTACTTAGCATTAGAATATATAGTACTGCCTTGCTTAAGTGCTCAGATGCTACTGAACTGATGCATCTTGCTGTCCAGGAAATGCACCATAATAAAGGATGAAATTAGAACTGTGATAAAAGAGACCCAATTTGCTATCCCAAGTAGTTAGCTGAGACAAGATATGAATGCATTTCTCTATATAGACAAACAAAACAGCCTTTTATTGCTTCAAAGCAATGAACATAACGTGAGAAATTGTGTAACTTGGTAACTAAAACTACCCTTGATATTTGGCTGGGATTCATTTCATATAGCAAGATCATGGTCAATTAAGTCTTAGTCTGACCTAATTCTTGACCAAAATGAGGTCTATATATATAAGTGTTGCCACTTTTTATTTAAGAAACTTCACCAAATTATAATAATAATAATTCTCCTCCTGATTAGTTCCAATGTGCTTATTAATATAAAAAAATACTTGTCAGCAGCAGTTACTGAAGTATTATGGAAGTCAAATAATTTTATAACATCAATGTTTTACTCCTTTTTTGAAATATTCTACTTACCACATAGAGTTAATACTGAATAAGAAACAATGACTACTTAGATAGGAAATTATTGTCACATTTCCACTTAGCAGATTAGAAGCCTTTGTATAAAATAAAATTTATTTTTGCTGAGTTTCTTATGGTAGTGACTTGTGCAGCTGCAGAAAGGAATTTAATTTCTTCTTAGCCCCATCAACATGCAATTTTAAGGGTTTCCGTTCATGTCCACAGGTCTTGAAAACCAATTGCTTTGTCTTGGATTTTTTTGTATTGCCTTTAGAGCCTACACATACTCCCTTAAAGTAGCTTCACTGTGGGTATATGTGACAGATTGCATTCCTAACCAATCACATTCTCACTGGATAAAATGATACTTCTCTATATCTGAGGACTAGTTTGTAACCCTTTATAACATTCTTAGACTTTTGATTGTGTCGTTTGTTTTCTGGTAGTTTAGCTATGTCTGGCTATCTTTTCCAAAAAGTTCACATAATCCCATTTCTCTGAGTCTAGTACTTACATACAGAGTGAAATTTCTTTTTAAATCCTGCTGCTGGTTTTGGACAATTTAAATTTGCTTGGCCAGAGAAACCACTCTTATTCCTAGGTTATATCACTGTCAAGTTGCAGTTTAAAAGGTGATCCAGTCTCTCCATGATCATCTTCAAAATATTTAGATTATTTGACTAAAAAGACTCACGTCTGTATTCCAGAGGTAACCATCTGTTTTCAACAGAAGTCTTGGTCATTGAAGCGCTTATGTGCAGTGTTGAAGAAATCCAGTTGCTTAAAACCAGACACAACCATCAGAAGTATTAGTTATTATGTACTACACATTTAGGACAGCAGCAGATTATATCTTGTAGTTCTGTTTCCATCCTTTTTAAAAATACCTTAACACTCCTACCCTTCACTTATTTACTGATGGAATTCAGAAATACATATCATTTACATGCAAAGGAATTAGTGCAACTAAATTATCCATCTAAGTGAATAAATCTAGGCAGATATTTTCCATTTTATATATTACAATTTTGGATTATAGGTATTTTATTGGAATATAGGAAAGTGATCCAAGTGCTTGATATAATAGTCAGGGGTGATTTATTAATCACAGCACTTTTATACATTAGTCTCTTTTTACATTTAGAAACTAAACTTCAAGACCTAAGTAAGTAAATTTTAGTCAAAGTGAAAAAAAGCTGTAATACAAAATGCTTCCTGCCTGTTTATATAAACATTAGTCTTCAACAATTTTTCAAATAAAGGCAAAACCTACTAAGTACATTAGCTCTTTAGAATTAGTCTAAGTTAATATACTGAAAGGCAGGTATTTTCTTGTATTTTTCTTATTCTATCCCATGGCAACAAATGTAGATGGATGGAAAATTATTAGCTTCCCTCAAAAAGGATGGCCACTCTAAACCAAATAGGGCAGATCTAACTAAATTAAACTGCTCATTTCAGATTAATTATCTCACTATTTTAGTTTTAATTTCTGTTCATGAATCAGCTACTTTTTGTCCATGTGTTGACTACATGCTATTTATAGTGAACACAATTGATCTCTCTAAGAAGTGGGGACTTAATGAATGAAAAACACTGAACCACAAATAAATAAAATGGATTTTTTTAATCCAAAATATGCCCTTTGCATACCAAATATTTATCTATATAAAGAATAATCACTGTCAGCTTTTAAATAAACAAAGAATTTTATTTCTAGTTATGAAGTGGTAGGTTTATAGCCAAATGAGGCACCCAGTGCAGAAGGCAAGTATTTGCAAATACATGATTTGTATTGTTTGACTGTCTAGAGTATTGAGCAGATTACTGAATGCTGTTTTCATGCTTATCGATTATTTTCTTGCATAAGATATCATAGTGTTATCAGTTACAGTAATGATTTGTAGAAGACGCCTTTTGCTAGATGAAAAGTGATGGATTCTGATGAAGGTTCCTTCCAGGTATTCTACGCTGAAGTTGTTTCACTATAAAGCTCCTCTTCTATCATTGTAAATTTTCATGATATATGAAATATATCATGACATACTCCCCATATGTCAGATGTTCCAAGCCCTTCATAATCTACATGGTCCTTCATGGTCTTTCTCGAGTATGCCTATGTCTTTCTTATACAGGGGAGCCCAGACCTGCACAAGGTACTCTAGACGTGGCCTCACCAGCGCTGAGTAAGAGGGGAAGGATCACCTCCCTCAACCTGCTGGCAATGCTCCTTCCAGTGCAGCCCAGCATGGTTTTTGCATTTCTTTGCCATAAGTGAGCATTGTTGATTCCTGGCTCATCTTCAATTTGTTGTCCACCAGGACCCCTAGGTCCTTCTCTTCAAAGTTTCTTTGCAGCTTGTTGTCCCCTAGCATGTACTGGTGCCAGTCATTATTATTGCCCAGAGGTAGGACTCTGCAGTTCCCTTTTTTGAAATTCAGGAAATTCTTGTCTGAGCATAGCTCCTTCTGGTTTATCAGCCACTCCTCCCAGTTTTGTATTGTCTGAAAACTTGCTGAGGATGCACTCTATCATATCATCCAGGTCATTAATGAACATGTTACACAGTATTGGCTCTAGTTTTGACCCCAGCGGAACCCTAATAGTTACTGACCTCTAGCTAGACCTTGAAATGCTGATCACAATGCTCTGCGCCCAGCCATTGATCCAGTTTTCAGCTCACATCACTCTCCACCTACTTAACCCATACTTTGTCAGCTTGTGTATGAGGTTGTTACAGGAAATAGTGTTAAAAACCTTACTAAAATTGGGACAGACAACAACCATGGCTCTCTCCTTGTCCACCAAGCCAGTCATCTCATTATAGAAGGCTATCAGGTTGGTCAGGCATTCCTCCTTCATAAATCCATGCTGACTACTTTGGATCACCTTCTTGTCTTTCACCCTCTTGGCCTGCAGTTTCATGGATTCACCTTCTTGTCCCTTCTGAAGAAAGAAATGGCATTTTATTTGTTTCAGTCCTCAGGAACCTCCCCCAGTCACTATGAACTTTGCAAGATAATCAAGAGAGGATTCACAGACATCAGCCTGTTCCCTCAGCACTCATGGGTGCATCCCATCAGGTCCCATAGACTTGCATATGTCTGGTTTGTTTAAATGGTCCCAAACCTGCTCCTAAACTGACAGTGAGTCTCCCTTTCTCCAAACTTTCCCTCAGGTCCCAGAGACCTGGGATTCCTGAAGGCCAGTCCTACCAGTAAAGACTGAGATAAAGAAGGCTTTGAGTACTTCAGCCTTCCCCATGTCCTTTGTGATGGAAGGAGAAGGGAAGAAGAATGCAAAGGTGAAGAGTTCACAACGTGTTATTTAAAATGCAATAGTAGGCAAGCTCTTTTTGGATTTCCAGGAACTAGGTAGTCAATCTCAGATGAATTGATCTTATAATGGAAGGTGATTTCTTCTGTGAGATGAAAGCCATACTTGACTCATAAAGGAGGGCAATGTTTATCAGCAACAACTTAAGACTGGAGTGAAGCTTTCAAGGCGTGTTTGTAACTTCAGTACAGAATAGGCTTCCGCACACAGAAATGTACCTCATAAATGTAATGGACTTGAGATGCTGGGTCTTACGTTCTCAGTTAAAATTAGAAAGATCTAGTGCTGCATGTTTTTGCACACACATACACATACAAACACACACCCACACATGTTGTAATGGACATGTACAGATTTACAGGTCATCCAGTCCACAGTGATGCTCAAAGCAGGTCCAAAAAGATCACGTTTCTTAGGGATTTGTCCAGCCAGGTCTTGAAAATTCTAAGGAAAGAGGTTCCACAACATCTCTGGATAGACTGTTTCAGTATTGTCCTTCATAATGAAAAAAAAAGCAAACAAAAAAACCCCCAAAACATATTAGCTTGTATCTAATCAGATTTTCTCATGTTCCAATGATATCTTTCCGTTCTATTACTGTGCACCTCTGAGGAGACACTGACTCCTACTGCTCTATACCTTCCCATTAGATACTTGCAAATCAGTTGCTATACCTTTATTTTAATTTTGTAAATGAAAAGTCAAGGCTGATGACAGTAGTAACTTTCAGAATGTCCAGACTGGCACAGGAGGAATCCAGTAAGATATGCAACTATGGGTCATTGTTGGTACATTAGAGGGAAAAATTATAATTCTTTAAGGATAAAAGAGACACTAAACCAAAAGTACAAGAGAAAATGTCAGTGTGTTACCCAGCAGTGGAATGAAAAATATTTTAAAAATATTTTAAATTTGGAAGCCTAGTGTAAGACCTGCATTTTAAGACCTTGTTTATACTTTAAGATATGAAAATTAGAGAAGACTCCATGTTTTGAAATGCAAATCATGACTATAATAGGAAGAGGCTGTGAAAATGGTAATCAACAGTCCCTTGTTGGAAACAAATCACAAGACTTCCAACATGATGTAAAAGGTTGTGCTGAAGGTGGAACTACTATGTGTGGAAGCCAGACCATCAGCCAGTGTCATGGTTTAACCCCAGCCAGCAACTAAACACCACGCAGCCGCTCACTCACTCCCCCCCACCCAGTGGGATGGGGGAGAAAATCAGGAAAAGCAGCAAAACCCGTGGGTTGAGATAAGAATGGTTTAATAGAACAGAAAAGAAGAAACTAATAATGATAATGATAACACTAATAAGATGACAACAGCAATAATGAAAGGATTGGAATGTACAAATGATGCGCAGTGCAATTGCTCACCACCCGCCGACCAACACCCAGCCAGTCCCCGAGCGGCGATTCCCCGCCCCCACTTCCCCGTTCCTATACTAGATGTGAGGTCACCTGGTATGGAATACCCCATTGGCCAGTTTGGGTCAGGTGCCCTGGCTGTGTCCTGTGCCAACTTCTTGTGCCCCTCCAGCTTTCTCACTGGCTGGGCTTGAGAAGCTGAAAAATCCTTGACATTAGTCTAAACACTACTGAGCAACAACTGAAAACATCAGTGTTATCAACATTCTTTGCATACTGAACTCAAAACATAGCACTGTACCAGCTACTAGGAAGACAGTTAACTCTATCCCAGCTGAAACCAGGACAGCCAGGACTCAGACATGGTGACAGTTGGAATGAGTTTCCTATTTTCTCTGAGCCTGCGGTACTGGCCACAGCTAGACCAGAGGGTCAGGCACCTTGCCTGGTGTGAGTGCACATTCTTTACAGAAGGTATCTATGTGCCATAAAATAGAGACCTTAGAATATAAATTGGAGAGAGTTTACCCTAGGGTCTGATTTAAAAAAAAAACAGAAGGAACAAGACTGTACTGCATTTGGCTGACTTCACATTGAACAGTTTTGGAAATTTTGTAACAGGCATTGCCTCCCCTCGGCATCCTTCACCTCCTGGTGACACAGATGCATATTGGCATGTGACACATATCATAGGCTTTATGCCCTATTTTATGCCCTATTCTAGTAACCAACAGAAAGAAAAAAAAAGAAAAAAAATCAAGAAAAAAAGATTAGATGGTTTGAAATAAGAAAGAAGAAAAAAAGAAGGAAAAATAATAATCCTTAATTATTCATTATGAAATGGAAGCATCCTATCAAGTGATACTGTGACTGTGAACAATTGTGTGAAAGTACTAAAAACCCCCACAACAGTGTTTTCTTAGAATGAGGGAGACTTGAAGATAGGAATTATGTCTAAGGGCTACAGGAGCACTCATAGAGCCCAGAAATGATCCAGGGCCAAGAATTACATAGTATGGATACCATCAGTTTGCCCTAAGACAAATGGGGATTACAGACACAAGCTAACTCATGCCACTAGCCTTCAGAGTCTAAGATCATCCTTACCCATGCTTCATGTAACACCACAGACAGTTTCAGCATCCTTCTTCCCAATGAGTTATACCATTGTCTTGTATCTACACCATTTGATACTTGGAAGAAATGCTTGGCATTTATAGGCAGTTGGAGTTTCCGCGTTTGGAAGAATAGCACAGACTGGTGGGATCAGAGTTTTCCGAGTCTGAGATAATCAACAATGTTATCTTTATCATGTAGTACTTTTGCCTGACTTCTGCTTCTACATAGAGAGTTCATGCTTTGCTGTTCAGAGATTAGAGGATGAAGGAAGCCCTGCCGACATAGATGAAGGTAACAATTACTCTGTAGAAGATGACGGCATATGTTTTTTTAAAAAAGTTCATGGAAAATTATCTCATACCAGAAATTCTTTGGAGAAACTATTCTCATTAGGCTTGGAAGAGCTGTTACTTAGTCTTCTACCAGGGAAATCTTCCTAGTAAACTTACAGATAATAATTTATGGCATGAAGTGAACAGGCTTTCAAGCTGTTGTAACAACATATGAAGCCTCACTGAAAGAAGGAATAAATTCTTATGAATGATTCAGACATTACTGAATCACAGGACAAAACTTATGGACATGTCATCAAGGAATATCTATGCCAGTTGCATTTCCAAGTATACTGATATCTTTCAGAAATTGATTCTCAAACGTAACATCAGCACAGGAACTCTTAAATGCTTCTGAGGAATACTACCTACCTTTCCACTGCATGATCAGTCAGCTGCTTTAGTATTTTAGAGTGATGCTAAAAATGTCACTCTCTGAGTGCTTCTATATTCTGCTACAGGTGCAACATGCGATACTCCCCCAGGGTACAGATGTACACAGGGTACATTTACAACACAGCACTTTTATCCTGCTTGATTTCAGCAGCTTCACACTGATATCCCCCTGAAGCATTTCTTTCATTTGCTTGCTCCTGAGCCTTGCTGATACTGTGGCAGGCGCATCTCATAAGGCCACTACACTTGAGGGATGCTGATATAAAAAAATCACAATAGACTAATGGTAGTTTTGCAGAGAGGAGAAAAATGCTAATACTTCTCTGAAGTTATCTTTCCAGTCGTGGTCAAACAAAAAACATTCTGCTTGATGGAAAGCTTTCTGATAGACCTCTAGCCCTTCTGCCAATAGGAGATTTTTGGGCTAATACGTATCTTTTCCTGCTATTTGATAATAGCAGGTCTGCCAAGAAGCGCTATGACAGCTCAGTGGATAAAAAAAGTCAAACCAAGTACCAAGGCTTTGTTGCATTTGCTAATGTTCCTTTGTTATAGTTGAGTGAAGAAAGAGAAAGTGAATACTTCAAAAGGCCAGGGATTTTCCTGAGATACTTGTTGCTAGAGACAGCAATAGCATGTCTACTAGTACTTGCAGAGTGGCAGGGAGACTGTCCTGCCAAAGAAGCTAAGACATTCCTGCAACATCAAGAATCTCCCAAATGAGATTTGGGAGTTTGGGCAGGTTTCTCAAAATAGTGCACAAGAATTTTATATGCGTGAACAGCATGTTGCATATTATTTTCAATACTTTGTCAGATCACTAGGAACTGGTTTACCTTACAGGACAAAAGTTTCAGATAACCTTCTGCACCTTTGTTGGTGCAAATATCCTTGGTTATTCATTACCAAACGGAGGCATCCTAACAAGTGATACTGTGGCTGTGAACAATTTTGTGAAGGTACCAAAACAACCCAAAACTTTTGGGAATGAAGGAGACTTTTTCTGGAAGCTTATATTTAATTATTTATTTTTAAAGCAGAACTCTCAGCAGTATAATGAGTTGTCTAACAATTTTCAGCAAAACAGCACAAAATGTGCATAATGTTTTTGTACAGCTTTTCATATTTTTTCTATTGCTAATTTGGCCTATGCTTATAATGCTTTCCACAGTGTTCATCAGAATTAATTATTGATATGTGGGAAAAATATTCACTAAATTGCTTAGAAATGAAATGTGTATTATTCTGAAGGTTTTATGTTTGCAGAGGAAACAGATACCTGCAGTAACTATTGTAAATTTATGCTGAAATGTCAATTTCTTAATTGAATACTTGCTATTCCATCATTCAATAGTTATTTTCCACCTCAAACTAATAAATACCAAAAATTAATAAAATATTTACATCACAT
Source organism: Harpia harpyja (assembly GCF_026419915.1). Taxonomy (NCBI): domain Eukaryota; kingdom Metazoa; phylum Chordata; class Aves; order Accipitriformes; family Accipitridae; genus Harpia; species Harpia harpyja. Next base: position 11,082,449 of record NC_068943.1, read on the forward strand.
ATTTATGAATAATTTCTAAATGCTGTTTTGAAGTAGTCATGACTGTAGAAACTTAATCAAAAAATGTTGCTTAATGAAACAGTGAGATGTTTTAGAGTCTGACGAATATCATTTATATATTTGTCAATCTTGTTTTATAGTTTTATGCACTTTTGTTTTGAATGAAGTATCTTACATAAGTAGTGTCCCCTAGCCAATACATGATCAAGAAATAAGAATGAAGAGAGCCTCAAACTCCACAAAACTTTTTGGCAAGAATACAAGCATTTATTGTAAAGAGGAAAGCAATATACAGAATGATACTGCCAATTTTATTCTACAATATTTCCAAGCACATCACAAATAATGGGGTTCAAAATAAAAAAAATCCTCTGAACAGAAATACTGAAACACAGCATGTTCCCATACACTAGGTGAACCAAAGAAATCAACTTCATGTATGCCCAGTTGACTGTATATCCATTTTCTAAGAGTGCAGTCAGCTCCTTGTTTGCAGAGACCTAATGGTCACTTCTTCTATTTCCTTTATCAATATATTTGAAAAATATAAATCATTCAATCACCTCCACAGTCATTCCCTGCATCCTGTTGGGTGATAAACCAATTCTAGAAATATATATAATCAGAATAATGTCAGTTATATAGCATATGTATGTTGAGGCATCTAATGTTTTCTGCCAAGGACAGCTATTTGGAGAGAGACAATGCCATCTGCAGCAACAAGGAAGTACAAAGAAGGTAGTCCTTCTCGCTATTGCCCTTCTGCTAACACGTATGTTCTTGAAAATTAGGGGAGCTTATAACCATCAGAATTAGGTGCAAAACTTTCTTCAAAAGGAGGTTAAACAAACCAGTTAGGGTTAATTTTGAGTTTGATAAGATGGTGCATTGCAGTTCAGTTTACTCATTCACCTGCAACAAGGTCTACATTGAGTGTAGGCTCAATGACCAAAGATATCCTACATTACTGAAAATACCCTCTTGCTTCTAAGTTAATAGAGGACAAACAAAAAACTCTATTTCTTAATACTAAATATATATATATATAATTATTGATTCCCTTTTGCACAACCAGCTGCTTAGTATTATACAATCATATCAGCTATCTGCTCATTTCACAGTAGTATGTGGAAACTGCTAAGAGGGAAACACCAAAAGAAATGAAGAACACATGGTGAGATGAAGCTCATAAAATTCTAAGGAGTCTAGTAAATTTGTCCTATCTAATAGAGATTTAAGATCATTTGAGTTGCCCTGTGAATCCCCATTGGACATCTATTGGTGGGCAACTGAACCGATCCTAGAATAAATTTCTCAAATGTAGGGGCTGGATTCTGTAATATGTGAATAGATATTCAATGCCATTTTAAACACTTTTGAATATCATGCTTAGCCTTCACTTGTGTCGTGGAAATGAGAGGTTTAGATCACTTAAAGAATCACTATCAAAGGTATTAGCAAAAAGTGATTTTAATGTGAATTTGTAAAAGTGCGACTTCACAAAGTTCAATGGCAAGGTTCACTCTATTACTTACTACATGGAAGAAACATACAAAGGAAAATCGAGTTAGAATCTTTTTAAAGTTATTTACACAGAGACCAGAGACATAAAAAGGTAAGGGAGACCCTCCCGCTGAGTCATGAGGTTCAGAGTGAACCCCCCTTGCTTTCTAAACTCCTGATGGAGCCTAGGTGCAGCTATATCCAAACTTAGTCACAGACTTGGTCAATGGTTTATGCCTAATGGAAGGGATACAAAAGGTAAGAAAAACCTCCTGTTGCGTTACTATGCCAATTTGTCAGGGAATGAGTGATTATGGATCCTACACAACTTTGAGGTAACAGCAATTTAAAATTTATTAGCACTATTATGGTAAATCACAAGACTAGGTCATATGATTTTTAACAATACTTAATCATCAGCCAATTAGCAGAGCGATTTAATAAAATTTGCTATAAGAAACACTCCAAAGTTTCCTAAATCAAATCACACACACAAACAAGAATCAATATCTAATTGTTGAACAAAGTAAATTTTGGATTCTGACTCCAAAAGAAAAGATTTAATTCAAATCCCTTAATCCATGTTTAGCTCCAATATAGATAATATTTACAAACATACTCTTCAGTTAGTAGAACTACTAATAGTGGGATGCAGTTGCCTAGCATATTAAAATAGGCGTCAACGAGAAGCGAGGTATGTGTCATAAGTCATCTGTGCTTAAAAAACTGAATTTCAAATCTTTCTGCATTTTTCAAAGTCTCACTGTTTATTTAATAGTTTAATCATTAAGAAGCCAAAAGTTCAATTCACTTGCCTCAAAACAGTCATCTGAGATGCTCTATTGCTGTCATTCTGTCTAGCCTCCAGCTGATGGTCAGTTAAGGTATGAACACTATATTAGTGTAAGGAGTGATGCTTCAACTTCCTTGTGGTTTCTCAACTATGAGTAACAATGTGTGCAAAATTAATTGTTCCAGAGGCATCAAACAAAAGAAAACGTGACTCTATAGCCTAATGATTCTGGCATTCTCCTGAAAACAGGGGAAGTCCTTGATCTTGTTCTTTCCTTCTATAATTTTTTTTTTTAAGTATAGGAAAAAAACACATAAGCAGTCTTTAGACCAGAGACTAGAACTCCCATCTTCATAGCCAAGTGAATTATATTGCCTTCCACTTCATGAAGTTCAGATTTTTGGCTGATTAGTAGCCTAATTTGAATACAGGAGACTTAAAGCACTCCAATCCTAATTATTTTATTTTCTTCCTAGTGCTATTTTTGCACTTATATTAAGCATTCAGTAAATAACATTGTAGTAAACGGTCTTTGAAGGATTATTTATGCACATGTGCTAAGCAGTAGATATGTAACAATCTAGAAAGCAGTTTCCTATTTCATTGGTCTGGAATCACACTCGTACTTGCTTACTGTTCATCTAACCCTGCAACCATTGCACTAACAGCTGCATGGCAGCTTAGCACTACAAAAGGTAAATTAGAGATTATCCTTCTAAGTCAATCAATAGAAAGATGGCAAGAATGACTGATGAAAGAAACACTTTACCTGGATTCAAATTCCTTCAGGGTTAGGAGAATATACATTTCAAACTGTGCTGGGTCTAATTTGGAAGGAGTTAACTTTCTTCATAGCAACCCACATGACATTGTATTTTGGATTTGTGACTAAAATTGTGTGGATAACACATCAATGGTTTGTTATTATTAATTATAATTAAATTAACATTATTAATATTTGGAGCAGTGCTTTCACAGCATCAAGACTTTCTCTGTTTCTCACTCTGCCCCCTTCCAGAGGGGTATTCCATGCCATATAACCTCATACTCAGCAATAAAAAAAGGGGGATGGAGAGTGTTTGTCTTCCAAGGTAGCTGTTGCTCAGAGACTGGCTGGGTATCAGCCTGCTTGTAGGAGGTGGTGAGTAATTAATTACCTTTGCTTCACTTTTTTTTTCTTTTTCTTTCACTTCTTGAATTGTATTTCTCTCAGCCCATGCGTTTTCTCATTTTTGCGCTTCCTATTCTCTCCCTCATTCCGCTGTGGGTAGGAGAATGAGCAAGCATCAGTGTTGGTACTTAGCTGCTGGGCAGTGTCAACCCACAACACAAACCTTCTCCTTTGATTGCTCCACAGACCAAGAGCTCCAGATAAGACCCGAGAGAATGCACCTAGGAGTGTGCATTGGGGAAAGAAAGGAGAGGGAGAAGGTCATCAACAACCGTGTCATGGATTAGTTTTGTTGCTCTTACTCATGTTCCTACTGAAGAATCCTACCATACCTGAGAGAAGGATTGGATGTCAGAAGCAGCCCTCACGAGCAGCCTTTGCTTAGTATCACAGCTTGTAGAATGCGACTCCTAAAGACCTTGGATACTCCTAGAGATTTAAATCAGACTTCTATATGTCCCATCCAGGAACTGGGAACTTAATTACACTACTTTTATTTCTACTGCTTCTCTGTTATACTTATTTATTTACTTGTTTATTTAACTTGTCATCATTTTCTTCATTCCAACTGAGGCTACTAACATGTAACAGCTGATGACATTTGTGTCTGAGTCCATATCCTTGTATCTTTATCAGCTAGAGTAGTAGACACAATGATTCATTACTCAGTCATATGTATCTAGTACAAGAAGTCCAGGATCCAAAGCCTAGCCTGAACCATCATACTGCCTCCATCTGTAAACTTTTCATCTTCTAGGAAGTGGAAAGCAAAGAAATTCATGTTATATTAATACAGTCTGTTCACCCAAATATCTTGTGATCTTATTTTGGTAGTCTTCATTATTTTTTATAAGACTAAAAGGAAGGGTTCTTGACATGAATCCCAAATTATATAAAATATTTAAATTCTCTAATTCCCAGCTATATTCTTTCTTTGTTTCTCCATTGCTCTTAATCAAACTGGACTCAAGGAAGAAGGATTACCTCACGGTAATTTTGCTTTTTATTTTGTGTTTTCACTGTGTGTAAATCAGCTCTTAATGAATAAAACATAATTCTTAAGCTGAAATAAGATGCTCTCAATATTGGCTTGATGCAAAACTGTTTTTAAATTGCAAAATCATAGTAAACAAGATGTTCAGTAGATTTTTCTTCCATGTTATTTTGCTATAGTGAATTTTTATACCACTGAATTATCAGTGAATTTGTGTAACAAAAAGTCTCTTTTTCTCTTGTATTCTTAAAACTCTGACAAATAATAATAAATAGATGCTAAAATTAAAACTGTGTTGTCTGAATGTTACATACACAGCTACTGAGCATGTGACAGCATCATTTTGACCATGTGCATAAGAATAAGTTTAACATTCTTTTTCCCATACAAAATAAAAACTTGGAGGCAAGCTGAATCATTTCTGTAAGGAAACATTGATTATAAATCAGCTAAAACCCCCCTGAATTTAAGAAAAGGTATACATTGATTTTCTGAATGAGACCACATATTTCAAACGAAATATTAAAAAAAAAAGTCATGATGATTAAATTACTAATATTAAAGTTCAAGTTATAGTGAGGGTCACTTCAATAACACAGCTATATTCTTCTTATAACCTAAAGCTCTCAGCTACATGTAACGAGGTCTCCAGAGCACTTACAACCAATCGATAAAGTAAGGAGGTAGAAGGATGTCTAGGAAGAAAGATGTGTGACTCTCCTTTCTACTGTGTTTCTGGAGTGGTCTAAAAACACCTTTTGATCAGCCTACTAAAATGGGTACCTGTGTAGTGGGATTAAATTACCTAACATGCATCTGGTGAAATTTCAGATACTGTAAGGTATCAAAGATATCTGCACAGCACTAGCTGAGAGCCTCAGAGAGACATTCAGCATTCTAAACAGCATATAGAAGGTCACTCATGATAAGCTCAGATATTTTAAATGTCACTACATGTTTCTGTTTGTACAGCTGAGTCTCAACCTTCATGCCTATTTTAGAGTGAGCTGATGTACTAGGTAGGGCTGAGATGGAGTCAATTTTCTTCATCGCAGCGCTAATGGTGCTGTGTTTTGAATATATATTACTAAAACAGTGTTGATAACACAACAGTGTTTTTGTTATTACTGAGCAATGTTTGCATAGGGTCAAAGCCTTTTATTTTTCCCACTCTGCACCCTCCAGCAAGTAGGCTGGAGGTGCACAAGAAGCTAGTGGGAGACATAGCTGGGACAGCTGACTCCAGCTGACCAAAGGGATATTCCATACAATGTGATGTCTTAGTTTCATAAGTCTTTCTATATCAGTTATTTTGTGGTAGATCAATCTGTGGAATATTTATATTCGGGCATAAATACGTTATCATCATTGCATGCAATGATAGTGAAACAATGCTTTACAGCTCTACAGGACTGTACAAAACCCAATTAATTAAAGGGGAATTAGGGAACAGCAACCTTGAATAATAAAGTCTACTCCACCCATATGTTAATTTTTACTTTAGTCCACAAGAAACTTTAAAATCTATTTCAGTATATTTGGCCTATATGGCCTAAATCAATTTTAGGGAAAAATGGCCTTCTAGCAAAAAAAAAAAACAAAAAAAAAAGAAAAAAAAAGAAAAAAAGGCAACAAATGCATTTGCATTTGTCCAACAAACACTCTGTTAACTTTTAAATTCAGTTTAGATTAGAACATTTATTCCTAGTAGTCAATGGTCATGAAATACATTCTCTGCCCCCCAAATGCTTGATCCTGGGAGAACTTCAAATGACTTTTCTGTTAAATTTCACTGAATTGATGCCTGTCTAAAACAAAGATTAGAAGAAGATGTAGTAGAAATCCCTTCTAGCTGGCCCTTCTATTTCCTCAGAATTAGCCTGAGACATGCCCCAAACCGACACTTCTTTCCACCAGAGTGACTGCATGGCAAAGAAAGGCCCGTGTTGAACACATAAGCTTATCTATGTGGTTTGCATCTCCTTCTTGTTTGCTATAAACAGATCTTAATATGGCTTACAGGTTAGATCACGTGAATTATACACAATACTGTCCCCTCTGATACAAGCATGGTTATACTGAGCTTTGTGGAATTGATCTCCTTCCAATTCTAAGTAATAAAAACTTCCTTTACAAACATCAGCACAAAATAGATATAATGGACTGAGACTCAAGGTCTGAAAACAAAATAAATGATCAATAACTGCTAGCTTAAGTTATATCAACCATCCAAATAACAGAAAATACCCCAAATGGATTAAGTACTGTGATTAAAGCAAGCTCACTTTCATTTCTGCAGAGGTACTTCCTCGTTGCTGGCTTGGGACTTTTACCTTTTGACTGAACAATGAAAATGAGAGTCTGGTGACTGACATTAAGAAGTGTGTTACACATGCCTCTATTTTGAGAAGACAACAGTTCTTTAACTTAAAAAAAAACAATTCTGTTTCAGTCATTTACCTCAAGATTTCATTCATCTTTGAGAGCACTTCAGTGGCCTTCGTCTTTTCGATTTTCCTAGTCTTTCTGGTCTTTTCTTTGTAGTTACCTTGATTATAAATGCTGCCTTGACTATAAAATGTTTCCTTTGAGTGTTTCCTCCTTTAGTTTTACGGAATATTTTGACCCACTTTGATTTGCAGTACTAAATAACTCTGTTTCCATAAATTGCTGTTAAAAAAAAATTAAACAAAAGAAAAACAAGCAAAAAATTATCACAGTACAGAATGCTAGATTAGCAGAAACTTATTTAACAACCAACTTCAGAAGAGAAGTATGATCCTCTTGTCTGCTCTGCCTTTGCTTCTGTTGATAGCACAGGTTTCCTGGACTGACTGGTGTCTACTCAGGACGTTTAACATAAGTCATTTCCCTTCATATTATATATTCAATTATGCCTCAGTCACAGTATCTGGAGAGATTTTTTATTTTGAAATATGGCCAGAAGTGATGCTATGTGCTCCTTGCATAATAATATAATGATGAGAACATCAGTTAAGATTGCTGGCGATCTGAGTACTAGAAAAAAGAAGCTTGGAATCCAGGACCTAGTTTCAAAGTTTGCTAAAATAATTTTTGTGGTGACTGGTAATTCTTCCCTCACTGTTGTTGAAGTCAAATCATCATGAGGTAAAGAATGTATGATTTATGGAAACAGAAAAATAAATTGAAAGGGGAGTCAATGTGGATAAAATCCTGTGAGGAGCTAAAGCATTACCTGTATTTTCATCATGTTTCAGGAACTTGTATATATTTCTTTTAGGAAAAAAAAAAAAGAGAATTGAAGTACATGAACAGTAGCATGATCAGGATCTAGGATCTTCCTGCTCCCTTGCCAGCAAAGTGGTTCATTAATGAACTACAGAGAATTATTCTTATTCCTTTATGCACAGTGTTTCAGTTTCATCAGGAAGGATAGAAAACAGCACCATCACAATTAAGTGTTTTCTTTATGGCTGTGACAAGTTGCTGGAGGTGAGCCTGTGCACCATGATTCTTTCATTATAAGGCAGGTCTAAACCCCATTATCCAGCTTTTTTGGCAAGTTCTTTCACAGCCAACAAACTTTCAATTTTTCCCCTGTTACTCCTTCACAAGCCTATCCTCAGAAGACTTGGTTATAAATTTCAGAGGATGGAGAGATGTTTCTGGATACCAAAAATTCTGACACTATTCATATATTCTGACTACCAGTGTTTCCTACTGACTGTCTTTACAGAATATACGATTGATAAATAGGAAGCACTAAATCCCCCCCGATAAGTGCTATGGGGTCAAGAATCATGAATGATTCTCCACATTGCAGCAAGGTAATCCCCTCTTCTCATTAACTGTAAACCCAGATGTTTAGTATCTAGGCATCATAATATCTAAGACACACGTATTCAGCTGCCTAGTCTTACTGATCCAGTGCTGTCTGACATGCAATATGTATCTGAAACATAAACACAGGTCCGATAGAGAAGACACAGGGCCTGCAAGAGACTTACTTTCTTCTGAAACACCAGCTGGAAGCAAAGGATACCAAACAGCACTAAATGTTTATGTTTAGGGATTGTACCCAGTCCAGAGGATGTGATTCAGCCCACAAGTTAAAAAAATTGTTGTCCACATGTAGCTACCTTTATGTAAGCAAGTTTGGTCAACTTTTCAGTTTACCCTGAACCAGAAGTAAACATCTCCTTTTGATCAGCTGATTTGCTCTCTAAAATCTGTTCTTCATATTGGTAAGATCTGTAAGGACAATAGTGGGAGGCCTGAGACTAAGCTCATGATTAGAAATCTAAATTAGGGATTTTAATATGGAAATTTAAATGAAATATACATTGCACAGAGACATTCCAGCTACTTTTTAATTCTGTGAGACCGCCACATAGGGCTGATAGATTTGGCATAGATTCTACAGGAAGCCTCCCTCAGGAGGGATGTGCTGATACATCTCAAAAGTTATTAGATGCTTTTGTATGAACAGTTACATTCAGCCCACAGATATGAACGTCTGAAATTGTTACCATAGTCATAGCCAGACAATCCTAGAGAATGATTCATCTGCTGTATTTTAGAAGCCAACTTTTGGATGAGATTAATTATGACCTATAAGTGCATGTTTCTTCAGAAAAAGAGAAATAACCGGTATCTACATCTGTTAGATAAATACCTTCCTACGTTGAAACAACCACCAAAGGAGTCTGAAATTCAGTACTTCCAGAATTAGTAAAGTTTGTAAATTCAGAAGTTAATTTAATTATTAGAGTCAAACCCAAGCATTTTAATTCTTGTAGTTAGGTGTTCAACATAATTTTATGTATGGAATCACCTCTATATGATCAAAGGTTGGCAAATTATCCGTAGTCTTATTTTTCTTAACAATTTTCTTTCTTTCTTTATGAAATACAAAGGAAGTTGCAATTTTGCAGCCATACTTAAGATCATGATTATTCAAGTAGTCGTTCTGTACAACTAATGAATCCTTGCAAGTAGCTGATTCTGATGCAGGTAGGAGGATAATGACTTTAGTGACTTGCCAAGAAAATCATCAGATACATAATCATCACCAGTTCATTGTTCAGCTGCACAAAATGAAAACCTTCTGGATCTTTCTTTAGTGGAGACAAATGCCTCTTTAGAAACCCCTGGATATATTTCATTGTATCAGTTACTACATAAAAGGTTCGATTTTAACTGAAGCTAAAGATTAATTTCTTATGTCCTGTTCTCTACATTCATGATGTCAATTTCAGTGCATGCTAACGTTAGCAAAGATTACAGTGCCACCAAATTCTTAGCATAAGCAAACAACAGTAACAGGCAAATAGTTTTGTATTTATTTGGAATATACATTAAACAATTTAGGGTATTTTTCTTTTTGTTTTTTTGAGTTGGGTTGGGATGGGGGGTTGGTCACAAAAACGGAGACAAAACCAGAACTATAACAATTTCAAAAGTTTAAGAGCCTTTGTTACATGTTATTCTTTTTTTTCCCAAAAGGAAACAGCATTTAATGAAGTTTAGTGCCACCTGTGTGTATGAAAGTAGATGCTTTGTTAAAAAGCTGAAGAGATATTATGGTAAGAAACTTGAAAAGAAGTGTAGGACAAAAATCCTCTAAAATTTTAAAATATATATATAAAGAAAAGAAAACTTTTATATTAAACTAATGACTTTTTGCCTTGGAAGACAGTTTGACTCCATTTCTAAGACAGTTTGACTCCAGTAAGAAACTGTACTTCTACTTAAAGACACAGAGAGGTGACAATAAGATGGTTAGTTACCGTTGTATCAAGAATCATTACCCTTGTGTTTACCAAAATAGGAACATAGGTATTTCAACATTAGGAGATATGGCCAATCACGGAAGCTGACTAAAGGGCACTGCATGCCTGAGTCTCAGTGCCTGAAAAGAATGAAAAAGATAATACTAATGAAAAAGAAGACCTATAAAGTCATATTTAAAAAAAAAAAACAACTCTGCTGCCTATCTGTAATAATACCAGGTAGATTTTCTATAGCACTTTGATTATTTAATAGTGAAATATTTAACAGAAATGTGACATTTGTGGAATCAGAAAAGTAATCGAAACAGTAAGCTAAGCAAGTACTGTACTATGCAATTTATGTGTTCAAATTTCAAAAATGTCTTTTTTTTAATTTAAAAAAATTTACAAGGCACACAATGCCCTATCCAATCATCATTGCATGTAAAATCCTTTTGTGTACCTGACTGGAGGGAAAAATTGTTAAACAGCAGTAACAAACCTCAATTTTAAAGATCTTTATCCTTACAGAATTTGAAAACACAGTTTAATGCCTTCTTTAAGTAGACAAACAATCTTTTACCTTTTAATTTGTTTTTCAATCCATGGGAAGAAAACACATCTCATCAGTTTGTGATACGTCCTGAAATGAAATAATGTATCCTACTTTGCAAATACCATTTAATGCTATTTACATTTCTCATAAAATCCACTTGTTTCTCCTATTCTTTTAAAGAAATTCACTTTTTTGTTGTTGTCTGGCAGTAGTTTTTGGCAGTTTTTCAATTCCCAACTTAAACTCCTCCAGACTCTGATGAAGGCTTGTGGTTGTTTGTTTCATGTTTTATTGACAATAAAATGAAATGTTATCTACTTCCAGATGCTGTCCCTAAAGGAGAAAAACAGGAGCAGTGTTTTCCAGGAAAAGATGAAACAACATTTCTGAAACTAGGTATCTTATAGAAGGCAAGTGTTAAATTGCACGTGGAAGAAAGAGGCTTCAGGGAAGGGAAGAATTAGCATACACTGGATGAAGCTGTGAACTGAAATCCTCAAAGAAGTTATAACAATTTAAAACAAAGAATGCAGCTGATCAGTACAGACTTAAAAATCTGCTAGCCTAGTGTGGCCAGACAACTGAACTGTCTTAAAGCTACTGTGATAATGGGTATGAAGCAAGCTGGTACCTATAAAAAGCTTGATAGCAGATAATGAGATAGTTGAGGTTCCTATGGGTTCCTATCCAGTCTCCCATCAACAGTACGTGTGAAAATCTTTCAACACTATCAAGATAGTGCTTAGCAGCCCAGCACATTAGTATAGAGAAACAAGGAAGGTCAATGTCTTTGAATAACATTTGGACTAATGATTCAAATTGAGTCATATTCACAGTTCAAAAAATAATAATAATTTTAAAATGTCTTTATTAAAATCCATTACTGAAACATTCAATTTCTGATGAGCAAGACTGTTTACTCCTTAAGATAATCCAATTAGCTGTTTTCTACCATGAAAACTTGCAAACACAAATGCATTGCCTCTTTCTTCTGCTGTACCGTGTGACAGTTTCAGTTTCTTGCTTTTGGGCTTCTGGCTGTGGCTTATCCGCAACAGATCTAAGAAGGGTGTGTAAGAAACTTATGATTGAATGTGCCATATAGTACTGTATACATGTCCAATGGTGCTTTTACATGCATATTGGGATAAAAGGAAAAAGTTTTGGTTCCCAGAATAAAGGATTAAAAAGCATTGCTAGAAGAAACTGGATGTGAGTGAGTGGTACCTCTATGATGAGTTTTCAGAGGAAAAAGAGGTCTTAACACTAGTTTGGATTCCTTTGGCAAACACTGTCTTTGAAATTTGGCCTATCTCTAAGAGAGGTCTCCAGACGATGAATAAGCATTATCATTATGATTTGTTTAATCAACCAAGTTTCGCTTTAAATCATTGTTCTGTATTGTCTAACGATACAAATTATATATTCATTTTAGGTGCCACAGTTTTTAATTTCAAGCAGTCAAACACCTGAAACTTACTGGATCTAACTTCATATATTTATTTGTTAAAGGATTTGTTCATTTTTCAGTAACAAATGTCCTAAAAGCTTGTAGTATTATTTTAATCATAGAATCATAGAATCATAGAATCATTTCGGTTGGAAAAGACCTTCAAGATCATCAAGTCCAACCATTAACCATGCCCACTAAACCATGCCCTGGAGTACCCTGTCCACTCGCTTTTTGAATACCTCCAGGGATGGTGAATCAACCACTTCCCTGGGCAGCCCATTCCAATGTTTGACAACCCTCTCAGTAAAAAAATTTTTCCTAATATCTAACCTAAATCTCCCTTGCCTCAACTTGACGCCATTTCCTCTTGTCCTATCTCCAGACACCTGACAGAAGAGACCAACACCCACCTCACTACAGCCCCCCTTCAGGTAGTTGTAGAGAGCGATAAGGTCTCCCCTCAGCCTCCTCTTTTCTAGACTGAACAACCCCAGATCCCTCAGCTGCTCCTCATAAGACTTGTGCTCAAGGTCCCTCACCAACTTGGTTGCCCTTCTCTGGACACGCTCAAGCAGCTCAATGTCTTTCCTGTAGTGAGGGGCCCAAAACTGAACACGGTACTCGAGGTGCGGCCTCACCAGTGCCGAGTACAGGGGAACAACCACCTCCCTGTTCCTGCTGGCCACACTGTTCCTGATACAGACTAGGATGCCGTTGGCCTTCTTGGCCACCTGGGCACACTGCTGGCTCATATTCAGCCGGCTGTCAACCAGCACGCCCAGGTCTTTCTCTGCCGGGCAGCTTTCCAGCCACTCTTCCCCAAGCCTGTAGCGCTGCATGGGGTTGCCGTGACCGAAATGCAGGACCCGGCACTTGGCCGTGTTAAACTTCATACAATTGGCCTCAGCCCATCAATCCAGCCTGTCCAGATCTCTTTGTAGAGCCTCCCTACCCTCAAGCAGATCGACCCTGCCTCCCAACTTGGTGTCGTCTGCAAACTTGCTGAGGGTGCACTCAATCCCCTCATCCAAATCATCAATAAAGATATTAAACAGAACAGGGCCCAACACCGAGCCCTGGGGAACACCACTCGTGACCCGCCACCAACTGGATTTCACCCCATTCACCACGACCCTCTGGGCTCGGCCATCCAGCCAGTTTTTCACCCAGTGAATAGTGCACTTATCCAGGCCACAAGACGCCAGCTTCTCAAGGAGTATGCCATGAGAGACAGTGTCAAAGGCCTTGCTGAAGTCTAGGAAAATAACATCGACAGCCTTTCCCTCATCCACTAGGTGGGTCACCTGGTCATAGAAGGAGATCAGGTTGGTCAAGCAGGACCTGCCTTTCGTAAACCCATGCTGGCTGGACCTGATCCCCCTCTTATCCTGGAGCTGCCGTGTGAGTGCTCTCAAGACAAACCGTTCCATAATCTTTCCCGGTACCAAGGTCAGGCTGACAGGCCTGTAGTTCCCAGGATCCTCCCTCCGACCCTTCTTATAAATGGGAGTCACATTGGCAAGCCTCCAGTCCTCTGGGACCTCCCCTGTTCACCAGGAACGCTGATAGATGATAGAGAGTGGCTTGGCAAGGACCTCTGCCAGTTCCCTCAGTACTCTTGGATGGATCCCATCAGGTCCCATAGATTTGTGAGTGTCCAGATGGCGTAGCAGGTCCCTAACTAATTCCTCCTGGATTAAGGGGGGTATGTTATGCTCTTCATCCTTACCTTCCAGCTCATGAGGTGGAGTACCCTGAGGATGATTGGACTCACTATTAAAGACTGAGGCAAAGAAGGCATTAAGTACCTCGGCCTTTTCCTCATCACTGGTTGCTACGTTCCCTTCTGTATCCATTAAAGGATAGATATTTTCCTTGGGATTCTTTTTACTGTTAACATATTTGTAAAAACATTTTTTGTTGTCCCTTACGATAGTGGCCAGATTTAGTTCTAGCTGAGCTTTTGCCTTTCTAATTTTCTCTCTGTATGATCTAACAAGATCCCTGTAATCCTCCCAAGTTTCCCGCCCTTTCCTCCAGAGATGATAAACTCTCCTTTTTTTCTTAAGTCCTAGCAAAAGCTCCCCATTCAGCCAGGCCGGTCATTTTCCTCGGCGGTTTGACTTGCGGCACATGGGAATAGCCTGGTCCTGAGCCATTAAGATTTCCTTTTTAAAGAATGTCCATCCCTCCTGGACCCCTTTGCCCTTCAGGACCGTCTCCCAAGGGACTCTCTCAACCAGTGCCTCGAAGAGGCCAAAGTTAGCCCTCCGGAAGTCCATAGTGGTGGTTTTGCTGACCACCTTCTTTGCCTCACCAAGAATTGAAAATTCTACCATTTCATGGTCACTAAGCCCAAGACGGCCTCCGACCATCACACCTCCCACCAGTCCTTCCCTGTTCGTAAACAACAGGTCTAGCAAGGCTCCTCCCCTGGTTGGCTCACCCACCAGCTGTGTCAAGAAGTTATCTTCCACACACTCCAGGAACCTCCTAGATTGTTTACTCACTGCTGTGTTGTATTTCCAGCAGATGTCTGGAAAGTTAAAGTCCCCCACAAGGACAAGGGCACACGATTCTGAGACTACTGCCAGCCGCTTGTAGAACGATTCATCCGTCTCTTCAACCTGGTCAGGCGGTCTATAACAGACTCCCAGCACAATATCTGCCTTATTGGCTTTCCCTCTCACCCTCACCCATAAGCACTCCACCTTGTCATCAGAATTGTGTAGCTCTGAACAGTCAAAACATTCCCTAACATAAAGAACCACCCCACCACCTCTTCTACCTTGCCTGTCCCTTCTGAAGAGCTTGTAGCCATCCATTGCAGCACTCCAGTCATGGGAGTCATCCCACCATGTTTCCGTGATGGCGACTAAGTCATATCTATCCTGCTGCACAATGGCTTCCAGCTCCTCCTGTTTATTGCCCATGCTGCGTGCGTTGGCATAGATGCATTTGAGCTGGGTCATCGAATCCACCCCTAACATCGGCACGCTGCCCCCAGGGTCATCTCTGGTGCACCTAGTTTTATCCCTTGCCCCCTTCAAACCTAGTTTAAAGCCCTTTCTATGAGCCCTGCCATCTCATGAGCAAGGATTCTCTTACCCCTTTGAGACAGCTGGACACCACCTGTCGCTAGCAAGCCCGGTGCTGTGTAAGTCTCCCCATGATCAAAAAACCCAAAATTCCACCTATGGCACCAGCCTCTGAGCCACGTATTGACCAGGTGTGTCTTCCTGTTCCTTTCAGTGTATTTCCCTGCCACTGAAGGGATTGAGGAAAACACTACCTGTGCTCCCGATCTTTCTACTAATCGTCCCAGTGCCCTGAAATCCCTTTTGATTGCCTTTGGATTCCTCTCTGCAATCTCATCACTGCCAAGCTGCACAACCAGCAATGGGTAATAATCAGAGGTCCGAACCAGACCAGGGAGTTTCCTGGTAATGTCTTTTACCCAGGCCCCAGGGAGGCAGCAGACTTCCCTCCCGGTGGGATGGGTCAGGTCTGCATATCGGGCCCTCTGTCCTCTGTAGGGAGTAGCCTACAACAATTACCCTCCTTTTTCTTTTTTCTGAGGATGTGAGAATGCGTGGGGATGCCCGACTGGGCTTAGGCACCTCCCTAGATAGGGCTTCATCTACACCCTGATCTTCACTGGCCTGGTCCTCAAGTTCCAGAGCCCCATACCTGTTGAGTAATCCCATCTTGTGAATGTTGTAACTCTGGTGTAACTATTTAGAAAATAAAGTATTCTGAATATGAAAGAAGAAGAAAAAAAAAGTCAACTCTCTTACAACATTTTAAATTGTGCAAATATTTGAATTTATTAGAAATTAAAAACAGTAATAACATTTTGGTCACTATAATCAACCAATAAAACCTTTTGCAAGTAAGCAATTAATCTTTTAAGTAAAGATTTGCCTATAGCTGGAATATTTGGGAGGTGTAATTGACTCCACTGAAGTTGTGATCTGAAGGTGAATTAATGAAATCTTACTAAATTTCTTCTTATGATGTTCTCATTTAAAATTTATGTGATCTGATATCTGGTAAGGTTAACTCACTACTAGAAGGAATTTACTTGTGGATGAATTGACCAAAATCTAATGCCTGTTTAATTTCAAACTGATGTGTTGTCAAAGTAATTTAATAAGGTTTAACTCATGTTTTAAAAAGAAATACATTTTATTTGTTTTATTTCCTAACAGTTGCAGCATTGACAGGACTGAAAAAAATAAAATTTTTACCTTTTTTTTATGCCTTATAATGTTATAATCTAACATGTTTATAATCTAAGTTAACTACTTTTTTATATATTATTCATTTATAAGCAAAACTACTGTTCACCTGAGATCACTCTGGTCATAATCAAATCATTAAAAATATAAATACAACATTGCTTTGGAGTACTTATGTGAGGCTATTGAAAGTATGATCTTTTTCTCTTTTCTTTTTTTCTTTTTTTCTTCCTTTTTTTTCTTTCAGATAGAATATGCATTGTCCTCATGTATGCCACTGCAATTACATTTGAATCATAAGAATTTTTAGAAATTCTGAGACTATTTTAAATATTTTCTACAACATTATTACATCTTTCTGTTAATGTAGTTAAAGAATTAACTTTTAAAAAACTATCTGGTAACAGATTCCTAGTTTTATTGTTAAAGTTCTATTGCTAAAATATATTTGCATGCTTTTAATAGCTTGAATATTATTATAATTGTGATCTGAATGACAGCAATATTTACAAAAACTTCATTCTAAAACATAGCTTGCTTTTAACTTGTAAGGATATTGGAGTTTCTTTAACTATCTTTCATTATATTGTATCACTACAGTGATGCTGACACCTTTCCTGAATACCAGTAAATCATGATGTTAATTCTAACAAACTTTGAAAATCAATTAATTGGACTGACTTAACCCCTTTATGGATCTTTTTTCCTCTTAAGTGGCCTTGATATGATTTAGCTTAACTCATTTTCAAAATAGATTAAATTAAATCATATTAAGTTTATTCTGAAACTAAATGAGAATACCCACATAAAGATCTTAGGTAGTCTAATTACCCTGTATCATTATCTTAGTTTCTGTGTAGACAAGATCTTATTTTCACGGTCATTTTTTGGCTGTTAGTGGTGGTGTTGGTTTGATTTTTTTACTTTTTAAGTAAGAGAAGTTGACACATTAATTTGTAAAATTGGTGAAGATTGTTGGGATTTTAAAGGTAAAAAGCTAGCAAGAAATTGTATAATCATGTAAAGTCTGTCCTTGGTCTCATTGTCCACTGCTCATTATGAATATATCCAGCAGTTTTGAGCTGCAGAAAGGGAGCTCCTGAATTACAGAAATGTAATCTCATTCAGAGTTTAGGATATCATTAGTGGAGTCTGAGAATAATTTTAATATGCAAATTACATACAAACCTACAGTAATCTTCAGTGAATCATGAGGATGATACTTTCTTTAAGTTATGAAATGGCTCTTAAAGGGGGTCTTCCTTTCTGAGGGGAAGGCTTTCTATTTGTCCTTTTTGAAATTCAAGAGGTTCCTGTCCCCTCGTTCCTCCAGCCTGCTGAGGTCCCTCTGAATGGCAGCCCTGCCCTCCAGTATATTAACTGGTCCCCCCAACAGTACTCATCATAGATCTAGTTGAGCTTCTTGTATTTTTCTTACAAAAAAGCCTCTTTAATAATTTGCAGTGTGAAATGATAACAAATTTTCATACATTTTATTCTGGAATTTTAGCAATATGCTCACTTACTCAGAGGAGAGCTTTCTGGTCTGAGTATTGACCTACCTTACATTTATATGCATATGTAAATGTAAATCAAATTACGTAGATTTACACTTGTATAGAAGGTACATAATTCTGCAAAATCAGTGTAGAAGTGTTACATGTTTCCATTATGTGGTCATTCTCTGTAAATAATAGTATCATCAGCCAGAACTTTCACATACAGAAATATTTCTGCTGGCCATTGTAAAACTTTCTGGATGAATGTTCATGAGTTTTGTTGTAATTTGTTGAATGCTCTTTACTGGGGAATTTCCCATATAACACTGAATTAAGCTATATATCTGAGGATTTATTAAGTACTTTTCAAAATGGAATGATGTAACATTCTAAAATATATTCAGTATATTATGTGAAGATAATAAAATCGCAAGATGAAAAAGGGCAGAAATAATATAGCTTCTCATTTACTGCAGAATAGAGACATGAAGCCAGAAACTTTCGGTGTCATATTTGCAAATTTGAATTTAACATAGAAATGTAGAAATGTGTCAATTATACAAGGGGAGTGTATTCTCCATGTATTTTATGTTACACGAGGAACTGACAGGACTGAAATGCTATCTGAATACTAATCTTAAAGTATAGTTAGCTTATTTCCACAAATTTCAGAAGAATCCTGAGGCTAATCCCATTGAAACCAGCAGAGCACCTGCTAAAATAAAGATGTGTTTCAGAATAATGGTGAACCAAGTGTGACATCAGGACAGTAGCGACCATTGTATGTAAGAGATTTGCAATGAGGCTTGCAGAAAAGTCAGCCTGTGGAATTCAGGGAGTCACTCAGGCTGGAAGGGACCTTAGGAGCTCAGCTGGTATGAAAACATCTAGGGATGAACTAAGGATAGTAAATTATAGAGTTAAAGTAACAGTCTTCAAGCATCATTAATATACAAATATTAAGACTTATAAAACTTTGGTCTGTAAGGCATGAAGATTCTAAAAATTATTCCTGACTGTATTCGATTCCAAAATTAAGTTTGAAAGAATTATAGCGGGATCATTCTCCACAGAGTGTAGTAGCCATGTGCCTGTATAATACCTTACAGAAAGAAAAACAAGGAAAAAGGTGGGGGCAGGAAGAAAAAAAAAACTTACCAGTCTTTAGTCTCCTGCAGTTCAGTTTATCAATATGGATTATATTAATCTTCACAGGTTAAGATATCATACAAATTATATACTGAATGAATTTCATAGAAGTTCTGATGTTGTAGTTTGTCATTATGCATTACATACTAGATACCATCCAGATGTGACATTTAAAGTTATTTCAGTGATGTGGCTTTTTTTTTTTTTAAATTATTATTCTTTGGGGGAGGAGGTAGTAGAAACAAATGAGAAAAAGTCAAATTAGTATATGGCACAAAAAGATAAAGCTTTTGAATATGTGTGGCTATCTCACCTATTTTACTATGACAAGTTATTGAATGTTTCTTCCAATATCCAGCAAAGATTATTTTTTCTATTCTTTTACAGTTTGAAAGCTGACTACTTATTGGCATGTATTCATCTAATGGTATATTCCACCATTCCTTTATGAATTCACGAGTTTATTTGTGGTAAGTTTTAACCCTCTCTCTAGCTCTAACAGGTTGCACATAAGTTACAACAGAAGTACAAATTATATTCTTCTGTGTGTGGGAACACCTCCCAGTGCATGTCCTCTATAGCAGGTGTGTCGGAACAGCAGGGAGACAGGCAAAGCTGGAAGATGTGTGCATAGCTGTGTGTGTAGGCAACTTCTTGACATAGTTATAGAAAGGTTTTTATTAATATGTAGGTATATATTTATACTTGGAACTATCTAGTATTATGTTTTATCTGTTGTATTGTTGATAGTGATCCTGAATGTATAGTTCTGTGATTGCCATTTAATTACATACTGTTGAAAAAAACCCATAAACTGCTTTGATCCTGATTTGTCATAAACTGTATGAATAGAGCTGGTTTTTCCCTGTGACAGTGATATCTCGTCATATTTGAGAGTATGAATTTGAAGAACAGGGTGTTAATATAATGGAAAAAATTATTTCCTGATCACGTTTTGTCTGGCCTGAAATGTCTTTGGAGTCTCATTCTTATGACATTTGATCTGATAAACTTATTCTGAATCCTTAAAGGGAGGAGAAATGTACAGCAAAAAGACCACTTTTTCTTCCCCAGTCCCACAGAAGCCAGATTCCTACTTTAAAGAAACAAAGACAATTACTAGAGACAACAGTTGCTTTCCTTGCCACCGCATGATTTTGTTAGTTACAAGAACTTGCTATTTGTGCACATTTCTCTTAAAAGCTGCCTCAGAAATGAGCACAATTCCAGAACATGAAATATTCTGAGTTATGGTAAAAACAAAATGAAAAGTAAATTAAACAACCTAGATTGCTTGCACCTAAGCTTTATCTATAGAAGCAGCTGGAAAACTGTATATGATTTTTTTTTATATATATATATATATATATACATGCACACACAAATCTTGGGAAAACGCTGAAGAAATTAAGACCTTGGGAGTGTATCAAGTCCATCTTCCTGAACCATGATACAATCAACTATCCATAATCAATTCCTATCATTTTTGTCTAATCTGTTTTTCAAAGTCTCCACTAAAGGAGACCCCAATGTTTCCTTAGGCAGTCTATTCCGTGCATGCAGTTGAGAACTGTTTCCTAGTATCCATCCAAAATCTCTGTTATGGCAATTCAAGCCATATTAGTTCTTACCTTATGTTTAGTCCAGGGACAGGATATTTCTATGTGTAATAGAAATATTTCAACCACATTATTCTCAATATTAATAGAGAGATTTTGACCTTTAAATAAAAAGATTGAAATTGTAAGTTTATTCTAAAATAGTGGATACTCTTAAGAGATTTATTTCACCTTGTTGTGAGAAAGTTTTTAAAAAACAATAAAAAAAGAAAACACTGAGGGTTTTATTCCCTACTGCTGTGCACATTGTATAGTCATTTGCATTAATACGAAGTATATGTAAATGGTCTGATTTGTAAGTGAATAAATAACTAACCAAGGTGAAAGCTGGCAGAAAGCAGGCTCAGAATATATAGCTATAGGACTTGCAACTGACTTTGAGCTTTCCTAACAAAATTCAACTTTGTATTTCATGAGCTATTAAGTTAGTCACTAAAATAGGGCTACTGAACTTAATGGAATTAATGTAAACTGTAGAAATATCCTACATTTGTGGTTTGAACTCCCATTTGACACATAATAAAGCTGGTCGAACATACCATACTTTCCTTCATCAGAAAATTCCTAAAATTGGACTTGTACTTAGAACAGGTTTAGTGACAGATCCACTTAATTACTAGTTAGTACTAGTTTTGCCTCAGCTTGGAGAGCTCAGTGAACATGCTGTACAGAA
The DNA here is from genome assembly GCF_026419915.1 of Harpia harpyja. Classification (NCBI taxonomy): domain Eukaryota; kingdom Metazoa; phylum Chordata; class Aves; order Accipitriformes; family Accipitridae; genus Harpia; species Harpia harpyja. The sequence continues at coordinate 11,103,853 of NC_068943.1, forward strand.
GCAGTTTTACAAATCAAACGTTGTAGATTTTTGGATGTTTAGGTAGTTTTGACTTTGAGAAAAGTTTCCTTTACTATAACAACATTAAAGTTCATAAATCTCATTTCACAAGTATGCAAATACAGTTCAGTATTTTCTTTATGTCAAGCTACTTCATGCATTAAGGTAAAATTTTCTGAACTTTACAAACTATTCCAAACTTTGCAAGCCTTCATACCATATTAAGCATTTTTTTTTTTTAAACAAGGTTCTTCAAAGCATTGTTCAATGTAGTTCTATGGAAACTGGTTTCACTTTAACTAATACTGTGGCTTTTTGGTTAATTCAGACCCACCCTGTCCTCCATGCATGTATCAGAGGTCTACAGCATGGGCACAATGTACTTTCTTTCACCAGTTGTGATGCCAGGCTTGGTGCTGGCATATGTACTGCCATCGTCAGCCACTGTCTGTGCTTGTTTAGGGCAAAGAAAATAAGAAGATTTAACTCAGGTGAACATGTGTAAGGTTTTGATAGTGACAGGCTGCATTGATGCCAGTAGAAGACTTGTTCCTGTATTTATCAATGGCATAGGTTGCAAGTCCCAGACATTTTACTAGTGGCTAGATACCTAACTACCTTTGAAAATTCATGTCTCTCGCTGACTGTTGAAAAAAGCATTACGCTTTGCAATATACATTTGAAAAATTGCAATCTCAGTCTTACAGAACTTTTCAAATATGTTCATACTTAGCTAGGAGTAGGAAGTCCTTGGAGGAAATTCTTACCTTGTTGAAGTCAGAATTGTGCCATTGACTTCAAAAAGATTTGGAATTTTCTATTCTGTTTAGAAATTATTTAATTAGGTTTCACATTAAAAAAAATTAACTTATAATGTCCTTCCTAAGAAACTCCTAATTTACTTCAAGAATTTTAATCTTATAGAGCATCATCATCAACAGTAAAGGTTACAAGACTGCTTAGGTAGTAAATCTCAACAATTAAAAAATTAGGAAATGATACATGAATGCAGGCCACTGTAAGATAGCCCTCAATAATGTGATCATATGCCTCCCTCTTTCAATGAAAGTAAAAATATTTTATTTTAATTTCTATTCTCCATACTTACAATGTTGACAAACTGTAACTTATGATGCAAGCTGTTCAAAACCATAATTTCCTAAAGTAAAAGTATTCATTTCTGCAAGGTTATTAGTGCAGTAGTTTTGGTACTGTGTTTGGCAGCTTTACAAAGAACACTGTATACTCAAAATATTCCTTTAATACTAGACAATATTCTGCATTTTCCAATTTTCAGTTTCTAAGCCACAGTAAAAGGAAACGAAAGCAAAAAAATGACCACTAATTTTAGGAGATACAGAGGACCTAAATTTTTAAAGTACTACACATTTTTACAGTGACTGATATTTCAAAGGATATCATCAAACTGTACTGGCTAAAGACTCCTGCGTATTTAGTATTGATGTTTCTTGTTGAGCACACAGAAAACAAGAAGCATAATATTAATGAATATCTGTGATTTAATGACTTGCCAATATAAGGCATCTGAAGAACAAACAGAGAGATATAATCATGTTATCTAGGAAAGATTCCAGCTCAGCCGCAAGACCTTTTGTCTTCCTCAGATTCCCTCATCACCTGCTCCATTTTCTAGCTCCTTAGCCTGGTAGGATACAGAAGAGTATTTCCGAGCAACATTTGCTGTCACCATTTATAGTGTTCAGACTTCTAGTCCTGCTCTTTTTCTCTTGCTTGCTTGCCTTCTGTCTTTCTCTCCCCAGCTCCCCAGTTTCTTCCAATTACCTCCAGTCTAGCAGGGATAGTCTTTAATTAAGAAGGCCAGTGTTCAGCCATAACAATCTGATCCAGTAAGTGTCCAATCTGATTCATATTTCCAGCCAAGGTCTTTAATGGGCACAGAATGAGGAGCGTTCCGTAGATAAAAATTTTGTACGTTAGTACAAAGCAAATATCTGAATTAGGGAATTGACCTTAGCTGAGGAGCATCTTCTGTTTTGTCAACTTGTGCATATTTTTAAGATGAAAGTATTTTAGGAAGGAGAATCTTTATCATTTAAATACCACTAAGAGCAAATTGTATGTGCTTTACTGAAGATTGTGAATCTTTTCATAGAGAGGTATGAAGCCTGATTCACACTCTGAAACATTGACACTATATTTAATTTTTAATTTATGACACATTGTGTTTTGGGATGAAATGTTGCTGGGCATGGAAACTGGAATAACAACTTCGCTATGTAAAATTTGTAGGGTTTTTTTTTTAAAGAGTACTTTAATTAAATTTGCTTGCTTATTGTTGATTCATGCTTCCTTAACCATATAGTCTGGTTAAATTAGTTAATGTACTTGGTAGATATGAGGAGATCAATTCCATCTTTCATAGAATATTTTTAATTTAATTTCATTTTTCAATATTTTTCATAATTAGGGGTAAAAAATAATTGAAATATTATTCTTCTTGACTTTTTACTTAGTCACTGGTATATAACACAGATATATAATGGAGAAATCTCTATATAGAACTGCAATTATCAAAACTGTTTTGTCCCTTAAAACACAATTTTCCAAACAGTGCAAATGTACACTTAAAGACCTTAAGTGGGTTTGAGGATTTCAGTTTTACTGAGAAGCTGCACTTTATGAAGACAACAAATAGTATCAGGGAGCCATGCTTCATGCAATACTGAGTTATTAGATATTTTTTAGACTGATTATTTCCAACTCTACTGAGTGTAAAAAAGGAGCATAATTACTCAGCAAGTGTTTCTTAGCCTTAGCTGTTTCATCATTTATTGAACATAATGAGTGTTAGTTGCCTGAATATTGTAAAGTTCTCTCTTTGCTTGGGATTCATTTGCATTTAAAAAAAGTCATCTAATATTTTTGTCTTCATAATTAGTTCTGCATTATATGCTCATTTTCCCTAATCAGATCCTAACTTATGATACAGTACACCATTTTACATAGAAAGCAATCTTAAAAATGGATATGTTCCTTTGTATAAAGCACAGCTTGCAAAACATATAAAACCAGCAATACCACAGGGAAATTTCAGGCTTTGTTATACTTGCAACCATGACATTACAAAACCATGATATGTGCTGTGCTGTTTTCTAATCTATAGTTTTGTTCTTGCTTCCAAGGTTTAATTGACATAGAAAATGAGGAGGTGGTATCTATCCTGCCTTAGATGCATTTAAACTCCAGTTGCTCAGCTGTCTTATTTCCTATGTGCATCTGTCTGTCTGATACTGATGTAACATTTTTAATAATAAATTCTACTGAACTGCCAAAAATGTGCATGATATAAATACACATACCCAATATAGGAATATATGCATATTAGATATACACAAAATGTTTTAAAACAAAATAAAACAAAACAAAAACATTATTAGGGTTGCAGAGTTAAGCCTTACAAGCTTGGGAATTTTTTGAATTAACTTTTCAGTGCAAACTAAATTCATTTCCTCTTGTCTATAACTTCTGAGAAATAAAAGTACATAATTAAATATATTGTTTTTTCTATCGTGCCCTGGAAATGAGTATAGGAGACTATTGCAGACTCTTACTAACTTTGATTATTTGCTGTGTAGATGTCTAGTAAAAGACGATACTGCAGAGAGAGCATGGCTTTAATAAAAGCACTTTCAAAACATCTAGAACTGATTTTCTTCATCTTACTTCTCCTCTTCCATGGCAGTCATATTTTTTTCTTGTCTAGGCAGGAATATTGGGGACCAGAAGGAAAATCTTATGTCCTAAAATCCAGTTATATGTCAGTTAATGGAAGAAATAACTGCTGGTGAAAAGGTAATCTGTATTTTAATATAAGATGTTTTGACCTTTCTACATCTATTAGTGGGTTATTTTCACCTCCATTGTTTAGAAAAGTTCTTTTAATTTCCAGTATAAATGTATTCCAAACCAGTATATACAGATACATCCTTGTATCAACATGGTTTATTACTCTAAATAGGAATTCTTTGTCACTGGAGCTTATTCCATGCAAATTTAAAGATACCCATTATATCCCCTTTCAAATTTTAAATTGCAAAATTAAGCACATTAAGATGATTCGATTTCCATTCGAACATTTTCCATTCTTCTGATCGTAGAAGTATTCCTTCTCTAGACTTACAACAGGTCAAATTCACTTTTGTAACAAATCATGGTGGGTTGACCCTACCTGGACAGCAGGTGCCCATCAAAACCATTCTATCACTCCCCCTCCTCAAATGGAGAGGGAAGAGAAAAATATAACGAAAGGCTCATGGGTCAAGATAAGGACAGGGAGAGATCACTCAACCAATTACTGTCATGGGCAAAACAGACTCAGCTTGGGGAAATCAGTTTAATTTATTACCAATCAAATCAGAGTAGGATAATGAGAAAAAAACCCAAATCTTAAAAACACCTTCCCCCCACCCCTCCCTTCTTCCCCGGGCACAACTTTACTCCTGATTTCCCTACCTCTTACCCCCAGTGGTGCAGGGGGTTGGGTGTTGCAGTCAGTTCATCACACGTTGTCTCTGCCACTGCTTCCTCCTCCTCTGGAGGACTCCTCACTCTTCCCGTGCTCCAGCGTGGGGTCCCTCCCACGGGACCCAGTCCTTCACGGACTCCTCCAACATGAGTCCTTCCCATGGGCTGCAGTTCTTCATAAACTGCTCCAGCATGGGTCCCTTCCACAGGCTGCAGTCCTTCAGGCACAGACTGCTCTAGCGTGGGCCCCCTGCGGGGTCACAAGTCCTGCCAGAAAACCTGCTCCAGCGTGGGCTCCTCCCTCCACGGGACCACAGGTTCTGCCAGGAGCCTGCTCCAGCGCAGGCTTCCCACAGGGTCACAGCCTCCTTCGGGCATCCACCTGCTCTGGCGTGGGGTCCTCCATGGGCTGCAGGTGGATATCTGCTCCACCGTGGACCTCCATGGACTGCAGGGGGACAGCCTGCCTCACCATGGTCTTCCCCATGGGCTGCAGGGGAATCTGCAGAGACTTCCCCTGAAGCCTGAGGTGCCCTTGCAGAACTGTTTCACCACTCTGCAGACTGAAGAGGAAAGACCTGTCACATCAGGAGAGATGCTGGAACTGAGTAAGGCAGCCCAATCTGCTCCCCGTATAACAACCAGTGCAACTAAGAAAAGGCGAGAGGTGATAGTAGTAGGTGACTCTCTTCTGAGAGTTGTGGAGGCACCCATTTGCTGACCTAACACACTCTCTAGAGAGGTGTGCTGCTTACTGGGGGCTTGTATCAGGCATGTCACCGAGAGACCACCAAGTCTCATACAGTTCACCAACTATTATCTGCTGCTGTTGTTTCATGTGGACACCAGTGATACAGCCAGGAGCAGTCTGAGGAGTATCAAGAAGGATTACAGAGCCCTGGGAGTGGTGGTAACAGTCTCTGGAGCACAGGTAGTTTTTTCATCAGTCCTCCCGGTCAAAGGGAAGGGGTTTGAAAGGTCTAGTTGAATCTGGTGAATCAACAAATACTTATGGGACTGGTGCCATAGCCAGGGGTTTGGCTTCTTAGACCATGGGACTCACTTTGAGAAACCTGGTCTACTGGGAGCTGATGGGGTCCATCTGTCAGAGAAGGGGAAGAGCATCTTTGGTCATAGGTTGCCAAGCTGGTGAGGAGGGCTTTAAACTAAAGTTGCTGGGGAAGGCGAACCTCAATCCATCCCACTCCTACCAGTTTGATGCTAGTGCCAGCAATAGATGTCCAGAGCCTGGAGGGGGATCACAGGTCAGCAGGAGAGCACCTGAAGAGCAGCACAAAGGAATTCCAGCCACTCCAGCCAGTAAGTCAGCTTCATCAGGGGCCCAACTTACATGCCTCTATGCAAACGCACATAGCATGGGGAATAAACAAGAAGAATTAGAAGTGTGAGCACACCTGCAGGGCTGTGATCTTATTGGCATTGAGGAGACGTGGTAGGATGGCTCCTATGACTGGAGCGTTGGAATGGAAGGATACAGGCTCTTCAGGAAGGACAGGCAGGGGAAATGAGGAGGAGGTGTCACCCTCTATGTCAATGACCAGCTGGAGTGCATGGAGCTCTGCCTGGGGATGGATGAGGAGCTGACCGAGATTTTATGGGTCAAGGTTGAAGGGAGGGCAGGGACAGGTGACATTATAGTGCAGGTCTGCTACCGGCCACCTGACCAGGAAGACTTAGTGGATGAGGCCTTTTACAGACAGATAGGAGCAGCCTCACGTTCACAAGCCCTGGTCCTCGTGGGGGACTTCAAGCACCCCGATATGTCTTAGACGGACAACATGGCAGGGAATAAGCAATGCAGGAGGTTCCTGGAATGCATTGATGACAACTTCCTTCTCCAAGTGATAGAGAAGCCAATGAGGAGAGGTGCTATGCTGGACATTGTTCTTACCAACAAGGAGGGGCTGGTGGGGAATGTGAAGCTCAAGTATAGCCTTGGCTGCAGTGACCATGAAATGGTGGAGTTCAAGATCCTTGGGGCAGCAAGGAGGGCACACAACAAGCTTGCTACCCTGGACTTAGGAGACTTTGGCTTCTTCAAGGATCTGCTTGGTAGAATACCATGGGATACAGCACTGGAGGGAAGAGGGACCCAAGAAAGCTGGTTAATATTCAAGGATCTCTTCCTCCAAGCTCAGGAGCAATGCATCCCAACAAAGAGGAAGTCAGGCAAAAACACCGGGAGGCCTGCATGGATGAACAAGGAGCTCCTGGACAAACTCAAACACAAAAAGGAAGCCTACAGAGGGTGGAAGCAAGGACAGGTAGTCTGGAAGGAATACAGAGAAATTGTCCTAGCAGCCAGGGATCAGGTTAGGTAATCTAAAGCCCTGACAGAATTCAGTCTGGCCAGGGACATCAAGGGCAACAAGACAAGCTTCTGTAGGTACATCAGTGATAAAAGGAAGACTAGGGAAAATGTGGGCCCTCTCTGGAAGGAAACAGGAGATGTGGCTACCCGGGATATAGAGAAGGCTGAGGTCCTCAATGACTTTTTTGCCTCAGTCTTCACCAGCAAGTGCTCCAGCCACACTGCCCAAGTCGCAGAAGGCAAAGGCAGGGACTGGGAGAATGAAGAACCGCCCACTGTAGGAGAACATCAGGTTCGAGACCATCTAAGGAACTTGAAGGTGCACAAGTCCATGGGCCCTGATGAGATGCACCCATGGGTCGTGAGGGAACTGGTGGATGAACTGGCTAAGCCACTATCCATCATATTTGAGAAGTTGTGGCAGTCCGGGAAAGTTCCCACTGACTGGAAAAGGGGAAACATAACCCCCATTTTTAAAAAGGGAAAAAAGGAAGAGCTGGAGAACTACAGGCCAGTCAGTCCCACCTCTGTGCCCAGCAAGATCATGGAGCAGATCCTCCTGGGAGTTATGCTAAGGCACATGGAAAATTAGGACGTGATTGGTGACAGCCAACATGGGTTCACTAAGGGCAAATTGTGCCTGAGAAATTTGGTGGCCTTCTACGATGGGGTTACAGTGATGGTGGATAAGGGAAGAGCACCCTACCTGGACTTGTGCAAAACATATGACACTGTCCCACATGACATCCTTGTCTCTAAATTGGAGAGACATGGATTTGAAAGATTGACCACTTGGTGGATAAGGAATTGGCTGGATCGTTGCACTCAAAGAGTTGCAGTCAGCGGCTCGATGTCCAAGTGGAGAGCAGTGATGCGTGGTGTTCCTATGGGGTTGGTATTGGGACTAGCGCTGTTTAACATCTTTGTCAGTGACTTGGACAGTGGGATTGAGAGCACCCTTAGCAAGGTTGCTGACAACACCAAGCTGCGTGGTGCAGTCAACATGCTGGAGGGAAGGGATGCCATCCAGAGAGACCTTGACAGGCTTGAGAGGTGGGGCCGTGCGAACTTCATGAAGGTCAACAAGGCCAAGTGCAAGGTCCTGCACATGGGTGGAGTCAATCACAAGCACAAGTACAGCCTGGGCAATGAGTGACTTGAGAGCAGCCCTGAGGAGAAGGACTTGGGGGTGTTGGTTGAGGAGAAGCTCAACATGACCCGGCAATGTGCGCTCACAGCCCAGAAAGCCAACTGTGTCCTGGGCTGCATCAAAAGAAGCGTGACCAGCAGGTCGAGGGAGGTGATCCTCCCCCTCTACTCCTCTCTCGTGAGACCCCACCTGGAGTACTACATTCAGCTCTGGAGCCCCCGACAGAAGAAGGACATGGACCTGTTGGAGCAATTCTAGAGGGCCTTGAAGATGATCAGGGGGCTGGAGCACCTCTCCTATGAGGACAGGCTGACAGAGTTGGGGTTGTTCAGCCTGGAGAAAAGGAGGCTCCAGGGAGACCTTATAGCAGCCTTCCAGTACCTAAAGGGGGCCTGCAAGAAAGCTGGAGAGGGACTTTTTACAAGGGCATGTAGTGATAGGATAAGGGGTAATGGATTTAAACTGAAAGAGGGTAGATTTAGATTAGATGTAAGGAAGAAGTTCTTCACTGTGAGGGTGGTGAGGCACTGGAATAGGTTGCCCAGAAATGTTGTGGATGCCCCATCCCTGGCAGTGTTCAAGGCCAGGTTGGATGGGGCTTTGAGCAACCTGGTCTAGTGGAAGGTGTCCCTGCCCATGGCAGGGGTGTCAGAACTAGATGATCTGTAACGTCCCTTCGAACCCAAACCATTCTATGATTCTGTGGTTCTATGATTCTATGATTCCATGATTCTATGATATTTTGTGGAGAATTTTTATTTCATTCTTATCTTGCTTTCATGTGAAATATTTTTAATGTAGAATGTCATGTATTCTCAGTCACTTGCAGTGTTCTACACGCATAAATCTGACAGTAAATATTCCTTCTTGTAATGTAAAATTTAACTTTGTCTTTTGCATCCAGACAATTCCTTAGTTAATGCTATCATATAGTAATAATGCATGTAATAGTAATAGATTTAGTATATATTAATAAACAATGAGAACAATTTAAGTTTTTGTCTCATTATAAAGTTTGTCAACTATAAAGATTGTCAAATGGTTATCTTCTACATTTTCTTTCCAGTAAATACAGTTTTCTTAGGCTGTAATGATGTCTGAGTATTTTTCATAGAAAAAAAATCCATTGATGAATAGACATCTTCTATTCGGAAGTTAGTAATTACGGTAAGGAAAACAATAATTTTAGTGGGCCAGGAATGCATACTTATACTTCAGTGACACAAAATTTTTAATTGAGGCAGACACAAAGGACTTCTTTTTCCCCTTTTGACTATTACATTCTTAGAACTCTGTGAAGAGGGACTCTGTCAGGTGAAAGGCCACAATTTTATTTTTCTGATGAAACTGAAGTGTGAGAGATGCATTGTTATCACACAAAACCATATAAGAATCAATTAAATATCCCACTGCGGGTGTCTGTACTCACAAAAAGATATATTTCCCTTCAAATGGAGAGAGACATGAAATACATTAACATAACCATTTGCATCTTCAAATTTGGGATTTTACTTCTTCCATTTTGTCTACAAAAACTTCACAAAATTTTGAAGGAGATTCTTAGGTCTTCCATATCACGTAGATAATTTGTAATGGTAAAAAACCGCTCAGTATTGCTAAGCATTTAAGTGCATGAAGAATATAGAAATCAGTACAGATGGGTGGACAGTCTCTATCCAACCAATGCAGTTAAGCTTTGTTCCCTACATCTCCGCCTCCTTGCTCACCCTCATACACTCACTTTGCTAAGGTGTTAAGAAGAAAGCTGTGGCAAAAGACAAGGTTAGAGTTTAAGTCACTAAGTTACTGTACAACTCTTCATTGTTATCCTTAATACTTAAGAATTGATCTAATTTCTGATCGTAAAGGATAGATTAATTTCCCAGCTAGACAACATGAATATTTTGATGCCCCTGATGCAAATATTTTTTCTTCCTCATTACCGCTGAACTTTTTAAGTCTTACTTACACAGCTTTTGATGTGTTGAATTTCAGCAGTTGAGTGTCTGTTAGAAAGCCAGAAGCAGCTTTTTGATTTGCTGCCCAGTGTTAACCCACCAGGGGCTGCTGTAGACTGTGCAATGGACCATGAACCAGCTGGGAATTGCTGGGACCATATGCCAGATGGAATTTTATCCAAAATGCCTATTGCAATGAGATAAGCCTGTTGCACATTTCTTTGTAGTTTAGCCACCAGCTGGAATTCATGATCTTCTATGACCTTGTAGTGTCAAAAAATGCTCTGTTATGACAAATAACAATTATAATCTCTGGTTTTGTAAGATAAACATAGTAAGCCTTCTCTTAATCAAGAAAATCCTTCATTATAAGAATTGATGAAAATGTTATTGGCTAGAAAAATAAGAAGAAAGAAGGAATTATTCAGAAACAGTAACTGAGAAACTGCTAACATTGCTATATTTTGAGAAACAAAATACTACCTAGGTAACAGCTTCTGAACAAACTGTTCTGTTGACATTTGTTGATGGCTCAAGTTCTTAATTTTTTGAGAACTTAATATATATTAGTCCAGGAGTCATCAGACAGGCAGCTGTCTTGAAATATGACTTTATTTTCACCTTTCTGATCTATGGTCCTTTTTCTGCAAATTGTCTTCATAGCAGTATCCAAGCTCCTAAAAATTAAGAAAATAGAAAATATTTATTTATTTATACTTGAGAGGGAATCATTTTGTCAGAAGTGCTAACATTTTAGATATTTGAGAAATAGTGTTTTTAGAAAAAAGTAATATGAAAACAGGCATAGCAATTTTAGTCTCTCAGCAGCAGCTGTTGTAAACATATTGTAGTGATCTCCAACTGCTGTAGTCTACCATTTTTTACCCTATTATGGCAGGTAGTTAGCCTTGGTAATGCAAGAATATGCAAAATTTCTATCGCCTGGTATTTCGTTGCTTATTATAAGTAAAAAATATAAAGAATTAGCAAAGGTCCATCCACTCAGGAAAATCATACTGAAATCATCAGCAGAATACTTCATTCAAAACATAAACCATTTGCAAATGGAACTGCGAAAATCCCAGACTAAAAGACCAATAACTTTGTCACCAGTGACTAATGCATGTCTTACTCAATTCAGGCAAACAGATTTCAACTTGCAAATCTTAATCAATGCAATGCTGTTATTTTTAATGAATGAGTCCCTGATTTTTGCTGATGCAAACACTACTACCTCAGATTCTATTATTTACCAACTATAAGCCAAACTATGCCCAGAGGTCCTGTTTCACTGTGATTCATTGAATGTGTTATAGCTTTCATGTAGTTTTAGACCAAAACTTACCTAGTTTCAGAAAGCTGTAAAGGTTTAATTTAAAGTAAAATATATTCTCATAAAATATAACAGTAGTTTCAAGTTTTCAGTGAAAACCACTGGAGCACATTTCAAATTTGTATTAGTTCACTGATTATTTATCAGTAAAATTACATAAATATGTTTTACAACAATATCTTGCTCAAGTGACTGAGCATATATATAAAAATAAATATTTTCTCTATTTCTGATTTCAGGGGCTGATGCACTCTATTTTTTACTGTATTTGGTTTACATAGCAAGATTTTGGTAGCAAGGTGGGGGGGGGCTGCATGAGTGGCTTCTGTGAGAAGACACCAGAAGCTTCCCCCATGTCCGACAGTGCCAGTTCCAGCTGGCTCTAAGACAGACCCGCTGCTGGCCAAAGCTGAGCTAATCAGTGACATTGGTAGTGCCTCTGTGATAACATATTTAAGAAGGGAGAAAGAACACTGCACAACAGCAGCTGGGAGAGAGGACTGAGAATATGTGAGAGAAATAGCCCTGCAGACCCCCAGGTCAGTGAAGAAGGAGGGGGAGGAGGTGCTCCAGGAGCTGGAGCAGAGATTCCCCTGCACCCCTTGGGAAGACCATGGTGAGGCAGGCTGTCCCCCTGCAGCCCAGGGAGGTCCATGGTGGAGCAGATATCCACCTGCAGCCCAGGGAGGACCCCATGCTGGACCCAGTGGATGTGCCCAAAGGAGGCTGTGACCCCATGGAGAGCCCATTCAGGGGCATGCTCCTCACAGGACCTGACCTTGTGGAGAGGAGCCCACGCTGGAGCAGGTTTTCTGGCAGGACTTGTGACCCCGTGGGGGACCCACGCTGGAGCAGTGTGCTCCTGAAGGACTGCAGCTCGTGGAAGGGACCCACGCTGGAGCAGTTTATGAAGAACTGCAGCCCATGGGAAGGACTCACGTTAGAGGAGTTTGTGCAGGACTGTCTCCCGTGGGAGGGACACCATGCTGGAACAGGGCAAGAGTGTGAGGGGGAAGGAGCAGGAGAGACAATGTGTGATGAACTGACCACAACCCCCGTTCCCCGTCCTCCTGTACTGCTGGGGGGGAGGAGGTAGAAAATTCGGGAGTGAAGTTGAGCCTGGGAAGAAGGGAGGGGTGGGCAAAAGGTGTTTTAAGAATTGGTTTTATTTCTTATTATCCTACTCTAGTGTTAATTGGCAATAAATTAAACTGATTTCCCCAAGTCAAGCCTGTTTTACCCAGGACAGTAATTGCGAAGTGATCTCCCTATCCTTATCTCCATCCACAGGCTTTTCGTTGTATTTTCTCCCCCTGTTCTGTTGAGGACAGGGAGTGATAGAGCAGCTTGGTGGACACCTGGCAGCTAGCCACAGTTAACCTGCCATATTTAGAAACAAAAATTTATTTCCCCTCTAGCACATGTTATTATTGTTGTTATTGTTATTATTGAAAGAGTGTCTGATCTAAGTTTTGTATGGCCAATATTTTGATGGAGATCTCAGCCATAATCATAAGTCCAAGAACTGACCAGTGTGGGAGCAATAGTTACTGTAATGATCCAGAATGCTTGGCAGCATCTAATTTCAAGGCAATTTAGTGTTTTCTGAGGCAGAAAGAAGGAATTTTTTTTTTTTTAATGTGCAGAAGGCACATGTTTTGTGTCTGTTCAGTCAACAACAGTCAAAATTGTATTACATGCCATTACTAAGCAAACCACATACAGGAAAAAAAAAGATAGTTGAAAGTCATAGGCATCAGCAAGGTGAAGGACAAGAGATGTCAATCATAAGTGAAGTCACCCTGACTGACCTGAATTTCTATTAGAGATACTTCATGTGTTACATGATCCAGTCAATCCTCTGCTGTCGAATTGCAGACCACAAAGAAAAAAATGAGCTTTTACAGTAAAGACCAGGAAATAAACCTGTAAAATTTTAAGCTTGCCCTTGTTTTTTCAAATAGCTAATTCCTGTCTTCTTTTCTTTATTGTTTGTACGTATATGAGAAAAAAAGCATAATAATTTCTGAATGGTAACTATCAAGCTTTTACTGAATTATTCAGTGGAGTTTTATTTTATGCAGTAGTTCCTAATGGATACAGTTTATAGACCATCTCTTCATAAGTAAAGGAAAGCAAGATATAAGAAAGATGTAGTAAAAGCACAGCTTCAGCATGAACTGGAAGAGTACAATTATTTTGTTTGTTAGATGACTTTTCCTGAGATGGATGGGGCCTATTTTCTCATGAAGCCTGAGATGGTATTAAAAAGCTACACGTAGGCAATTGAGATTTCTGGCTTCATTCAAATACCCATAGGTAGGTGTGGGCATTGAAGATGCTTTACCCTGAGATGCATTAAGACCTAAGTATGCTTAAACTGAAATAGTAGCAAGACTTTTTTGACAGCAAGCTTGTCTTCTTCTATGCATATCATTCTCATCTGGGTGATTAACTGCAGCTTCTCTCAGTCATGACTGCCACAGATCCATGGGTTTTCTTCCTGGAGGCTGCAGACTCTGAAGACTATTGAGTGCATGATCTTCTCACTTTGTTACCATTATATCCTGCTATGAAATTTATATTAGGAAAACTTTCATTTTAATATTGTTCTAGTTATAATAACAAGGGTTAATTAAAAGACATTTTCTCATTTAAAAAACAGAGCAATAGTATATTATAATTTACCATTGTTGAAAAAGGTATTTCAGGGGGAAAAAAAAAAAAGAAAAAGTTACATGAAATACAAACTTACACACTTCCGTTCGTTCGTTCATTCACACACTTCCATTCAACCATTCATTCCATTGCCTGTCACAAAGTGTTTTCATTTAGTGACTTATTTTCATATATTATAACTTCTGTGACAGACATAGCTATTTATTCAACAAAAATGGACTAATCTCAATTTTCTATTTGAAAATTCTCCCAGAATCTCAGGAACGTGTTTTTTCCCCTGATCATGTGATTTGTATTTAAAATACAATAGTTCATGTGTATATGATTTCTAAAGCTTTTACTTTTACAAAATTTGCCATTCAGTGACTTGCAGTGCATGATACAAGCCTATTTATTTGAAACACATACCAATACTCACAAATCTGTTTAATCCCAAATGTTTTTGTCTCTGTCAATTCACATCTAATATTAGAAATTGGCCATCGATAGCTGCAAAAAGCAAATGACACATAAATGTATTTAGTATATTGGAAAATCAGAAGTCAAATATGAAATGTAAACAAAAAAAAGGTATAACATATTCCATGTTACACGGGAACTGTATGAGTTCTTATTACTTGATTTTTTTATTTTTCATTTTTCTTTTGTTATTTTGTTGCTATTTTTTTTAAGAAATGAATGTGAGGTAAATAAGGGGTCACTGGATTCCTTCTTTTTCATAGTTAGTTACAACAGGTTTCATAGGTTACACATACACCTGTAATTCTAAGACAGTATGAATAATTTTAGATCATACAGTAACACATGTTCTGCAAACCATGTCTTGTCCACAGCCACAAAAAACACTTACTTTCTGTATTATACTCACATGTTGCTGAACTGATTTTTTTAAATTCTTCCCTAGTAACCTCTATGATATTACTTAATGTTTTAAATCCCACAGACACATGTAACTCCAAGTTAAGGGTAAGCTTTCTTACAAAATTCGCTTAAACAGTTGCTTACACAATTGCCTAAATTCATTCACCTCTGTGTTTCTAGTTTAGTGAAGCCTACATGGTTTAGGCAGTGAAAAAAACATATAGTTTCAGAATTAATCAATTTAAAATAATTTAGTCCTTTCAAAAGTAGATATTCTTAAGATAGATGTAAATAAGTTTATTCACATAAAATTTTTATAATAATTATTTTCATTCTGGATTGAAAACAGCAGTGAAAGGCATGTTTCCACATTTTGTACAGAACATATAGATTCCATTTTTTCACCTTTCATGCTTCATGTCTTGCAAAGCTCAACACAGCATCACATGCCTATCCTAAATAATAAAAGGCTTCCAGCCTTTTAGAAAATTTAAGTTGGATGCCTGTATTTAAGCAACTGAATCTCACACTACCAATTAGATTGAACTGAATGCATTGCATATAATGTGAACTTAGACAGCAAAGAAGGTCTTAAACATAGGCATTTTTATTATTTCAGATGCCATGAGGTAAATGATGTATCCACAAAAGAGCTAGCAGATGTAGGACAATGAAATATGGGAAACCTATATATGTCTGGACTCACTTCAGGTAACCAGGCAGGTTACCCCAGCATATCTCAAATGACACCAGGCAACTGTATTTCAATAAGAACAGAGCCTCTACATATAGGCAAAATGAAATCCAACTTGTATGCACAAATTTTATTCATGTATATCCTCTGTTTTTTCATTTCTCCCATGTTTATGGCCATAAGGGTAATCTCTACTTCCAGCTTGCAGAAGGAGATTGATGATTTTTAGGTGTCAACTGGCTAAGGACTGTTACAACTCACACTCTGTTGAGTTCACTTCTTTGTCACATTAATTCAAAATTGATTCTGAGTCAAAAGACTCAAAATCAGATGGACTTTAGTAAGCTTTATCTAAGACGCATTAATTCCAAATGTCTTTCTCATTTCTCTGTTGGGAAGAAACAGCATAACCATTCATCACTTCCATCTTCCTCAAACTCTTTCACAGTTGTCACCACTACTATGAAAGAGACCAGAAACTTTGACAAAATCTTTGTTTTAGGGATCTCTGGAAACCAGTCTAAGCATGTTTCATTATATGTATGGAAAAGTGTTAATTAAACAAGCTAAAATCCCCAGGGAGCTAAACCCTGGTGCAGGGGAGCTTACAGGGGGTTTATGGAAAGTAAAAGGGTTATATTTCCATGCTTCTTCCCAGCTGATTGACTATGAAGATGAGAGGATCACTTGCCTTCTCTACTCTGCTTCTGCATGATCAGCTGCCTCTTGAGAAAGGAGTAGGGGGGAAAACTTCTCTTCCACTCAGTAGTGAGATAAATACATTGCTTGGAAAGCTACACATTGTGAGATCCCTATTCCCATGAACTGAATGTATATTCTTTATTTACAGTTTTTTACAATTTACTATTTTTTATTGCATATTAAAATAATTATTAGAAAATCAGCTCTTGATTGACTTCCTTAGTCAATACTTCTGCACTCATCAGTGGTGAGAAAGGAAATAAAGTTGCACAAAGCTGTGATGGTTGGGACTTGTGAAGTAATACAGTTTATGCAGACTGTTATTAGAGTGTAACTATATGGGTCATTAAGAAGTTGCAATGCTTTCCTTTACTTTTTCAGGAAATGTTCATCTTAATATGGCTGGTTTGCTGAGAATGAATAAAAGCACACTGTACATCAGAGCTGTACACTTAGCTTCTGTTTAAATAATACAGTCATTCTAAATTTTGTGGCAAAGTGGGATCATGGAAACCCTGAAAACACTCTGTACAAGTTAAACGTGATTTGTGAAGAAAGCTCTGTGGAAAGCAATGGCCACAAACAACTTCTTAACAGAGGTATTCATTCCAAGGCAATTTACTTACAAGGCTGATAATGACAGGTCTGAGAACTGACTATTTTAGGAAAACCAGAAGCAAACCAGAAGAATAGCAAATTGACTCCTTTCTGTATCTGGTGGAGCTACAGATTGAAAATACTGAGTTATTCTTCATCCAGATGTCTCAGATAAAAAAATCATATGCTGCTGTCTTTGGTGAGTTTGGTTTTGTTATTTTATCCCCTTCCAATATTTCTTAATCCCTTTAATTACTTCTTTTGTTTCTGTGTTGGTTTAACCCCAGCCAGCAACTAAACACCACGCAGCCGCTCACTCACTCCCCCCCACCCAGTGGGATGGGGGAGAAAATCGGGAAAAGAAGCAAAACCCGTGGGTTGAGATAAGAACGGTTTAATAGAACAGAAAAGAAGAAACTAATAATGATAATGATAACACTAATAAAATGACAACAGTAATAGTGAAAGGATTGGAATGTACAAATGATGCACAGTGCAATTGCTCACCACCCGCCGACCGACACCCAGCCAGTCCCCCGAGCGGTGATTCCCCGCCCCCACTTCCCCGTTCCTATACTGGATGGGACGTCACATGGTATGGAATACACCGTTGGCCAGTTTGGGTCAGCTGCCACGGCTGTGTCCTGTGCCAACTTCTTGTGCCCCTCCAGCTTTCTCGCTGGCTGGGCATGAGAAGCTGAAAAATCCTTGACTTTAGTCTAAACACTACTGAGCAACAACTGAAGACATCAGTGTTATGAACATTCTTCGCATACTGAACTCAAAACATAGCACTGTACCAGCTACTAGGAAGACAGTTAACTCTATCCCAGCTGAAACCAGGACAGTTTCTTTACACATATGACTGATTTATACAGAGTGGGAATAAGTGGAAAATTTTGTCACATGCTTTAAATTCTAGCAAAGTTTGGCACCTTCATTTTCAGACTTCAGGACAAGATGATGTAGGGTCATATAGTTTATGGCATCACAGAACATTGCATGTCAGAAAGTCTGTACCTTGACACTCATGTGTCAATTGCTTGAGAAAGCAATTACAGAGGCCTGACAAGTTAAGAGCTTCAAGAAGCAACACCAGACATTGCAGATTTTTGTTAATCCCATATGCAACTTCAACTGTATTACAGCTTAGTGCCATCTGTTAAAGAAACAGAAACCAACATCACAAATTTACAACAAAATTTCCAAACAGCCTGATATAAGCCATATTCCTTGGGATGAGCTTGCACACAGCAATCCTTGCATACATCTGGTACAGACAGAACCACAGGCAACCACACGATGAATGCCCTGCCACATATGACAGATGTCGTAAGTGGAGCTAGTATGCATACATATGCTGCTCAGGGGCTGAGTCCCATGCATGTGTATGAGCCAGCTGGAGACGATAAGCTGGAACATCTTCTTAAAACATGCCCTGGCAATTAAAACTCAGCCAAATCATTGAGCTGAGGGCATTATTTTCCAAGACACTTCACTCCACTTTAAGACTAACTCAAAAGCGATGTTGCAGGTATCCATGGTAATAGGGGTCTCATATGATTCATCTTAATGTCTCCCTTCCTAACATTGAATTCAGAAGTACAACCTGGGACCTACAGCATGGAATGCATGCATTATATAGTGATGTTTAAATGAGCAGATATCTATATGAAGACTTTTAATGACTACTGTTGAGCTTTAAGGGAAGTAAAGAACACATCAGGAACAAAGGTTGAATGCATATCAATCTGTGAGGGTAGATTTGCCTGGAAGTTCCCAAGGTTCTTTCACTGACTACAAAATCTAAAATAACTCTTCACAGCCACACATAAGAAAAAAATATTTTCCCTTTTCCTCTGTGTCCATGAGTATCGCTTCTTTTTCCAAAACAGTTTCAACTTGTGATTCACAATGTAGTTATTGAAGCAGCTGATCAGATTTCCGATTGCTGTTTACTCATAGACACTTTGGCAAAGTCTTCCACAGCCAAACATGCACACATGAAGGTACCCACATGTGAGCCAAATACCTAATGCCAAATGCCTAACATGATATTCATTGACATTATGGTCAATGAAAAGCTAGTCAAGAAAATTGCCATGGCTTAGTTCAGTTAGATTAAGCATAAATTTCTGGTGCCATTTGAGATGTCCTACAGCCAGCTCTCCACTTGCCTGTCCTAAAGAGTTTCATATTCACCAGCCCTCCTTTAATGTCTCAAGTAGCTTAGAGTATTTCAAAGAACACTAAATATTTGTGCAGACTGACCTTTCTTCTTAGGTCCAGTCTCACCATGTTCCTATTTCATATATTTAGCACCTAATACACCACACACTTATGCATTTCTAAAGAAAATGAATAATTTGCTCAAATCAGAATTAATCAAACGGTATTATTTAGCCAACTGAACAAAAGAATTATTTGATCTGTCAAGTACATCAGTCCCAACATCCATTCCAGTTTGAATCATAACATCTACATATTTCATGACATATCAGCCATTCAGCCATTCTCATTATGTGCAGTTTGTGTAAAGCTGCACATAACATTACAAAGTAATACTGAGGTGTTGATTGCTGTTTGATTTAGCCATTCTACAGATTGCTTCAGTGTTGCTCTTTTGAAGGTGTCAGTAGCTGTGCAATCCACTGCTCCTAAACTCACATTTCTTCACAGTTCTTATACAAATGATCTTGATAGGAGGGACATAAATCAGATGTCACCTAGATGGTGTATTATCTTCCCAGGCCTTTTAATAGATGGGTTTTAACTTTAGGTACAG
This sequence comes from Harpia harpyja, assembly GCF_026419915.1. Classification (NCBI taxonomy): domain Eukaryota; kingdom Metazoa; phylum Chordata; class Aves; order Accipitriformes; family Accipitridae; genus Harpia; species Harpia harpyja. The sequence goes on from NC_068943.1 coordinate 11,123,450, forward strand.
GGCAACTTTGAATAAGAAGCATTTAGATATTCATCTGTCTAAGTCTACATGGAAAGGACAGAGCTAAGTGTCAGAAGCTCAAGCTGGCCTTTTTTTAATTTTATTTTTTTACAATATTAACATTTTCTGTGTACTCAGCTGCTGGCCACTGGCATGGCTTACATTTGACATTTTTTGCTGAGTTCCATATCCTTTGTGTTTATATATATAAAATATATGGATGTATGTGTGCATGTATATGTAAGTGCATATATGTATGCATGTGTGCATGTATCTATAAAATTTATTCCTGTGTGAAATATTTCAGTCATTTTTCAACATAGATTTTTGTGAGCTGCAAAGATCTTTACATTAAAAAAAAAAACTTCATGAGATCAATTGTCTTGCTAATGCTTGAAATACGCTGTCCCAAATTTAATATTTGTATAACTCAGTGTGGAAGTTACAGTTATATTATCTTTTTCTTTTCTTTTTTTTTTCCCCAGATTTTCCTCACTGGACAATGAGCTTGAAAGGGAGGCAGCAGAGAGACAGCACCATTGCTGGACAATTTCTCAAGAAAATCATGCTAAAAATGCAAAAAGTAGGAAATATTTCAAGTTATACATTTGTGTAATTTTAATTACTGACTAGTTTAAAGAGTCTGTTGTTTTTCTATAATCATAGTCCAAATAATTAACTCCTATTTATGTTAATTAGCTTTCCTTCCAACTGTCCTATATTCCCAGCTGCAGGATGTCCCTGTAGGGCCTTCCCATTCCCTGAACTGATGCTTTACCAGGTCTTATTTTCTTCTTCAGTTTGAAGGACATCTTTTATCGAACTTAATCCCTTCTCTGCCTTTTACTTCTCCAGCAGCATCTCTTGACTAGTACTGACACTGGCCATCTATAAATATAGTAAAGGACCAAAGGCAAAATCACATATTTCTCCTTAGCACTTAAAGTTGTTAAACAGTGATGTTACCACTTAACTTACATTACCACTAAAAGTAAGAAAATTAATATTGCAGCTACTGCTTCCCTTATTTGCCACATTTAGAATTCTTTATAATTCCATTTTATACAATGTGATTACTTTGCTGAAACTGTATTGAAGGAAACATTTGTTAGTTGTTGGTTTTAGTGAATATGGTCTGACACCCTTCTTACAGCCACAAACAACTGCAATGAAGTAAAATTTGGGGACACAATCTGACAGCCTATTGAGGTACACTGCTGGTTTACAAGATACAGCTCAAACACTATTTATGTAGGATTTTTCATGCATGATATATTAGCATAATACAGTCCGAGGAATATTGAAGTATGCATTGTGAACTCTATTTAGTTTGTAAAGCCTGATGGCTCTAGTGGGTAGATGAAATACCTGAATTAAAATTCCAGATCTCTTAAGTCTATATTAACAAGCATTTTTCATGTTACCTAATCTTAATCCTGAAGGAACAATGTCTATTTATTAAAGACTAGCTATAACAAGGTACTTTCACAGTACTTCTCCATAGCACCCCAATAAAAACAAGCAAGCAAACAACTATAATAAAAACAAGCAGGTAAACAATTATAATAAAAACAAGCAGGTAAACAAGTAAAAACAATACAAAAGTGACTAAACCATCTTACTAATTGCACACACAGTTTTTAAAAATTATGTTATCATATTGCCTATATAGCGTAACTAAGGCTTAGATTCAGCAATATATTAAAACAAATAGATCATTTGCATCACATCTATCAAAATTCCAAAAGATATTTAGACCTCAGGTTCATTTTTAGGTTCCTAACTCACTTTTAGTTTTCATTGTGGAACATGAGTGTAGTTTTCTAGAGGTAGTCTTTAACATTATTCACAGGCCTAATATAGGTACTGGCTTAGCTAAATGCCTACATGACATGCAAATTAAAAAAGCTCAGTAACACAAGCAGACATCTGTGTTTCTCTTTATTCATATGTGTGTCTATACATGATTGGATATTCACATATCCTCTAGGCCTAGTACTCACTGCACATTCATGTACATCCATACTATATGTCTGTGTATGCACATGTGTGTATGTGCATACACAGAATCACAAAATTGCAGAATCACAAAATGGTTGAGGTTGCAAGGGACCTCTGGAGGTCAGCTAGTCCACTCTCCTGCTCAGGCAGGGTCACTGAGAGCCAGTTGCTCAGGACCATGTCCAGATAGCTTTTGAATATCTTCAAGGATGGAGACTCCACAACCTCCCTGAGCTACCTGTACCACTTCTCAGTCACCCTCACAGTAAAAAAGTGTTTCCTGATGATCCGATGGAGCCTCCTTTGTTTCAGTTTGTGCCCTTTGCCTCTGGTCCTGTCACTGGAGACCACTGAAAAGAGCTTGGCTCCCTCTCAACTTGGTGTTCACCAGGACCCCTAGTCCTTTACTGCAAAGCTGCTTCCCAGCTGGGTAGGTTCCAGCATGTACTGGTGTATGGAATTATTCTCCCCCAGGTGCAGAACACTGCAATTCCTTTTGCTGAACTTAATGAAGTTCCTGTGAGCCCATTTCTCTAGTCTGTCAAGGTCCCTCTGAATGGCAGCACAAACCTCTGCTGTATCAGCCACTCCTCCCAGTTTGGCATCATCAACAAACATGCTGAGGGTACAGCCTGCCCCATCATCCAGGTCATTAATGAAGATGTTGAACAGGATTGGACCCAGTATTGACCCCTGGAGTAAACCACTAGATACTAGCCTCCAAATGGACTTTGTGCTACTTATCACCACCCTCTGGGCCTAGCCAGATACTGTGCCTGCTTCACACTCCTTGCTAAGTTAGAATAGATAAGGAAAATAAATGAAGAAGTCTATTTGAACATATCCTTCTCTTAGATTGGTAGGAATGTAAGAAAGGTACTTTTTCAGTATGATAAGACAGTCTTACAAGTTTATATGGATAGGTACACAGTAGTACAAAAACAAAGATGTAAAACTAAAAATGGTTAATAAAAAGGAGTAAAAGCATAGATATACAGCTCACTGTGTCAGAATGTTTTCTTACAACTATTCTGATGGAAGAAAATAATTTAACAACTGTAGGAAAATCATTAGAAAAGATGATAGAAAAAGGGAGAAAATGATTCTGTTGTTTAAGGTCAAGTCATTTTTGCTCCTTCCTTCTCATTAGTCCCTCTGTACCTGTGTCGTTATAAACTTCTGTTCTCAGATTATACTATGACAACCATTCTGCTCTGCACTCTGAAAAAGAAATAAAATAAAGCATGGACTTTCTTCTAAGGATGGTGCCTTAATCAGAAGATGACCAGCATATTCTCTCATTTGTTTATCCTCTATCATTTGTTCCTTTCCTCAACAGAAGAAGTGAAAGACCATGGTTCAATACCTTATATATATATATATATACCATTATATATACACCTTTTGGATAAAAATCCAAACCCCAAATTCCCACAAATATGCCTTTTCATTACAGCATATTTGGCATATTTGTATATGGGATACGGAATTGAACAATCAGATAATTTTTTGTGAATATTCTCCTTTCTATATGAAGTCACATCACACAAAGAAATTACCAAAAGTAGTGTATTTTTTTTCCTGAGTATGTCACTGCCTCCTTCTCAGTCAAAATGCTGATACCCTAGCTGACATATAAGTGGCTGAATTTGCAGTGAGTGACACACCTAGAGGACACATTTATATGTAGTCAGATGATAAGGGCAGACACAATCGTGCTAGGTGGTCCCTTTCTTTTGCTCATGTGATAGAAAATAAGTTTACGATTATCATATAAAGTGATGCGTCATAAAAACAAATAAACAAAACCTTAAGGGAATGAATGTGTTCCTTTGATATGAGAAATCATTGACAGAATAAAAGGCTGAAGAACAGAAAAGTGCTAAATGTATGCTGAAACATAACAATGAATTGTAAAAACTTTATGTGAAAGCTGTCCAAGGACTGGCTGACTAATAAGGTGAAGTGCCAAAGGGCTGGTATTTCTCAAGGATATCAGTAACTGGCAAGCTGATGGAGTGCTGAATCCACAAATCAAGTTAAACAGAGAAGCATAAAGGTGTAGTGTATCAAGAATCCTGTAACTCATATCATATCCAAAGGGTGGAGAGGTGGGAGGAAGCTGCTTGTTTGAGCGAACAAAGGCTTCAGAATTGTATGCAAGGTGAACAGAAACAAAACCTTATGGGAGAGCTCTTCCAAAACTTAGAAGCAACTGATGTGCCCATAAGACTTCTATTTCTAATCATATAATTGGGACTGGATTCCCAATTACTGCTGCAACTCTGTAACTAGGAATGAATGATTTGTATGTGAATGACTATGTGTGGTTTTGCCTCTGTGAGTTTATATGGATAAATTGAACAGAAAGGCTTCTGAATATTTTGTTGCCGGACTATGTCACACTAGAAGACAATATGATATTTTAATTTTTGCAACAAATAACCTGATCACATGAAGGAGGTGACACACACAGGTAGGCCTTCATAACCAACTGGGCAATGGTGTTTTGGCCTTCCACAGACACATGATAAAAAAAGAATTCCATGCGAAGCCACCTGTAGTACTTGCTGTCTAACACTGAATATCATTTTAGGATGGAATGAATCATGCTTTGAAGGTAGCTATGTGCCTTTATTGGTTAGGTAAGGAAATATTTTTATTTAATTTGGGTGCTTAATTTTCAGACAGTTTAGGCGAAGTGGTAGGAATCCTACCCTAAGTGCTCAAGGGAATTTTAAGGTACAACAGCGAATGCCTTCAGAAGTGTCTACTGTGATACACTCTCAAAAGAGATGAAAGTTGAAGGAAGATTTTGAGGAATTTTAGATGTCTGATTTCAGCCTAAGTCCCACAGTGTACCTGATACTTCTTTTTGGATCTTGTATTACTCCTTTGTGTGATGTAAGAAATGTGGATTCTTACGGTCTTCAGTCTTTTACATTTTGTTGGATGTTACAGTGTTCAGTTACACAGCATGGTACAGCAGTTTGCACTGTGCCTGTTTTCTTACTGTAAGATTATGGTGAAGATGTTTTCTTCCTGCTTTCATAATAAATTGGTTTCAATTGGTACATTAATTTATATCAATTGGGATCTGTTTGAGAACTAATTCACTTTTTGTTTGAAAGAATTTCACATACCTTGTGGAGTTATTTAGGACTTCAATTTTAATCTTTGTGTCAATGCACCAAGTTGTGCGATTTCAATCTTTTCCAGAACAGTCTAAGAAATAGTCATTTTTACCGTAAGTGCTTACTATTTGCAACATATCCTCCAGTGTGGATACATCTGAAAAGGGGATGTAGTAAGGTTTATTTAGTTAATGACTTCACAACATTTTGCTTGGGCGTCATTTACACAAATTGCAGATGACTGTGTCTGAATTTGTCGCCTTCAGCTCTCCTGAACAGTTAATGTAAAGAACTCATATTCTTTTTGTTATATATATTTATGAACTATAAAAGTAATACATATTTCATATCCATTTAATTATTAGACATTATTGTTGTTTGTTATTTACATATTTTATATACATACTATTATAAATGGTAGCATTACTATCCAATTGAAGTTACAGTGGCAATCTCAGAACATGAACTCCCTGGACAATATGGGTACTAGGCATGAATCTCAGAAATGTGTTTTGCCCCAGAGAGCACAGTGGGAGAAGATGCCACTAACACTGCCATTTAGGCATCTGCATTCTGTCTCTGGTCCTGCAGTTATTGCCAAGCACATTTCCATGTATCTTACCAATGGTTATGGCTTTGCATTTTTTAACTAGCAGTTATTTTCTTCTTTTTATACAATAGTTTAACTGTTCCTGCCTGGTTTCCTGTAGCAGCTGCCCCAGCAACTTCTCTGAATGCCAAGCCTGATTCAAAACAGAGCCAAAGAAGTGGTTTCTGCTTCTTCTTCCTTCTCCTTTATTTTTTTAAATTTATCTTCTTAGCTGTTCCAAAGGCATTTAACTTCCATTTACATACATTTGAGCAAGAGAACATGATGTTCCAGTTTGCTCACTTCCCACATATGAAAAAATAAGGAAGCATTTGTCTTTGCAGATTGTTTGCTTTTCTTCATACTAGATGCAAGGAAAATGTAATACACCCACAAGCATATGCACAGACACCGTCACCTTGGAGATCCAGTATTGTAAGTGGGAGAGCAATCATGTATTGAAATCCAGATAATACACTCGGCCAGGGCCACTCTGACATTTTAAGTGTACATATTTGATGTGACTTTTACTGTTAATTACACAGGCTTTATGAATTCCTCTATCACCTCCTTTTCACTGAAACAGGATGAAAGGAACCATATGGCCCTTTCACATCCTATAAGAGAGATTCAGATTGAAATAAACAGTGGCAAACTCACCCTTTGTTTTGCACCATTGTCCCTGTAAGGTTTTGAGCTAGCATGGAGCACACTAGCACTCCACTGCATCACCTATGTGTTCCCGCTTGTTTTCTCTTCAACTATCAAAAGGGAGAGCTTTATCACAAGAATAATTATAAAGTCACAACATTTAACTTCAGAGATAGGAGGTAAACAGGAGGGTCAGAAGCAGAGCTGAATGGGGTAAAGAGGCAGCAAAAGCAGCATGAGCAAAACTTGCTAGAGGTAACTGTTTACCTGAACGACCCCTACATGACATAGTCATAAACTTGGGGAAAACTGTCATAACCAGGAGGATTTCTTGCAAAGAAATCACTCTGTTTTCATCTATGAAAATAAATTCCTGCCACTTCCTAGGCCTGAGGTCAAATTACCCAAACAGCCCACTATTAAACGCTCTTGCTCTGCGAAAAAAGATAGCCACATGGCAGCAACCCTTTTAACAGTACTCCCCACCCTGTGCTAAATCCTGAAATGTTCCTAGATGGATGTTTGGGAGAATGCTTGTTGGCATAAGCTAAATATGTTCTAGGGATCTTTCCCAGCAATATAATCAGACAAATAGTAGCCTTCCAATGCCTGGAAACTGCCTTTCAGTCTTCAGTTAGAATCTACATAGGTTTTCTTTTACTTTGTCCATCACATGGGTGTAGCAAATGAATCAGGTCTATTGTACTCCTAGGGGTAACTGTAATTTTGCCTTATAGCTTACTTTATATCTATGCCAGTATAATGCTACACAAAGCTAGTGCAGTGCTACATGAAGAGGCTCAGTTCTTTCTGAAATAAGTTAAATATAGAACCAAAATAAGCAAAAACTGTGATATCCCTACATCATAATGACAGAGTATATGCTATTTGGTCTGAGCTGGTTAGCTGAGCCAAAAAAAACAGAACTAGGCCTGCAGTTCTGTGCCAGAAACTGACCTACTGTTTGTCCAAGGCCCTCCTCTGAACTCTGCAGATGTATTACCTCAGTAGGACCAAGGGAATCTCTGTCACTTGTACTGCTGTGTGTAGTATAGGCATTCTTTCTGACTTTTACAGCCCCAAATTTGCAGTCCAACCAGTATATGGAAGGTAAGCAGGGAAGAAATGTAGGTAGAGTTACACATATCTTCTTGTTTCCTAGATGTGTATATTATTCTGTTATGCTTCTTTCTTTCTTCCTTTCCTTCCTTCCTTCCTTCCTTCCTTCCTTCTTTTCTTTCTTTCTTTCCTTCTTTCTTTCTTTCTTTCTTTCTACAGGCTTTCTTTGTTAATAGGCTACAAGCTGCATCTCTAAAACTACAGCATTTTGGGAGGAAGAACAACATTTTCTCAGTGCAAAATGGGAAAATAAATTTTGCAAAATTGTTTTTCATCCAACTACACTCTACAAGAATGCAGGTGATTTTGAAAAATTTCCTCTCTCTTCAAAAATTGTACTTTTTGGTAATTTACTGATAATGTTTTACTTATAATAGCTCATTTGTAACATGATGATTAATTTCTTTCCAGCAAATATGTGGGAGGCATGATAGGAGTGAAAACTGGGATACAACTTGTTTTTTATCAAAATAATTTGATGCTTAAACTGCATTCAGAGAATTGATATATTCTTTTTTTGAAATACTAATTTCTGAGCAACTGTAAACAGATGTAGAGAACAAGTGATTGAAATGTAACATTAAAGCTCTTTCATTAGAGAAATAAAATTTTTATCAATCCTGTATATACATCATGCATAGGAAAAAAATAACAGTTTGTCTTATTTTTGCAGTGGCAACACCCACACACATATAATTAAGAAGTGATATTTGAGGTACAGATGTTTACAGAAATGCCCCATGTATGCTTACACTTTAGGTTCATCTAGAATTTTCCATCATATTATCAGGCTAGCCAAAAAAGTTTTAGTAAGTATTCAAGAGTTCACCTACTAACATTGATTTATTTTTAATCGTATTCTCTGTTCCAGTATTTAAACACACTCCTCTTTGGTTGATTAATTGATTGTTCTCATCCTTTAAAAGGCTTCTTGATCACAGAATCCCTAATTTCATTTTGGAATATGGTACTTTTAAATAGTCTCCTACTGCCTTACTCATAACACTGTATCTTTTTTGCCTAGTTGCCTTTCACAGACTAGTATATTAGACCCTTGTAAATTCACAGAAGATAGACTGAAAAACATTAAGCTGGATAATAATATAAAGGCTTGAGACTGTTTGAGATTTCTTTCCTAACTCTATGCTGCTGGTATCCACCTATAATATGGCTAGAACACTAAACATATAATGGTGTAAAGCAATAAATGCACCCCCCCCCCCCCATTTGGCCAAAATTATATTGCACAAAAATTCTTCTCATGCGCTTATAAGACGACTGTAATTTTTACATGTAATGTATTCAGAAATATTCAGACCTTTAGTGGTGGCATTTTTTTTAAGAAGTCGTCTTTTGTTTATTTATCAAGAGATATGTTAGAAATACAGGACACAGAGCAGGAAGAAGTCTTAGAGACTATTGAGTTCACACATCTAACCTTGAAAGGAAAACACATTATTTAATTAAATGTCTATATATGTATTTATGATAAAACAACAACAAAACGTGTATATAATATAGGAAATTAGTCTGAGCCCTGCCTATTTTATTTCATTTAAAAGCATGTCCTGAAAGTTTTATATATAATAAGAGAGGGAACTTGGAACTAATTAGTTCAGGTACTACAATTAACTTAATTATCTTCTACGATTGTTAGGTAGTCATACTAGCTTTATTAAATTTGACATTAGAAGATGTCGTTTTCAAGGTTTTAAAATGTTTTGCATCCTGAAAATGTTATTAAGGACACATTTTGAGACAAGGGTAATTTGTTATAATTTGTTACATTTAAACTAAAGGATTGATAAACTCAGAGGACTAAGTGCTTTTTTGCGTCTATGTAGTTTGTCACACCTGACGGGTGAAAGTTCAGAAGTAGAGTTGCCCTCTTTCTCTTTTTAGGAAAGAAGTAAGGTCAACAGAGATTGAAGGGTAGGAACAGAGGAGCGTAAAACAAGCAGCACTGAGCACATCAGAAGTCTTTCAGTTCAAAGCTGGAGCAATTGTCCATCCTTCCCTCATTGTATAGACATGGCATTCAGGTGTCTCCCAAGTAATTTCGATGCCATGATTTTTCTAACAGACTTTGTTCCAGAAAGTGGTCTAATTTATTCTTTTGCTATATTATGATTGGAAAGTAAGTTCCATCTTTGTGTAATTCAGCACTGAGGAGAGCTGTAACCTAAATTATATGTGATAATGTACATTATTAAACTGGTGTTAAGGTCATTGGTCAAGGGTGTATGGAAACCCAGTAAAAACTCCAAGGGACAATTTACCACCAGGAGAAACTCCAATCTATAATTTATGTTGTAGTATTACCTTCATCACTCTCCAACATCTTCTGTGCTTTCAAATTTGCACATAGAATACAGAGTTTATTGATTCAGAACTCAACAGCCGTACATAAATAATTAATGCAGATAAAATAAGAGCAACATAATGAAAACAAATTTAACATTAAGAACAGTCTTTTGTCTGTAATATACAATACATTCTTTTCACTTAGAGTGACATACTGAGTCCTAGAAACATATATTGTATGTTATAGGAAAGAATCGACTTCATGGCATTGTAGGTGTGTAATTAGTGATGAAAGCATTTGGATGAAGAGAGTTTATTTTCTAACTGAAATATCATTAAAGGATATGCCAAGTCAAAATAGAAAATTACATGGATGAGATTACTCAACAGTCAAATTATACTTCTACTTTTCGTTTGCTGAATACCTTAAATATAGAACTTTCACAGAAGATGAGATGGAACTTCTTATAATTTTCTACTCATATTCACTTCCTTTTTTCTCTGATTTGTTTATTGCCTTCACTACTCTGGATCACATTGTTTAAAAGTGCTGTGACTTAACTGATTGGTTCTGAAACATACATCAGTAGAGGCAATTTCAAGTAATTGAGAGGAAAGTGGCCTTTTGCCAGGATTTTTTTTTTTTTTTCATGTTAAGAAGATGAACTTTGGGTGGATATTTCCACCAGAATTTTCTCCCGTCAGAAGAAAGCATTAGCTGACTTCTAAAAAATTACTGTCTCAATATCTTTAGGAATGTAGGCATACTACACAGAAACTCCCACAAAGATTTCAAGAAAAAAGTTAGAATTCTGATAAAATTTGAGCATTTGCTTATCTTACATTAGTAGAATAATTACAGTGATTTCTGGAGGAATTAATGTATGTTCCAAAGCATTTACCTGATCAGGACTATTTTTTTTTTGTTTGGTTTAATTTATTTTGTCTTTTGCCACTCAGCCTATTTTGCAATGTCTTAAATCTAGAAATTATTTCAAATGAACACATAAATACAGATTTAACGTATGACAGAATTTGTTATTCAGCACAATTGAAACTGCCTGTTCACAGGTCTGGTTCCCCTCCTTTTTCCTGAGCCTGGTTCTTCTTTTGGTGCAGATCTGTAAAAAGAACTTCAATAGAAAAAATATTTTTAACAAAAATCATTTTTTTTCACTTTGAGAAAGTGATTTTTGAAATTAATTCTGAATAATAATGGTATATTAAAAATAATTTCATTCTTTGTCACTTTTACTGATTTAACCTGTTCTATCACTTTTTATACAAAAAACCCGTAATGCTGGAAAATAGAGAAAACTGAAGTATAACAAATAAGAGTTTTCTATTTGATATTTCTGTACAAACTTCATTCTTGAGGTACAGGCAATGAACCCTCCTTGTTTAACAAATGCATCCTGGTTTTATATGCTTTTAAATTAAAATGACTTTTACTCATTTTAACCTAAGGCATATTTTTTACTGTTTTGTACTGTGGTCTAGGTCTAACAAAGCACTTAGAAGCATAATGTATCATTTAGTTGCAACAGAAGATAAAAGTCTAGAAAGCAGTGCAAGAAAACAGCTGTTTATGGTATTTCTTGTTGTCTGGGTTAAATATCACAGTGCCCCAAGCATCAGTTGTTCCGAATGCTCAATGCTTACATCAGCATTGTAAATTATCATAGATCTCACAGAGTAAATTTTAGGTATTGCTGGCTGTTGCAGCATCAGGTCCCCTAGTGGAGCTGGGCCTACTTGACTAACCTGGCCAACAGTGACTTCTTGTGAAAGAAACATATTCCCTGTCAGGGAACTGCAAAGGTCCTTTTGATTCCAATGATGGCACTCCTGAGGGAACGATAGCTTTCAGGTTCAAGCCAATTAACAGTCTGCTGCTACACTCAAATTACTTTGGTGCAAGAGCAAACAGACAACTGACTTCCAGAATATACAACTGTTAAAAATACTCTAAGAGTTCTGATAGGTGGAAGCAGGATATTCCCTTCATAGTATACTACGCAGGCATGCTCTATAATATAGACATAACAACTTTAATAATTTTATTTAAAAAATTATGTAGGATTAAAGGAGGAAACAAAGGATTCATACTGCTGCAAGAGTAAACCAAAATCCACTAGGTCAGGCTTTATACTTGTGTCAAACATAATCATTCTATTCTATTAACATTCATTTTAAACTAGTTGAATTTCAAAGATTTCTAAAAATATTTTTGTTTCTTAAGACAAACAGAAAGACATAAATAAAATGAATATTTATCCCTCAGAAATGACACTGCAATTTTAATAAACTAAACCTGTATTGAATATATACCTATAAACACATTAATATTACATAACTGTATTACATGCACAGATGCACATGTGCAAATATAGTAATTTCTTTCAAGAATTTTAGTTAAATTTTTGGGGGTTTCAAACAGTGCTATAAATATTTGAAAAAAATGCTAAGAAAACAGGTCAGGTTTTAAATAGTGCCAGAAATTACAACTGTGGGGCCAGCTGATCAAATTTAATTTGCTTTTTTTCAAAACAAAGACTGGCATTCATTTAATTTAATTGTTGGACTGTAACACTTTGCCAATACTGAGGATGATATTCAAATAACCAAGCATAGGCATGTTCACTGTAGCTAGTCACACTAGTCTTCCTTTATAGTCAGTGGAAAAAAATAGTTGGGGAGGTAAGGGAAGGAGGAGAAGCTCTTAAAGTATTAGTCACCTGATCTATTCACAGTGCTTAAGCTGAGATAAAAGGAAATTTACCTCAGAAGTGATGTGTTTCCCTCCATTGTGTGGAACTATGAGGACAGGGAAATCATCGAATTTAGATCAATGAGGTGGATATGTTTGATATTCAGTCTTCCTCTGAAAAGGTCAGGAGGAAAAAAAAAAAAAACGCCCTATGTATAAAAACATATAAGAAAGAGAAATTATCATACCTACCATCTAAGTTGGCAACACATGCTTATTTTAGATTTACATGCTACAGCTTAGGCACTTGCATTAGGGAAGGTCAATCTCATCCATGGTGTGGTAGGTTGACCATGGCTGGGTGCCAGGTGCCCACCAAAGCCACTCTATCGCTCCCCCTCCTCAGATGGACAGGGGAGAGAAAACATAACAAAAGGCTTGTGGGTCAAGATAAGAACAGTTTAATAAAGTGAAAGCAAAGGTCGCGTGTGAAAGCAAAGAAAAACAAATGATGTTATTCTCTACTTCCCATCAGCAGGTGATGTCCGGCCACTTCCTGGGAAGCAGGGCTTCAGTACGCGTAGTGGTTGCTCTGGGAGACAAAAATGCCCCCCCTTCCATTTCCCTTTACTTAGCTTTTATAGTTGAGCAGATGTCATATGGTATGGAGTATCTGATTAGTTTAGGTCAGCTGTCCTGGCTATGTCCCCTCCCAAGATCTTGCCCAGCCCCAGCCTGCTGTTGAGGGGGGCGAAAATGTTGGAGAGACAGCCTTGATGCTGTGCCAGCGCTGCTCAGCAGTAGCCAAAACACTGGTGTGTTATCAACACCTTTCTAGCTACCAATGCAGAGCACACCACTACAAGGGCTGCTATGGGAAGAATTAACTCCATCTCAGCCAGACCTAATACACATGATTACAATAAAGTATTAATTATTCATCCACCCACGTGATCAACCAAGTGATAAGCTGTTTCTAGTAGCCAGGGTTTTTTTATCCACATCTTTTAAAGGTATTGCATAGTTTGATGTAAGAAATGTAGACCAAATTCCTTGAGTGTACTCATGGAAGCTAGTGCTTTTCTGAAGCTCTATCTTTTTACCACCATAACGTGATTTCAGCATTGTTCAGTGGCTGAGGTGAGGCCTCTTTAGAATTGTCTCAGTTATACTGTTGTCTTTTACAGCTTCATCAAAGATTCCTCTTTTCTAAGACTTCTCTCAACAGTGTGAGATTTTTACTGTTGAGAAAAGAGTATTGTAATCTTCTAAGGGTGCTTGCCCACTATCAAAAAAAAAAACCAATTCTTTCTTGTTGTTTGGTATTGAGCAGCTTCTGAGTTTGCATACATTTACAGTGACTCAGGGGAAGGTGGGTGATATGAAAGCAAGTTTCTGTGGAGTAGATAGCTTGTTCTGAGATAATCACCCTAAGTATTCTTTACACAGATATGGGCAGAAATATGCAGTTTTAAGACATAGCTCATCTAATCTGAAGTAGACATCTGAAAATGTCATGAACTATGTCATGAAGTGTCCATCCATCCACTGTTGATAAAGACCTAGCCAGCTCATGCAGATGTTTTCATCACAGATGTCTAAATTTGTGAGCTGTTTCTGTGAAGCTTATAAGTAAAATAAATAAATAAATGAATCTTTAAAATGATGTTTCTTTTTCATTTCCACATATACAATAAAAAACTATTATTGTCCTCGAAACTTCCATTCAGCTAGATTTCTAGAAAAATGTTAACCTGTTTCATCTCCAACAAACAACACAAGACCAGTTAGTGTATAGGGCGCCGTATTAAACACACCAATAGATCTTTTGCACAACTTAATATTGGAAAGGCAGGCAGTCATTCTTGGACTGGATCCCATCACTTCCCACCGTAATTATAAATGAAAATCTGTACTAGGAGTATTATGGTTTTTTAGCTTAAAGTAAGCATCACACTAAACATATTTAGGTGAATCTCATTTCAATAATATTTCTCATTCTTCAGTTTACTCCAGCCTTGCAGCTATAACTCTTCTCTTTGTACCAAGATTTCTTTGCGCAAAGATTCACTTTGTACCAAGATTCACTTTGTACCAAGATTTCAGCTGCTGCTTTCATTTTTCATTTGGCTTCTTCTTATCATCCCAAAGTTTCATTACTTTTATTTATGTAGTAATTGCAGTACCTCAAGCACATATGCTTTGATTTGTTATTAACTTTATCTTTTTAGCCTGACTTTCTCCAAATTAGCAGGTCTCAGCACTGCTGGCACTGAGCAGCTGAAATAAACAAAAGAGCTCTGTGAATGGGTTTTCCGTGGTCTGCTAACATGTGGCAGCTCATCTTCACTCTTCCAACCTTCAAGACATGCAGCTTATACTGTCAAATATAAATTAAGCTCAGTATTAAGTGTTCATTGTTTCAAAATAACAAATGATAACATACTCTGAGAATGTTTGCGGGTAGGGATTTGCTTTGATCTATTTTGCCCAAATGAAGGGAAAAAAAAAAAACAAAAAACAACAGCAACCTTGTTCTGAAGTGAAACTAAGAAAAGCATCCAGCATAGATCACTTTTAGGTATCCTTCATCTAATGCTTCTCACTATTGCACAAGGGACTGTAAGGTAGAGAAAAGGAAGGTCAGAGAATACCCATCCCACAATCTTTTATTTCTCAATAACCTATAGTGGAGGGTTCAGGTTAAGGATTTTTCAGTGGCTAGAATGGTTTATAAAAGCATTATGTTCAAATCACAGGGTTGTCACCTGCCATGTTATGGCAAACTCCAGCTATGAGAAATTCACACTTGCTACATGATGATACTGAAGAAAAACCCTTTACGTAACAGGAAAAAAAATGCACCTATATATTTTGATGGATGAAAACCAGGACTTTACAGTAAGCCAAGAAAAGTTCTTGGGGCATTAGGACATCAAATACGAAGAGAAGTTTTAGTAAAACCAGGGCACACAGTCCCCTGTGACGTATTTAAAACATTACTGTAACTTTAGAATAGATGGGTAATTTTATGACATGCAACACAGTTTAGTGACCACAGATACATAACACATTTTATGTTACAACTAGGAAGCATAATGAAAAGTCACTTTATTTTTTTTTTCCCCTGCTACTTAATAACAGGATTACTTGAAATGAAAAAAGATTGTGCAGTAATACAAGAATTATTAGTAGACTAACTAATATACAGCTCATAAGAAAAAAAATATTTTGGCTTTCTCAAATTCATATGCTTCCAAAACCTTGGTATTGCTTCTATTTTTTTTTTTTTCCCCAGCTATTTCATTAATAGGTTTAAAGAAAAAAGAAAGGAAAAATTGAAGGCCTGATTTTCATTTCCTTTGGTAAATTTTCTGTTGAATGCAATGGGAGCTTTAGCTAGAAAGGAATAATAAAATCAAGACCTCATTGTCTATAGATTAACATGTCTTCATTTTAATAGATACAGAAACATTTATTATCTGACATGTGCCATAAAAACCTGAAGCAGTTATGCTGCATTACAGTGTGTCACTGAAGGTTTGTAAAGAAATGTCTCACTAATGCCAGATGCAGTTCCTGTGCTCACCTCCCCAAAAGACACTGTTCAAATTGCTTCAAATTCAAGTATCTGTATCATTATATTAATCACCTGATACAAAAATAAACACATTGATATATATCTCCATGTATTTACATGGAGCCCCCAGAAAAACATGAAATAATAAAGATTACATTTTCTCTTTACATTCATTGCCCAAGTATTTCTTTAAGGACTAAGTGTGAAGTCCAGCACAAGAGACCATGCTGAGAAGAAATAAAGCTCTGTTCGCCCCCTCTCTGCAGTGGCAGGGCCCCGGCAGGGCCAGGAGCAGGTCTCTCCTAGAGGGCCAGGGTGGTCTTGGCTGGTTGGAGCCGGTTGGAGCCGGTTGGAGCCGGTTGGAACCGGTTCCCCCGCCCCACACTCACATGACTGTTGCTGCCCAGCAGAAGCTGCCGCTGGCTCAGGGAGTGCTGTTGGCCGGCTGTGGGCAATGGACTGACAGACCTGGGCTGGGGGGAACAACAGCCCTTTGTGTACTGGGGCACGAGGGAAACCTGCTGCCTCCCCCGTGGGCCCCCCAGAAGGAGACAATGGGAGAGAAATGCACCCCCAGAGTCCTGAGTGGGACCCCTGCTCAAGGGGGCTGCAGCTGCTGCAGGCACCCCGCTCCCCTCTGTAGGGTCTGTCAGGCACTGGTGAGGGAGTTATGGTCACACCTCCAAGCCCAGTGTCCTTGAGGACGATAACATCGGCAACCTTCAGGCCCAGAGGGAGTATTTTTTGGACCATTTTTGAGGACCATTTGTGTATTTTATCTGCATTATTAGTGTGATTTCTCTATATTGACAGTTTAGACTATTAGATGGTTAAAACATTAACTGGACTAACAGCAAACCCATAGCTCCATATATGTCTGTATGGACTGTTCCCTTTCACCCACAGCAAGAGTCTGAGGCAGCCACTGTGCCGCTTCTGCTTAGTGGTACATCCCCACAGCATCATGTTTCCTCCTGCACCCACCATGCAGACACAGACTTCAGTCATTTCTCTCCTGTATTCTCCTCTGCTGCTGTGGGTCCCTGTTAATCCTACAGAGTCATAGAAGCACAGAAAGACCCCATAGCTCCACAGGAAAATTCATCCTCCCTAACTTTGGATGTTAGTCCCTGTCCCTTTTAAGTCATAAAATGTAGGTTTAAAATGACCATTTCTGATGTAAAGGTCTATACAAATGTCTAAAGTTGATTAACTCAATGCTTGCAGTTTTGTCAAAGCTAGTCACCTAGGTTTCTACAGCCAATGGAAAGAGGCAGATACATTTCAAAGGGAAATTACCTATACAGTCATCTCAGGACTGAATCAAATTGCCACCAGGTAGTCCTACCAGCCTATATTGACTCACCTAAAAGAGACACCAGCATTTGCTAATGCTAAATTTAGATAATATAAATCCTACTGTATGCCTGTGTTTAGAAAGCTGCTAGAAGTTCACAGTAGTCACTAAGGTGTGTAATTATTTCTGCATTGACAAGTGTGAGAGTTGTTTCCTTCTCTCGGCTTCTCCAGAGATGGACAAGAAGGAACTGGGAGTCCGTGTCAATAGTTCTAAACAAGAAGGAAGAGGATATTTGTCCTAAATAGGCTCATATCTCAGACCATATGGAAAGCATTATAGGAGACAGGTGAACTGAACTCCAAAAATGAAAATAAGAAGCAGTAAGCTCATGAGAATTGAAGGAATATGTCAAGAATGGGTAAAAAGGGAACACATGGTAAAGAACTGACAGGAGACAGAATCAGTAGGTTAGGCAACAAAGTTAATGTAAAGGAAAAAGAGGAACATACCTGGAAAATGGGTCCTGCACTTTGGTCACAACAACCCCATGCAACGCTACAGGCTTGGGGAAGAGTGGCTGGAAAGCTGCCTGGCGGAAAAGGACCTGGGGGTGCTGGCTGACAGCTGGCTGAATATGAGCCAGCAGTGTGCCTGGGTGGCCAAGAAGGCCAACAGCATCCTGGCCTCCATCAGAAATAGTGCGGCCAGCAGGAGCAGGGAAGTGATTGTTCCCCTGTACTTGGCACTGGTGAGGCCGCACCTCGAGTCCTGTGTTCAGTTTTGGGCCCCTCACTGCAAGAAAGACATTGAGGTGCTGGAGCGTGTCCAGAGAAGGGCAACTGAGCTGGTGAGGGGCCTGGAACACAAGTCTGATGAGGAGTGGCTGAGGGAACTGGGGTTGTTTAGCCTGGAGAAAAGGAGGCTGAGGGGAGACCTTATCGCTCTCTACAACTACCTGAAAGGAGGTTGTAGTGAGGTGGGTACTGGTCTATTCTATCAAGTAACTAGTGATAGGACAAGAGGAAATGGCCTCAGGTTGTGGCAGGGGAGGTTTAGGTTGGATATTTCTTTACTGAAAGGGTTGTCAGACATTGGAACAGGCTGCCCAGGGAAGTGGTTGAGTCACCATCCCTGGAGGTATGAAAAAGTGCGCAGACAGGGCACTTCAGAACATAGTTTAGTGGGCATGGTTGATGGTTGGACTCGACGATCTTAAAAGTCTTTTCCAACCTAAATGATTCTATGATTCTATAAAAAAAAGGATGTCATGAAACATGTAGAACACACAGAGTGAATGTTTAATGGATTGATTTCATGGTCTATTTGTGCCTAAAATCTTAGTGTAAAACTGTTGTACTTGATTTCTGCAATTCTTTACATTTTCTTGTGTAGACATTTTCAAGTGTAGACCAGATCCAAATAACTAAACCTGTGTTGTGTCGTGTCGTGTTTGACCCATCATGTTTCTATAGTTTACATCCTAATCACTCTAAAGCTCCCTCTTGTGCAGGTTTCTAGAAATGTGTTTGACCTTTAATTAAATACTTTTTCTCAAGGCAACTGAGTTTTGTGAGTCTCTTGAGTACTTCCTTCAGACAGATTCCATCGAATAGTATTTGTATGAAAAAAACCACCAAACTAAACTAAAATACAGATTTTCTCTTTCTTAGACTGTAGGAAATACTTTTATTTTTCAACTCCTGTGAGGAAAACCATTTTTGTTTCCCTTTAGTAGTTATTTTCTCACTTTTAGCAATACTTACTCCTGGGTTTCTTTAAATATTTCATGTTATTATGCCACATATAAATATTTATTTAGCTGTTTTCTGTTATCTTTTCTCATATGGTCTCAAATAGCTAACTATATCCAAGTATTTTACCTTTAGATCCTTTTATTTCCTTTTTACAAATTGTCTTTCTGCTCGTTTCTCTAAAACATTTTTCCTCATTCAAATCTTGCCCTTGTTCCATTTCAAATACTAAATTCTATCTTTCATCCTCAGACTAATTTCTGTCATCTCCTTAGAGTGTGTGGCTGTGTTACAGTTTGTTGCTTTCATATTATTCTGTTTTAAATCTTCAGGCCTTGCATTCAGTTGAATATTACAACTAGAGCTTTGTGATATTCAGTTCACATGCATACCATTTGGTTTTATTTTCATTCTCCTATGTTTTCATGCTTTATGTTTTACAAATCCCAAATGTAAATTTAAACACAGATGAAAATCACTAAGTTTTTCACAGTTTTCCATAAAATTATAAAGCAATCTTCTTTTTCAAAATCTGAGAGTACTTTTTAACAGCTTAGTTTTAATTCTATGTTTGTGGTGAAGTCATCTCCTACTAGGCTTTGTCCCTGATGTCAAATAAAAACAAAAGCTAAACACCACTTTATAACAAGGAACTTCTATAATCCGGGAGAAAGAACCCTTCAGGTCCTATAGATATTCTCTAATGACTTGCAAGTGTTTTGATTTTTCTAATGGTGGTAAGACAAGTCAGGAGAATGTATGTGTAATCCTGCTTTATCACCAAAGGAATTATCAAGAAGTGATACTTCATGAAAAATATAGAAATTACATTATAGTATGATCCCAGGCAACAAAAGCTGGTATTTAAATGTGTATGTTTTATGATACAGTGGAGGCTCAATTCAATTACTTGAACATAGCCCACAAGAGCCATCTTAGATGCTGCAGATTATATTAGACATTTATATAGAACTAATATATATGACAGATATATGGTACCTGATGGAAAGTGTTGCTATTCTAGGGCATCTAAAGGCCAAGCAAGATGCTCTAGGATATCTCAAATGGTAATATTTGTTTATGTTTAGAAAATTGAAACAAGCTTTAGGATGGGATTCAATATCTGACTGCAGGCAGTTTATAATGCCTATATCTAAACTCATCAGAAAAATGTAAATATAAACTTTTCAAAAAATAGAGGCCTGTTCACTACTGTTAAAACCTGTAGTGCATTTTAAAGTTCCAGGAATGTTTCATATTTGATTTTAAATGTTTTATATTAATTTTTGTAGTACAGTTTATGTTAATACTGTCTTTAGATGAAAAACAAAGATAACACAACAGGAAGTGGAGAAATTAAAAAACAGGGCAAACAGTCACCAAAGATTTTAGTAACAGTGTCTGAACTGCATGTGTTTTAAGAAAAGGAAATGAATAAAGAAAAGGAAATGAGAAATGAAACACATACTGTACATAGTTGCAAAAATTGATGATACTGTTATAAAAAAAACAGCAACTTTTTTTTTTTTGGTCAGGGAAATACATGCATATTTTGGCTGGAAATCCTGAAAAAAATATGTACAAGATTTTCAATATGATAGAACAATCTAGTAAAAAAAAAAAGCCAACAACAAAGTTTAAATTAATTATAACTTCCAAACAGCACTAGGCTTCTCGTTGCTTATCTTGATTATCATTTTAGTGATGTGTGGGAGGTAATCATCTAGTAGATGGAACAAGAGGCAGATATGCCAATCAGCACTCACTATGATCTTCCTACAGACTCTTCCTATCCAGCTTTAGATGCCTAACAGTTAGGAAAATGCTGTTCTAAACTAGGATTATAAACTGTCTGTTGATTATATACATAAAAGTGCAGAGAGCAACTCAGACAACTTAAATTCATAATACTTGACAATGGTACTTCTTCTGCAAGTACTTGTAAGTATTTCTCTCTGTTATCTTATAGGAAACTTGGGTGCTTAGCTTGCGCTGCTGCTAATATAACTTTTAGGCAGCTAAATTTCAGTGAGGTTGTGAGCCAAGAACCTAAATATCTGTTTCTTAACACATCCAGAAGACCCTCAGTCTTGAAAGATAACAGAAGGTAGAAGCCTAGTTCAACCAATATCCTACTTGGGCATTTCTCTTTCTAATGTATCGGAAATGGTCAGAGGACCTTTATTGAACTGGGAGCAAAAAAAGGTATCACTAGAAGGATAATGGGATACTGGTTCATTTTGAATAAAGTCATTAAATTATCACTGAGCCGGAAAGAGAGGAGAGAAAGCTAAGGAAACTAGGCTCTTGAGTCTCCTGGTTTGGAAAGTAGATAATTTGGGTTCTAGTTCTTCACCTAGTAAATGTTTACAATAACATACTTAAATATTAAGACTACTAACAGCAAAATATTTCTACCAGCTACAGATATATAGTTGTGTCATGTAGATCACTTCAACAAAAAGGATCAAGTGCCCTACTATATGGTGGCAGCACTCTGGAGGTTAGCGCACTCACACGCACAGATATGACAGATATATTTAAGCAAAGAATTTAATATAGAAGTCTGGTGTTTGGGTGAAAACATCTAATCTTGGAGCTGTCAAATGGTTTTAGGGTGTAATTTCTCTGAGGTATCAGCAATGTGGACACTTCTGTGAGGGAGACATCCCAAGTCCTTCTTACAGCCAATTCAAAGAAATGGGCATTCCAAAAGCACACTTTAGCTTGTCCTAAGGTAGATATCCTTATTTAGTAAGATCAATAAATATGCTAGCTCCTCTTATTGATTGTAAGTGAAGCTTAAGTGATTGGTTTGGATGTAGGCCTTTATTTTTCATCAGATGAACACCATCCTAACATGTCAAGTAAATGACAATGCTCATAACCACACCATTACATCCAGACCAGCACTCTTCAGACTTCTTACCAGTCAGGCTTAGTTTAGTCTAAGAACTGCGTAGTGTATGAGCCATAAGCACACCTATACTGGCCTATTGAAATTATAATCACGGAAAAGTGCACTGCTGCAAGTACGTCAGGTACATGCTAAAAGTTAGCAATCAATCTAGGCAAATTAAAGCTTTTCTGAAAGAATTAAAAATATAGCCTGTCTACTATTGTAGTCATAGGGTAATCTTTATTTGTTCTTTCTTCCAAAATTATTTTGATATACTCAGAGCGTAGCCCAGCAAGTAGTATTTTTCACGTTACCGATAAAAGGACTTGGACTTTTCATTGACTTGGCAGAGCAGGGTCACAGGACTTTTCTGGGGTTCCTTTAGACTCAGCTGAATTTTGCTTGTTCTACAAGTGAAGTCTTAATTATACTGTTAAGATATGAATTAGACTAATAATAGTCTCTTGATGAAATAATGAAACAGAATTTGTTACATTAGGCAATGTAGAGACACAGAATAAAAATATTCCTGGCCTGAGAGAATTTAAAATGTAAGTGTAAAACATGAGATAACAGATGGTCATAGACAGGCAGATGTGCAAAACCAAGAAAACAATGATACAACATGATTGATTTTGGCATATCTGCTGTTATTAAGGTTTTTAAATTCATCATGGACAAGAAGAATTTAGGAAAAAAAAAAAAGATCATAAGAGAGCTTTTTAGATATTTATAGGACAATAGTTCCAAACAGAACCTACACAGAAAGGCATAAATGTTAGCTGAAAATATAACATGGCTGATAGAAGCTGGTTACTAAACTGAAAAGAGGTAAAAACACTATCTGTGAAATGAAAAATGTGACATAATCAATTTATGCCTTTGTTTTCTACAAAATTTACATCTAGATGTAAAAAAATAGTGTCTTGATTATGTAATGTTTTTGTAGTTAGGAAAGTTTGTGCCTGTCAATATAAGAAGTATCATCACAGAATTATTATGGTGGCTATGCTACGCTTGAGATAGTCTGGAAAGGATATTGTTTCTGTCAGGGTGGGGGGATGATGACTATTCTTGTAAGTAACTATGGAAGAACAGTGGAGTTCTTCCTGTAAGGAAAACAGAAACAGCAGTAGGAATGGAGCTGAGTATGTAGATTTTGAGCTCATGTCTATAATCTCATTCCAGTGACTTTGGTTGCTTTTTCTAAGCCACTGGAAAGTAGACCACAGGATCACACAGTTCTAGTTTGTTGCCTTTGATTGTTCCATCATGGATTTAAAATTTCAACAATGACTGGGAAATGGAAACAATTAAATAGGAATATGTAACATATTCATGACATTTGCTTTATCACTCAAATAGCTGAGTCTAACCTGAGTACTGCTTAATCTCACTTTTATTACAAAAATTGGCAACAAAATAATAAATAATTTAAAATGGCACTAACCATAATAGATTTGTGCACCAGTAATATGACACTGGTTTAGAGGTTATATTTTATATTACAAAGATTTTTCATACAGGTCAATTAGAGTTTTATTATTTTTATACATATACAAGTGCTTCTAATTTATAAGATTGAAAGTGTCATTTCATAAATGAGAATTGTGTAAATATACTAACATGTCAATATTACAAACTTGATTGTAATACCTTGTGAATACTTATAATGTCAGAAGAGTTATAACTGTGCTATCATTTCTGCTTATAAGCATAATAAGTCGCCGAGGCGAGCAGCTCTGGTGCCGGCAGGATCTGCAGCAGAGCGCTACAGCGTGGTGCACAGGGGGTTTCCTAAACTGTGGGAATCTCTGGGGAACAGAGAGACCCGCTGGGAGCCTGCAGTTCGTGTCACAGCAGCTGATGAGACCTGGACAGGGCCAGGAGCAATGTTGACCAAGTCCCTTCCACACATATAAAAGAAGGCCTTAGGGAGTGCTAGCGGCCAGGGTGGGCAAACAGGGCATAGTGCATCAGTTTGAGTGGAAGGGCATAGAGGAAGGGCACTGAAGCTCTGCCAGCTCGACCAGGGAACAATGTTATCCACCAGGCAGAAAGCCATGTCCGCTCTAAGCTCTGCACCTGCCACAACTGACACAGCTTCCCAGACAGAGCTCTGGTGGGAACACGCTTCCACCCCAGTGCCAGGCTGCAGGCTGTGCCCTGCTCTTATACCAGTACTGGACAGCAGTGGTGAGCACACCTGTGGGAGGTGCGCCCAGGTAGAGGAACTCCTCTGCTTAGTGACAGAGCTCTGGGAGGAGGTGAGTATGTTGAAGAGTATCACGGAGCCAGAAAGAGATAGACTACTGGAATCACACCCTACCTTCCCTGGGACAGGCCTGTCAGGCAGACAGGATGCATGATATGGAGGATTCTTTATCCTCTCTCCACCTGGCTCAATGTGGTGACTGAAGGGATAGGGAGCAATGGCAACAAGTTCCTGCCCAGCGCAGCAGGTGCATCTCCTCTGAGACTACCCCACCTTCCTGGGTGCCCTTGCATAATAGGTACAAGGGTCTGGAAGTGGAACCGAACAATGACGAGGATGATGGTTCATCTAGCTTGGAGGTGTCGCTGAGGTTAAGTCGGCCTACACCCTGTATCAAAACCACTTTCATAAAGAAAAAAAGATGGGTCATTGTCATAGGAGACTCTCCTGATAAGAAGAAGGCCCAATATGCAGACTGGACCTACTTCTTAGGGAAGTCTGCTGCCTCCCTGGGGCCAGGGCTAAAGATGTGAAGACAAAACTTCCTACCCTGGTACAGCCCTGGGATTAGTATCCATTATTGATTTTTCAGGTAGGCAACAATGAAGTTGCAACTAAAAGTCCAAGGGCAATCAAGAGAGACTTCAGGGCCTTGGGACAACAGGTTAAGGGATCAGGAACACAAGTAGTGTTCTCCTCTATCCTTCCAGTTGCAGGGAATGATGAGGGAAGAAAAAGGAACAGCTAGCAGATCAATACCTGGCTCCAAGCCTGGTGTCACTGGCAGAATTTTGGTTTTTTTGATCATGGGTAGGTTTACAGGCCTGCTGGCAATAGATGGGGTACACCTGTCTCAAAGAGGGAAAAGGATCTTTACACAGGAGTTAGCAGGGCTCACTGAAAGAGCTTTAAACTAGATTTGAAGGGGAAATGTGGGATACTTGGAAAGTAATGGGCACATAGTGAACAATCCAGACTCGATAGAATTGATCAATTTGTGAGCCAAGGATGTTTTGTAGGCAGCAGGCTTCAAGGATGCTTTGCTTGTGGACACATATTTACCTAACAGTAGTAAGAGCATTCCAGATGCGTTTAGAAGGCCTTGAACAGAATAAACAAGAAGACAAAAAAAGAAAGATGCCAATTAGAAGAACACAGGTGCGCATTCCACGATAAAGGGAACTTGGCACAAAGAACCTCAATTCGGCAGCTTATCTTGACCAATTAGACTGAGACAAGTTTCGCATGTTTTAGTTAATACAACCAATTATGCCTTATGTTTATGCGCGTGTACAGTGTTGATATAACCAATCATTAGGTGTAACTAGGCGCGTGGACAGCACATGCTAACCAATCTCTAATTTGCTTATGCGTGAACAGTAACTAGAATGAACATATAAACCGAGCTATCTTGGCAATAAAGTGGCATCTGCTTGATCATATTGATTGTGTGCAGTGTCCGTGACTTCCGCGTCAACAGGGGAAAGGGATAAAACTAGGCTCTCTAGAGATAAGCCTGGGGGCAGCATGCTAATGTTTGAGGGTCAGTGTGCTAGCGAGCTCCTTCAGTCTGCTGGGTCAGTGGAGGTAGGGGATGGAGATCCGTGTAGCAGCAAAGACACAAGGGTTATTGATGTGTTAGAAACCACAGAAGCACCTGAGAATGGTCACATAGGAATTAGGGCTTCTCCCCCCCAAAATGTGGCGGGATCAATAGCCCAACTGAATTGCATCTACACCAATGCACACAGCATGGGCAACTAACAGGAGGAGCTGGAAGCCACTGTGCAGCTGCAAAACTATGATATAGTTACCATCATGGAAACATGATGGGATGACTCGCACAACTGGAGTGCTGCAATGGATGGCTATAAACTCTTCAGAAGGGATAGGCATGGAAGGAGAGGTGGTGGGGTAACCCTGTATGTTAGCAAGTGTCTTGACTGTCTAGAGCTTGACGAAGGTGATGATGGGGTTCAGTGTTTATGGGTAAGAATCAGGGGGAAGGCCAACAAGGCAGATATCATGGTGGGAGTCTGTTATAGACCACCCAACCAGGATGAAGAGGCACATGAAATATTCTATAAGCAGCTGGGAGAAGTCTCACAATTGCTAGCCCTTGTTCTCGTGGGGAACTTCAACTTGCCAGACATCTGCTGGAAGTACAGTACAGCAAAGAGGAAACAGTGCAGGAGGTTCCTGGAGTGTGTGGAAGATAACTTCCTGACACAGCTGGTGAGGGAGCCAACTAGGGAAGGCGCCCTGCTGGACCTGTTTGTGAACAGAGAAGGACTTGTGGGTGATGTGATGGTTGGAGGCCATCTTGGGCATAGCAATCATGAAACGACAGAATTTTTGATTCTTGGAGAAGTAAGGAGGAGGATTAGCAGAACTGCTACCTTGGACTTCTGGAGGGCAGACTTTGGCCTGTTTAGGAGACTGGTTGACAGAGTCCCTTGGGAGGCAGTCCTGAAGGGCAAAGGGGTCCAAGAAGGCTGGACATTCTTCAAGAAGGAAATCTTAAAGGAGCAGGAGGAGGAGCAGGCTGTCCCCATGTGCCCAAAGATGAGCTGGCAGGGAAGGAGACAGGCCTGGCTGAACAGACAGCTTTGGCTGGCACTCAGGAAAAAAAGAGAGTTTATGACCTTTGGAAGAAGGGGCAGGCAACTCAGGAAGACTACAAGGACATTGTGAGGTTACGCAGGGAGAAAATTAGAAGGGCCAAAGCCCAACTAGAACTTAACCTGGCTACTGCCATGAAAGAGAATAAAAAATGCTTTTATAAATACATGAGCAACAAAAGGAGGGCTAAAGAGAATCTCCATCATCTGTTGGATGCAGGGCGAAAACATAGTGACAAAGGTTGAGGAAAAGGCTGAGGTACTTAATGCCTTCTTTGCCTCAGTCTTTAATAGTAGGACTAGTTATTCTCTGGGTACCCAGCCCCCCGAGCTGGAAGACAGGGACAGGGAGCAGAATGAAGCCCCCATAATCCAAGGGGAAATGGTTAGTGACCTGCTACACCCCTGAGACACACACAAGTCTATGGGGCTGGATGGGATCCACCCAAGGGTACTGAGGGAGATGGTGGAAGTGCTCACCAAGCCACTTTCCATCAATCAGCAGTCCTGACTAACCAGGGAGGTCCCAGTTTACTGGAGGTTAGCAAATGTGACGCTGATCTACAAGATGGGCTGGAAGGAGGATCCGGGAAACTACAGGTCTGTCAGTCTGACCTCAGTGCCAGGGAAAGTTATGGAGCAGATCATCTTGAGTGCCATCACATGGCACGTACAGGACAAGGTGATCAGGCCCAGTCAGCATGGGTTTATGAAACTAACACCACATAGCCTTGTCAGGCAAAACAAAGGAGTAGGAGATTAGTGTTCTCCAGTCGTATCTCCAACCACAGGCATTGCATGCCCATTATCCAAAGCTGTATGGGAGGCTATTAACATTTACATTCAACATAAGGCCCCTTTTTTGTCTCTACTTTTTATTTATATAGATGCATTTAACTTTTAAACAACAGTCATCTTGACAACTCATGAATATCATATCATGCCCTGAAGGGCACCTATGAAATCATAAAGCTCTAGGTGTGCACATGCAATGGTGAAGCATGCTATAAAATTGTTATTTTTGCATTCCAGGGTCACGCATCCTTTGCTATGCTTCTACAATGAAAGTGGCCACATTATCATCAACAAACTCACAGGGGGTTGCATCATTAACCAGATAAAAGAGGTAACCATACAGATTGTCTGTTTTTATTATGACGATGCTGTTGGGAACATTGGATCACTGAAAAAAATCCCACAGAGAATTTTAAAACACTTAGGCAATTTTGGGTTTGTGGGGTTTTTCTTTATACACTTGGGCTGCAGAGGCAAGCCTTCACTCTGCCCGTGTTCCAAGCTGGGTAACTCGAAGCTTTCTGCTTCTGATGGAGGTACAGGTTTATATAATCTAACCCCCCCCCCCCCCCCCCCAACTGAAAACCCCAAACCCAAAAAACAGTTTTGACTCTATTCAAAATGCAAAACTTCATAGATTTCGCAAACATTGTATGCATCCTCCAGAGCCTTGTTTAGTTCAACAGTATTATAGGTATCCATGCACGTCTGTAGATTCAGTATCTCTGAAGGGTTTCAGCACAGGTGCAGTACAAGAAGAATAGCTTGCCATTTATCCTGACAGAAACCATGGGGAAAAGCCCATAAAGTGAATAAACTTTTACTTTGAGTGTACCAAAATAGGCTGTCGAGGTGTCAAAATTGTCAGGTATAACTTCAGGGTGCCCAGGAGGGTATTGTTTTATTTTGCTGCTGAATGACTAGAGGCTAGTAAAATTCTAGGAATGATCTTTTCATCAGGGGGTGTTTTTTAATATAAGCAGACTACTTTTGTTTTGCCACTAAAAAGAACATCACTGGGATTCAGCACTGTACGCATTTTGTTTCTAAAACCACTTCAAGCTCCCCATCTGATTTTGTTATAGTGGTCCATTCACACTGCTGCATAGATGTAATGTTAAAGCTCACACTTTTTAAATGCTCTAATGTGGTCCAGGGTAACATTTGGTACTGCTGTAACAAAACCACCTTTCAAGCTATTGAAAAGAGTTGGTGGCTATCTACATCCTCCCTGAGCAGCACAGGGGGATGGAGAATGGGGGGTTGCAGTCAGTTCATAATGGTTTGTCTCTGCTGCTCTTTCCTCCTCATGCTTTTCCTCTGCTCCAGTGTAGGGTCCCTCCTATGGAAGACAGTCCTTCAAGAACTGCTCCACCATGGTCTTCACCACGGGCTGCAGGGGAGTCTTTGCTCGTGCGCTGAAGCACCTCCTCCCCCTCCTTCACTGACCTTGGTGCCTGCATGGCTGTTTCTCACAACTTTTTCCCTCCCTCCTCTCTCTCAGGCACAATTTAACCTTTCTTAAATATGGTTTTCCCTAGTGTTTCTCACTCTTTTTTCCCCTTTCCTTCCACCTGTGTGGCATTTTTTGTCATTTCTTAAATACTTTTTCCCCAAGGTGCCACCACCTTGGCTGAGGGGCTCAACTGTGCCCTGCGGTGGGTCCATTGGAGCTGGCTGGAACCAGTTATGTCTTGCACAGGGCAGCCCCAGCCCTCCTCACAGAGACCATCCCTGTAGCCCTCCCACTACCAAAACCTGGGCACCTGTACCCAGTACAGCTATTGAGCAGAGAAGATCAATCATCTCTTTATCCTCCTCAGTGTTAGCCATCTGGAGGGGCAGGAGAGCTACAGTGCCTACTGAACACAAAATGGTACACGACCATACAAGCAGAGACCAGCGTAGGATACTAAAAGGGATCTATAGACTGATCTAGCTGCATGTTTTCATCACCTTCTTTCTCATAGAATCTATTACAAATCAGCACCATAAGCTCATTCCTGTATAAACTACAGGTATCCCTCAAAGTTTTCACTTCCTGTTGACAGTAGTAACTTGGTTCTTTTTGCAGGTCAAAAATCTTATTAGCTGAGGACCATGCAAAAAATTGCTTTCCTTCCCCAAGCATAATGCTGCTCACTCCATAATATTCCGGTTGTGGATGAGGGCCTGCGAGTTTTGATTTTCAGCAATATTGAAGAAATTGGGGAAATAACCTTTTCAGCCCTCAAATCCCAGTGCTTAGGAAAAGCTTCTAAGTTTCACAGGTTAAAAATTTAGAGGCTATGAAACATATACTCAGGGGTGGGGACTTCCACACACATAGAGTTGTCATCTTGTATCCTTCACTGCATATGCATTTTTTCTTCC
Source organism: Harpia harpyja (assembly GCF_026419915.1). NCBI lineage: Eukaryota > Metazoa > Chordata > Aves > Accipitriformes > Accipitridae > Harpia > Harpia harpyja. Next base: position 11,153,492 of record NC_068943.1, read on the forward strand.
AAAAGCTGGCTAACTAAAAAATAGTCAGCATAACCTTTGGTGTTACATGCTTATGAAACTGTAACCGCAAAACTTTGCATCCATAAACAGCCAAATAAAGTCCACAAGACATCTGTCCCCTTTAAACTCTCACTGTCCTTCAGTTTTCCTTTTCATCTCTTCTCTTTCATCCCATCATGGTTCTGGTGCTAAGTGCAGAGCAAAAATGTAATTCCAAACGTATGACCCAGTTTGTGTAGGTCACAGAAAATATGGCCTTTATCTGTTTCTGCATTTTTGATGATGGGCATGAACCACTTGGGTTGGTTTATATTTAAGATCTCTTCATAGCACATACCACTCTTCCAGCCTTTATATTCATGAAGGTTTTCCAGTAGGCTTTGCAAGTCTCACATAAAATGTTAGATAATCTATTTGTTTAGCTGCCAGGACCTTCTCCCACCGTAAACATCGCCCAGAACTGCACAGCAGTCTGTAGTCTGCACGGTCTGGCAACAGGCAGGCACAGCAGTAGTATTTACATTTGTGAAGTAGTTGTACAATGTCTGACAAAGTTTACAATTTTTTTTTCCCCAAATAGCCTTAACAATATAATAAAGTTCAACATGGAAAACACTGTCATTTAGCTAAAATATCTCCCAGTCTTTTTTTAAGCTCAGTTAGGATGACAGTACCTATATGAATATAAAGCAAACCTCAAACAATGGAATCTTATTGTGCACTGACCACCCTAATTTGTCATGCAGCATTTTTGCACTGTTTAATAGTTCTGCATGTCAGATCCCTCAGCACTGTAAAACTTCCAGAAAAGCAGAGTTTATTGGCCCTGGTATTTAGATCAGTTAAGTATCCCCACTTCTAAAATTTTAGAATGGGTAATAGATCTAGGGTTCTGTGTATCCAACCTCCAACTGCTTTTACAGGCAGCCAGGTGGAATGTTTGATTGAAACAAATCTCCCTTTTACTTTGTAGATTACCAATCTAGTCTAAAAATTTCTCTGTGTTCACACTGCTTATATTTATACAGAGAGAATATAGGGAGCCATGCATGCTGATGGCTTCAAGAAAGAGCTCAGCATAATCACCAGGTTCAAAGAGCTGGTGTAAATCTTAAAAACAGAATTGATCTAGTCTACATACAAACATTTCAGAAGCTTCGTCTGCATACTTATACATATTGCATAGCTTTGAACTTCTCGTTTGGCCAGTCCCACTGCTGCTCATTCTCTAAGCCATGTATTGCACTGCCTCCACGTCCCCTGCAGCATGTGATGGTGAGAGTAAAGTTGGGTATTTGAGAAGTCTTGGATATAGCAAGGTCTGTACCACATAATGGCATTACAAGCAGTAAGTTCACTCACAGCTGTGGTCAAAGGGTGTCTGTGCTACCACACACCATCTCCATGTGGCACTTATCTCAGTCTTCCATTCTCAAATCCCTGGCTCATCCATAATTTCTTCTGAAGAATATAATTGTTTTCAGGATACCCTTGGGGATTTTCCTGCACAAGCTCATGTGATGTTGTCTTTTTGTTCCGGCTTTCCATGATAGTAGACAATGATGCCTGTATCCTGCAGCACAGCACAAAGACCAAAGGTTTCCCCAATAATGCTGTATGGTCACTCTGGAGGTTTGAGGCTGAGGGATGTGCCTCTTGATCAGACTCCCACAACTGGATTCCTCTTTGCATGGTATAGGGGTTCAGTAGTTGTTTCATGTTTCATGCCTCACAGGAGTGATCCCTTGCCGCACAGACATGTTCAGCTTTGTTCATGTCCCTCCACCCTCTTCAGGGCACGCTGCCCCTCTTAAGCTTACCATCCTCACAATGTGTTAGGAGTTATTCAAACCTTCTGAAGTAGTGACCCCAAGCTGCCTTTTAATTTGATTTTCTTTCCATTCACATTTAAACTTAATTTATTTCATTCTTTCAGATTAAATAATATTTTTATATCTAATATATAAAAACCTTAATAAGTATGTATGTTAATTTATATTCATAATTTGTATTACCATTTATAGAAATAATTATTAAAAGTTGACCTTTATATTTATATATAAAAGTATGTATTTATACACATTGTACACCATTTTTATGTATACACTTATATACATTGACAGGTTTGTTTCTATATAATATACATATAATTATATATAAGGGAACAAATATATATCTATATATTTTTATATATGTGCATATATAGATACATATTTATGAGGGCTTCCTGAGCCTTCTGAAGCAACCAAGTGACCACAGAGCATTCTAAGATCACATGCGGTGTACATATGACAAAATAGCAGCACACCATGAGGCTATGGGAGGGACTTGATATATTTACGGGGTAAACAAAACCATATGGCTTCAATTGCCATCCAATCATTGGGCATTCAGTGATCACATGGGATGAAGGGAGGCAGGTAAGCCTGTCATGTGATGGTAAAGAGGCGGGACTTCCAGGCCCAGCAGGTCAGGTGACTGTAAAGGAGGGGATGGGGTTTCAACTCAGCATAGGAAACACGGCGCATAGAACTTACTCTTTATCTTGCATGATAGTTTTCCTCCAACAGCTGCTTTAGGGTAAACAGTTTTTAAAATGTATTATATTGCTCCTGCAACTGGTCTACAGCTGTATATGCCTCAGTTACACATTGTGATTTCTTCTTCTGATATCAAGTTGTGTAATATTTCAGCGTAATATTTTAGAGAATAATGAAAGGAAATGGACAGTTTCAGAAGTCTTTTTTTAATGAAAAGGACATTAAAAAGTTCACTTTCATGAATTGTTTAATCATCTTTTTCTGTATCAAACATTTCTGCTGGTTTCTCACAATTCACTGCCTATCATTTGCCCTAGTTAGCAGATTCATTTTCTAACCATTAGTTTGTCCTGCTGTGATTGAAATATAACTCTATATCCTAATAATCTTTCTAACAGTGCTGATTTCTAAAAGATAACTTAATAGAGACATATAAAATAAGGAGGGTTATATGTTTAAATGTGTTTCCTAAGGTGATTAGTCATTACATACGTTATGAAATCACATGCAAAATCTACCACACTAAAGACTTTTTTATAATGTCTATAGCCATTTTGGGCTGTGATGAGAGATTTGCAAACAGTAATCAATTTGGCCAATGAACAAGTTTTTAGTTCTCTAAGCTGTATAGATAATGATAAGACTTAATGAATGACTGTATTTGAAATTGTTAACTTTTTCAGGTTTCGACTTTTAAGTGTAACCAACCCCCGACAGTGTAATCTGGAAGCTTGTGTGAGATGCATAAACCCTTTTTACAATTCATGATCAGTTATATGCCTCTGAATTCAAGCTGGAACAACGACAGAGTGACAAACTACCTGTAGGTAGCCAACAGGTGCTACACAGAGGCACAGTCTTACCTTCCTGTGCTTTAATTGCAGAATTTGAAAGGCATTTTCAAGTTGGCATACAGTCATGCAACCAGTTCTCCCTCTTATGAACTGAATGAAAAGGTGCCATTTTTCATTCCCAGATAGCTCCAATTCTGCCTGTGCTCTCACCTCCCTAGAGACAGTTTTCTCTGTTGTCCAGCTCAGCAAAGATTTTGTCTGGTACTTTTTCACCAAAAATAAATTATTTCTTGTTCTATGCATTTGAGACAGTTTGAGAATTAATCAAACTGAGGATTCAGCTTCACATGAATCTATAATGAAAAAATAAAAATGGAACAAGTATTCTCCCCAAGCCCGTTAATATTTCCTCAAGGTCTGGACACGAGCTCAGCAATGTCCTGTTAGTCAGATTCTTTCTATTGACACTTTGTGCACCAGGATCAAACTTTGCAATTTTGTATTTGATTTCTGAATTCTGACCTGGTTGCTTCATAGTAAATAGACCAAAAGTAGCATTTAACACAGAGTACAGAACAGAAGGAATAAATCCTTAATTGTTCAGAAACCTGGAAGAAAATGCAGGGTCCAGAGATCAGATTGAATACTATGTAGAATAGCTATTTATGTCATACCGACAGTGACCAATCCTAAAATAGTAAGAGAAATGTTTTGGTTGTCCAAGAGACAATCCAATGATGCCAGATGAACTCTGATAACACTTCCTCGTGCCAGGTGCCTGTCATGTATAGTGAAATGGCTAGCAACTGAATTTCTCTCTTCAGTTCCAAGCAATGAGTTGCTAACTGCACGCTCCACATCCTGTACTGTAAGTGACTGACTGTGGAAGAAAATACGCTACAAATGTGTGGAAAAAGATATGGATGGCAATTTTTGGAGGCTGGCTAGGTAGTGTTCTGAGGAGTTGGAGAGATGAGAGGAAATGTTCTAGAGCACATTATCACTATGCCACAAATGCCATATATTATAGTCCAAAACCAGCAGCTGTATCTGCAGTAACATCTTACATTGCTTGCATTCTGAGAGGGTATACTGCCATTTTTAAATATCTGCTATTGCTGATCTGCCTACACATAAAGGTAAAAACAGCAAGATGCTGTAGTTACCTGCAGATGCCAGGAGCTGATAATCCTTTAAAACAGGTGATCATATTTGGTCTAACAAAGAGATTTACCTCTCAAAGAAGTAAAGCAAAGGTAACTAACTAGTAAAAATACAGGAACTGGTGGTATCACCTGTCTATAATTAGGTACCTCCTGAAGCCATTTGAGCTGCATTGGCTCATCCTGCCTGTCTTCTAACTGCCACTGCCAGAGGAAATGATCTCACATATGTTTTGTGTTGTAACTGCCAGCCCCATATGGATAGTTCAGGTATTTGCCTAAATTGTCACTAGGTAACTATGTTTAGACAACTAAATTTGACTCACTATCCCTTAACAAAAAAAAAAGAAAATAGTTTTCAGACATTAAGTGTTTTTGCATCTTCTGAATAACTTCAGAAACTCAGTTAATGATCACAGTTGACACTACCTAAATAAGGGCTTATTTTTAATAAATGCAACCTCAAGTAGATTTTATACATAAAGACTTCCTGGTAGATGGGTGACAGGAAAAATCTATAGCAATTCAGCTGGAGAAAGAGAGTAAGAAACCTTTCTGATTAAATCTTAATGCAAACTGATTAAATTTTAATGGAAGTAGATTAAGAGTGTTTTCTTTTTTGTTACTTCACATATGTCTAACCAATTCCAGTTCTTTGAGCCTCTCTTCATATATCAGATGTTCCAGTCCCTTAATCATCTTCATAGCTCTTTGCTGTATTTGCTCCAGTATGTCTATGTCTTTCTGGTCCTGGGGAGACCAGAACTGGACGCAGTACCCTAGTTGTGGTTTCACCAGTACTGAATTGAGAGGGAAGACCACCTCCCTCAGCCTGCTGGAGATGATCTTCCTAATACAGCCCAAGAGGTTGTCAGTCCTCTTTGCTGCAGAGGCACATTGTGGTTCATGATCAACTTGTCCACAAGGACCCTCAGGTCCTTTTCTGCCAACCTGCTTTCCAGCCAGTTATTCCTCCCTAGATGAAGAATTTTGCATTTCTCCTTGTTGAAATTCATGAGTTTCCTCTCTGCCCATTTCTCTAGCCTGTCAAGATCCCTCTGAATGTTGTCTCAACTATGTGGTGTATGAACTGCTCCTCCTAATTTTGTATCATCCACAAACTTGCTGAGGATGCACTCTGTCTCATCATCCAGGTTGTTAATGGGGATGTTGAACAGTTTTGAGCCCACTATCTTTTCAATCCATCTTACAGTCAACTCATCTAGTCTGTAATTCATCAGTTTGTCAGTGAGGATGTTATGGGAAATAGTGTCAAAAACCTTAATAAGTTGAAATAAACAATGATCACTACCCTATGCCCATCCACCACATCAGTCATCTCATTGCAGAAGGCTATCAGGTGGGTTAAGCATGATTTCCCCTTCGTAAATCTGTGCAGACTACTCCCAAGCACTTTCTTGTCCTTCATGTGACTTAAAATAGTATCCAGTATTAGTTGCCTCATCACCTTTGCAGGAATCAAAGTGATGATGATCAGCCTGTAATTCCCTGGATCTTCCTCCTTTCTTGAAGATAGGATTTTCTTCCAGACTGAGGAACCTCCCCCAGTCACCATGACCTTTCAAAGACAGTTGAGAGTGGGCTTGCAAGTGATGTCAGCCAGCTTCCTCACCACTCATGGGTGCATTGTGTCTGGCCCCACGGACTTGTTTATGTCCAGTTTGTTTAAATGTTCTCTAACCTGATCCATCTCCAGTGAGGGTAAGTCCTCCTTGGTCCAGACTTTACCTCTTCTCTCAGGGGCCTGGGACTCCTGAAGGCTGGTCTCACCAATAAAGATCGAGACGAAGAAGGTATTAAGTACTTTGCCTTTTTCCATGTGCTTTGCCGCCAGGGCCCCTGCTCCATTCAACAATGGGTCCATTTTTCCCAGCCTTCCTTTTGCTGCATGTGTATTTGTAGAAGCCCTTCTTGTTATACCTCACATCCCTCACCTGATTCAACTCCAGATGGGTTTTGGCTTTCCTAATCAACCCATGCATGTTCAGATAGTGCCTCTATTTTCCTCCTGGGTCACCTGTCCCTGCTTTGACCTCCTTTATGCTTCCATTTAATGCTTTTGTTTAATCAGGAGCTCTGTGTTCATCCATGCAGGCCCATTGTTATGATCTTGCTTTTTGCCACGTTCTGTCCTTTTAGGGTCCTGAAATCCACCATCTCCTGGTCACTGCAGCTTAGACTGTCCATGACCCTCACATTCCCAAACAGTTCTTCCTTGTTTGTAAGTACAAGGTCCAGTAGAGCACATCTCCCCATTGGCTCGCTGATCACCTATGTTAGAAACTTTTCATCAATGCACTGCAGAAACCTTTGGGGTTTCTTGTGCTCTGCTGTATTGTCCCTCCAGCAGGTATTCGGGTGTTGACGTTCCCCATGAGGACCAGGGCCTGTGAGTGTAAGGCTTCTTCCAGTTGTCTAAAGAAGGCCTCAGCTACTGGTGAATTTACTGATCAAATGGCACCCACCACAACCTCACTCATGCTGGTCTTCTTGCTAATCCTAACCCATAAATTCTCAGATGGTTTCTCACCCACACCCAGACAGAGCTCCATGCATTCCTGCTGCTCTCTCACACAAAGGGCAATTCCCTGCTTTCACGGTCACAGTCTGTCCACCCTAAAGACCCTGTATCCGTCCATTGCAAACTATCCCACCATGTCTATGATCTGAATGAGACCATAGCCCTTCAACTGCACAGGGACTTCCAATTCTTCCCGTTTGTTCCCCATGCAGCATGCATCAGTGTACAGGCAATTCATAGAGGCACCTAAACATGCTGATTTCCCAGAAACAACATGGGAGTATTCCCCATAATGTTGTCCCACAGGCAGTTACTTATTTATGTGTGTATACTTGGAGTGACCCCACTTCAGCCCTGTTCTGTTGGTTATGAAGTTCTTTTTTATGTCACCTGCATCCTCTGGTTGCCAACTCTATCCACCACTTTCTCACATGATTGTTGATCATTCTCTCTCTTCCTTGTTGTTCCTACTTTAAAGGTCTTCTGGACAGCCTGTTGGCAAAGATACTTCTACTTCGCTTAGTCAGTTGGATCACATGTCTTCCATGCAGTTGTCATAGAAACCAAAACCCTGTTTCTGACACCAGCTCCACAACCAATTCTTGTCCTTCAGGATCCAGCCACTCCTTCTCAAGCCCTTCACCCTGCACTGGCAGGATGGAGGAGAAAACCACCCAGGCCCCCACACCCTAGATCATCACTCCCAGAGCCATACTTGATACTTTCCAGGTCATCCCTGAAAGTATAATTGATGTCCATGTGGGAAAGCAGTAGCAGGTAATAGTTTGAAGACTGGATGAGCCCTGTCAGCCTCTCCACAACAGCTCAGGTGTGAACCTCCCTAGATCACAGGTCAGGTTGGCAGATGGGAAAACCCATTGCCTACAGCAGGCTGTCTCCCACTACTAACACTGGTGCTCCTGTGTGGCTTAGGCTCAACTGGCTCAGCTGTTTCTTTTTACAGTGCTCCCAGTTTCTCATCAACTATGCGGGCAGTGAATATATTCTGTAGGTGCAAGTCTTCAGGAGTAGCAGAAGCCATCTTCCTGGTATCAGCTTCCAGCCTTTGCCATCATGGGAGTTTCCACTAGCCACCCTGACAGGCACAGGCTCTGCCTGCCCCTCTGCTACGGTTGGAGGTTTGAGCTCTTGAAGCTGCAGTCTCTCAGAGAAGAGCCATTCAATTGCTTGCTTTTCATCTCTGATGCTGCTCAGTCTGCTGACCTCTTCCTGCAGCTCTTTCATTTGGTGGTACAGCTTCTTGACAACTGCACAGCTGCTACAAGCTGTAAGACCACCTGGCCTTACCTCAGTTAGATGTCCCAGGCAGTCCCTGCAGCTTGAGATTTGTAGATCCTGGTTCTGAAGATTTGCCTGGGTCAAGCCTTGGATGTTGCAGGGACAGTAGCTCTAACAGCAGCTGGGAACTGTGCCCTGTCACCTGTGGCACGTAACCACCATAGCTAGGGACATGTGTGCTGGTTGGCACAGAGCTGCTGGCTCCTTCTTTGTGCCTTTCTGCATAAACTGCTGCATATGTTAGCTGCCTCAGTTAGCTGCACACACACTGCTTTGCTGAATGTAAAAGGAAGCATAGCAAGACGGCAGCACTCACCCCAAAATGACATACCTTGAATGTAACTATTTAAAAATTAAGAACTTGAGACCCAGCCCATCATTCAAAGTGACTGACTTAAGTGCCTGTCTTAACTTCTGAAGCAGTCTGGTAGACAACGTTAAGAGATTCCAAAGGGTAGAACCAGATCTAAAACTGCATCTCATAGGTAGCTCATAGGTAGTGACATGATAGCCACAGTGTTTTGGGGTATATTTTTGCTTCCTCCTTTCATGATTTCCTGATATTCTCCTCAGCACATTTCTCCCCTCAAATGCAAAAGTAGGCATATGATCTCTTTTATATCACTTCTAAAAGAAAGCAAAGGAAGAGATAATGGTTACCAGAAATTACTGATCTCATTCAGAGAATGAGAGCTGCAAGTTCAGTTTCACCCTTACCTGAAAGGATGGTATTCTGTTCAGGCCAAAGGTATTTTTGTCAAGTGTTTGTGTTTTTATTTTTTTATCAAGTGAATGTTTAGTGAAAGATGCATATACTCTTCTGCTACTAGGCAACCTAATTTCAGGGAACATCCTATGCAGATGTAAAAAATAGACAACCGAATACATTATTTTTTTCTTTAGGAAGTTGCATTCTTGGATTTATATTGATAAAATTTAATCAAAAGTTACAAAGGGTACCACCAACTGACATATCCCACTACACATAATGTTTTGTAGTTTTGGTTAGTACACTCCTATGAATGGAGTGGACTTCATTTTCCTGGGGCTTACCAACAGATGGGTACCCAGCATAATTTGCCTGGCAAACAATCTCACAACTAGCATATTACAAAAAATTATTTGTATTAAAAATTCTGGGAGAAAATTAATCAAGATAATATGCAAGCAGTTAAGTGGAATTCACAAAACTGTCTTATCTTAACTTGTAATAACTTCCAGTGTGTTTCTATTCACATGTGGATGCTGAGTGAACTTTCAGCACCTTAATGGAGTTGTCTAACAATTCTAAATGTTTCTGCAGTGTTTGGTGCTAATGGCAAATAGACTTTCTGATTCACTTTTTTGTACTAAGAATTTTATACCTTTCCTATCTCAGATTGTAGGTTACAAAGTTGGAACTTTATATTTTACACCTCATGGACAGATAAATTGATTTTAAAACAATATAGTAAATTCCCTACATGCAATTTGTGTTACAGCCAAAGAGGTTTCTGTGAGATTAGTTTTGAGATTACTGTTTCTAGCTTCTATTGAAGCTGCTGCCTTACTGAAGATGATTACTCTACAAGGGCTTTGGTACTGTAGTCTAAATTTCTTTTGTCACAAGAGCAAACATTTTACCCATCCAGTTAGTATTCCACAACCCATAGAAATTGGGTTTTGGTTATTCTTTTCTCTTGCTTTCAATTTCTCTTTTACATCCTACTTCCATATTAGTGGAAAGCAATTCAAAGGATTAAAGTATCTGCAGTCCCCAAAGTAGATAATTAGGGAACTAGACACATCCTCTTTTCCTGCTTGCTAGGGTTGGAATAAAGAACTGTATTGTGAAACTAGGTTGTTATAAAGAGCATGGGGCAGTTAGACACCTCAGAAATGGATGTCAAAACACATAGGGGGTGAAAAGGTAGGCTTAGTGTGCCTAGTAGTAAGCAACAGGCAGCTAGCCCAGGGCTCTTAAGAGGAGTTTGTCTTCAGCTCCACCTTTCCCCAGCTATTGGTGCTGAATTTGATGCTACAGGCAGGTGCCTCTTTCTGCTCAGAATCCACTCCTCAAGGCAAATGTCCAGAATTGTTTTATGAATTTATCAGGATGTGACTTGCTTTTATATTTAAAGCATGTACCTCAAATACAAACAGTATGTAGTTAGAGCTGTCATTGGGGAAGTGGAGGATCTAAATTGAAGCTGCTCAGCCTGAGGGATTCAAACTGGAATGGTCTGCATATATCCTAGGTACCAACCTCAAGAAGAAAATACTCTCCACTCCCATCTCATATTGGTGTTCACACCATCATAATCAGAGAAAACAAGCAAGCAAGAAAAAGCTTAGTCCTACCTCCTAGGTGGCTAGAATACTCTGATGGGAATCTGTTCATCTAATGTCAATAGTTATTGATTAAACTGAGAAATTAAATCTGTACAAGGACTGAAATACAGGGTTCTTCTTTTCCACACAAGTACACTGACTGATCAGCAGTTTGCTCATTTCCTGGAGCCCACTAAGGATAAACTGTGGTGGTTTTGAGTTTCTTGAAGTGGGATAGTGCCAGGCTCAAAAGGCCAAGGTTTCTACTTCTCATTCCAATAAAGTATCTTGTCAATGGGTCACAGAATCAAATCCAGAAGTACATATAGTTACATAAAATGAATGAGAGAAGGAGGTAACCTGTGTATATTGTAGCCCAAGACATGAAATATATATATTTAGTCTCACTGTAATAAGATTCCACCCAGTAATAACATCATGAACAATGGGGAAATTTCTTTTCAAACCACCTTTTTATTAATACATCTCACTCAATAGACCTGGGATTTGGGGGATTCTCTTTTGCTGTTTGATTTTTCTTCTTTAGGCTTATTATTATATTTAACAAATCTTTAATTTAGGGACTAAGAGCACTTGAAGCTCTTCTACCATTCTCATATGTAGTTAATTTTTTTAAATCAGATTCCACCAGAAGGTTGAGGCCAAATCAGTGTTTCATTACACAAGAGCATACTGTTTCAAGCAGAAATGAATGAGGGTGTTTTTCTGTATTGGTTGGTTGGTTGGTTGGTTGTTTTTAATTACCCATCACAGGGAGGGAATCCTTGAGACAAAAGCAAAACTCAGCACTATGAGTATGGCAAGTATGGTAAACTCTCAGTTGTATTGTCTGTTGTAATCCAAAGCTTTTGAGAGTAATATTTTCTAAGAGAACTTCTCCAAAAGTCTGTCAAAATGTTACAGCTTTATAGTTTAATAGAAAAGTTCCCAGTTAATTTTTGGTGATATAAATCTGTGAAAGGCATCTATCATTTACAAGAATTATAACAATACCCTAATCACATTTGCCACATTGTGGGGATAGAACATTTAGTGTTCATTAAATTTTTCGGTCAGCTTTAGTACTGCATAGCATTTAAAGGTGAAAGGATTTTTTTTTACTTTTTTATAACAAATGTACTGGATGTCTAAAATGACTTGAAATATTTCAAAAGTCACATAACTGTAAGCACTTAAAAGAAAAACCAATTATATATTAGTTTAATCAGTATCTTCCCTACTTTCTTAAGTTAGCTTCCTTATGCTTCTCCATTGGCATACTGTAGAGTGTTTTCAGAACTCCACCAACTTCTGTTTTATCATTTAAAAAAGTTTGTGGTTGCCTGTCCTTCTCCCTCGGAAAGAACAAAGTTAAGAGTTCTGAAGACAGCTTCTTAACTCCCTTGCTTTCTGTCTAAGCCCCCTTAAAAAAACCCTTATGCTGTATTTACAGAGATATCACATAATCAACAAGTTACTAAGTTATTTTCTTTAACATTTCTTAATTAGTGTTACTGCTTAGCTTCTTTTATTATGAGTTTCTAAAGACCTAGCAGTAATACTCTGTAAATAGTATATCTTCAAAAACATTCAGCTAATAATTACTTTAATAGATTCATAAGACTAATACAAACAGAAGCTTAAATAAAGATGAACAAGAATGTTATGGATTGTGATTGTATATGGAACATATATTTTTAGTAACATTTGTTGCATGCACACTATAAATATGTGGAAAGGTTTCCAAAGTCTGTCACAAAAAAATGTTAATTATTTAAGTGAATAACTTTCCTTTAGAAAAGTTTTAATAAGGAAGGGTACCAAAAGGTTGTGATGCCATGGAGGTTTATGGCGGGCTGAATGAAAAGCAAACAGAAAACAAGTAACTAATGGAAAAGTAGCCTTTATTTAGTAATGCCTCTCTTGTTTCCTGGGTGGAAAAACTGGCTGCTCTTCCCTTGAGAGTAGAGTGATGCACAAGCATACACTTTTGGAGCATGACATATCAAGAGAAATATTTCTAGGACCTCTCTGTTACGAACTGGCAAACCTTTCCTCTGGAATCTTTCATGGTGGTCTCTACTGTATTGTTGATGATTACATTATCTTCATTACAAGAACTGTGATTAGCTTTACTTGAGCATGTTATGGGTCGGGCCCTGGCGCAGTCTGCCAAACTGATCTTAGGAATCACAGTCATTGGAAATGTATAGGAAAATACCCTTTGGTCAGGAAGAAAATTTTAATTTGGTATAGTATTTGCTTGTTTGAAAGTTGAAAGCTTCAGCTTCTGGGTGTGTGTCATGAGGACATTCTCCACTGTGCCAAGTCTCTCATTATTGCATCAAGTGACTGTTTCACCCTGCACAAATCCTCATTTGCAACCTAGATTTCTTCCAGATGCTCTTCCATGCATCTAGTATTCTGACCGCAGAAGGAGTCATAAAATCATAGAATCATAGAATACCAGGTCAGTAGGGACATCAAGGATCATCTGGTCCAACCTTGCTTGGCAAAAGCACAGTCTAGATGAGATGGCCCTGCACCCTGTCCAGCTGGATCTTAAAAGTGTCCAGTGTTGGGGAATCCACCACTTCCCTGGGGAGATTATTCTAATGGCTGATTGTTCTCGCAGTGAAAAATTTTCCTCGTGTCCAGTCGGAATCTTCCCAGGAGTAACTTGTACCCATTACCCCTCATCTTTTCCATCTGACTCCTTGTGAAAAAGGAGTCTCCATCTTAGCCACCCTTAAATACTGGAACATGGTGATAAGGTATCCCCCAAGCCTTCTTTTCTTAAGGCTGAACAAACCCAGTTCTCAGCCTTTCCTCATATGGCAGGATTCCAAGCCCTTTGATCATCTTTGTGGCCCTTCTCTGCACCCTCTCCAGCCTGTCCACATCTTTTTTGTCTAGCGGGAACCAAAACTGAACACAGTATTCCAGGTGTGGCCTGACAAGTGGTAAGCAGAATGACATAACGACTTCTTTATCTATGCTTGCGATGTCCTTGTTGATGCAACCCAGCATCCTGTTGGCTTTCTTTGCCACAGCAGCATGCTATTCACTCATATTGAGCTGGTTGTCCACCAGGACCCCCAGCTCCCTTTCCACAGAGCTGCTCCCCAGCCAGGTAGACCCCAGCCTGTGCCACACTCCTGGATTATGTTTTCCCAGGTGCACGACCTTATACTTGTCCTTGCTGAACTTCATAAGGTTCTTGTTAGACCACTCTTCCAGCCTATCCAGGTCTTCCTGCAGGTTGGGTCTCCCTTCCAAAGTGTCCACTTCCCCACTCAGTTTGGTATCATCAGCAGACTTCATCAGGGAACACCTGATCCCATCATCCAAGCAGTGTTGGGCCCAGTATCAATCCCTGGGGGACCCCACTTGTGACAGGTTGCCAGTTTGAAAAGGAGCTACTTACCACCATCCTCTGGGTGTGGCCTGCCAGCCAGTTTCCCACCCACCGCACAGACCACTTCTCTAGACCGTAACACATCAGTTTCTCTAGGAGGAGGCTGTGGTAAACCGTATCGAAAGCCTTGGAGAAATCCAGGTAGACAATGTCCACTGCTCACCTCACATCAACCGAGCGGGTTACTTTGTTGTAGAAGGTGATCAGGTTTGTCAAGCATGATTTGCCCTTGGTGAATCCATGCTGGCTTTTCCCAATCACATGCTTCATTTGACTTGTGATAGCCCCCAGGAGGATTCGTTCCATAACTTTCCCAGGGACTGAAGTAAGACTAGTGGGCTCATAATTTCCTGGATCCTCCTTTAAGCCCTTCTTGTAGATGGGGGTGACATTAGCCAATAACTATGGCAGTTCCATCAGCTTTGTATCTGCATGAGTTAAGGCATCTCAGCAAGATGCCTTTCCTGGCACCTGAGGCTGAGCAAGGGAATCTGTTAATTGATGACAGCAGCCAGGAAAAAAATGCAAAGCAGCTGGATGTTGCAGTTGTGACTGCTGCTCTTCTACTTCAAACATTCTAATGAGGAAGAGAGGTGGAATATTTTGACAACTGTAAAGAGGACGACTAACTTTTTGCTTCCTGGGCTACTGAGCAATATAGGCTTGTATCATTATAGTTACAGCTGGATTTCCTTGAGATAAAATAACACAGCAGTAGAATGCAGCAGTGTACCTACAGGTCAGGAGTACCTTTTGTTTTGGTTTGGTTTTTTGTTTATTTGTTTGGTTTTTTTCAAGAAGAGTTTAACTAAATTTTTCTCCCTTAATATGGAAAGCAATGAGAAAGAATAGAACTGGGTGTCAGAGAAGAAAAAATCAATGTAAATGTTTAAACTGATCATTTTGTAGTTAGCTGATTGAGGCACAAATAAATTAACATATCCATAAAAATACTTTTAAGCTTCGGCTTTTTCGAATTGCTTATTAAAAGTGTTAGTATAGCAGAGAGCAGATAACTTGCACTTTTCTCTAAATCACTTTAATTTTGCCTCTGAGAGTTGCTGCACTGTGTAGTCCAATGTTTCTTAATTTTAGTCTGAGGACCTCATGTTGTATGTAAGATGTGAGACAGCAGAGTATAAAACAAAAATCTCCAAACAATAAAGATAACAAACCTATATGCGCAGTATCCTTAATAGACAATAACTGATACTGGGAGAAATACAATTATGAATACAGGTATTTTCACAATTTCTATTTATTTTTCATAGATAATTCGAATCATAGAATAATTTAGGTTGAAGGGGCCTCTGAAGATCATCTAGTCCAAACTCCTGTTTAGAAGTTGAGTCTTGAACACCTCAAAGATGGAGATTCTTCAACTCTACAAGACAACCTTTTCTAGTGTTAGACCACCCTTGTGGTAATCTTTTTTCCCTATTATCTGGTGGGAATTTTCAATGTTCCACCTTGTGTATGTTGCCACTCATCCTATCACTGTACATCTCTAAGAAGACTGCTTCCGTCTTTTCTGTATCCTCTAATCAGGTAGTTGTAAGCAGCAAAATCTTCCTCGAGCGGTGTCCTCTCTGGGGTGAACAAACTGAGCTCTCTCAGACTTTCCTCATATGTCCTGTGTACCAGCCCCAAGCCATCTTATTGGCCTCCCCTGGACTCACTCTACTATGTCAATGTTTCTTGTACTGTGGAGCCCAAAACTGGACATAGTACCCCATATTTGTTCTTACAAGTGTGTTGCACTAAAGGGTAAAGAAGTTTGGCAGAAAATAAACCCCCTTGCATTCCATCTTGTCCTCAGATATCAGAGGGGCTGGTGGCAGCTAGGCTTAGATTCTGAGTGATGCCCAATTCAACACCATAAGGCCGGTCGCATTCAACATATGGAACTATTACAATTATGGATGCATTAATAGTGCACTGTACTTTCAATTTAGTCACAGTCAACGAACTAGAATGGCCAGACTTAAGGAGTTTGCTTGCATTCAACAAACTATCACAGCTAGGTTAATGAACAGTACAGTTTAATAAAGCAACAGGAGTACAGGTTCTTTTGGATTGCTGGTGATAAATACACTGTCTGCAAAGCATGTGCAAATAATAATACAGTCGACTACAAGCACATTAAATTATGGAAAAACTCTACAGAGATTTCTAAGTTTCCCAGGGGAGCACTCAGTATAACCAAGGGTTTGAATCTTCCCTAATAGACGTCCCTATGCGGGGGGAAGAGAGGTTCAGCCCATCGACTGATCCCAGAAGGCAGCAATGTCCTCCCAACTTGTCTATGATGGTATCTTCCCCAGCATTCCTCCTCTCTTAAGCCCTTTTATACTATTTTCTTATTTTTAAGTGGAGCTTGAGTGACTCTAGTCATACATACCTTTACTTTCATTGGCATAAAGTTCTCTCACTTTACTTTTAAAGGAGTATGCTAGAGAAAATTCAGAGCACATGCTCAGTGAGGGGTGGTCGCACCTTGAAGGTGGGTAGCTTTTGGGATGGGGGTGTGTTTTGGTATTAGGAGATTATAATGAGCAAAGTTCACCCAGAGGACATGATTTAGCGTGTCACTACTCCAGAACTGGGCACTTATGATATAAATCAGAAGTAAGGCCACGGTATCGACAGAACCCCATTGTTTCACCTCCTTGCTTCAGTGAACTTGATGCAGGGACCTTCCATTCTTGTTCCAGTAGTTCCAGTTCCCCATCCCTGCAGTGATATCACAGAGCCTGGCTGTGGTGTGTCCACTCCACTCCACCCTCCGTGTTGCTTCTCTTAGGGTCAGCATACCAAGCTCCCCTGGTGTTGCTAACATCTAAGGTTGCAGGTTATGTTGCTTAGGGAATTATTATGGAACAGATTCCTTGCATATCCACTGCATTCCATCCTGGAGGTTCACCTCCCCTTAAGAGGGAGGGGGATGGACATATCAATAAGTCACCTCCACTAATTATTCTACACAAGTGCCAGGTAAAGAGGAAGGACCGCTTTGCTGGACCTTTTGACAAAAATTCTACTGATACAGCTCAGGCTACTGTTGGCCACCTTTACAACCAGAACATGCTGCTGGCTCATGTTCCTTTTGCTGTCCACCAGGACTGACAGGTTCTTTCCTGCAAAGCTGCTTCCCAGACAGTCACCCTCAGCCTATAAATTGGCATGGGGTTGTTCCTCTCCCCGTGCAAGATTTTGCATTTCCCTTTGCTGAGCTTCATGAGTCTCCTGTCAGCCCATTTCTCTGGCCTGTTGATGTCCCTCTGAATTGCCGCCCTGCCCTCCAGTGTATTGAGTGGTTCTCCCAATCTGATGTTGTCCACAGACTTGCTGAGAACTCACTCTGACCTGTCATCCAGGTTGTTGATGAAGACATTAAACAGCACTGGTCCTGGTATTGATCTCTGAGGGACTCCACTAGCAACTAACTGGTCATCAGCTGAAATATGCACCACTGATCACAACTCTTTAAGCCCAGCAGACCAGCCAATTTTCCACACACCTTATCATCCAGTTATCCACTGCCTATATCTCACCAATCTGGTAACTTGAATCTGGAAAAGTGGACACTTTGTAAAATACTTGGTAAATTCAAAGTAAACAACACGCACTGTCCTTCCCTTGCACAGCACTAGTAACTTTATCATAGAAAACAATGAAGTCAGTCAGGCATGATTTACCCTTGGCTGCTCCCAGTCACTTTCTTGTCCTTCATGCGATTTGAAATATCTTTCAGGAGGATTTGCTCCATAACATTCCTGGGGACTGAGCTGACTGGCTGTAGTTACTTCAATCCTCCTTCCCCTTCTTGTAGATGAGTGTGATGTCTGACTTTTTTTCCCAGTCAACAGGAACCTGCCTTGATTGCCATGCCTGGGCAAAGATGGTAGACAGTAGCCTTGCAATGACATTGGCCAGCTCCTTCCCTGTACCTGTGCATTCCATCAGGTCCCCTGGACTTCTGCATGTTCAAGTGGGCTAAGTGATCTCTAACTCTTTTCTTCTTGTACTGTGGGTACTGCTCGCTCTCACAGACTCTGATAGGCAGACCTGACTTGCCCGATTGCAAGTCTTGCCAGGGAAAACTAAGGCGAAAAAAAGACATTGATTACCTCAGCCATGTTCCTTGTCACTATCCCCCTGCCTCATTAAGCAATGGGCCCACACTGTACTTAACCTTCCTTTTGCTGCCAATATAGCAATAAATAAATTAGCTATAAATAAGAGCCATGGTGGCAGGATACATATCAGCAATGAAAAGCTATCTATCCATGCTTGGAAGTCTAGGGGAAGAATAATACACATTCTGAGTGAGGGTGTTGCAAACACAAGTACATAGCCTGAGACAAGGTGCACTGGAATGTTAGTAGGAAAAGAGTTTGGCTTGAATTTTCCCATTTATTAAATTTTATCATTAAAATGCATAATGTCTTCAGCATCCTGAGCCAGAACAGATTGTTAGAAGTTTGTTTCCAGGATTCTACAAGCTACTCTATAGAAGGTAAGTGCTTCTAACTCAGATTGTTATTTTTAAAGAAGAATTAACCTTCACAGTCATTGGATACAGGCAGTTGACAAGCAATTGCTTTGCTAAGAATAGACTTTTAATTTTGGGTGCTAGAATGTCTGACTTAAATCTGATTTTTACTTCCATAGGTATTTGAGACAAATTAAAAAATAGCAACTCAATGTACCTGAAAATGAGGATAATGTTTGAAAGGTAAGTATACACAATTATTAGACACAAAGAAGGTCTTTAAAACTCCTTACCCTTTTTAGTAGAGGTAAATAAGTAAAATAATCTCTTTTATTAAAAAAAAAAAAAAAGAAAAAAACCAACAAGAAACCCAAACAAGAGCTGAAAGCACAACACAAACAAAATCAACATAGAAAAGCACTTGACATTTTTGGCAAACACATACAAAGCTGGAGTTAGGGGAAATAAAAATCTGAGAGACTAAATATATAATCCTTTCTCACAGATTCTTTTTCAAATTAGCTCTTTCTCCTACATATAAAAAATGCAACTGAAAAAGGTGCTAACTAGAACACATAAGGGAAGCCATGTTTTTAGCTATAGCTAGTCAGTTCTAGTGCTGCTGGAATTTAAGGGTGAGTTTTAACAAGACGGTAGAACAAAAAATAACTGTGAAGATGTGAAGTGCAATTTCAAGGTTTATGTAGGATATTCCCACTGAAGAAGGTGACAATGGGTTTACTGTTAATGCTCTTAAGCATGGAACAAGAATGTTTTAGTAAGACTAGTGATTCAGCCTTAAGTTCCTTTCTACGCAGTTTGACTGATCTGTGCAGACAGTTTTATACTGGTAAGGCGATACCGTTTGTACTTAGCTAAGGCTGCACAAGAGAACTAACTGAGGCAGACTCAGATAAAACCATGGAATGAATTAAGCATTAAGCAGTGTGGATATTCAAGGGTCCAGTGTTTCATCTCACTCCCAGCCTCTCTTATTTTGCTGTACAGGCTTTGTTTTGTAAGACAATTTATATGAAATACTGCTTATCATTGCACTTTTGATTACTATCATAGACCACCGTTATCATTCAGCCTGAATGCTGCTGTACTCCAAAATGTTTTAGTGCTCAGAAATTCTGGAAAACAAGATCCCAATGCCCAGAACTGTTATTTACCCTTTACTAAATGTCAGTGAAGCCAAATGAAGCCAAAAGTGTTTTTTCCTGAGGAAGAAATTAGTAAGAGCTGATGGGACAAGATTTAGGTGAGAAATCATCTTTACAGTTGAAGTAAGAAAGGCCTGTAGGATCAAGCCCTGTATCAACTTTAGATTTGGTCTAGTCACTGTGACAGTTGAAGAAGGATTTTATCCTGTTTCCATAACTGTGGTGAAGCACTGGAAAGATATGTATGACTTCCCTGAAGGTAACTACCTAAAACAACTGTATTGTTTCTTTCATTTCCCTTTCAAATAAACATTAATTGGCAGTGATCTTTTGGTTGCTATTGAAGACCTTTCCTTACAAGACACAACGGATGAGCACAAACCTTTTAAGGATTACTCAATCGTCAAACCTTTTCTGCTTGAGCTTGTAAAACAGGATTTATTACCAATGGAAGAGTAATAGAAGGATTTCAGCCATACTTTGAGAATTTCAGTTGTTATGTGCTACATCTCAAGTACTGAATTAGCTTCCAGATACAACACTTTTACTTTTTAAAGTTCACCACACAAATGCCCTAAATGTTAAGAAAAAAATGAGACATCTTTAATTTATCAGCAGTCTGTTAACTGGGCCTTTTTCACTTTTGGTGTTCATTACAGTTTTGTGCTATATCCAATCCACATATTTTAGTTGACCATAACTTCTGTTATAAGTCATTGTGCTTATTTTAAAAAATGAACTTCAAATTAATTAAATAATTCAATGTACAACTCTTTTTCTATTGAAAGA
The DNA here is from genome assembly GCF_026419915.1 of Harpia harpyja. Classification (NCBI taxonomy): domain Eukaryota; kingdom Metazoa; phylum Chordata; class Aves; order Accipitriformes; family Accipitridae; genus Harpia; species Harpia harpyja. Next base: position 11,174,008 of record NC_068943.1, read on the forward strand.
CTTATAGATCAATTATTCATGATTAATCAGTTGTTACACATCACAAAATTATAATTGACAAAATGCAAAGAAATGGATCTCTTGACATAATGAGATAAATAGAAATAAAATAACCTTAACCATTTAAATCATTAGTTCCAGAACTTTATTGCTGTGTTTCATTATTCCTTTTTATGCTCTGTGGATAGGATCCAGTCTGTCCAATTTCATTACCTAAAATGCACTTAGTTTTTATCCTCCCAGTGAAAGAGCTGCACAAAGAAAATACTTCATATAAGTGGACAGGATGCCACATCATGTGTCAGACAATGTTTACAATGTTGTTACTCAACACCTTCACTGATCACTACTTCTAAAATGGCAATTGTGAAAATTGATGGAAAAAAAAGAGAAAATTTTGTTTACTTAGTATTTTCCCACCATTGCATATCTGTATAACCAGATAATGAAGGCAAAGAGTGTCACAGAAGTGTATAGATATTCAAACAATCAGATAGGATGTTATGGTGAATCCTGACATGTGGCACCTCTAAAAAATAGCAATATGAGGAATAACAGGCTGCTACAGATAATGAGGTAGGAGTAATGTATACACAGAGGGCTAGCTCTGACCCAGAGCACCATTAACAAGACAACAATATAAGACACAGCAGGAAACTGTAGATAACAAAAGAAAGTAGTAGCTTAGCAGAATTACTGAACAAGGTAGAAATTACCAGGGCAATCGAATCATAATTACAAAATAAGGTTATAAAGTCTGCTAAACCATGGCCAGTGGGAAAATAAACAGAAGTGAGCTGTTTACTTAAAAGGGAATAGAGGTGGTAAAGAAGAAGAACTTGAGAAGGGAAAAGGGAAATACAAGGTGAAGTAAATCAATGACTGGGGCTGTTCAGGATACCTGTGGAGCAGCTCTGTGCCTGATCGTGTCAGACTGAAGCTAGAGAATAAACCTATTTTGGTTTTTTTTCTGCACCAAAACTTACACTTGTTTGCCCTGTGCAGTCAGGGAAGTGCTGGGCTGGGTGCTCTCCCTCACTCTGCAAAGGGTCATCTACAGGAGGCCATCTAAACATCCTGAGTGCTAAGAACAGCAGCCTTAAATTATTTGAATTTCAAAAATGATAGATGAAATTTCTCACAGACCACTCTGCAAATTTATCACCTTTTTTATTTAAAAACAAAATAAAGTGATGTCGTTCTGCTGAACAACTACAAAACAACTTAAAAAATTCCTGCAAATAATGGATCAGCAGCAATTAGTTCATTCTACCTGCTAAGAGTCTTTTTGCCAGAGATCCCAGCACTTCACAGTAGACTAATATTAACTCACTCAGGTGTAGTTAGGTATTTGTAAAGTACCCCAAACATTACAGCAGATACACAACTGAGCACAACAAACATCTAAGTTATCATGGCCAACCAAAGAGTTTGCAGATAATTCCGTTGACTCCATGTACATCTCTGACCCAAGATGATGTTTTTTCTGAGCAACCGAGTACTATGCAGGGAAACAGATTCAGAAAGTGTATACAAATTTCTTATGGATATCTCAACATCTAGAACAGAATTTTACTAAACCAGAGAATGAAATTGCTCTGGAAGGAGATTTCTCCAATAATTGTGTTATTTTGTAAACGCATATGAAAAATTGAATAGCTCTTCTGGGTATTTGATTATATTGCACACACAGTATATGGCATTAAGGGCTTCTCTCCAACTGTTTGGCAGCAAGAGTCCATGAATGCAACCTCTTGCCCCCAGCGGGGTTTGGCTGCGTGCACCCACTGATACAGTGCGGCTTTGCAACCTTGGATCTGACTGCTGGGAAAGAGCGTGGTGAAAGAAGCCTCACCAAGGGCCTATCCCCATGCACTCAGGAGCTGCATCTAAGCTCTAGATATTAGCCTTGGTTCCTGCGTGAGCTACATTGCAAGTACGTCTGTGCCCGGCCACGTACCACACTGATCCTCACCCTGATCTGCCAACTTGTTTTCCCAGCTTGACCTCAGATCTGCCTCATCACTTCATACTTCTCTGGTGATCTGGACTCCTGACTGAATCTGGTTATTCTCTCATCAGCCAAATGAGTAAACATCAAAAATCTTCTGAAGCTATATAGCCAAATCCTGCCAAGAATCCAGTAGGCAATGAGTACAGAAGATCCTTTGCAAATTAATGTAGTCATAACTGGCACAGGAAGAATTAAAGGTACTTGCAAAATAGAAAACTGGGGCCTCAAGAGACCATTTAGAGTATTCTCTGACTCCAAAGCAGTAGCAACTACATTATTCATAAATTGTTTTAAGTTTACTGAGTTTGAAATTTGTCCTATTTCAGACCTAAAGAAGCACTGTCAGTTTGAAGGCTTGCCTGTTTTTGCAGCTGAATGACAGAAATTACTTCTCCCTGCAAATAATCTTACTTGAGTAATTACTAGCAGATATTTATGCATTCTGTTTGCAAATTTCTCCTGTATGGATAATCCATAACTTCTCTAAGCAGTATCCACAGCCTTCGTTATTCTTGTCATTGTAAGTTTTGCTTAATGTCTAATTACAGTTCACAAATGACATGGAAAACAATATAATCTACATAATGTTCAGCCATGTATCTTCCATGCTGCCTGACAACAGCTCTGTCCTAGTAAGACTAATGGAGAAGAATCACTGGAGTATATTAGTGTGACAGTCCTTCTTCCTTCTACTGTTAGGCACATCACAGTAAATAATAAGTAATATCACAGCTTATAAAACTAAGTTATGAATCACTCTCTCACAGGATGCCTGTGGCCTAGATGCCATAGACATCAAGAAAAGTGTATTTTCTTGAATGTTTTTTGCATATTTTAGCCAGTGATTCAAACTTATGAATCATGGAGCCCATAAAGAGAAATCTACTCATGTATGGAACAAAGTAAAGGTAGCTTGATCCAATGACATTTTTGAAACTACATTCACCACCACTGGTTTACTGAAGTTGTATATAGTACAAAGGAACATAGTTTGACAGCAAGAAGAGTATTTATTCATAGCAGACTTACCTTACTACCACAAGCTGTGGGAGATGATTATCTTCAGTACATAAGAATTGATTTTTCTGAAACACTGAAGCCATTCCTCTCAGAATATAAATTGTCCTTACCACAGCTGCCTTAGAGTGGATCAGGAGCATCAACAGAAACTAGCATATGAATTCAGCATGAACTGAGCATGTGATCTCATGTTTTGACCAAGGGAATTATGTGGTTTTAAAAATTTTATTGCTAATAAAATCTGTCAAAATATTGTTGCTTTCCCTGTTTTTGCATACATTATGGAGACATAAAACTGAGTCAAAACTCAGAATTTTTTAAATATAAAGAACGAAAATCTCAAAAAGGGGTCTTTGTTCTCTGTCAACATGATCTGTAAACTCATAATTGCAAAGATTTTTAAGGATCTCTCAACAAAAAGGAACCTCACAGTTCTACAAGACAATACAACAGTTAGTAATCATAGTCAGAAGAGGTATTTTTCCTTTTTAGCTGATGAAACTTGTACAAGCCAATATACATTTTTGCAGACAAATTAAAATGTAAAGGCAGGATACTTTATTTGTGTGAAGAAGTTATTGTCAGATAAAACTAGAATTGTTTGGTTTTATTGTCATTGTTACTAGTGAAAATTAAATTGAACCCTTTTCTAAAAGAGGAATTTATTTTTTTTACTTCCTCCATTTAAAAATGCAGTAGACAAGTATGATCATTGACTGAAATTCTGAATTTTGGGGTACTCTACGTAAAGCACATTTTTTTAAATGGAAATATTGAATTAATAATATTCTAAAGACTGAATTCTATTGATATCAAAACAGTTAACCTTAAAACATGTTTATACAAAGATAAATACTATTATCCCATTTTATTTCTATGGAAACTGAGATTTAAAAAGTGATGTCAGTTGCATGAAGTTGCCCACAGCATTTTCCATTTCTTTCTTTAGCTCATTCTCTCCTAAACTCTCCCAGCTGCCCCTCTGCATGAAGAATTGACCAGACATCTCCACAGAGTCTAACAGTAGGACAAGTGAAACTGGAGCAGCCGCTAATGCCAATTAATAAGCTCTATCACTGGCCACACAACTTCCAGCGCACACAGCTCCCCATTCTGTTTCAGCAAGGCTGGCTTTGTCTTCTGTTACCACCTTCAGCAAAGAACATACTGAAACCCAGAAAAAACTATTGGGCTATTTATGATAACTAACAGCAAAAAGAAAAAACACTGCTGACTCCTCTATATCTTTCTTTTAATTAATTTTATTTTCTAGTCCTGTTCTCTTACCTGTATTGCTTTCCAGTTTTTGCTATCCCAACTGCACTGATAATTTTAATCAATTTTCAATTTAAACTATCAGTTCACTGTGTTAATTTTAAAATATATTTTCAATTTTTTCCCCCTTAATCTTCTTCTGAAGTTTTCCTATGGCTTCTACTTTTTAATCTTGTATACTTTACTCAAGTCCTATATTATCATCGTCTTTGTGTTTGCAAGTAGTTTAGTTTTCAAGCTGTCTTCTTGTCCTGTCTTCACAAAAGTATCTGAGCACAATTCTGTTCCTGTATTTTGCCCGAAGGTCTCCACATTTCTAATTTTCCTTACCATTATTATGCTTTCTGCATATTTTTTCTGTTGGAACACTATATTTGAAGTATGAAGAAACCATGCTGGGAATATGGTTTGGGTCTGTGTGGCCGGGTTTTGGTACCTGGGGAGGGGCCGCAGGGCCGGCTCCTGCTGGAAGCTGCTGGAAGCTTCCCCGGCTGGGAGCCGGACCCGCCTCTGGGAGAACAGATTCCAGAGGGGAAACCTGCCGGGAGTCGGGGGATCGGGATGGGAGAGGAACCCCTGTGCAGATCCCGAGGGCGGGGAGGAAGGAGGGGATGCCCCTGCAGCCCGTGGGGAGACCAGGCGGCAGGCTGTCCCCCCCCAGCCCACGGAGGGGAGCGGGGGAGCAGATGCCCACCTGCAGCCCGGGGAGAGAGGAGCCCACGCCGGAGCAGGGAGTGGATGCCCCCCAAGATGGCCGCTGCTCCCTGGGGAAGCCCGCGCTGGGGCAGCCTGGCACTGAAGGACTGCGGCCTGCGGGAGGGACCCGCGCTGGGGCAGTTTGTGAGGAACTGCAGCCTGTGGGAAGGACTCGCGCTGGAGAAGTTCGTGGAGGACTGTCTCCTGTGGGAAGGACTCACGCTGGAGAAGTCCGTGGAGGACTGTCTCCCGCGGGAGGGACCCCCCGGCAGAGCAGGGGAGGAGTGCGGAGTCCTCCTCCCCCTGAGGAGGAAGGAGCGGCAGAGACAAGGTATGACGGACTGACCCCAACCCCCGTTCCCCGTCCCCCTGCGCCGCCGGGGGGAGGAGGGAGAGAGAACCGGGAGTGGGGCTGAGCCGGGACGGAGGGAGGGCTGGGGGGAAGGTGTGCTAAGGTTGGGTTTACTTCTCAGTGTCCTTGTTTTGATTTGATTGGTAGTAAATGAAATTGATTTTGTTTTTCTCCCAAGCTGAGCCTGTCTTTTGCCCATGACCATAACCGGTGAGTGATCCCTCCCTGTCCTTGTCTTGACCCATGAGCGTTTCTTTATATTTTCTCCTCATCATCCCACCAGGGCTGGGGTGGGGAGGAGTGAGCAAGCGGCTTCATGGTGCTTTGTTGCCAGCTGGGCTTAAACCACAACAGAATATTACATGACAAAATAGAAATGAAGCTACTTAGCTGAACATTGTTCAGTATAAAACTAGAATGTTGGATTGAATTTCCTTTGTGATAACCCCTTCCTAGGAACCTCCCTATGTTATTGGTTCAGACTCTTCTTTGCCCCATGCAAATACAGAATATAGGCTGTTGCCATGTTTCATTCCAATACATTAAGCTCCTGCACCTTGTGACAGGGGGATTACACGAAAAGAGTCCTTTCCAAACATACTGTTATTTCATTTCTACCAAACATCTGTTTCCTAGAATTACATTTGAATGTCATGTATTTACAGGAAGACTGACCGTTCAAACTCAAATGCTTGAGACTTGTGGTAGCTTGACTTTGGCTGGACACCAGTGCCCACCAAGCTGCTCTATCACTCCTCTTCCTCAACTGGACAGGGGAGAGAAAGTACAACAAAAGCCTTGTGAGTCAAGATAAGGACAGGAAGATCACTCACCAATTACTGTCACAGGCAAAAGAGGCTCCACTGAGGGAAATTAATTTAATTTATTACCAATCAAATCAGAGTAGGATAATGAGAGATAAACCCAAATCTTAAAACACCTTCTCCCACCCCTTCCTTCTTCCTTGGCTCAACTTCACTCCTGAATTCTCTACCTCTTCCCCCTGAGTGGTGCAGAAGGATGGAGAATGGGTGTTGAGGTCAGTTCATCACACAATGTCTCCGCTGTTCCGTCCTTCTCACACTCTTCCCCTACTCCAGCCTGGGGACGCACCCATGGGATACAGGCCTCCATGAACTTCTCCAGTGTGGGTCCTTTCCATGGGCTGCAGTCCTTCAGGAGCACACTGCTCCAGCATGGGTCCCCTGTGGGGTCACAAGTCCTGCCAGCAAACCTGCTCCAACATGAGCTCCTCTCTCTCTATGGGTCCACAGGTCCTGCCAGGAGCCTGCTCCAGTGCAGGTTCTCCACAGGGTCACAGCCTCCTTTGGGCAAATCCACCTGCTCCAGCATGGGGTCCACCATGGGCTGCAGGGTGGATATCTGCTCCACCGTGGACCTCCATGGGCTGCAAAGGGACAACATGCTTCACCATGGTCTTCTCCACAGGCTGCAGGGGAATCTCTGCTCTGGTGCCTGGAGCACCTCCTCCTCCTCCTTCTTCACTGACCTTGGTGTCCACAGGACTGTTTCTCACTCCTCTCTCCCAGCTGCTGTTGTGCCACAGTTTTTTCCTCTTCTTAAATATGTTATCACAGAGGTGCTACCAACATCACTGATTGGCTCAGCTTTGGCCAGCAGCAGGTCCATCTTGGAGCCGGCTGGCATTGGCTCTATCGGACATGGGGGAGGCTTCTAGCAACTTCTCACAGAAGCCACTACTGTAGCCCCTCTGCTACCACGGTCTTGCCACACAAATCCAATACAAGACTGCACTCTTATTTCTTGTTAGGTAACTGGTTCGACTGTCTTACATATTATGTGTGCATAAAAGATTCTCAAGCTATGTTTCCCCAATAGGTGGTATAACAATGTTAATTTTGTTAAATACATGAAAAGTTGTCAGAGCCCTGGTTTGGCTGTGCTCAGGGACAACTTAGGCAACAGTGCAGGTGTCCAGCCTTGACAAAAGCTCTTTGAGAAAGCTCTGCTAAGAAGACTCAGTGTGGTGTTCCCCTCTCATCCCCCACTTTTACTTTGGAGCCATTTTGGGCTCTTGCCCTTTGTCCAGGCCTGAGCTACATTGCAGCTGCATCACAGCCATGTCTGTGCCTGGCTATGCATCCTGTTTGATCCAGACCCCAATCCACAGGCTGACCTCCTGGCCTAACTTTGGTCCTCTTGTATCTCAGTGGACCTGCCTGGTGATCACAGATGTGGGCCTGGCCCTTTTTGCCCTCAGCAGTCCTACACTGCTCTTATTGTTCAGATACCACTAGACTGGACCCTTGTTGGTGAGTTGCTACCTTGCTGTCACTCTTGGCTACCAGCTCCCTTTCCCTTGTGGGGCAGACCACGCTCTCTACTCTGTGTCATATGGAATAAGTGGACTGTGGATAATGTCTATTACAATATTGCTACTTGTTGCTGATTTAAATACAACCAGGAGTTAATCCTGGGTGTTTATATGTGATTCTTGAAAGACAAAAGGTTCTTAAGACTTAATATTGACATACTGCAAATGTTTCATAACTCATCCAGCAATGCAGTTAATGCAGTTCTGCAGGGATAAGCTTAGTGTGTTTTGGGGTTGACTTTCTCTCTGGATTCAGACACCTCAGGCTTAGTTCAGTTGGTTGCAGGCAGATATCTAGTATCACTTTAGATGATCTTGTGTGTCATTTCTGTAGTCGAGAAGGAAATGGATCTCTTATAGGTACTGTGTCATCTGACACACATGGATATGACAGATACCCAAGGACATCTCAAATGAAATACTGATGTTTAGGCATCTGAATCAAGCCACTGACTTTAGAGGTAGACTTAATTTTAGATTAAGATGTCCAAGTTCAGATGTCTGTATACATTGATAAGAATGGGAAATGAGACATCTAACTTTTTTAAAGATACCTTTATTGTAGTCTACATTTTGGTGTCTGATTTAGGAGCTGAATTTCAAAGCTCAGATCATCTTAGGGTGGATATACTTACAGATGAGTACTCTAAAAGGTCAAAATTATTTTCTGCATGTCAAAAACTTTAATGCAGTAAGTAGTTATACCCTACTATAAGACTAAAACTTGTAAGTAATTATTTAAATTCTAATGATGGCATATAATGTTTAAAGGATAGACATAAAGTGGTTTCAACACATATGGCAACATACAAAATAGATGGGAAATCCAGAAATCCTAAAGAAGTCAAAAGAGTGAGGAAAATAAGAAAAAGTTGAATGTGAACAGTGATTTAGTGTCCGTGCTTTATGAAGGTGGCTTACCTGCTAGCCTGAGAAAATATTTATTGTAGTATCTTTTAGTATCTAAAAAGAAATGAAACTATCATGACAGATTTGTACATGTCTGCCAAAATACGTGGACTTTCATTTACACTGTAGATACAGCTAAAGAGTGTGTGCTACACTTTGAGTATTGCAGAACAGCGGATTAGAGAATAGCATATTATCATGTCTGGCACCTCCTGGAGTAGTAACAGAGAAGTCACCAGTACTGGGTCTTTTCCAAGCAAAAAATTACTTCTTTAAGTATTTGCACTATAAGAAAAAGTCTGGCTGAAGGAACCTGATTATTCTATTTCAGGTTCCTGTGAGATGGAACATTTGATGTAACCTTTGGACCAGAGCTGTGCTACTCACAGTTGTTGACACAACAGAGAAACAGAGCACAGTTAAAATGAGAAGTCTCACTTGGAGAATAGATAATAGATGCCTAAAACTCACAATCAGAGTTGTACATAAATGCAGAGTCTAGATCTTTGTTAATTTACTTACAGACTGTTGCGTGCCATAAGTGTAACAAAGTATTTTGTCTGAAAACTTTGTAAAAGTCCATGTTCCCTACTTTGCCTGATACGTGGTCCTAGCATATAGCCATAAATCAACATGCTAGTGCTCAAGTAGCACTCTGAGGAAGAATGCAAAGGTACAAAAACAAATCTTGGAAGTCCCACATTTGATTTGAAAAAGTAGCACTGTTAATAAGGTGAGATACACATCCCTCAAAGAGGAAAAGTTTACAAGGAAAAAAAGAACGAACACCTGCTTCCAAGAGCTGATAAAAAGATCCATATGATAAGAAGACTTACCTAGAAATCCTAATAATTACATTCTGATGCTATCAAAGATCTCACCTGTCTAGTGTTCACACTTTCTGGAGAGACTTAATACCTTGCAAATATTTTTTTCCAAACATGGCAAAATAAAAAATAAAAAACAAATGGAAGGGGATCAGTTGAAAAAGCAGAATGTTCTGGTTTAGGTATGGTAAAGAAGTACATGTGAAATTCAGAAAACTTCCAATTCTTTACAGACTTTCTTTCTATTGAAGATATTAATTGGTAAGTACATACTCTTGAGAGAAAAAAAACCACCAACAACAACAACAAAAACCCCACCCCCCAACAAAAAAACCCCAAACAAACAATCTAAAAAGAAAAACTTAAAACTCTTTGTAAATAATGGACTACTAAGAAAGGCTAAAAGGAAGGGAAATTAATTCTTCATATTGATCACAAGTAGAATCTTCCCTATTTTCATGTGCTGCCTTATGTATGGAGGAGAGAGCAAGACATGGAGGGAAATCTCAGATAGATTGTATACAACATCCTACCCAGAAACAACAGGGGAAGTCCACGCACAGTTGTACTGGGAACATGCTGTAGAGTCTTCTTCCAGAAAGTGCATTCTAAGGACTGAACTGAAGAAGGTTGTTTCCAGAGGTAGAGTTTTGTACTCATATAGAAAATGAAAATGTAAAGGATACCTAAGAAGTTACAGGAGTACAAGGAGTCTGCACAGAAACTATTGAATTTTGATTATTCTGAAGTCTAAATCTGTCCCCCAGTGGTATTCGTGATGTAACACAAATAGATTAAGAATATAAAGACCGACAAGGAATCAAAACAAGTTTGACTCTACTATCCCAAAAATGTTTCCAACTAGTCTAATCTGGTGTAATGTGCATATATGACAAATATATTCTCTATTCTGTTATACAGAAAATTAATAAAGGAATGGAGTAGTACTCAATGCAAGAGAAATCCTTGCTGTACTCTTGCCAGACTACTTGTGTCTTCCCAAACTAACAACAAATAATTTGATAACTACTCTTTGAGTATTTCTTTGAGTATTTCTGTTCCTTTTTTTTAGTTTTGTACCTTCACAGTAATTTCCTTACTTCTTATTTCTTAATGTTTATGAGAATGTCAAGTGAAATTATCTCAAAATCTGTACCTGTCATCCTAAATCAAACTAAATTTACCAGTCATTGGGGTGTTTTGGAAGTAACATTATTGTATATTCCAAACTCTGATGTCTTTCCTTCTACATTTTGCTACTGACAATCCCATACTTGTTCTTAAACACAGGTTTTATATTACATTGTAATTAGAGATCAGTTAATAGTGCTGGAAGAACTAGGGAGCTTCTCAATATATTGAAAATTATTTATCATTCATTATTTTTTATTCATTAGGTAGCACAAATTGTTTGCTAGGTGTTTTTTGAATGCAAGTCTGAAGAAAAAGTGGAATTGAAAGCAGTCTGAAAACGCTATACAATTTTCAACTTACTATGTCCACATTTTGGTTAGCATTTTAATACACAGAATCATAGAATCATAGCATCATTTAGGTTGGAAAAGACCTTCAAGATCATCGAGTCCAACCACCAACCATGCCCACTAAACCATGTCCTGAAGTACCCCGTCCACTCGCTTTTTGAATACCTCCAGGGATGGTGACTCAACCACTTCCCTGGGCAGCCTATTCCAATGTTTGACAACCCTCTCAGTAAAAAAATTTTTCCTAATATCTAACCTAAATCTCCCTTGCCTCAACTTGAGGCCATTTCCTCTTGTCCTATCTCCAGAAACCTGACAGAAGAGACCAGCACCCACTAATACCTTAGTATTTTTTCCAAGCAGTCAGTGTTTAATGAAGTAACTTGAAAGAACTTCATAATCTATGAAAAAAGTATTTATAGTGGTCTTTTTCTGATTTCTTCCTGACTGCACTTTTCAAGGATACTGAAAGGAAAACACTTGAATAGATAAATAGAGTTTTCAAATCTTGTTTCAACACCAAAGACTGACAATTATATACAATACATAAGGGAGATATGGCTTGGGAAAATGCCTCAAGATTTTGCCCTCACCTCAGGCAAAGATTCCTGTCGACTTAAAGGTAAAGTGATCCATTTTCCCCCTTATTATGTCTCCCATTACCAACAAAATACACTGGTTTATGCTCATATCAGCCTGAGTGAATGACAGAAATATTGTATAATGCTGCTAATGGAACCTAATTAATGGAGGGTAATGGAGCAGAAAATATGTTCATTACTGAAAAGGTGGAGAAGAGATGCTTTTATATCGTTAGCCTAGAAAATCCCAAATGACTAAAAGTATTTGTAGAGTGCAGGAAACATTATTAGGATTTTGGCACTACACAGTGACTCCGTTAAAAATGGCCTTTCCCCTTTTATTTCTCCTCTCTCTACCTGGCTTAAAGTTTTAGAATCACTGCATTTTGTCCTTCCTTTTGTGAAGAATTTTACCATTCCTCTAGAGCAAGACTTAAAACTCTTGTTTATAATGAAAACCTGAATACAAACTTTCTTATTCTTGTTTTAGACTTTTGTAGTGTACTATGTTTATCATTGGCATTTAATATAATTATGATCAAATTAAAAAGCTAATATTAAATTTAAGATTAATTCAATACCAGTCTCTGGAGAAGGTGGAACATTTAACTTTTTTTTCTATTATATAACATTTTTGTTCTTATATAACACTTTCTACTTGTATCATTTATAATAAAAATAAATTTACTTCCTAAATCGAGCAAGCATAAAAGATTGGCTTCCTTTATGTATCTTTAAAGGGAGCAAAATATTTTTATTGGGTTAACTGCTAAAAATGGGGCAAAAAACCCCCTCATCTTTATGAAAGTATAATTAAGCATGTGATATAACCTTGTCATATTGTACATGAAAAACCAATACAATTTGGTAAGTTTCTGAAGCCTAGTTTCTGCTCTCATCGACTTCATTTTGAATAGGAATAGGTCCTATAACCTTTTTGACTGATAGTTAAGCCATTTTATGCAAGTAATACTAAAAGTCAAAGGCAGCAGTTTTTTATACAACCCTGTCTTAATCACTTTATATTAATCTTCTTTAAATGACCGTGGCAAGATGTTCGCAAATATCTCCAACCAAGATATATTAGCTAAGGGGTCATGGCAAGTGAAACTGCCAGTACATTGTGCTTTAACTATGCTACTCCTCATAATATTTTGGTGCTCACAGTAGTTATGGGGTGTTTCACATTCACCATCTCATAGATAACATTAAAAATAAAGACTAGACAGACATAGGGAATTTCTGGTTTTCTTCATAACCTACTGATATTAGAATGAAAATGTATTTGGCAACTGCTAAGGCAATGGAAAAAAAGAACTTTACTGAATTTTTCCATTTGGAAACAGTTCCCAGATACTTGATTTAATTTCTGCTTGAAACACGTAATTTAGAGAACAATTATTAATCTGTAAGATATTAATTCTTGTACACTCCCATACACTCCATGGAAAGATCTGTATGCATATGTTTATATGGGGGAAAAAAGTGAGTAAGTGTATAAATAGAATATATGGATGTATTTACAACAGTATTAGTAATGTTGACTTCGGGGTTTTTTCCCGACAAATTGATTATGGCTGCATCGCATCCATTTTTGAACCTTAACTCTGATGGCTCAGTTTGGAGCCCTTTTGCCCTGGATCCCCTCTTAAGTCAGTGAAGTAATTTTCTGTATCTCTCTCTGTATGGTTAAGACAGATAAAATTTAGGTGGTCTGACAAGTACTTTAGAGTTTTCTGTCTTTGATGGACATAAACACAGTCTGTAATAAGTAAATTAACACGTTCAGCTTCTATATTAACTTCTTAAAGTAATTAGTGTAAATTCAGCTGTCACTGCAGAAGAGCTAATACATTGCAAATTGTAAACCTATTTTTCTTTTCTGCAGACTAACTTCCTTGTGTATAAAAAACATTACTTTTCTGATCATTTTATACTTGGAACTTTAGATGTTATTAAAATCAGAAATTTAAAAATTATGTGTGTTTTTCAAGGCTTCAGAGGAGTCTGGGGTTTTCCTATTTCAGTATCAATGTTTTCTTTTCTCATAAAATTTCATCCACTTGGCTTTCCACTGTAGTCTGTTAGTCATCTTCCATATTTTGTTAGAAAGACTTTTATATATAAGATATAAAGATAAGGACTGAAAAATGCACCAGCTCTTTGCTGAAGCATTTGGGCTTTGAATCATTAAGAATAGCATATTTTGAGACTTTTCTTGAGATAAAATTGATATTTGCAAAAAAATTAAAACCAGGAGAGATTTAAACAGTTTAGGAAAAAAGCCATATGAATAGTCCATATAATTTTGCAGGCAAGTGACACTTTATTTTCTAGTGTTAAATTACCAAATAAGAATTAAATTTTTTTCAGGTTATTGTTTTACAGCAGTGGAGTACAAATATATGTTTGGGGGTTTTGTCAGTTTGTTTTCAGTCAATGTTAACTAGATTTCTAAAATTTCCCATGTTTCTTGTTACGTCTATTTTGTAATGTTATGCCTGACATCAAGAAAAAAACCCTCATTTTCTACAGCAATTGGTCTAAACTGAACCTACAGGTAAAATAGCTTGTATTTGAATTGTATAGTATTGTATTCTCAAAGAGCTTAAAAAAACCTAGGATCCAAGATTCCTTTACAAATTCAATAATTTCACCATGCATAATATTCATAATTCATAATGTTAAAATTCTGGGCCTTTTAATTATTTTAAATGTTTGCCCTCTAAAATATCCTAACTCTTCCTTTTTTCTTTAAAAGACAAAAGTAAAACATGAAAAAATGCACAGAAAAATATTTTAAGTGTTGTATGATCTTGAGGTCCAAGGACTACTGAACATTTCCTGGAGTTATTAACATTTTTTGCTATAAATCCTTGCTCTTCAGCACCAAAATTAAGTACCATGTTTCCAGGTCTTCTCAGGTTTTTTATCTACCCAAAATTCATTCACATAATTCAACAGAAACCCTTCAATTGTTCATTTATCCAATAGTTTTTCCAAGATTAATTCAACTGGAAATCCTGACTCAAAAAATAGATAGTACAAGCACTCTACTTTTAGCAGGTAAAAGACAGGTAGGATGTTTGAGTTATTTCCTGTTTGTCTGTATATTCTGCTTCAGCAAATAGAAAAAAACACATATTGAAAATGAAAACAATGAATAGGTACTTCAATCTTTGTAAAGTTCCCTGAATTGCAGAGGTATTGTAAAGAACACTAGGTGAAAACCTCTCACTATTCCAGAAAAAAACTTTAGGAATTTACTTTCTTCCCAGTAGGGAAAGACCTAGCACTTAACAAGACCAACTTTCAGCTAAAAGGAACTAACTGCCACTGGATACAAGGAAGACCAGTCTCAGAATTTTATGGCTAAGCATCTGATTTAACTTGTGTAATAATAACTTCATTTTGCTAAGCGCTATTGATGTGCTTGTGTGTGAGAAAGAGAGAGACATCCATGCATCTGACTGCTGCAATACCATGATACCAGTGGTGAGGATTCAGTTTCTGTTATTCAATGGGAGGCAATCTGTCTCTTTTGTGTATATCTGTCAATTAATTTGCATGAATTTCCAACCTTGATGGGACTTACTACTTATCACTTGAGTGTCCAAGTTGATTTTCTCTTTTCATATTAGAATATTCCATGAATTACCTTTTGCTGGCTGTCAATCATACTTCATCTGTAGATGAATAAAGACAGCATTTTACATAACATGCCAAGCTTTTTTTTTTTTTTCCCTTCTGGATTCAGGGAAGTACAAATAATGTATTTGACAAGAATATTTCCTGCCATTAATGGTAAATAGTATCTCATACTACTCATTAAAATTTATAAAGTATCTCATACCTGCAAAAAATAAATTATTCTTTTTGTCACCACAGGAGATGAACAAGCACCAGAAAATTTCAGTTGTAAGCAGTTACAATTAAACATAAGCAACCACTTCCTCTAGGAATCTCTTGTTGCACATTACATCTTCACTGGACTAATGATGGTAACTGAAAGCTCCTTCTGAGAGTTCTGGGAGTAATGCATGAAGTCATGCAAGTATCATGCTTTGAAGAGCACACAGTTCTCAAATCATTCCGTAAGAAAAGTGAGAACATGTAAAAAAAAACAAGCAAAAATTTAATTTATTTTTAACTTCTGTTATTGAACTAGTAACATTTACTATTGACTGTTTCACTACTGACTAAAGGTTACATGTGTATTTGAACAAACCTTAGTTAAAGGAGTTATGATTGACTCAATTCCTATCCTGTTTGTATTCCTTAACTGCCCAGTGCCCTTATGAAGAGCTGTTATCTTTATATAGTTTAGGTTTCAGTGCTTACTGAAATAATTTTGAGAACCTGTCTTTTAGGAATTTATAAAATCAGATTAATTTAATTAATTTACTTTTTCATAACCATATCAGTATGTATTACTACTAAGCTGATATGTGAAGTTGTACAGATTATTATTTATTACAAATTGTTTCCACAACAGGGAAAAGCAGGAGAAGAGAAAAGAAGGAGCAAACAAATGAAAATGGAAGTCAGTTTGAAAATATTTTTCTCTGGAAAATTAGAAAAAATAATATTTTGGACTGAGCTTTGTTTTGGGGTTTTAACATGAGTTTGAGACTTATATTATCTGATTGCAAGCAATTTCACAGAAAAAGGTTCAAAACAGAGAAAAAATTGTTTAGCTTAGAAAATTTTGGAATCTTTTCGGCCTTTATTTTCATTGCTCAATGTCCTGTCCCTAAAATCTACATCTAATACTGTTGATTCAAAAGCATGTATGTTGGCATTGTTTAGCTGACAAGATTTCTGCCACATATTATCTGTACTGTCTGGAAGAAGCTGTATAAACTAAATGTGATAGTCTTTTCTTCTAAGGGAATAAAGGCATGCTAGGCAGATATCAGTTATTTATGTTTCTATGACATGGTGTGCTGATTTTGACTGGGATAGAGTTAATTTTTTTTCCATAGTAGCTTGTATGGGACTGTGTTTTAGATTTGTGCTGAAAACAGCGTTGTTGATAACACAGGGATGTTTTTGTTATTGCTAGGCAGTGCTTTCACAGAGCCAAGGCCTTTTCTGCTTCTCACCCCACCCCACCAGGGAGCAGGCTGGGGGGGCACAAGGAGTTGGGAGGGGACACACCTGGGACAGCTGACCCCAACTGACCAAAGGGATATTCCAGACCATATGATGTCATGCTCAGCAATAGAAAGCTGGGGGAAGAAGAAGGAAGGGGGGGACATTCAGAGTGATGGCGTTTGTCTTCCCAAGTAACTGTTATCCGCAATGGAGCCCTGCTTTCCTGGAGATGGCTGAATACCCGCCTGTCGGTGGGAAGTGGTGAATGAATTCCTTGTTTTGTTTTGATTAAGTGCATGGCTTTTACTTTCCCTATTAAACTGTCTTTATCTCAGCCCTTGAGTTTTCTCACTTTTACTCTTCCTGATTCTCTCCCCCATCCTGCTGTGAGGAGAGTAATCAAGCTGCTGTGTGGGGCTTAGTTGCCGGCTGGGGTTAAACCACAACACATGAGTGTTTGTAGAAGTGAGTGCTAGTTCCACGGAGGCTTTGTAGATGAGCAGTGGTTTTTCGGAGTTGTGCTTAGTAAATTGAACAAAAACATAATGCTGAAGCCTACGTAATCTTCAACCTTTTTTAGGAGCAAGAGCTTTCTGTATGCTGTTCCTGGTTAATGTCAGCACAAAGTTCAATGGTGGCTCCAACTCTCACTTTGTGTCTGCATTAAAAATGAAGTATGAATATGTGGACGTCACAATTAAAATGTCTTGCTGCTTCTGCCTATGTTCTGTTTCTTCTCTAGCTTCTCCTTCAGAGATCTTTGTCTTCTTTGTTGTGTGGTTGAAATCAGAAGATGACTTGATAAATTAAGACACTTGTCTAAATATTAATATCCTTTCTTGAGCACAGGCAACCAACTCAGAAACTCCAGCAAGATATTTCAGAATTGGGCTGCTTGGGATCAGCTTGCTCCTGAGAGTTTGGGGGGCAGCTGATGGTGGTGATATCCTGGTTGAGTGATGCCATCCATTAAGCTACATTCTTCAGAACATAGAACTGTGCCAGAGTCAGTGCAAAGAGGATAAAATCCCCAGAGTAGAGCATTTAGACTCACCAATATCCATGTGAATATCAGTAAAACAAAAAGAAATTCTATGCAGTTCTGTGAAGTAAAAGTTCAAGAGCTACTTTTGATGGATATTTTTTCATGCTTTTCATGTTCATTTCAAGTACCTGAAATACTCTGTTACATCATAGTATTAAGACAGGAATGTTAAGGATCATTATTCACAGAATCACAGAATGATTGAGGTTGGAAGGGACCTCTTGAGATCATCTGGTCCAACTCCCTTGCTTAGGTAGGGTCACCTAGATTAGGTTTCCCAGGACCATGTCCCAACAGCTTTTGAGTACCTCCACAGATGGAAACTTCATAGCGTCTCTGGGAAACCTATTTCAGTGTTTGATGATCGTCGGGTTAAGAAAATGTTTTCTTGTGTTCAGATGGAATTTAATGTGTTTCAATTTGTGCCAACTGCATCCTGTCCTTTCACTGGGCACTGCCAAGAAGAGCCTGTTTCCCTTGTCTTCATTCTTTTCCACTTGATATTTATAGACATTGATGAGATACCCTGAGTCTTCTCTTCTCCAGTCTGAACGGTCCCAGCTCTCTCTGCCTCTCCTCATATGAAAGATACTCCAGTCCCTTAATCATCTTTGTGGCCCAGTGCTATACTTGCCCCAGTAAGTTCCTATCTCTGCTGTTCTGGGCAGCCTAAAACTGGGCACAGTACTCCAGTTGTGGGCTCACCAGTGCTGAATAAAGAGGAAGGATCACCTCCCTTGACCTGCTGGCAACAGTCTTCCAAATGCAGCCCAGGAGGCTCTTGGCCTTTTTTGCTGCAAGGACATATTGCTGGCTCATGTTCATCCCAGTGCCTATCAGGACCCCAGGGTCCTTCTTGGCAAAGCTACTTTCCAGCCAATCAGCCCCCAGCGTGTACTGGTGACAGAGGTTGTTCCTCCCCAGATGCTGGACTTTGCATTTCTCCTTGTTGAAAATCATGAGTTTCCTCTCTGCCCATTTATCCAGCCTATCAAGGTCCCCCTGAGAGTCTGGGGGTGCCTCTGATTCATCTCAACCAAACCAATAAGCATTATAACCTGCAACATCTGATGCTCAGATCAAAAAGGATAATAGTCTGTTAAATGATGTATCTGCAGATGAATGTGGAGAATGGTAACTAAGAAGTAGGAAGTGAAAAACAAAGTCTAGGAAATGTTTAGGAGGCAATGGAAAAGAGACAAAACTCAGGATGTCTTTTCCTAAAATGTCAGTAAGTGTTGAAGGGAATAAATAAAACATGAAAAAAAGGGAATTTTTATTTTCTTATTTTCATTTGTTTCTTTGCCTTCTATGTACTTTTTCGTTGTTAACAAAATGAAGCTGTATTTTGAAAAGAGTCAGATTTATAGAGAGTGGTACGTATTTTTAGAGCAAATGCTATGGTTGGAAAGAAATGACCCACTGTCTGAAAAAAAGAATGATCAAATTCAACCTAAGTGAAGCTTGGGACAAACTGCTCTGCTTTAATGAGTAAATTGATTAATTAATTCATGTTAATTCAGATGTCCTTTCTTCAGGTTATTTTAAGCACCTAATGTCAGAAGCTCTGACTGCGATTTAGTACAGTTGTTGGGAGCTGCATTAAAAAGGATACTGAAATGATGTAAAGAACAGCTTGCCCCATTCTGCCATTACATCACGTGGTTTTATTACGGTTGTTGGTTAGGGCCGGCCACTAAAACCTCTGACTATCTGCTTTAGTTTGGGAGGGATTTATTTTTGAAATATTTGTTGTTTACATACAGAATTTATTTATTTATTTGAGGAGAAGAAAGGAAAAAGGAGCCCCTGGAACAGTCAATGGCATATCATTTCAGTTGATAAAGGTGTATTATCAGGTCTCTGTGACCTCCTATTTGGAGCAAGGATTCAAATCAGCATTTCTGGTGTTGCAGATAGAGCACAGAGCTCTGTGCTCTAGCAATTTGAACATAATGCTTATATTCTTCTCTCTTGAATTTAATTAATTAAAAGTTCAAGTTGATGAGTGGAATTCATTCACCCTTTTTTCACTGATTCAAATTTATGTGTCTAAATCTAACTTTTCACTCTAGGCTCCTCTTTAGTCAAAAGAGCATAGTAAGCTCCTGAGAGGTACTTACTCTTTTCTGATGCCTATAAGGGAACCTGTCATAGTTTAGATGAAGACAATAAAATATTACATAAATTAAATGAGATTAGTAAACTATGGCTTAACAGACCACTAGACAGCATATTTATTTAAAATGGACCTGACTCTACTGACATTCTCTGTTACATTTTGAGAGTCCAGTTTCAGATGCTTCCTGAATCAGAATTTTACTTTTACAAATCATCTTAAGAGTGACTGACCCACTGTGTGGTACAGAGTACTGGCAGAGTTTTATTTGTTAATTAATGTGTTTATATTACTTTATTAAATTATTAGCTTCTTGATTTTGTTATTTTAGTATGTATCAATACTACTAATCTGTTATTGTATAGCAATGGCTACCATTATCTAATAATTTTACAATCAGTATAACATTATACAGAATTAATAATTTGCTTTAATTTGAATATTAAATAGAAGCAGATGTTAATTCCTTTACAAAGATGCAGCATATGTTATTTCATTCTCAGTCTGAATGCACATAAGCCTTTTTCTATGAAAAGATGCATTTAATGCTGAGTTCAGAATTGTCTGCCATAGGACAAATGGAAATTAACTTCTTCAAATCAGCAAGGACTGGACATGGTTTTTAGCTTCTATAATCTCACTTGAACAGATAATTTTATATATTTGCATAAATGTGTTGACCACCTAGAGTGACACTAAAATGGACTTGATATGATGTAATAAAGAATCAGGATTGTCCTCTTTTCTTCTGCTTATTTTGAGCCTTTCTGGTACCTTTAATATTTTACTCCATTTGCAATGTTTTCTGCTTTAATATTTTGAGGTTAGCTGCAGTCCACCTAAGTCTTACTGAGGGAGAACATTTGCGTTAAAATCCATCTGCTGGGTTGGTTGCCATGCAGAATTGTCTAACTGTGGGAAGCATTCTTTGTAGACTGTGAATTTCCTGGCCACTCAGCTTCTTTTGTCTGGATAACAGAAATGTTCTGGAAATCTGATAATGCGTGAAGTTCTCTGGAGATTCAGGTGAATGCACTTAAGTCGCCCAAGAAGTCAGAAAATTTGGATTTATTCATGATATTAATCCTGAATTATCACTGTGGCAGTGCTGTAACCCCTCTGTTCTCAATCAAAAATGGAAATTAAACCAAGAAACAGAAGTCTGCACTTCAGATTCTACTCTATCTTTTAAAAGCTAAACATGTGTCTTTCTTTGGTGAGCATCCTGACAAATCAGCAAATTTATATCCTATGATCTCCTGCTTCCGTTGAAGCTGACACATTACAGATGGCAAATCTGACTGTATCTTGAGAAGATGAGGATAGCCAACATGTCCTATTCTCTCCATAGAAGAGATAAAAAGTGGACTAAGTAACTCCTTGCAGATTGCATACAGTTTTGTTGAAACATCAGAATTCAATGTCATTTCATAGGTCTGGTAACATGCCTTGGGAGCTCCTGGCTAAGAACTAAATGTTCACCAGCCTCTCTTGCCTGGATCCCCTTCCCTTCCTCTTCCCTTTTCTCATTTCCTCCTGAGGTTTAACTTCCAGCAGGAAGAAATGCAGATGTGGAAGCTGGAAGGGGGAAATGCAGCCTGGGCTTCTTATACAGCTAATGGATAGAGAGTAGGGCCTGACCTGGATAGAATGGCGCTCTCTTTGCAGACTTCCTTTTCTCTCTGCTGATTCTACAGAAAACATACAAGCTTCCTTTAGTTAAATTCAGTCTTTCTTATGCTACAATAAAAAAACAGGTAAGCTGTCCAAGTAAGGGGATTCCATGTTAATTGTTTTTTTCTTACTAATTATTATAAATCCAAATAAAACGTCGTGAATATGATAAGAGCTAAACCAAATTCCTTCTGCAGCCTTTGCAATCACTTTTTAAACTATCTGTGAAGTTTGTGATTCAACATATTTTCTTATCTGGCTGTAGACAACTGATTTGTCTGTCCTCAACTGTACAGTTTCGTCTACAATTGAAAAATTGTTATAACATTATTAAAGTTCTGATGCTCATTAGTTTCATCATCTTGCAATCATGTGGAATGTTTTGAAGGAGTTGGGATTAAAATTATATCAAATGTTCCTTGAAATTAGAATTGGTTACAATAATAAAAATTCTTCATTGTCCTTCCTTCCCCTCCTCCTCTTAAAGTCTAAAGCTCTGTAAATTGTATAGTGTGATTTTTCAGTGGTAGCCTCCCCTAAATGACTCCAGCTTTCCATAGACAAATACAATTAGAGACCATTTATACAAACTTTGGTGTGAGCCCTCATTAAACATGATACAGAGGGTTTGAAGGGACTATAGTAGTTGCAAAAATCTCTTGAGAACAGAGCTATGTAGAAAGCTCCTGCATACCTGGGTTTGGTTTTGCCACATTCATGGAGGCTGTTTCTATCAGCTATAACTATAGATAGTTTCTATCTTTCAGGGTTTAGTAGTAATGTAAGCAGAAGTTTCTTCCTGTAACTGGTTTCCTGTGGAAACTTTCTCCTGCAAGCAATAGATATACATTTAGCTATTAAGGTTTAATGCCAGATAAATCAAGCGTAGAATGAAAACAGGGATTTAATCATTCTCAGCCAGTGGAACTATTGGTGAAGTCAATAGATGGAAAGTCAATGGCGGACGTATCATCAAGCCTGAAACCATAATGAATTCAATAGTACTTCCAGTTCAGAGGAAAAACATAAAATCTATATAAAGCAGGCATATCTGAAAAGACTGAAGAAGCAGCTATGGTAAAGTACAGTATAGTAAAATATTTACAGAAAGCTTAAACTCTTCTACAGTCAGGTTTTGTTTATATGGGGTTAGGACAGGGAAGGTGGCTGAGATAATCTGAAAAAAAACCCCAAACCCCAAAAAGCGTAATATAAAATGTTCAAAATCTGGTGTACTGGGCTTTGACAAATTAAATTAATATGAAAAACAAAGTTGAAACCTAATGAAAAACTGTGTATTGCATAGTTAAATGCCAGTCCACATATTTCACACTTGACCATTAAAAAGTTTTGTAGTGTATACAGTGGTGAAAGTTTGAAAGAATAAGACTTTTGACAAGCCTAGCTGATTGGAAATTATGTGGACTGGCAAAGCAGAGGTGGAAGTGATTTGTTTGTCATAGAAGTGTAGAGGGTAATAAAAGTCTTGTGATGCATGAATATGTTATACTATTACATGAAAAAAGAATTTTGAGAGTAGGCTTTTAACACCAAAGATAAACTAAGAAATTAGGAAAATTACTGCAGCAATTAAGGAAGTTGATGAAGTATATTTAAGGTCTTTGTGACCCTGATAATGTTACAAGTATAGAAATTATATCAGTGTAAATAAATGGTGATTTAGCTAATTACAGCCAATGAACTACCATCCCCAAAGTATTTTGATATATTCATATGCATGTATATTTGACAATTTTTTTTTAAAGTACTATCCTCCCTCCCAATTCATTTAAACAGACTTAAAATAATTAACTCAATAAACAACATGCAAGGAACTCTGAAACTCTGGTTTAATTTTTTCTTTCTTAGCAAAAACAAGCTTCTTAAATGATGTTGGGTAAATAATTTTTTTTTTATTCCCCATCTATACATTTAGTAAACTGACTATTTATAATCTTCAGAGCTGTTTTGAGCATAAGCTTCTATAACCTCTATTTCTTAGTTAAATTAACAAAAAAGTTCATTCAACCAAATTCCTCTCTGAAGTTTACACTATTATTGAAAATAAAATATTATGAATATATTTAAATGAATTCATGTATTATTTTGTAGCCTAAATTTTTAAGCATCAATCTCCATTCACTTCGAAAGAGAGCTTTTTTAACATCAGTTTTACAAAGGAACCTAATAGTTTCAAATAGGAAAAAAAATGCCATTGGACAGCTGTTTGGTGGATAATATGAAATGAGGGGAGTCTGCTGTCCCCTTCAGGCATGTACATAAAATCTCACAGACCTTTGAAAACTGGTAAATAGAAATAAGAATCAAGGCATTTCTGAAAACAGTGGGAGTTTTTAATCTGACATGATGTTTTAATGGAAGTCCTTTAAGTAATGGGGCTGTCAACTTCATATTTTCTGTCCAATTATTTTACTTTTTAATTAAAAAAAACCCCAAAGATGTAAATACAAGGGAAAATATGAAGCTGTCTTAAGTTTATTCAGTACATTTGAATTATAGATAGAAGACACACAAGTGTGGAAAACAAAACAGAACAAAACAAAACCCCCCAACTAATAAAATGGAGAAAAAGGAAGAAGACAGACAAGAGCAAATTTTAGTCATAGGCTTTCCATTTGAAAGACATACAGTTCACAGGACATTGATCAGAGGGGTAAAGATCCTAGCATGCTATATGCTTGCCAGAAGCTCAGAGATGAGGATTCAAGTTCATTTAATGACTCAACAAATAGAATTAATATCTTGCAGATAATTCTAGTTGAAACAGAAGGCCACTATAAATCTTCAAAGATAGTACTAATAGGCTGTCTCTTAACATTGAAGACTAAAAGATGAGCTGAGGAGTTTCGGACATGCTGTAATCTGGAGATAACTGTACTCAGCAGTCTGTAGCAGAGACAATTACAATAATCTATTCTTGCAGCTAGTAAAATGTGAAATACATAAATAAAATGAACAAAAAAAAGATGAAATAAAATAGTAAAAGGTATAGTAGCCCTCAAAATCTGCAATAGAAAGACTCAAGATCAAAGGCATTTATTGCAGAGAATCATATGCTTTATTCTGTGTAATCCAGTGAAAAATTTGGCACCAGACCTGAATGAATTTTTTAAGGTCTTCTTTTGGAATATCTGTGAGATCTACTCTGACAGTAATGTATGAAACTAGTATTCTAACTGTATATCACCCCAGGCAAAATCAGGGCTTTGTCTTATGCTGATCATACAGTGTTTAATAATAGATTTATATTTGTTTGGTTCTGAAACAACTCACAGAGTTACAATAAAAATGAAACAAGTCTATTTTACAGGAGCAACTTAGATACTAATTAACCAATTTAGATCACATCTCACCTTTCCAAATCTTTGAAAGGTGCTGAATTATTTCTCTCATCTTCTCTAATCTAAAATAGCTTTTTGTTATTTTCTGATATGGTAGGGTTTTCTTCCTTTTACATCTTTTTGAATCTCATATGCTAGGATGGACAATGTGTCATATTTCTGGAATGATATATGTTTTACCAGAAACTTAGAGAAATAAGTTAATTTGAGTTCAACTTTATTTATTTAGTACAAAATTTCCAATTTTGGTATTTTCTAAAAATTTCTTGGACTTTCTTTTCCTTGGACAAACATAACTGAGGAGAGTGAGGCATTCATGCCAGGATTTCATCCCCACTTGATGTAACTGCTATTTGCTTGAAGATGTGTGCTGTCATAAATAAGATGAATTAGAAAGTGGAATCTAAAAGGCCCTTGCTGGGCAAAGAACAAGAAGGTGATAGACTTTTTTGATTTTTTTTTTGCCCCGCCCCTTTTTGTTTTGCTATAAGGCATTCTTGCTTCTATTTACTAAGCATTTGCTGACTCTGCCACTGAACTCTTGCTAGAGTCCCTCACCTGCCACCAAGCTGTAAGTAATTAGGAGACAGAAAAAAATCACATCTCTCTCTCATCAGTGCTGTAGGCCTAAACAGACAGGAAAAGTTATTATTACTACATGTGGAAGTAGTAGACAAAGAATACTCTAACAGGAGAGTCTTGTCCATCAAAGAATAGTAATGGGACTTTTCTGCCTCTCCAAAGTCCAAACCCCAAATTATTTTCACACTACCATTAAACATTCAGCTTGCCACCACAAAAAAAAAGAGAAAACCACAGCTGATCCCTTTGCCCTGAATAAATCCCCCGCCCTGCAGTGTAGGAATAAGGACAACTGTGTCTCTAATCCTGAGGTTACACCAGAGTTTGTGAACATGATAGAGTCCTCTTTTCATCTGGGCACATCCTGGGTTAAGAAGGCCATTCCTGCGGACGAATTTGAAGGTTTTCTGGAAAACCTCTTCAATAAATGGCTCTAAAGTTCCCAAATCATTCAAGAGGAGCAGAAGATAGGATGCACAAAGGGTTTTTTCAGGGTTTTTTATTAATGTTAGTATTTGTAAAGATATTGAGATATGTTATGGATAAAGTTCTTAGGCCAGGATCCGTCACGAATTTCATGGTCCAAGATCACTAAGTGGTCTGCATTCAAGTCTATTTCAGCTTTCCACTCAATCACTTTTTGCTTCTTCTCCTTCCTTCTCATGACAGATTTCTCTCCTGCTTTTTTGAAGGCAGAAGGATGAGCTCAACAGTGCCAGTGATGGTCATCTAGATGGTCATCTAGAGTTGCAGCAGCAAACCTACAGTGTTCTAGTCTAGATAGGGTAACTGCTTCCCTGTGAAGAATGACAGCTGTGCCATGTTTTTCTAGAATCAAATACATTTCCAGATTTAACTTCAGCTCTTTCATGAACTGCTCAGCTGCAGTTCTGAATTGCTCAAAATTTCTGACACTATCAGAAGTTTACCAGCTATGTCTCTCAGGTTACAGTGTACTAGCAGAGAAAATATCTTATTTTCATTTAATTAATTTAATTTAAAACTGGAATAGTGTCTTTTTTAATGGCTACTGAATCTATACAGTACTGAAGTACAGACACCTGCTTTAAGTTCTCTTAGCTCTAAACTCAAAAATTCAAAGCTCCAATCATGCTCGTTATTTCACAGTGATATAATTGCTTCTACACAGGTAGAGCAAGATGCCTGGTTTCCAAACACGTTATAAGCATATATATTTTTCTTTTTCATTGCTACTGTTTACAGCTTTGCAGAATATTATTATGATAGAGAGAAAAAGATTTTAATTAATTGTGATTTATCTTCAAATGTTGTGAAGTACAAGAAAAAGTGATAAATTTTGAATTACTGAAGAAATTCTTAAATAGGTATCTAGGAGTCTTGAAAAAATCACCCTCTAGAGATGTCCATTTCTCTCTATTGACCATGAAGCAGCCCAGGCTAATTCTGATTTAGAAGTCTCACTCACTGATGTATAAAATGGAGAGCTGAATCTCACCTCTCACCTTCATCCTTTTGTGTTACACACATATTTAGGTTTGCATACATGTACATCCTGACCGACACACAAAGAAAGAAAAATAAATAAACGAAGAAATTAAAGACATTTAAATGGTATCTTCAAGAAGTTATTCAATACAGGTTATTCAAAATATTTCTGCCTTGGATCTTTGAGGATTTATTTCTTGTAGCTTCTATTTCTAAGCATATATTAACATACTGCATCCTGACATGTGCTCAAAGCAGATGCAGAATTCCTTTGCCCATGTTCCAAATCAGCCAGAGACTTATGCAACCCCATTAGTCTATCATTGAGCCTACACTAATATATTTTATTTCTTAGCACTTAAATGTTTTTTCCCTTTGGATACCACCTTCAGACCAAAGGTTGGGAACTGACATCCCTGAAGATTTGAGGTGAAATCCTGAGGTCTTTTGAATCTCTGTTGACTTTATTATGGGTCTAGATTTCTCTTTTGCCCTTTAAAAACTATTTAGGAGTATATAAACTTGAGACAAATACTGAAATTATTGCTGGAAGGAGTGTGTTGAAATGAAGAAAAATGTCACACTCATAATTTTGTTTCTTCTAAAACATGTCATATTCAAGGTAAAACATACCATTCAACCCCAGTCTTTATTCCTGACATACCATTAGAATTTTAATACCATATGCAAAAGAGAAATATCAAAGAAAACCAGGAATTAAACTATTAAAGCAACACACTCAAATAAAAATTAAAAAAAAGGGAAAAGCAAAACAATCATAAATAGAACAGAAGGTACAAATGTTTTCACCACTAAATTCTATGCTAAAGATTAACTGAACAGATTTTTTGACTCTGAATGTAAAGTAATCATAAAATAAGACTTGAATTGCAAAGTTTCTGCTAGATGAAATTATATGCATCCTATGTAATTATAGTTTGCAAAGAACTCCATGTGATTACATCTGAGAACGTTAAGGAATTCATTTATGTTTGTCAGATTTATTAAAAACCCTATAATATGACAACTGATTTTTTCTTTGACCTTTTCAGAATGACACAGTGAAAATAGATGCTAAAATGTAAGTAGTAATAAAGTCTTAGTATAGAAAGAGATATTAAAAATTCAACACTTTATTATTAATAGACCAGTTATTGGAATTCAGGATGATTAAGAGAAAGAAAAGTCAAATAACGCACGTGTTAGTTTTGGTTAATACAGGATACTGAATAAGGGCTTCAATTTTTTTGTTGTTTTTTGTTTTCTTATAACTGACTGAATAAATATATCATTTCAAGTACAGTAATTTACTCATGGACAGGTGCCATGAATCACTAACCCACCTTGCATCCTAGCACCAGCATCTGAGAAGTATTTGAAATCAGTATCCCACAGGGGTGCCCTAATACCCATGATTTTTAATTATTCCGGCCTTTTAGAGCCATTTAGGTCTCGTTTTAGGAAAAAAAATCATAGGCATGTGGATTCTGGTGCTCATTTGGGTAGACAGCTTTGGGAACAGCATGGAAGTGCACATGCAAAATTTAAAAAGAAGGGCAGGGAAGGGAAACTGAAAGAAAAGGGAATTATTCAATTATGAGTTAACACAGCCAAATTGTTAAAATTATTTGCATTTCATAGGTGATCAGGTTTAGTGCAATACAAAGAGTTTGAAAATATGATATGTGAAGAGGTTACTGGAGCTGTGTTTATGGTATTTTGTCCTTCTCCTAAATCCCCAGCTTCCAGAGTTTCCTTGAGAATCTTAGGAAGATTAGCTCATGTGCAAGTATCTTACTCTTAAACTGCAATGTGAAGTGTGAAACCCTTCAGACTACATAACCAGAAGAGAAATAAAAAAAGTAAAGGTAATGGGTCTGCTGCTTTGTTTACGATATCCTGATTTTGGGGAAGAGGGAGGGGAAGGGGAGCTTTGGGTTCTGAGTGATGAGCTCTATAGTCCTGGCATATGAAACTGGATTCTGAACAATCTCTCTCTATGTGTGTGTGTTTATCTTTCCTAATAATCCTGCTTGCCTGTTGCAAATTATTGCTAATGAAGAAGTAAGAAGAGAATTTTCTCTTTTATGAAGGGATGGAGACAATAAAAAGATACTTGAGTGCCTGTAATAAAGAAGCCAAGAACCATCACTCTCTGGGCTGAAAATTTGTAATGAGTGTCTAAGTGAGCTTTGGGGTATCTCATATTGTTCGCAATAAGAACTACAGAAGGCCAAAGAAATATTGAAAGGACTGGAAAGGAAATAAGGGTAAAATGACAAATAGAGAAAAAAGGGGAAAAGTAAGAACGTCGTGGACATCAGTGGGTATCTTTGCACATTGATTGGAAAACAATCTATTTTTTCTCTTTTAGAAATGTTGCAAACATGACATTTGAATTTAACATAGGTTAACTGAATGTTTTTCAAAATTTCTATTTAAAACAATTTCTGGGACATGGAGTGAGAGCCTTTTTTTGTGTACCTGTTTATGCTTATGTGTCTACAGCTCCATTGAGTGCTGAAATATATCTTAGAAAGCAGAAGGTAGACAGTCTATTCAAGTAAAATTGGAGGTGGATACTAGACATTCTTTGACTTTCAATATATTCAGTAGAAGACAATGTTCTTAGCCTTGAGTTTGGTGGGTTTTTTTTTTTTCCCTTTGTTGAAAAATAAGAGGGTACCAAAATAACCTCTTGGGAGCGTGATGAAACTTTCAGGACTTTTTTCTTTGGAATTTTCATTTTATGGTGAAGTATTCCTTGAAAACATATTTGCATTATTTGTGGGAAGATATCAAGACCACCCCTAAAACACAGAATAAATGCTTTTTTTTCTTTTCAGAAGAATGGAAAAAAATATAGAATTGAATTGATATTTCTTTAAACTTACCATAACATCATAACTGAGTTTCCAGTACTACAAAATATTTCTGGTTTATTCTTTAGACAATAGAGTACAGTGGACTGCGGTGACTTTCATAGTGACAAGAGTAGATGTAGTTTCATTCTGCTCAAACATTATGAAGACGAATAGACAGGAAAGACTTGATGACTAGTATTTGTAGAATATTTCAGATCACTGATTATCTCATGCACCTTTGCAATCTGGATACTCAAACAATTTTTTCTGATGCCTGTCATTGCTACCAGTATGATTTGTCTTGCCTTGGCTGTGAATTAGAGGATCTGTAATGATTTTCAAGTACTCAGTGGTAACTCGCACAAAACTCAATATTTAAATTATTACAATAGGTTTCATTTCAGTTCTGAAGATGGTCCATAATGTTTACTTTGAAATAACTACTCCACTGAGTAAGACAATGTAATGATTATCACTATTTTCTTGCCATTTCAGAGGCAAATGGAGAGTAAAAGGCTCTTGTTTCATAGTTAGAGGGGAAAGGTGGAGAGAAAAAGGCTGTGAAAAGTTATGACAAAGAGTGAAGAAAAAATATGTGGAGGACAAGAACTGGCACCGAGAAAGTGAGGGTGGGTAAAACAGTGAAGGGAAGCACAGAAATAGTCTCAGAATCAGGAATGAAAGTAGGGCATAGGTAAAACAAAGGCCAAAATCTCTTGGCAGAAGGAAAAATGATAAAAGCAAAGACAAGGACAGCGGCATGTATTTAGGCAGGATCTAGGGAAGAGAGGAGAGAACTTAAAACAGCATCAGCTGATGGTACAAGAATCCAGCATTTCTGCAAATCCAGTGAGACCAATTTCAAGTTGATTCCCCAAAATATGTGGTATACACTTATTTTTTCTTTTTTCTTTAATGTGTGATATTTTTCTTGCAGCAGGGAGGAAGCAAAAGTAGAATTAGCATTCTTCAGGGCATCTTTAAATAGGGTAACTCAGGTGACATTTTTGTCTCCTCCTACAGATCCTTGCCTCCAGCAATACAAGCTTTAACATTCTCCCTCTTCTTAAAAGAGAGGTTATCCCACATACAGTAACCTTGTTCAGTACACTGATTTAATGTATTTCAATATTTATGTCATAATGAGATGGTCTTCAAT
The DNA here is from genome assembly GCF_026419915.1 of Harpia harpyja. Taxonomy (NCBI): domain Eukaryota; kingdom Metazoa; phylum Chordata; class Aves; order Accipitriformes; family Accipitridae; genus Harpia; species Harpia harpyja. The sequence continues at coordinate 11,204,891 of NC_068943.1, forward strand.
GAAGAAAATGTGACTATGTAATTAACTGTTGTCTGCACTATAGGATACTGAAAAAATGGAAAAGTATTTATGGAACAGCTATTGGTATCATGGAAAGATTTGGAAACATATCCTAGAGACTCAAGAAGTTCAGTTACTGTAGTTTTCAGAATAATATTTACAGAATTTGGTGATAATGTGTCATGGTTTAAGCCCAACTGGCAACAAAGCACCACGAGGCTGCTCACTCACTCCTCCCCCCTGGTGGGCTGGGGAGGAGAAAATACAAAGAGATGCTTGTGGGTCGAGACAAGGACAGGGAGGGAGCACTCACCACCTACTTATGGTCACGGGCAAAAGACAGGCTCAACTTGGGAAAGAAACAAAATCAATTTACTACCACTCAAACCAAAACAAGGACACTGAGAAGTAAACCCAAACCTTAGCACACCTTCCCCCAGCCCTCCCTCCGTCCCGGCTCAGCCCCACTCCCGGTTCTCTCTCCCTCCTCCCCCCGGCGGCGCAGGGGGACGGGGAATGGGGGTTGGGGTCAGTCCGTCATACCTTGTCTCTGCCGCTCCTTCCTCCTCAGGGGGAGGAGGACTCCGCACTCCTCCCCTGCTCCGCCGGGGGGTCCCTCCCGCGGGAGACAGTCCTCCACGGACTTCTCCAGCGTGACTCCTTCCCACAGGCTGCAGTTCCTCACAAACTGCCCCAGCGCGAGTCCCTCCCGCAGGCCGCAGTCCTTCAGTGCCAGGCTGCCCCAGCGCGGGCTTCCCCAGGGAGCAGCGGCCATCTTGGGGGGCCTCCACCCCCTGCTCCGGCGTGGGCTCCTCTCTCCCCGGGCTGCAGGTGGGCATCTGCTCCCCCGCTCCCCTCCGTGGGCTGGGGGGGGACAGCCTGCCGCCTGGTCTCCCCACGGGCTGCAGGGGCATCCCCTCCTTCCTCCCTGCCCTCGGGATCTGCACAGGGGTTCCTCTCCCATCCCGATCCCCCGACTCCCGGCAGGTTTCCCCCCTGGAATCTGTTCTCCCAGAGGCGGGTCCGGCTCCCAGCCAGGGAAGCTTCCAGCAGCTTCCAGCAGGAGCCGGCCCTGCGGACCCTCACCTACTACCAAAACCCCACCACACAGACCCAATACATCATGCATAAATATTTACTAAAGGAACCAAAATTGTAGGAGATTCTACACTCTAACATCAAGAGATAGCAAGATTCAATGGTTAGAAGATGAAGCAGGAAAAATATAAAGTATTTAAAAAATCACAGTCTTACAGTGAAAGTAAATAATAATTGAACCAATAAAGATTGTTGTGAGCTTTTTTATATGTAATCTAGCATTTTCAAGGTCTCAGGGGGGATGAAGCATCATGTTGGTCCATGCCTTACAAGCACATCTCAGATTTATCAGATTTATCAGAGATTTTTCATACATCAATGATACAAAAATCGCTCAAATTACAAGCATTAAAATAAAGCAAGATCCTGTTCTTTTACTAATCAGTGTATCCACTGCTATTTCACACTTTGAAATACATTTTTCCCGTTGCTTTTTTGCTGAGGCTAGGACTGTGTGTACCAACACAGTCACATATAACAATAGCAGTGCCATGCAAGAAGAGATTACTTCTAATTCTAGTTTAGGAATTACCAAGTGGTATTGGATGAAAATTGTACAAAGTTTATAAATCATAATGCATATGAGTCACTTTAATATTGGGCATACAAAAAATCATAGGTTTGCACTGTTTTTTTAGCATAAAAGCTCTTCATTGTTTCAAACATCTCCTGGCAAGTGCACTAAAGTAAGTCAAGCAAGTAACAAAGAGGTATTTGAAATCCACAAAACCAAAAAAACCCCCCAAACCAAAAAACACCCAAACAACTAAATACTTACTTTTCCCCAATATTTTCTAGGCCACAGCCTTAGGCGTTCTGCCGAGGGGTGTGTTGTGACAGGAAAATGTAGTAGAGCAGTTCCATCCATCCATCCTTCATCAGTGCCTGGTGGTCAGAGAAAAGCCGGACGAGCTCGGTGCCATTTATTGCTGAAATACAAGGATACTGACAGCTTTGTAACATGGATAAATGTGTTGAATTTGTGAAATCTCTCTGCACATATTTTCTTATAGGAGGTAGTGCTGTATCAAAAATGTATTTCTGTTCTTACCATAACATACTCCTGTGACTTGTTTGCTAACCTTACATCTTGTCTGCTCTGCACCTTTGTTCTTCTATGATTGTCTATTACCTTCCCTCAATTTCACTCCAATATCAGTCCTGTTTTTCAGTCCTTGTTGAAAGTAATACTGTTTCAAATATTTTATTACCAGAACTTTTTAAAACATGTGCAGTTGACTTCACAAAGGAACGTTTTTCTTTGTTACCAGAGATGCTGTATTACTTGAAAGTGATATTGTCCTGCTATACCTCACATTAAGGACAATATACTGGCCTTGGTTGTTTTTGACTAAGAACTTTGCATTTGGACCATTTCCTGGTCTCCTTTTTAACTTCAGTAACATTTGAAAAGAATAATGCACATTAGAGTGCTGACAACTCAGACTAAATTTATGAACACAAACCTGTATGAATTACATCGTTCATTAAATAGATGTAAATGTTGTATTCTCATAGTAGTAGGGAAAATCAGTTGAATATACTCTACAGGTTAAAAAAGCAATATAAATTAAAAAAAAAAAATTCCATGTTTCTTTCTTATTATTTCTATAGATATGACAATTTCCTATGTCAATACATGTTTTTGGTGGCCTGATTCAGAAAAAGCAGATGGTGTTCAATACTTATAAATAGCATATAGATATCGGGATTGTATAACTATTTGTTCTTATTAAGATCATTTTCAGACAACACCAACCTTATAGGTAATTTTTTTCAGATTCTACTTCAATAACAGCCAACTGAAAAATAAGTATCATAAAATAATTTACTTTTTATTGAAGACATTTGTTCTGCCTATCCATCAATCCCCCCCTAAAGATGTATCACTGAAAATTTGTGGAGTGTTCAGAGGTAGAATTGGGTTGATCAAAACCAGTCAAGTTTCAAGTCCTATGTTAGATATGGTTATGATTAATTAAAGAAAAAAGAGTCATTTTTCTTGAGAATAATTCCCATTAATAAAAAATACTTTGGTTTTATAACCTTATATCTTTTTGAGAAAAGGCAAACAGAATGAGTCTCCTTGGTACAGGAAATGAGACAGAAGGGTTAAGTCATATATCTTTTTCCCTTGCTTTCTTGCTTGTGAAACTGGTCAGAAAGATTGGATAAGAAACTATAGCATATAAGAGGAGGTGCCTGTGCTTCTCTAGTTAGTATGAATAAAATACTTACCTAACCTTTTATTTTTTGCTGTGTCATTTCAATTTTAATTTTTATGTTTCAATTTTACTTACAGTGCAAAAATTAGAAAATAATATACAGAAGTATATATTACAGATATATGCTAGAGTACTGAAGCATCAAATTGAACTTTCTGGCAGACAATCAATTCCCACACCTCCAAAATAAACAAATTGAAATCTACTCTGAGTTGAAACTTTTCACTGCTAATTCTAGGTTTCATATTGTTCCCAACTGGCTTTCTCTAAGGGGCAAAAGCAATAAAGTTAATGAAATCAGACAGTTAATAAATTGTTCATAACATAATTTTGACTTTCGAATGTGGATATGATTAGGCCTTTATCCTGAGCTTTCAATTTAGCACAGACAAAGGTAAAGAAAATTAGAAAGTTAGCCATAAGATGAAGGTTCAAATTTTTCCTTATCAGTGAAGTGATAAAGCTCGCTGATGTGACTGAGATGAAAAATTACCTGTAAACCAAAAAGAAAAATAATTGCTATATAATAAAAATCAACTACTTTTAGAGCTTTTTTTGGTTTTGTTTGTTTATTTGTTTGTTTAGTTCCAAAATCAGAGGAAAGAAGATGCCACCAAATTCACCAAAATTCATACATTTTGGAGCAGTCTTGCTCTGGACACTACCCATCCATCTTTCTTGTATTCACAGTACTAGCTAATAATTATTGAGTTGGTGTATTTAATAAAGAAATATTCTACTATCAATCAAAAGGAAAGGGGGCAGGAAGAGGACAATAAAAAGTTTGATTTCATATTTTTATTAGTTTACAGGGGGAAAAAAAGGAAAAAACCCACACGAACAATTCTACAATTCTTAGTTCTTGGGGGGGTTGAGGGGAGTAACAAAACTAAGACAAAAAACTAAATACCCACCCAAACAAATAAAAAAAAAACCCAAACCAGAACAAAAACCCCTTAGAAACTAAGTAAGCCTAGTATATCCTTCAAAATATCAAGATATTACATAAGACCTACTATATTTTGATCAACTTTAACTTTTTATTTTGAATAGCAGGCTGTAAATTTAGGAGGTGATTTAATCAAGAAAGAATGTGGATGATATTTCCTTTTTACTTTGCCAACCAAATATCCTGCTCATTGTTTATTTAGGAGAAGAAATCATTGTTTGCTTAGGGAGAGAAACTGAAAGAGGTAGGTTATTTATAAACACACGAAAACCTTACAGTGCAACATGTTTTTACTTTTTTTGCCACTTCTAGTCAGTTTTTCTCTCACCACAGTCTTTTTGTACCTGTTCAAATTACCTTAGCTCTGTTCAGAAAGTTTTCTCTGTCTTCTTACTTTTTCCATAGCACTCCATTGTCACCAAATTTACACGGCAGCATGGGGACTTCAGAGCTGAAAAAGTTAATTTCCAGCCATGTTAAATGTTATTTGTCACAGAAAAAAAAATATAAAATAACAATTAACATGGATAGGTGCTGATAGGTGGCCTGAGGGGGCATAAAGTCTGTGGGAACCACAGGATACTTTAGAGAATGGCGAGTGAACTTGGGATGCCATACGTAAGGTGCAAGACACCCCACATTGCCTGTAAGAGTGTGGCCTACCTATGCACCGGTATTCAAGGTTTCTGTGCAATATGACCTGGTGCACAGAGTCCAGGAATATTCCAATATGACAACAGTAAGTAAAATCAATATGAAATTAGAGCTACTCCTGCAGCTTATCACAGAGATTCTGTCTTAAGACCTCTTCCCCACAGACAAATTTGGTTAAATCCATCTGGCAGCTTCCAGAGGTATAATAGCAGTGTGAAGTACAGAGATACATTGAAAGATTAATTGAAGACATTAGTCTTGTTAGCTAAAAGTTGGTCATAAATAATTATATTCCTTAGAATATTGACTAAAGCACATTGCCAACCCGCTCATTTTCTTTGCTGAACTTATTTTGCAGCCAGAAAACTAAACTATTTAATTTCAGGCCATATTTGACAAGAAAAGGATCTTTCATACTTCTATTACCAAACTATAATAAAATAGCTTGACAATTGCAAATTTTCTGGCTATTGTTATTCTGTAATGTGATAACATGGAAGAAGGCATATGAACATTTCAGTTGCTATTCAAGGCAGCAATATTTTTTTCTCAGTTTCCAATTAAATGTAACTGCAAAATATAATCCGTTCAAATAATTTAAGAATCTGACTTGGTTAAAAGAAAATCTGGATTAAATGTCCCTAAATTACAGAATGGCATTACATACGCTAAAATACTAAGCCTGTTTAAGTGGAACTGACTCATTAAGTCATAACCATGCATTTAGAATCCTGTTTTAATTGTCCTGAGTGTATGCAACCTCTTTTTTTCTTGTTCATAATCCATGGCTCTTCTTCCCTCTGCAGTGCTTGCTTAAAAAGGTAAAGGTCTTTCCTGTTCAAACCAAAGATCAGTAGTCCTTTTCAGTTTTATAGTATTCAAATAGAAAAGGACAGAGAGATCCCCAAAGAACCTCCTAGCAGACTGTGCTTTCCTTTGGGAAGCAATTATTTTGTCCTTAGAGCCTTTAGTCTAATTCTTCCCCTGCAATATTATTTGTAGTTCAATGTTTCTGTAAATGTCATAAACGGTACTGGCCAATTGTCACAATCTTAAAAATATTTACTATTTGAGGTTGACCAAGATATATTTCTAGTTTAAAAGCTTGTAGCTGGCTATAATATATATATCGTGATGTTATATATGGTGGTCATATTTTCAATTATTTATGAATTTTCATAAACACATTTAGGAGCATTCAAAGCCCCAGAAATTAAGCTACTAATATTAATCATATTTAAACACTGTTTGGAAAAAATCCAGCTTCAGGAATGGAGTAGCTCCCAGCTCCATATTAAGTAAGACCTCACAGTCCCAGTTGCCTCCCATATTTTGATTTCCATAGGATAATTCCATAGGAAATAAATCCAGATGCATTGAAGGGCACAATAGCTATAAACTATAGCACTAATGTCTTTGACTAAACATTACCTGAAATGCCTAAACTGGGCAGTAGGAAGTAGAAAGTGGGAGCTAAGCTAGGAATGCAATCATTGATAAGAGAAGGGTAATTTAAAGCTGAAGTAATGCTTACCACTTCTGAATCACTGTCTAGCAGCGTCTGTCTTTGCATTAAATCTGTAATATATTTAAGCTAAATTAGCTCCTAAATTAGCTAATTTAGACTAACTTAAACTCCTAAATTAGCTGGTCAAAGCCAAACTTGTGAATCATAAACATACTATGGCATGGTGGTTTTCTGAAACATGTAAAAATTTGGGCAAATATCCATAGATGAAACAGTGAAAGGATAATCAATAAGGACTGAGACTGGCTTTTTCTCTCTTCACTATTTTTAGGAAAGATTAGAATAATGGAGAATAAACTGTTATTTTCAGATATGTAATTCTCTATTCAGTTTTTAAATGGTATTAACATATTTTCTGTGGTAAACCACATGAAAAGGTGAGTATTCAAATCTCATTTACTCATTTTATAACTGCAAAGGAACACAATATGAGACCATTTCTGTTACTTTAAAATAGATAGTGAGAATGTGATATTTAATTCGTAACTAATTTTTTATTGTGTTTTTCTAAATTGGGGGATTTTACATGGATTTGCTTTTTCAGATTAATTGGATATGGCACCTCACTGTGCTGCATTTCTAAAGAAAAAAAAACTCCACAAAACCATAAGACAAAAAGAGAGGGAAAAGAATGAGAAATGAAAAAAAAAAAGATGATATGTATACTAAATGGTTTTAATATTTATGGTCAATAAAGAATAAGGTAGTTATTTGACGGTAAGAAGTCATAAACATTGTAACTGTAATTTAAATTTCAGAGAAAATGTATGATACAGTTAAGGCTAGTTTATCATTAAAGGTATAAACAAAAGCATACATTCGGCTTAAGACTGAATGGGCAAAACCTAAATTGTGTAAGTGTCAGAGGTCAACAGACTGCAGTGGAGGAATGGTAATGTATGCTAGGCAATGTTCTGTCTCCAAATGTCTATATTAGTTTTGTGAGACCTATTGAAAGCTGTTGTCACCCTATAGCATCCATCTCATGGTATTTTGTGTGGGGACAGTGCAGAGATATACTACTCAATTGCTTTACTCTTTCTCTTGGTGAGATCACAAAGGAAGATTGTGAGTGGATAATATCCTCACAGCATCAATTTGGGGTACTACAGAATCAGTCCTCTCATTGATATCATATGATTTTCAATGTATAAATATGATTGCTGACATAAGTTCAGTACAAATCTTCAGCTCATTTTGCTTACTTAGCAAATGCAACACCTATGCTGTCCACAGGGGATAGGCGTCTGGATGCAAAGCAACAGCTAAAATGTCAGCACCAGATGAGACAAAAATTTGATGGACTGGAAGAAGAACTAGTAATGAAATATCAGATAATTTCTATCAAAAAGAACTATATTTTAGGTAATTAAAAAAACACAAATAATTTTTTTTCTGTTTTATCTTGTGTAGCAAGAGCCTATACTTTTAGAAAATTCAAGAAATGTTCTTATATGCTCAGAAACTTTTTTACCTTGAAGTCTTCTTATGTCCAAAACATTCTGTCTAGGGATGAGCAGAAAGTTGCTAGGAATTTTTTACTACAGTTTAGAATTTCTCTCCCTCTTTGTTTCTAGACCACTCACCCTCTGCTGTATTGTGATGAAACCTTGATTTGTATCTTTGACAACTACAACTCATCTTTCCCTTTCTTGTGCTATCTTTCCCCATGAGTATTAATTACTGACACTTTCACCTTGGCAGTCAGTTGAAAAGCCTATTTCAATCACCCAGGTCTTAGCTAGTTCATGTCTTTTCCATAATATGGTCTCTTTACCTACTTAAACAGGATATTTTAAAATAATCTATAATATTAGCTTTACTCTACCCGTTGCCCCTTTGCTTGCTTTCACCCACCCTTTTTGCCTGTCATACAGAGGTCACAGCTCTAACAGCTTATGCTGGAGGCCAGCTTCAGGCCGTGCAGCTGGGTTTGCATCTCCCTTCACATTACCTGAGGGCACAGTAACACAAACACAACACACGTTTTTCAACATTAAATGAAGCTATCAGCATCTTTTTGTAATGCTTTGGAAAAAGCATATCCTACTGTTACAATGAGGATTGTGCTCTGGCTCGGTGAGTTTATAAATGTGATTATCTTTTAAGCCAAAGCTCTTGTCTCCAGAGGCCATCTACCATCCAGCAATGTGTTGAAATGGTCCCTACAGTTATAACATAGTAGGACCATTGCAGAATTTGTCTTGTTTATGCAATCTCCAGTTCTTCTGTCATGTTGAAAGGATGATGGTGTTTTGTTCTAGTAAAAAGGCTGAACATTTGATCCAAGCCAATCTCCTTCAATGGGCTAAGATCAAAATTATGAATGCCAGAGGAAAGTTCAGGATTCCCTGCTAGTTCAAAATGTATGCCATTTTTGGAGCTAAAGTTCTCTGCTAGTTTATTTCAACCCTGTGTACAAATTTTATTACAAAACACTGTTCTTCAAAACTTAATCTTCATTTCATGTTGTCTTATCTGTCAGTGAGGGTTGTTCAGAGGTTTACTTAATTTTAGCTGAAAAGAAAGAAGGAAGTTTTATTCATTGTTACCATATTCACAAGACATTTATAAAGAATTTATTGGTCAAGACCATGTTTTCAGATGTTTTTCTCCCTTTTATATTCTTAATCTATCTCAGCGCACAAACATTAATCAGGGAATACAAAAACTGCCATCAAGGTTGAAAAGGCATTGTTTACAGTGTTTGTGAGATGTTACCCTCTCTCAAGAGCCTAATGATCTCTAATGAGATCCGAAACTCATAAAGAGACAGTACTGCAGCAAATTCACAGCTGGAAGAATTCACTTGTTAAAAGGAGACCATGGACATTTAGACTCCCCAGGAAAAGAACAACACAGAACAAAAACCCAACAATAATCACCAGCTAAACTTACAATAAATCACTCAATGGCATTCACTGGTGATTTGCCTGTCAGCTCATGGAGAAATAATTTAGAAATTTTGTACATGAGAAAACGTAATGTTCTTATCAGGTAAGGTTCTAAAGATTTTTCTCATGTTCACTAGCAGTTGGTAAACCATAGGAAAATTTTTTAAATTAATAAAATAATTGTCTCATCTTTTAAGAGAGAAAAGTCACACAAGTTATGCTTCAGGTTTTTCATGTTTATTACTTTTACTATAATATCTATGTTTATAATTAAAATAACACAATTATAGTTATGAAAACGTAGTAGATTTGCAAAGCATTACTATATAATTATATCCTAGATGTCTAAGCCTGAGCTAGCCTTCCTATGCTGACTTCATAGACATATGTACTTTGATAGGGCAGTTCTGCTTCTCTGTTTTATTTAACTCTCTTAACAGGAGGTGAATTATACAGGAGTTATGCCTCTTTCATTTGGAAACAAAAGGATCTCAGACTTAATAGCTCAGATCTAGAATTTAGGATGGGATTTGATTCCAAAAAAGTAGGTATCTAGTGATTTGTGTTGGTCCTTCTGGCATCTGTGACACCCACAGAGCACTGGCAAGTAAGATGCAGGACCCATGGGATATCTGCACTCATTTAGAGGGGTAGATTAAAGCCAAAATGAATATCCTGTGATTTCTGAGAAAACATCATAAGCTCTGTTACAGCCCCTTTTTGGGTTAGTTTGTCGGAGCATCTTTAGCCAAGCACAAAGAGATACAAGCAAGTAGGATATGCACAACTTGCAAGTACAAAGCAATTATTCATTGGTTCTTGCAGACAAAAGATAACAAGGATTTAGCAAGCCATCAGGCTGAGCACCACTATGCTTACACCCCAGTGATGTGCCCCAATAGCCTTTATTGTTGTGAATTAGAATAATTCCAAAATACATATATCTAGTTCTGAGTTAGACCACATTATTTTGAGTGAGAAAGTTTTGAGTACATCCTGGATAAAATATGTGTGTTGTTTTTTTCTTGCAGTCTGTAGGTGACACATATTTGATGTTTTCTACATGGTAAAATTAATTTCACCAAATGTAAGCATTTAGAGTCTCAATATGTTCATCATACTTAGTTCCCTCAGCTTTTTGCAGAGTCAATGAAGAGTAATAAGTTCTTTGAGGATTCTGTCACCTAAACAGACTCTAGTGTCATTTCAGACAGCTTTGGGCAGCCAAGATATCTGGATAGGACTGATAGATATGAAAAAGCACCTCTGAGACACGCAATCTGGAGTGCAGCTGGAGACCGTATAGGATATCTCACAGTTCCTAAAATGACCATGTCCAGTCTGTTGAATCCCACATAAAATGAACTGTGCCCTAAAAAAGTTTTATTCCTTTCCATTGTCTACAAATGTCACTCAACATGACTGTTTTTATTGTTCACATACAAATTTAGCAGAACAAAACCCTCTCAGAGTTTCCAAGTATAGAGTTATGTGCGTATATCAGGTTACCAAATATGAAGACTGGAACATTAATTTTGTCATTAGTTTAAAAAACCAAGTAAAAATAAAGACTAAATGTAACATAACTGTCACAGACATGGAATTTCTTATTCCCATAATTTTTAAAAAAGCATGGAAGAAGCAGAAGGTGAAATACTGCAAAATTACATTTACTTACTGCGTTAATAGAAGTAGCACCTAAAGGAAAAGTGTGTGAAGAAAAATGTTATATCCGTTACTATTTGTTCTTGTTCTGAGGTCTTAAGGCTAGATCCACAGCAGAGGATCACTGACTTTGTGCCTTGTATAACCATTTAGAGGTTAAGTAACCATGTATTATTATGTACTTGCCACAAAGAACTTAATCCACAATGTAACTGTGGAAAACTGTGTTCACCTGCTGCCTAACACTGGAGGTAGGTAAGATGCTCAGATTTCTTCCAGTAAAATTTCTCAGAGACTACATATTTGTTCCTGTTCATACTGAAAACCACCAGGGTCTAAGAAGAGTATCTCTCTCACGTCCAAACTTCTACACAATGACTGCAAGTCCAGAACAATGAAACTATTGTTCTGCACAAAACTAAGTTGAACCTAAGAGATATTATTGAAATGGTTATGAAACAGCTAAGATCTTTGGTTATAAGAGTGAAATCCCAGCACTAAAAGCTGTGTCTCACCTTTTTGAAAGAATTTCCTTTCCATTTGGTGATATAGTTGTACTTACAACATTTCACACCCTTTTTCTGAATTAATAATTTTTTTTTGCTTTAGAGAGTGAACTACAGAGTGTCTTATTAGAATATTCCTCTTATAATGGGAGGTTTTCAATAGAAGGATTTAAGTAAATCTTTTTGGTGGAAATAAGGGGTTTAGGTTTCCATAGTCAGAAGCAGCACATGTAGCTGGGTTTTTCATTGCCTGAAGGAGTGCTCTAGCCATGGAGCTGTCACGCAGTGTTGGTTTTCCAGGCTATTTTTGTCAATAAATCACAAAAAAGAACCAGTTTAACTAAAATTCAAGTAAAGGGAGAGAGGATGGTACCTTTCTAGAGGTTAGAATCAGGCACATAAATAATGAAAGATATTTGGCTTACATCCCAGCTTAATAGTATTTACTATTGGGTAGTTTTGGTGACTCTAACACATTGCATGCTGTGAATCTTATTTTGAAATGTCTTACTTCCCTGCTCATTCAAAATTAAATTAGTTAATTCTAGATTGTGGTGATGCTCTGAGAATTGGTAACTCTAACAGGTAAGTCCTTGTGAGGATTAAGCTGTTAAATGTAGAAGTTTGCAAGAAAAAATGTCAATAGGTGGCATGCATGAATATATAACATAGTTCGCTGATTTGTTAGTTATTTATTTTGCTGTTCAGTTTTGTAAATGATTTTCACTAGTGTTAGAAGTGAATGTTTGTGTGCATATTCAGTATCAGGAAATTAGAGATTACTGGATTACTGAGATGGGAGTGTTTAGAAGTCTGATAAATCAGTCCAGTGTTAAATTTGAAGTGACATTTTAGTAAATTAACAGAACACTTCATGATAGTGAGTGGTTCTTAAGCTTTTTTATTCATACGCAATGCTACAAAATTCAGAAATGAAATCAGACATAGGTATAATGTGTTAAAAAAATAAAATAGAAGTTCTACTTCTGTACTGATATTAGACTGCTACTGGTGCATAATAATTTTCTCTATGAACATTAAAGAAAACCCAACAAACCTCTACCGATTCAGTATGTTTTTAAATGTCTTCAACACCAATTTATAATTCTCTGCAAATTAAATACATTTAGTGTTTCTTATTCACATTCTCACTTGACAGTTTCCAGGTTTTAATTTGTGAATGAATTGAAACGTTCTCTTTTGTTTTTTCAGCTTACTTTTTTTTCTCTAGCCTTCTCCTGCATGTAATAATATTTTCCAGTGAAAACATTTTATGAGGCCATATCAGTTTTCATTTTAATGAATCAAAAATTTTCATCACAGAAAGTTTCTTAGCCACCTCCACATGAAAGAAAAAAGGAAAGCTAACCTCTTTTGTGAAACTGGGGGAACACTTTCACATAGGTGGATGTCTTCGGGGGATAACAGGCACTGTTTTTAAAGTTAAGTAGCCAAGTGATGGAAGTTGCGGTGGTTTGTTTGTTTGACTGATTGATTGACTGATATGTTTTTGGTTTAGCTGACTGTAGCATACATTTCTAAGGGAACTACTGAAAAAGCCAAAACTAAGCTGCAACCAGCGAAGCCAGTTCTGAAGGCATGGCAACTGATGATCCCACAAATACTTGTTCATATCTACCTCAAACCATTTGACACATGAGTTGGAAAAAAGAATGTAGATGCCTAGGGGCTCTTTTATCTAGTGACTAGATGACAGAAGACCTCTAAGATAGTTAGTGGTCTTCAGCATGTGCCAGTGAGGAAAGGCCATGGAAGCTGAATTTGTCTGGCCTGTAGAAAGAACACTAAGGGGAAACCTAAGTGCTGTTTTCAACTATCAAATGGGACAGTTATACAGAAAATTAGCATCGTCTTCTCAGAGATGCACATCAAAAGGACAAAAAGCATCTGACAAGAGTTGCTGCAAGGGAAGTTTTGTCTAAACATAAGTAGAAAAACCCCATTTTTTAAGAGTGGCTTTCTTTTGGAACAGGATGCCCAGAGAGGCTGTCAAACCTGCATTCTTGGAGACATTCAAAACTTGACTAGACAAGACTCTGAGCAACCTGCTCTAACTTGGAAATTATCCCTACTGTGGGCAAGAGGTTGAATTAGAAGAGCTCTATGGGTCCTTTCAAACATAAATTATTTTACGATCTCTGATCTTCAAAGAGTTTACAACATTCAACTTCACAGCTTCTACTGCAGAAGTAAGAAGTTAACCTATTTTACAGAAGAAAAACAGTGGTTCAGATAGTGGTGATAATATTTGCTCCATACCACATTACAACCCTACAATAGAACAGGAAACTGAATACATAACCTTTTTCAAGTGAAATTAGTCCTACAGTCAAGATGTCAATACTCCATCGTTACCAATGCAAGTCTTCACAGTATAATTAAAGTAGAGCCTTGTGATGCCTATAAATTATAAGTGCAATAAACAGAATGTAATCAATATAAGCTTGCCTTAAAACCAAACACAATGAATGAGCATTATACATAAGTGTGTGAGTAGTGTGACCACTAAAGGTGTGAAGATTGCAGTTGCATTTAGGAGGCATCACAAAACATGTAAACATTGACCTGGGTAACAGAAATTGCAAGACAAAGGACAAAGAATAATATAGACAAAAGTGACTGCAAATAGGCAGGAAATCCTACCAAACACACTGAGAATTATAACTGGCAACACTTGCAAATAAAGAATAGCAAAGGCAAGTCCTAATTCTGTATGAGCCTGTGCAGGGAATCACTCATAGCTACTGATCATGGAAGTTTCCATTTCATCTTTTGTAGGATTTATCTCTGGATATTTCAGGCACTTAATAACATACCTTTAAAAGCACTGACTGAAAACTACTCAGGTGAAACAATTCTTTAAGTTAACTGTAACTTCATCCTAATACAATTTGCACAAAATTATAAGAAGGGAGAAAACTAGAAAAAAGACTGCTATTGATATCAGTAGCAAGAGAGTTCCTGAGGAAAGTAGTTGTTGTACATGACAACAGGACCATAACTGACTGGCTTGGATGATTAGGTGAGGAAAATCATCTAAGTTTGGCTGTGACCAGTGCATTCCAATTGATCATGTATAAATATTAGCTCTGAGCTTAGTGTATTCTCTCTTCTCTTCTCTTCTCTTCTCTTCTCTTCTCTTCTCTTCTCTTCTCTTCTCTTCTCTTCTCTTCTCTTCATGTTCACATTGCCTCCAGATATGTTTGGGCATATAGTATACCCTCTCCCAATCTTTGTTTTGCAAGGATAAGTCAGCAAAGCTCTTTAATCTACCCTCAACAAAATACACTATCTGTTCTTCTAGCTTTATTGGTAGCCACTCTTGGCATTTTTCTGACTTCAAATTCCTTTTTTTTTTTTTTAGATGTTAATTTTATTTTATTTTTTTTAATCTACACCAGAAATAGGCAAAGTCTTCTCAGTGTTTTTTAATTCTACATCTATGATAAGCTACGTCTCCTCAACACTGGCAGTCCTCCAAACTGTTATGTCATCTGCAAATTCCATAAAGACACATTTCCTTATGCTTCAAGCCCACTAAGTTAAAATACTTAACAGGATTATAACAGTCTCTTAATCCTGATAACCCCTCTTCCAATAAAAAGCATTATACTCATATTGCCACCCTACCTTTGGCTAGTCTTTTCTTCTAAATTTATTAATACACTGTAGAGTATTGACTTAAACTACTGAGCTATTTGGCCAGCTCTTTTTCCCTTTTCCTGAATATAGATACAATGTTCACTATTCTTTATTCATCATTGTCACCAGAACTGACAATTCATTTAAAGTCCTCCTAGTGGACTTGAAATTTAATATGCCTATTCTTTCAGTATTCTGGGTGGAGATTATCAGAAGCTCCCAGTTTTCCTCTAATAAGAGGTTTACATTTTTTGTTCACCTCATATATGATAGGTTTTATTACTTAAACTGTACTTCCTTCAGAAAAGCTATCAGTGCATTTATAATCAATATTTATAATCTAGACTAGTGCATCTTAATCTAGACTTAAAATTTTGAATACCTTATCACCTTACTCTGCTGTGCCCAGGAATATTTTGCTAACAGCAGTGGCGATGCGCCTGGGCTGGCAGATGGCCAGGGCATTGCTGTTGCTTCTGTGCTGCTGTACTGGACAAGCTGGAACTCCAGCATGAATGTGAGTCGAAGGGGCTGTGACCTGTGGATGAGCCCACGTGGGAGCAGGACACCCCAAAGCATCTGTGGCCGTGAATAAGTCCACACCAGAGCAGGTAGATCTCAAAGTTTCTGTGGGCGTGGTTATGTCTGTGCCACAGCAGGTATACCTCTGAAGGGATTGTGGCCCAAGGATAGGTCCACGCTGGAGAAGGCACACATCAAAGCGTCTGTGGCTGTGGGTAAGTCCATGCTGCAGGAGGTACACCTTGAAGAATCAGTGGCTGTGCATGAGGTCATGCTGGAGCACCTCAAAGCATGTGGCCATGGATAAGCCCACGACAGAGCAGGTACACCCCTGGAGGGACTGCAGCTGTGGGTAAGGCCATGTTGGTGCAGGTTTACTTCTGAAGGGACTGCGGCTGTGGGTAAGGCCATGCTGGAGCAGGTATATCTCTGAAGGCATTGTGGCCCATGGAGAAGGCCATGCTGGAACAGGTACACCTCAAAGTGACTGTGGCTGTGGATAAGTCTATGCCACAGCAGGTATACTCCTGAAGAGACTGTGCCTCATAGATAAGGCTCCAGTTGCAGCAGGTACAACCCTAAGTGACTGCAGTGTGTGGATAAATTGAAGCCAGAGCAGGGGCAAGGGGAGAAGTTCATTGCAATGTTAAACCTGATGGTCTGGTCCAAAGGGACCAGGGTGGAGATTGTAATGGAAATACCTTCAAATTGTTGTTACTCAGGATTTGAGTTGCTTGTTATGGGAATTACTATGGCAGGAACTCGTTGTTGCTAGCTAGGCTGGGAGCAAGGGGAGGAGTTCATTCTAATGTTAAACCCTATAACCTGGCCCAAAGGGACCAGGGGCGGAGAGTGTAATAGAAATACCTTTCCATGATTTGAGGTACATGCTATAGGAATTACTATAGCAGGAACAACCTGAACCAGTGGAGGAGAAGCCTTACAAGAAGTAGTGCAAGGGCAGCAGTGACCTGATCTGAGCTGGCTTTGGTGCCCAGTAACTCCACACAACACACCACGTCTCCTGTCCTGAGTGACGACCATAACAGACGGAGCCCAAAGTCATGGACTAAATGAACTCAATGGACATTTTGTGGACATTTTATGGACATTTCGCAGGGGTTGTACATAGACTAAGAGAATGATATCTGTGTATTCTATCAAAGGATGGGGAGGCAGCGGGGGTGGTTAATGAGGATGTATTGGATAATGTGCAACCTGAGCATGATGTAAATAGTATGGAATAAAGGGAGGAAAATGTGCTTGGTTTGGCTGGGATAGAGTTAATTTTTTTCCATAGTAGCTTGTATGGGGCTGTGTTTTGAATTTGTGCTGAAAACAGTGTTGCTGATAACGCAGGGATGTTTCTGTTACTGCTGAGCAGTGCTTTCACAGAGCCAAGGCCTTTTCTGCTTCTCACCCCACCCCACCAGGGAGCAGGCTGGGGGGGCACAAGGAGTTGGGAGGGGACACAGCTGGGACAGCTGACCCCAACTGACCAAAGGGATATTCCAGACCATATGATGTCATGCTCAGCAATAGAAAGCTGGGGGAAGAAGAAGGAAGGGGGGGACATTCAGAGTGATGGCGTTTGTCTTCCCAAGTAACCGTTATGCGCGATGGAGCCCTGTTTTCCTGAACACCTGCCTGCCAATGGGAAGTGGCGAATGAATTCCTTGTTTTGTTTTGATTATGTGCACGGCTTTTACTTTCCCTATTAAACTGTCTTTATCTCAGCCCTTGAGTTTTCTCACTTTTACTCTTCTGATTCTCTCCCCCATCCTGCTGGTGGGGAGTGAGCGAGCGTCTGTGTGGTGCTTAGTTGCTGGCTGGGGTTAAACCATGACCCCCGTCAATTTTGTGGGCAATACTAATTAACATAATCCTTAATTTATATCTCATTATTCATACAGAGTAGCTCACTACTTCTGTCCTAATTTTCTTTACAAAGTCTTTAAGAGTTGTTATTTACATTTTCCTTGCAAAGTCAATTTCCACCAGACTATCAGCCATTTCACCTGCTTCCTCAACTTTTTTTCATAACACATCCTCCTTGCTAAAGAATCTGTTTCTCTCTCCCCCCCTGCCCCAGGTCTACATTTTTCTCTTGTTAAAATGCATATTTCCACTCCTAAGTCTGATGCTTATTCTTCCATCTGTAGAGTGGTGTTCCACCTAAGTCTGTAGTCCTTCCTTTACGTCTTTCTCTAGGTAGCATTTTCTTCATATTTGATGTAAAATAATTCGTGTTTTGTCCATATTTAAATCTTAGAGCATTTCAATCAAATCATTCTACCTAACCAGTACTTTCCTAGTTTGCCCTTCTGACATCATCATTTATTTTCTAACTTGAAACAAGCCTTTGAGTGGCTTAGTTTCCACAGACGAATCAGAAACAGCAGTAAAGATTACCCTCAATGGACTTTTCTACAACTTCAGAAAAACAACCACTTGGCTGTACATCTCTGGAGGCATATATTGTCAAAATAGTGACTGTCAGGATGTCAGTGTCTGAGTATTCAGCATCCCCACACATGTTCTGGTTTCCTTCAAGACTCCTAGACACACGAGGAGAGGGGGACCATGGTTTGCTCCAGCATATTTCCCAATGTTGTTTGCCCAGAGAGCAGAGCTGCAGAGCACAGTGCAGAACATTTCTGCCAAGTGCTGTGGGTGCAGCCTGTCTCCCCAGAGTGGAGGTCAGGAACCCTGGAAGCAAATCTGGAAGCAAATCTGGGCATCCTAAAACTCAGTCTAGTTTTCTATTCATTGGAGCATTGACTTATATTAATCAGGAAAGAAGTAAGTTATTATGATTGTACTGCCAGTTGAGGAAAAAAAAAAAAAAGACAAATGAAAAAGGATATATAAAACTAAAAATTAAAAGGAAATATTAAAAAGGACAAAGAACTTAAATTCAGTTATGTTACATTTCTGTTTTTTTCTTCAATTCAAAGCATGAAACAATATTGTATTTATATGATGCATAAATATTATATTATACATATATAGATGTATGTGTATACATATAAAATATGTCTAAAATATGCATTCTGTATTTACAGAAGGACGCTTTGTGCTATCATCTTTATACAGGTGTAATTTATAAACTATTCCTGTGCAGTGTGGCATGAGCAAAAGATTTCTAACTGGGTACCGACGGGTATTTTTTTAAAATACATCCCACATGCAAAACTCACCACTGTATGGATCATGGTATATGCCATTTTTACTTCAACAGTGATAATTTGTAGGACATCATCAAGAAGCACTCTCAACTGTGTTACTCCAATTTAAGGTATCTAAACATGTTACTTCATGAAGCGGTGATAGTAAAACCGGTTTCCTTTATCTTCTGGAGCATGGAAAGGCACAATGTAATAATCCTGGCTGGAAAACTGACTGAAAATGTGAACTATTAATGTTCTTATTCCCAGCCCATCAATAAAATACACTTCATTCACAATCCGAAACTGCTCTTTATTTCCTTTTTTTATACAAAAGCTCCATCACTTGTTCCAGTCCCACATCTGCAACAATCAAGCTACATATAGCCAGAACAAGTATTTGTAGAGTTTCTGAAAACAGAAAAGTTGGACCAACCTAAGGTGGAAAAAAAAAAGGAAAAACGTCATAGAAAATGAACCATTCTGTGAATTTGTATATTCTTTGAAAAATAAAAAGCAACAAACACTCGTATGTATGTAACACTGTTTAATGCACTGCCTATAGAATCAGAGTGGCAAAAATATCAATGATGTGATTTACTGTTGAGTTCTGATCTGGCTTGCCTGATGACATTTAAAACATTGAATGCATAATGTTCATTAAGACTAGAATGTCTTCCTGAAGCTTTCCATGTAGACAGAATATCAGTTGAAATAACTCAATATTAAATACAGTCAGCATTTTATAGGAAGAGACCTATGGGTAAAAAACCAGAAGCATCAAAACTGTTTTCAAATTCTCTATGTCTGTAAAGTGTTTGAATGCTTTGGCATTTTTATATTTCACTTTGAATTACACTGAAAATTTATCCATTAATGAATTAATTTGGCTAATGTTCTCTGTAAACTTTGCCCAACTTTTTTTTTATTTATTGAAAAACAGCTATTAAAATTTACTGGTCTGGATTTGACAAGCATCCTCCCAGACTCGGTCTGTATCTCAGGAAGGGAAAATGTGAAGACACTGCCAGTGACTGTGCCACTTTTTTTCCTTATTCAACTTTCTCTTTTCCACATTGTTCAAGTTCTTTTGTTTGTTTATTGGCAATAAAAGAATAGTCTTACAACTTCAATCATATTATGGATATCAACATTTTCAGTGGGCTACTATTTTATTACTGACTCAGCTTAGTCTTGTAAATGCTGAGAAAATAGATAAAAGACAGCTGTGTTTCCTAAAGTGTCCATGGAGTCTGTCTGTGTGCATGTACAGCTTAGAAACTAACTTTATGTTATTAAATTTAGATTTTTCAAATGCATATTTCAGATCTAATTCTCCCTGATAATGAAACTCCTCAGGAGAGACTTCATATTTGCACATACATAATGTTCATCAAGAGAATGAATAAAGAAATTTTAAATAAAGTTCACTTGAATTGAATCTTCATTTGAAGATTTAAAATGAATTAATCAAATATTAATGCAAAGTTTATTAAGCACAATACAAAAATCTTTTCAGGGGCCATATTTTCTTCCATTGTGAAGTATCATCATCCCAGCTGTCTTCGGCACAAATGTATTCTTGTCTCTATAATATGGGATAATAGCAATTATTTAGGTAGAATATATCTAATGCGTCAATTCCCTTTTACACTAAGGACTTGTTAAATTGCCCTGGCAGCATGAAGGCATCTTTAAGTTTACATAAATATAACAGTAAGAGAATTGCCATCTAGACCCACTTCCTGCCCCCTCACTATTGCTGAAGTAGTTTAATAGGTAATTGGTATAAATGGGAATTAACCCCTTTTTATTTCCATTTTTATTTTAGTAAATTTTTAGTGTTTGGAAGAACAGCTAGCACATATGAATGAACACACACAACCTGGGAAATGCTGAATGAATGAACTTTTCAACTTACCTGTGTGAAAGATACTTATTTATTACACAAAGTATAACTTGAATTTTTTTTTTAATTAGGAGATGATTAATATTTGTATTATTAGTGCAGTCATGACCATTCAAAAACCTGAACACAGCTGTGAACACAGATTAAACTTGGAAAGCTCTAGAGGAGGATTTTTTCTTTTCTTCCCAGCAATGACCAGCAAGAAAATTATATCCACTTAACTTTTATTTTCAGGACCCCCAATATATCTCTTGTCACACTTTCTTGTCACATTAATTTACTGTAATTTTTTACGCTCAGATGAGCAAAAGCTACTACTCATTTAGAACTGAGAAAAATATCTCCTGAGGAATGCATCTGAGAAACACAAATCCCCACGACTTCCTTATGTCTCCTTGGCGCTCTGTTTTGTTCACTGACTGTCCCAGGAAGTGATGACTTAGGACACATTTGCAGGCAGTGGGATTGTTTATCTTCTTCTTCCTTCATGCTCATTATTTTGTACAACCACCATGTCCTTCCGGGACTGTTAGCTACAAGACAAATTGTTCCATCTCTGCAGGAGAGAAATTCTCTGCAACAGAGCAAGCAGAAGGCTTCTCAGCAGTGTAAGAGGTAAAAAAAAAAAAAAAAGAAAAGAAACAAACAACACAAAAAAGCCCCAAACACACAAAAAACCCCACATACATCACTGGGTATCCCAAGGAAGGAAGACTAGGATCAGGCTTGTTACAGGGATGAGAAATTTACAATTCAGAAAATGAAGAAAAAGTTGGGGCAGATACCAGAAGTTTGGCAGCTCTTGCTGCCGTTCTCCGTGCTCTTCTTTCCCAGCATTACCTACTCTCACCATTGTTCCTGTTGGTAGCAGCAGACCAAGCTTTTCAAAGCTGTGCTGTAGATGGAGTAGATTCTGCCATTACTCCCTGTGTGATGGGTTTCCTTAGGGAACTATCTGTTTCACCTATGGCTAGGGCTGATCATTTGCCTTCCCCTTTTGATGAGCCAGGGCTTAAATCAATGCACTAGAGTTTAACTTTGTGAAGTTTTTTCCATGGGTTTGATTTATGAAACTGAAAATCTGAATTTGAAGGACAGTAACAAAAGTTTGCAAACAAACTAGGCTTATGCAATATTTGCATGTATTCCTATGGTATTGTTTTCTTAAAATAATGAAATATTTCTCCAGCAATATAAAAGCTTGTAATTTCCTTTAAAATTCTGGGGTTTGCTGTGGCAGTTAAACAAATAATAAAAATTTACAAGATTTACAGATAAAATTTCATTTTATTTGCTATTTAAAGAAAATATTTAGAAAAAAATCCAGTACTTGAATACTTCTGTGCATACATTGAGTTAATTTACTGTAACATTAACTTTTAGAGTTTTACAGTAATACCTATAGTAGACCCATTCTATTGTCTTTCTGACTGAGGCTAAAAATTTTAATGAAATGACCAGGATTCATCATCATGGACTTCCTGTATAGCTCGGGCAGCTCCTTTAATTCTCCCTATTTGATTAGGAAATAAGGCTAAATCTCATTTCAAAAGTGGAAGAGTGACTTAATCTTTTCATAGCTGGAAGGCTTATTAAGCTCTTCTAGTGTAAATTTAAACTGCAGTGTGTATTGCTTACAAAGACCCACACTAGTGAAAATTTCTAGTTGCCTAAGAATAATGACCTTCGTCCATGTTTCTATTGATAAAAAAAGCTTCTTTTTTTTCTTCTTTTTTTCCCTTTATTTCCTGGAATGGTAGCAACTGGCTTGTGTTGACAGTGTTGGGTTTGGTTGGTTGCATGGGGATTTTTTTATATATTATTACATTTTTTCTACAATTCCTTTGCAAAGAAAAACAACCAACAGGTTTTTAAATTTGATGAGGGTCTTAATAATTTTTTTGTCTTTTTTTTAGTTGTCTGTCCAGCACTATGTAACTGTCCTTTATAAAGAATTATATAGTAAACAGAGATTTTTAAAATTCTATATGAGTTTGTTTTTAAAAGATAGTTTCTGTACTAAATTCTACATTAAAGATGCAACACTGCATTAGAGAAAATTTCATTTGCTGGGAAATTTTAAAATTTAAACAGAGCTTACTAAGAAAGAAGCACAAATAGGAATAATGCAACTTAGGTCCAGTCTGTTACAGCTAATACCATACCTAATTTACATAAATCATTTAAGCAAAGACAATGAAGTGGCAAATTTAGATCTAAGAAAAGGATGGATGTTCCTTCTGACCATGTCTTCCCTAAAAGATTTATTATCATACTTGCAAAAACAATAGAAGGGAATATACAGAAGAAAACCAAGATCTCTAATGTGTTAACCCCACTTATCCAAAAGATTTCAGAAAGACTTATCTCCATTCCAGTCTTTGAGAAATGAAACCTGAGATCCTGTAAATTGAAAAAAGCAGGAAAGCTTAAAAGCAGTGCACGACTTCTTTACTCAGTGGCCTTGGAATAATGAAAGGTCGAGACCAGTGATCATCTGTCTCCATAATTTCGGTCACAATTGGCAAACACAATTTAGAAACTGCCAGGAAGTGAAATTGATCTCACTCCATGAGAAAGGAGCATCCGTCTCTTACAATTTCATTACCCCACTACAAAAACAAAGAAATTCAACCACATTTGTGGTTATCCTTATGAAGTCCCTGCAACTTGCATGTCAACACAATTTTAAGTGATTTTCATCTACACCAGACCAAAGTTTAAAAAGCATGAACCTAGCTAAGAGAAACACCACCAAAAAATGCATGCAATTACCTTTGAGGCTAGAATTGTTGAAAGCTTGTGAGTATCAATACAGCAGAATTTTGATGACGTTGAATACCTGACTTCTAGTAATATTTAATCATTTTTAGCATTGAATAATTTTTTTTGCTACCAGCATGATAAGACTGAACTAGGGACTAGAAGCGTGCATTCTATTGGAAAATGAGCAGCTTTTGGAAAAGACTTGTTTATTTTCAAATGAACTAATTGAAAGAAAATTGTCAACAGGTTGTTTCATTTTCCTGCTAAAAAGTAAGGAGATTTGCATTAATGTACTTGAAGTGAAAGAGGAAAAACATAGAGTCCTATGTATATACTACTGGGAAAGATCACCATTTCAATTTTTTTTAAGCCACTTGTTATTATAGCACCTTGTTTTCGGCTGTTTAGCATTGCAAACTGTTTATTTACACAAGCTACAATTTTCAGTGTCTGATGTCTGCCAAGAGCTCAAATTGTGGTGGAAAATTTTAGCTGACATTTTCAAACCAAAATAAAAGTTCTTTTACAAATGAAAAAGGCTGGGGAAGTCATGGATAGCATTAACACCAAGAACATGGTTTGGAGTTGGGTTGGTGGAATACATTCCGCGGGCAAAGCAAATGCGATGCTATGTCCATGCCCCAGCATTCCCGTGTAGCAGAGAGGGCTGGGTAGGCTCACAGAGGTCTCAGGCAGAGGTCAAAGGCACTCTCTGCATTAAACAGAAGCTGACTATATGCAGTGGGTTAACCTTGGCTGGCCACCAGGTGCCCACTATGCAGCTCTATCATTCCCTGCTGCCAAACAGGCCAGGGGGAGAAAATAAGATGAAAAACTCATGGATTGAGATAAAGACATTTAAATAAAGAAAAGCAAAGGGCACACATGGAAGAAAAGGAAAACGCACAAAGATTTATTCTCTACTTCCCATCAGCCGGCAATGTCCAGCCACTTTCTGGGAAGTAGGGCCTCAGTACACACAATGGTTGCTTCTGAAGATAAATGCCTTAATAATGAATGCCCCCTCTCCTCCTCCCTTCTCTTAACTTTTATTGCTGAGCATGATGTCATATGGTATGGAATATCCCTTTGGTAATTTTTGGTCAGCTGTCCTGGCTGTGTCCCTTTCCAACCTCTTGCCCGCCCCCAGCCTACTGGCCTTTGGGGGGGGTGGGGGGGGACAGTAGCCAAAACACTGGTGTGTTGTCAACACCATTCTAGTTACAAATACAAAGCACAGCACTATCAGGGCTGCTATGGGGGTTAGAGTTACCTCCACCCCAGCCAGACCTAAAACAGTACATCTAAAAAGTCAAAAGCCAGATGTCTAAAACTGAACTATTCACACTGCCAGGGGGTCGTAGCAAAGGTAGGGGAATAGACAAGTCTAAAGCATAACTTATCCAGCTTGTCTCAGAATGAGTTGGCTCATTCTCCAGATAACCTTTCAGATGTTCAAGTTGTGGGAAATTAATTTCATCTATGCGCATGTGAACAATTAAAGCAGATATAATGACTGTACTGTAAATTATACTTTAACTGACCAATGCTAACATTCATCTTGAGTCACACTTTGACACTTTGATATTTTCTGTCTCATTGCTCTTGTTGATTACCTTGTTACTGTGTTGCTGCGATTTCTGATGGCAGAAGTTTAGGCTGTGGATCCAAATGTTGCTTGAGATTCAAACTGGATGTTAATTCAATTACAGTAAAAGTACAGTAAAGTAAGCATATGTCCCTTCCACCACGATAATTTTTTTATCCCTTGACAGAAAATGACATTACTATTGAAAGAAAATGAAGTGGAGGTTACCAATGCAACACTCGAAAGTTAGAGAAAACTATGGAAAGGTATCTTTTGTAAAATCATGGTTGACAAATGTCTGGGTTTCCCTTGATATGGATTTTTCCATCCCTGAATTTGAAACTGTTGGTGTGCTGAAGAACAACTTGGCCATTTTTCTGATGTTTCACAGGTAGGCAATTTCCTTAGGTTATTGCACTGACCAAGTTTTCTGATACTGATGGCCAAAGTTCATGTGCAGATTCCTTGTGCTCCTGAAAACATAATCAGTCTGACTTGTCCTAGTGAACCAAGTTTAATCTATGATAAATAATATTAGTTTGAACATGTGTAGGAAAGTTCATCATATCCAACTCAGCAAAAAAATGCAAATATATTGGACTCAATAAA
Source organism: Harpia harpyja (assembly GCF_026419915.1). NCBI lineage: Eukaryota > Metazoa > Chordata > Aves > Accipitriformes > Accipitridae > Harpia > Harpia harpyja. The sequence goes on from NC_068943.1 coordinate 11,230,634, forward strand.
CACCCGCTATATTTCTGACATATGAAGTGAGATCCAGTTCTACATGCCTCAGTCTGGCAGTGTAGTATGATTATTCAGTCTTAGGCGCTCTATTTGATTTGAGATGTCCTTATTTATGATGAAAGACATTGTATTACAGTATTGAGGAAAACAACAGGGGACAGAGGAAAAGATACTATAACACTTTAGTAAATTACATGAACACATACACACACACACACACACACAGAGAAATGTGTTCTATTTACATTGCAGATATAATGAGCATAGTAAGATTTACCTGGTCTGATAGCTTGCATTGATGTGTAACATAGCTGCTCTTTGAATCAGCTAAAACAGATTGGCAGCAGACACAAGGTTTGGATTGTTCTTTTTTTCTCTTTTCCTGTTTCTCAGTTTCCCAGCAAACCATTCTGATAGTTATATAGTTATATGTTTGTATAGTATAATATGCTATAAATGCCTGAATACTGCTTTTCTGCAACAGTTTTGCATGTTTACTTGTTCATATCCACTAGGTGTAAACTTGATGATTTGGGGAGAGCATTAATCACTGCCATAAACATTGTTTCAGATATACATGATAAAGAGTTTAAATGTTTGTGGTAACCCCATGTTTAACATTAGGAAATGGTAAAATAGGTGTCTGAAGAAAGGAAAACATCTGCTTCCTCCTCTTAAAGTATTATACATAAATATACATATATATACGTGTACTCACATACTAATAAATAGTAATTGCTGGTGGCTTTGTCTGGTTGCTTTTCTGCTTTATACACGCATGGTCAACATATTTCTTATGACTACCAGTATTGCTCAGATCAGTGGTCCTAGGTCTTAGCATTAACTGGACATCTGAAACACCTACGCTGAATTTCACCCACTGTGGAACAGCTCTGACTCCCTTCAACCATCTCAGCCTTACTCTGTAAATGGTAGCACTGCATGCAGTATGTATGCAGGAGCCATTACATGTCCAGATACTACTGTAAATGTACTGTATGAGGCATGCTTATTACTCTGACATTTTCACATTTGTACTTATATAGTTCTACCTATTTAAGCAGGATCTCAGCCTCCTTCCATCACCAGGATAGATGGTATACTACGTGCTGATGGCAAATGTATCATTGGGAATGCAATTCGTAGGACCCATGTTTTTTTAGCAGGAGCTGAGAAGTATCTAGTGAACAGAAGAAAGGGAAGAAAAAACAAGGAAGGTTTCCTGAAAGAAAAAATTTGAAATGATGACATTTTATTTTCTCTCCAGAACGTTTCCAATGTGACATTAAAAACACACAAACTAACAAAGAAACAAAAAAAAGCAAGATAGCACTTTTACAGCTGTCTTATAATTGCTGGTTGACCAAACATGAAGGCATTTCATTGGGCTGGCTGGGGGGTGGGGAGGAGCTGAATCTGAACAGCTCTGTAGACTCCCTTTGCTGTACTGAATAGGAGCTCAATTAAGTTGTGTCAGCATAAATGTTGAGGTGACATAAGTTACTCCACATAGTCTCCAGTTACCAACACAGGGCATGGAGCTGTTGCATGTCCTGTGTCATACCTGTTCTCCCTTAACAGGTATCTCAGGTGTTTCATATGTCTGTGTGTGGATGCTTGTATCAAAGACTAGTTTTCCCTTGGTTATATCTCTTCACTTAGTATACATAGATTTGAGCATCTAAATTTGGGTGTCTAAGTCTGGAGCTGAAATCTGTCCTTGGGGCTTAATTTAGCTGCCTGAATATATGTGTCTAAAGATAATTTATAAAGTGTTTTGATACTTTCAACTATAGGAAAAACATAAGAAAATTAATATTTTATATTTTTTTAATTCAGTGCTAGCTTTGAGCTTTGTACAATATATAAGATACAGGCAGTATATGTGATTGCACCAGCATAAAATAGTGTGTCAAATAACCATCAATTCGCTAAAAGAAGTATGGGCTGGAAAAGAAAAAAAAACGTGTTTACTAAGAATAACTTTATTATTGAAATTAAGGTTATGTTGTTAGACCTTTTAACAGACAATTCTGTGTTGTTTTTTTTAAATTTATTTTACAGAAGGTTTATATTGTATATTTCCTTCACGTCATCTCATTTGGTTAGTTTCAACATTGCCAAATTTTATTTCATTGAATAACAAAATCAGACAACAGTTGAGTTTGGAAGACAACTTTGGAGATCATCTGGTCCAGCCCCTGTGCTCAGAGGATGGTCAGCTACAGCAGGTTTCCCAGGACCATGTCCAGTCAAGTTTTCAATATTTCTGAGGATGGATTCTTTATGACCACACTTGTGAACTTGTTCCAGAGATGAATCAATCACTCTCATAAAAAAATAAAAGAAAATAATAATTAAAAAATTATTATGTTTAAATGCTATTTCCTGTATTTTAATTTGTGCCATTGCCTCTTGGATTCTCATTGGGCACCACCAAGAAGCATCTGGCTCTATCTTCTTCCCTCCCCCGCTGCTATCAGGTGTCAATATACATATTGATATGATGTCCCTGAGCCTTCTTTTCTCCAGGCTGAACAAGCCCATCTCTCTCAGCCTTTCCTCACAGGAGAGATGCTCTAGCCCCTTCATGATCTTCACGGCCCTCTGTTGGACTCCCTCCGTTATGTCCATGTCTCTTTTGTATTGAGGACCCCAGAACTGGGCCCAGTACTCCAGATGTCACCTCACCAGTGCTGAGAAGAGGAAGGATCACCTCCATCAGCCAGCTGGAAGTATTCTTCCTAATGCAGCCCAGGGTGCTGCTGGCCTTCTTTCCTGCACTGTGGGCTCATTTTGAATGTGTTGTCCACCAGGACCTCCAGGTTCTTTCCTGACTGGCTGCTCTCCACCCGGTTGGCCCCCAGACTGTCCTCATGCATGGGGTTATTCTTCTCCAAGGGCAGGATTTTGTATTTCCCCTTGCAGAACTTCATGAGATTCCTGTTGACCCATTTCTCTAATCTATCTCAGTGCCTCTGAATGGCAGCACACCTATCTGGTGTATCAGCTACCCGTCCCAATTTTATATTGTCTGTAAACTTGCTGAGGGTGCACTCCACAAATCTCATGTGTTGTTTGTGGCCTGCTTTGTTGCCCTTCCAGGAGATATTGAGGTGATTCAAGTCCCCCATGAGGATGAGGACCGGTGAATGTGAGGCTTCTTCCAGTTATCCAATGAGGGTTTCATCTAATTCTTCCTTCAGTCTAAGCAGACCCTGACTACAGTATCACCCATGTTGGTCTTCCTGCTAATCCCAACCCATAAGCTCTCAGTCGGCTCCTCGTCTGTTCTTAGGCCAAGCTCCACTGCTGTCTTGCATAAAGGGCAACTCCCCCTCTTTGCTGCCCCTCTAGTTCTTCCTAAAGAGCCTGTATCCATCCATCACAGCACTGCAGTCATGTGAGCTATCCCACCACATCATCTTGATCCACTGTTTCAGTATTACTTACATTTCTCCTGTGGGTATGGCTTTTGATTAGGCAAGGAATATAAGCAAGTTCTCTCTACCTGCGGGTTGGTAATTTCTGTCATGTCAACTTTCTTCCTTGTACTAGTAAATTTTCTAATCAGAAGACTAAAAGCACTGATTGTAATGTTAATAATGGTAATAATAATCATGAAGCTTTTTTCGTATCAATAATTTTATTTTTCAATGTATGGTTTAAATTACTATAAATATTATTTTATAGATAATAATAAAAGTGTTTTATCTCTTTCTGTATATATTTATGTATGTATTTGATTTTCCAATCTTCATAATTTGTTCTTTTGGTAAAATACCCTAATATTGTTACTGACAACAATTACTCAATATTTCCTTTATTTAAATTAAAAATTACCTTCTCATTTGTTCCTTTGCCAAAATGTTTGCTAGCAGGGAACTGCATTTATCTTTCAATTCCCTTTGCAATATTAATCTTGTAATGACTGAACATAGTCAAGGGAAACTAGAGTGGATGTACACAGCAACGTCAACCATAATCTTCTACAATCTCCCTTGTCAATTAACTAAAGGCAGAGAGTTGACATTAGGTATTAAGAGCTGGATATGTTTCTATCAATAGGTGCCTAATGAGTGATTCCTAGAAGGCTGCAGTTACTTGTCTTTTCCAGGAAAGCCATTAATGGATGAATCAGTAGTGGAACAATAGGAGCAAAGAACACAAGTTCAGAATATAGGTTCAGTCATTTTACAGATACAAATCATTAAGTGACACTGAAAAAAGGGTGACTGATTTAATTTGAATAACCATAATAATTACTGAGAGGAGGGGAAAAAAAGAAAAAAAAAATCTTTAATATATGAGTGCTTAGAGAAGCCATTATTTTCTCTTAAATAATTCTTGCTAAAAGATAGCATATTGGGAAGACAGAAATATTTTTGTGACCTATGATCCCCAGATTCTTTTGTACAAGGCTATAGATCCTAACCAACTCTAGCAAAAAATGTCGTACATGGAGTCATACATGTCACACAGAGATAGATCTTTTTATGGTTTCTTCTCTTTCCCTTTTTGTAGGCTTACATGCACTGTAGTTAGATAATATCAACCTTTGCTAGTCATACATGTGTCAATAATAAGTCTACCTGCTTCCTCCAGTAACTTTCCTTCAGGGTTACACATGGACTAGTAAACTAGTAACATTGAAAAGAAATTTATATAATGTTATAAGGAATTACTGTTTAGTGGACTTCCTGATTTCAAGATGTCACAACATGCAATAACTAAACAGAAGAACAATCAAACAAAAAAACTGACAAACAAAGATCTTAATTTCAGGCATTAATTTTTACCCCTTCTCCCCAGTAAATGATACACCAGTCACTGTGACTTTCATTGTTGGTTCTCAACTCACATCTTCAGTCTCACAAAACTCTTACCCCCCCCCACCTCCAGAATGTTTCATTGCCTGCTGTTTGCTGCCTTTGCCTTAAAAATGTTTTCCTAAGTACAGAAATATTTTCCACAGCAGCAACTATGAATAATAATACTTAAATAAAATAATGAGTTTACTTTTCAAGTCTTTGTTCTTATGAATCTGACAAAATAACTTCTTAACTGCTTAGCCATATAAGTAGTACCTTCTGCTGTACCTTGATGTTTGTATTTTGACATGTTCAGCAGCTCTAACAGTGTCCCTGTCCTGATCTTACATTGCAAAAGAAGAAGAAAAAAATCCTTCCAGTTTTGATTTTGATTTTTTTCATTTACCCTTGGATCATCTGGTGACTCTCAGTTTGGAACCTGGATACTAAATAGTAGTAGACTGGTATTTGAACGGACATCAGCATACAAGGAAAAATGAACAAAATAACTGAAAAAAATAAGTCTTTGATAGCAGTTTATGAATATATCTGGTCACCTTTACCACCTGAATAAATAGAAGTAGGATGAGAAGACATTAAATGTAAACCAGAGGGAAGAGAACAATGAAGGCAATAATGTTGTATCTGTTGTTATAGTCAAGTCAAGTCAAAGAAATCAATTAGCATGGAGCAGTAATCATGGAAATGTTCTCTGTCATGATGAAAGAGCAGTAGACATGGTGCTGTCAGAAGAAAAATGAAAATAAACCCAATTACAACAAAAGTTTATGGAGAACTAACCAAATCCTATGGGTTGCTATCGAAGAGAAAGAAAGTGCAACAATTTTATTAGTTTAAGATTCACTAAATCAAAGGAAAGTCAAGTGCCACATATTTGCATAAGTGCTAGGTAGTATTCATTTAAAGAGGTCTAAAGGTATGTAGATGTTAAGATAATTACCAAAGAGAACAACCCCTCACAAATTAGCTCAGGAAGCTCTTTGCTAATGTAGAGTTCTTGCAGATTAAGATTATATAATATAGTCAGTGTTCATTCAACCTCATTTTTAGAAGCTATTAAGGAACTGATCTTTCCCTGATTAGTTTTAGCTATACAGAAAATACACAATAGAGAAACCTAAATGTGATTTTAATTAACAGAAGGCCTAGTCACAAAAGAGGCCAGACTGAAGAACACAACATGGTACTGAAACTTTTTTTTTTCATAACATTCGCATTACAGATAATGAAACACACCCTTATTTGATGGCTGTTGTTTAACTGTGTTGATGTAAGTTCAGATTTTCTTGCCATCAGGTATTTTTCTCAACAACATTGATAAACTCAGCATTAGCTTATTTACAACAATAACCCAAGTTAATTTCCTCAGTCAATTACTCAATTAGTATCTTCATTTAATTCATTAGTCTATGTCACTTCATTAAAAGGAAAGCTATGACTTATTTCAATGTTATGCAAAATTCAATATGCTAAGAGTACCTACATTTTAGAAGAGTTAAGTATCTTAAATTAACAGCAAATTTCAGCTGTGCTGCTGTTACAGGAATTAATTATAATTACTAATCTGTACTGTGTGTGACTTGCAATTTTATTTATTAAATATGAGAGGATTTCAACTATTTGCCATAAGAATATTTTCTTGTGACACCCACTTCTACCTCTACCATCCTCCTTTTCTTTTAGATACTTATGTTATTCCACGGTATAAATTAGCACTGTAAAATGCTAACTAATCAGCTGATATCTCTCTTAAAAAAACATAAAAACTTCAAAACAGTCTATTTTTTTGACTGCCAGCTGACCACGTTGTGATTCCCTTGACATACCTCTTCCTGCATAGCAATGCTGTACATGCAGTTAGCAGTTGCCCATATATTGAGAAATAGTTGTTTCAGTTATAAAAATAATATTGAATTCAGATGTCTAAACCAATAATGGAAGCAGTCTTCTAATTGGAAAGCACAGCCTCCAAGTACCTGGAACCAGGAGAACTTCAATTTACTTATTCTAAAGAGAGAAGCATATATTTTATAAGAGAAAGAAATATTTTAACATGTTGAGATGTTCTTACTGTGATTGTTTATTCAGAAACAGCAAGAGAAAAGAGAGATTAAAAAAAAAACATAAAAAGAAAGAAAAAGAAAAGAAGATCTAAATGCAGGAGGACCTGTAATTTGTTCACTTGTCAACTGCTTACTCGTACTGTTAGCAGCATGATCTTGCTGCTTTTATCTAATAAACCCTCAATGCCTCTGTCGTATAACAGGAAGCGAAGCCCTTCAGCTACAAGTGCTTGAGAGCTAAGTTCACCTGCTGCGACTATTTTTGCCATCTCCTAGCATAACTGAAGGTTTCTAGCTTAGGGTCAAGTAGAAACTTAATTAATATTTTGACAATCTAGTTCTTCTCATATCTGTATGAATGAAAAAGTGAACCAACAGTCTGCAGCCAGAATAATTCCACATTACCACTATAGTCTATTAAACTAAAGAATAAAATCAAGTGATATTTTTTTTTCTAGAAAAACAAATCTTCCCCCCAAAGCAAACAAACTGAGTTATGAGAATTTTACCAAAATTTAATACTTTTCTGTAAAAAAAAAAGAGGCATTTCACTAACATTGTTATACCCCTTATGGTAGTAAGGGTTTTCTTATTCAAGGAATTTGAATTTTAGTGGTCTTAATCAAAAAGGTAAAAGGAAGACTTTGTACTTTGTAAGTTAGTGTTTAAAAAACAAATATGTCCTACTTTTTGGACATTCTTTCTTCAACTGTGTTATAAATTAATGGGGTTTGGTAACATGAAAACCTAACTAAAACAATAAAAAACAATGAAAGCCACAGAAGGAAACAATATTACTATATGATTAACATATTTTGCCAGAGTGTTCTGAAGTGGTAGTTTCTCTAGGGTTGTACTCTATGGTATCCTTCTGGAGTTGTTCACTGATGGAAGCCACTGAAGGAAAAATCCTGCAGGTAAGTCCCTAAAATCAAGGTCTCAGAAGGTGCAGCCCGTTGAACAGTCATGGTCAAAGCCTAGAATCCTGTTTGTCAAATAAATGGCAGAAGGCCAGCTGGAGGAGGGAGAAGGATACCTTCTGATATATCTTAGTATATTTGTATATTAAGGATTATGTAATTTGCATTTTATCTTAATCTGTCTTGCATTAAATGAGATTTAACACAACTGATAACAACCAGGAATCCCTCACCTATGGGATTCTTGAGCAGCTTGAAAAGTGCCTTAGTTTTTCAGTGTTTCCACCCGGATATCTGAAGGATAACAAAAGGGATCCCTATTGCAGCTATGCAGTGCATACAAGGATAAAATGAGAGGTTGAATCGCCTCCAGTGTAGATGGATGGAACTGAAGTGCCGCTCTTCAAAGTGCTCCTTCTAGAGCAGCTGTGGTGCTTCACAGGGTGGAGGCAGATTACATCTGTAGGCAACCTGAATACAAAGACAGTATGAATACATGAAGCTGGACCCTTATACTAGATTTCAGTTTGTTCTTTGGTCTCATGACTTCAGGTATATCACACAGCCAAAATGTAATGTGCCACAGCTATTAATTATGTAGTAGTAGTATTGGAGTATATAATGTAACTCTTCAACAAACCATTCATAGACATACTGGAGTGAGTCTAGCTAAGTGCCATGAAGGTGGTGAAGGGACTAGAGCATCTCTTATATAAGAAAAGGCTGAGAGATCTGGGACTGTTTAACTGAGAGAAGAGGAGGCTCAGGGGGGATCTCATAAATATGCATAAAGACCGGGTTGCGGGGAGTAAAACATACGTAGCAAGACTCTACCCAGTAGAATCTAGTGATAAAGCAAGAAGCAACGGGCTCAAACTGACACACAGGAAATCATGTTAAAATGAAATAAATAACTTTTTTCTGTGAGGGTGACCAACCATTGGAGTAGGTTGCCCAGAGGTGTTCTGGAGTCTCCACCCATGGAGACATTCAAAACGCAATTGGATAACGCTCCGGGCAACCTGCTTTAGCTGACCTTGCTTGAGCAAGGGGTTGTACTAGATGAGCTAAAGAGGTCCCTTCCAACTACAGCTGTTCTGTGATTCCATGTTTCTGTGAAAAATACTGAAGAGAACTGAACATGCGCTGAGTAAAACAAAACAAAAACTCAGATCAGCATTTTGTTCAGAGTTAGAAAATAAAGCTGTAATTCCAGTGTTTCCAAGGGAGAAGTTTTCCACTTTGATAACCAAAATAATTATCTTTTATTTTTAATTTAAATTTTCCAGGAAGTTCATGTTCTCTATATGTCCTCACTATTACTTCTACAAAGACAAGGAAATATAACAAACTTAAAAATATCTTAATTCACTAAATAAAAATGCTGGTCTAAATATCTTCTAATTTTACAGTATTTGTAGTAAAACAGAGTACTTCTAATGACAATATTTTGCAATACTTATTCACAGGTACAGTGATGTAAGTGAATTAACTTATATGACTATGAAGTAGCTTGCCATCTCTTATAAATTGTCAAAATACCAATGTTGTGGTTTAACCCCAGCTGGCAGCTAAGCCCCACACAGCTGCTTGCTCACTCCCCCGACTGGGGTGATGAGGGAGAGAATCAGAAGGGTAAAAGTAAAAAAACTTATGGATTGAGATAAGAACAGTTTAATAATAGAAATAATAATAATAATAATTAATAATAATAATAATGAGAAGGAAAATAACAAAAAGAGAGAGAAATAAAACCCAAGAAAAACAAGTGATGCAAATGAAACTCAATTGCTCACCACCAACTGACTGATGCCCAGCCTGTTCTCAAGCAGTGGCCCCCCCCGGCCAGCTTTCTCCCTAGTTTATACGCTGAGCATGATGTCATATGGTATGGAATATCCCTTTGGCCAGTTTGCATCAGTTTTCCTGGCTGCGTCCCCTCCCAGCTTCTTGTGCACCTCCAGCATCCTCGCTAGCAAAGTCCTTGAATTAGTGTAAGCACTGCTCAGCAACGACTAAAACATCAGTGTGTTATCAACATTATTCTCATCCTAAATCCAAAACACAGCACTATACCAGCTACTAGGAAGAAAATCAACTCTATCCCAGCTGAAACCAGGACAATCAGGAAATGTCAACCTGGCTAGCTCTTCTGATATAACACATGTGCCATAACTACTCCCCTCCTGTGTTCAGAAAACCACATTTTGACCTCTGTTATGAACAGCCTTTTCTTCCTTCCCTTATAGCGGCTGGAAGCTGCTCCGTACTGTTCCTACTTGAAGTTTTCAGCCTGTTGTCCTTACACACTCTCTCCTTTATTTCTAGTTGCCTTGATTAAGTGTCTTTGGTGATACACAATATTTGCCAGCCTGATGCATAGTGCCTCTGAACACACGTTGAAAGTTCAATTAAATAAGAACTGAAGTGTTAAAATAGTTTGAAATATTTCGTAATGCATTACTTTTTGTTTTGATCTGTATGTATTAAATATACCATAAGTCTGTCTTTGCTGAAACTAGACCTGTAATGTAATGAGGATAAGGTCTGAAGAATAGCAATTAATGAAATACAAATTTGCAAGAAAAAAAAGATCAGTTTAAGGTTTTGCAGTCAGTTTGCAGTCCACCCACCCACCCACACTAATATAGCGGTAGGGGAGACAGACAAAAGAGAGGGAGTTACAAGCCTGTCATTTCTAGCAACAACCTTACTGGGTGGAAAATAGAGGACATTTTTACCGACTGCTTATGAGACTAAAATTGAAAGCTTCACAGGAACACCTAAATATTCTGTCTATGCAACATCAAATTTTATTTGCCACCAAAAACGGTGACTCGTGCCAATCTCTTTCCCTGTGATCAAATAATGTCACTACATATGCAAAAACTCATCTTCAGAAGAGTTACCTATGTGACTATTACCTCTTGTTTGTCTTCAAATATGTGAGATGGTAGAGATCAAAAGGTCATTTGTATAAAGAAGGTTTACATAAAACCCACACTAAACAAAAACAAAGGAAAACACTCCCCAGTTTCTCATTTCCCACACAAACTCCCAGGCTGCCATACAGGTTAGCCTGCAAAAGCATTATTTTTTTCTTGCTAATTTTTTTGTTGTTGTATCCAGTGTACTGTGGTAAAGTCTAGAGGCATTTGTTCCCATTGCGATAAATATTTTGCAAGTGGGAAGTTTTCTGCAGATGTTTGAAACAAGAAACAAGTAAAGAGACAAAACAATGGGAACAATGTTAAACATGAGATGACTATGAATATCACCACAAGCTCGTATGTGGACAGATGTGCACTAACCTAGCCCATCGTGCAACCTTCCAACCAGGGAGTCGATAATGATCCTAAAACCTCAGCTTGGGAATAGCCCTTGGTTAACTTACTCTCACTTCAAAGCTTAGGCAGGGAGAGTGAACTGCTCTTTGTACATGATTGCACTGGCATGTCCTGATGCGGTTTGACTAACCATAAGCATCTACTAAGTGACTACAAATGTCTAGTGCAATTTTAAATTAATTGCAGAATACATACACTCTGGAGACAGATTATTTGCAAAATATAATCCATGGACATAGAAGTATAAAGCAGCAATTTGAGGTCTATTTTCTATTGTTGGAAAACATAGAAAACTTCCTGATCCAAACCAAAAGGCTAACACAGATGAAAACTAAGAAATATTTCAAATCCGTAATGTCCAGATTCTTTGGCATGGTTCAGCTTCTGTTCTACATTGCCCAAATATATGCTGTATCTTCACAGATTTTCATTCCTTGTTACACAGCTCACCTGATATTATACAGCTTCATCGTTCCTTTTTCTACAGGGCTTTGCTTAACCTGCTTATCCAAAACGGTTCAGCATAGGTCTCCAATGGTGAGTAATATTTGTATTAACAATTCACTTTCTTCTCCACTTGTCTCTCTTGAGTAAATGCCTAAGAATTTGTCATGGTAATCTTGTAAAAAAAAGGAGAGGAGAGATTGAATACATAACAGGACATTAAAATTCAAAGCCTTAAAAAAATGTTGAAATGGATTCAATTGTTACACGGCTGCTCTGTTTGTAAACAAGTTTTCCAATGCCCATGTAGATCATGCACTCCAAAGAATGGAGGAAATACAGGAAAAAAGCACCATCTGAAAACACTTTGTGAGAAATGGGACAAAGCAGTTGTTGCTTGTCTGACATTCATGTCTACATAATACGATCAGAGACAACCCTATGTACAACTTAATCCTGTACAACATATAAAGTGTCAGGAGTCTTGTTCAGAGTGCGCAGCGTGTCCGAAGGGCACTGGACCCTGTATAGAAAATTTCACATATGCAAGACTCTTCTGAATTAAGGTAAGCAGTCACATACACACTGCCTGTACAATTCTTTGTATGAATCCTTTTCCTTCCTTAATTCTTTTAGACATATGAAACAGTTAACAGTGCTGATACTTAAAGCACTGTTATCTTCTGAGGTGGTCCAATACCTTTTGAAGGAGGTTCAGCAAAATCCATCCATTGCATTGCACTGAATTTTCAAGATTAATTTAGCACTCCTGAGACCTACAGAAAGGAAACCAAACCTTTTTTTAAGAAAAAACAGATTCTGGGATACAAAATATTTGATAAATATGACATCCATAGGGCACAGCACTATGAAACAGTCCAGCCTAATGTATTTAAGTGCATAATACTATTGTGCTGCTAAAAATTAGACTGCCCTGATTTTTAAAAACAAATGAGGTTCATATATATTTTAAAAACAAAGGAGGTTTGTATATAATATATATATTCATATACACAATGAGTTGAAAGATGTTTAGATATGCTCAGTGTGCATTTTTTTCCTTTGTCATGTTTGGATTTCATTTAAATGTATGGTTTGCTTATGGAATAATGGCAATTTTATATAAATTATTGACAGTTACAATTTATCTGAATTCTACTGCAATATTGTGCATGGGTGTGGGTCTGGAGGGTGATTAGGGATTTCTGTTCTATATATGTAAATTCCTTAAATGACTACTAGGGAAGAAATCAAATCCTTAAAGCAACATGCTTATCTAATATTGGGATTTGTTGTCTTGGCCTTAAATCTTTATACTGACTTTCATACCAGATTTATGGATCTCACTGGTTATATTTATTTTCTCTTTTATAGAGTACAAACATTTAAATATACAGTTATACATGTGCACACAAAGCCTTTTTCTTTGCTGTTGTGGTGCTGCATGTTACTCTGTTCTTCTCTCTAGAACTGAATTCATTGTATTGCATTAAAACTTAAAGTAGCTGGATATTATGATCCAGAAGTCTGGCACAGACCAGGTCAGACAAAATAAGTCCATTTTAGAACTGCATAGAAAAAGAGGGTAACTATGCAGTGTGTGCAGCAGAGGTGGGGGAGAAACAAGAAGGAAGTATGGGAATTTCAAGAAGAGCAAGCATTAAAAAAAAAAAACGGAAAGAAAGAAAAAGAAAAAGGAAAAGAAGAAGAGAGATAAATAATGTGAGCAAAAAAGAAATGTGAACACACTTTTTATATTGCCAAAAGTACTTAGGCTAAACATGTAAACATATCAGAAATGTTGTATAAAATTTAATCTTTTCATAGAAAAGCTTATTAAACCTTAAGGGTCCATTAGACACAACAGCAAAAGTAAAGACAAGCTACTTCTTAACATTAAAAAGATTAAATAAGCATCGTAGCTTAAACTAACCAGTTGCAAGTTAACAATAACCCTAGAGAGTAAAACCAATTTTTTTTATAATTCAGTTGATATGTCTGTGCCTTTTGAAATTCTAGTTAATGGAGAAAAATCCATAAAACAATAATAGGTCATTTGCATATGGATTCCCAAGGGCTAGCTGGTCTTACAATAATGTTCAATAAACTTTTGAAACAGTTAATTTCTGTTCTAACATGTAAACAATCACAAACTTTTATTATAATGAGAAAATATTGATGTCAGTGATGCCTATGTATATGCAGAGTAATTCCATCAAAATCAGTCACCCTGAGCAGAATTTACCTGAGAGACTGTCCCAAGGATTAGTAAGCTTTTGGTGGATTCTTGGACAAAGAACTCAACATTAAGTTTAAAACAGATGTAACATTCTGTGTAACAGATAGATAGGGATTATTTTTTTTAGAAGAATCTGACAGTAATAAAGAGAATGTTTGTAAAAAAGTTATTTACATCGAGGTTAGGTTGTGCTCCAGTTTACACACAAACTATCTACAATACATGTAGAAAACTGTATTGTATGGAAAACTTGAAAGAGATCTGTGCATACTGATCTCTAAATACTAGTGGCAGCTGAGCAAAGACACTGAGGGTAACTTGCTGTTGGGGCAGACCTGGGGCCAGATACTATTTAGTCATGTAAGTGTGGCATTGTGCCCAAGCTAATAAATCTAAACAACTGGTGTGCAAATGTCTTTTGCTGTGCTGTGTTATATAGATTTGTTGCTACAGCCCAGCATTCACTGAGTTCTCTGCATTCAACACAATAGCATAACCTAGGCATGTCTACGCTGAAAGCTTTTTGTCTTATTGCGACTACTCACTTAGGGTGTCCTTTCAAAATATATTGTAATACAGACTTAAATACACTCTTCTTCTAGGCAGGGCTTAAAATAAATACAGAAGGACTTACAATTATATGCTTACATCCTATTGATTTCAAATAATATTGTCAATAATGATGTCAATAATGTCCTGAGCTGGTGCTGATCTCTGTTAGGTAGATTTATTTTCTGTTTGCAAAAGAATAGTCTCTATTGCACTTTGGTTGGAAACATTCAGAAATCTATTCATGTGGAAAATTTTAGAACACTTGGAATCAGCAAATATTTTGCTGAATGCCTTCTTTGTTACTACTGAAGCTCTTTCTAGCAATAATAACGTATTTTCCCAATTATAGCCAAATGAACTCAGAGTTTCTCTGAAAAAGAAACATTTTTTTTTTACTTTCTGTGCTCTGGTCATGTACTAAGAAGGCATTCACAAAGAAGTGTAGACATTCTACCCTGCCCTTAAAAAACTATATAGTCTCTTTAAATTACTTCACAAAAAAAATCCAATACTGGACCATAAATGATCTATATACACACTTAAAATATAGGGCAATCTGACATTTATATCCTTTTTTTATTGCTTTTTTTGTTTATTTACTTAAATCAATGCATTTACACTCTGAGGGATAACATATTAGGGAAGGTTACACAGATGTCATATGAGTACCACGAAGCATTATTATAAAAGGGGGTTTTTTTGTTTGTTTTAAGTGCTTATTCATGTTCCTTGTTAATTTAGAAATGAAACATGCTTCAGAGCTTATTCTGGTTTTAAACTGATTTTGTTAATAAAGAATTCTTTTCACATCAGGATCTCCCAGCTTGTAAAATTAGCTTCATAAATGGAAATAACTGATAAATACCTGAGTGGAAGTGGGTTTGGGTTTACCTACATGAAAGTACTAAAAAGCTTTGAAACAATGAGTATTTGTAAATTCTAGCTGGGTTATTCACAACATGTGTTTCTGTTTGTAGTAATGATAGCTGGCAAAGATAAATTCAGTAGTCTTATACATGCACCAGTAAAGACTTGTACACACTATTTGTGCATAATTCAGGACATTCTAAATGTAAATGAAGGAGTCTGTAGTAATTTGTGTGGTTCAAATTGTCAAATTTACTGTTATATATACATATAGATGCATACACATATGTATGAATAGTTGTATGTGTATATATCTATATGCAGTTCATAAAATAATTATTACTTAGAAAAGAGTTCATATGAACTTAAGTACAGCAACCCTAAACCAATGTGGGGGTCTTGCAGTTATATAATGAGGTTATATAAATTCTGAAATTCATCACTTTTTTCAGGTATACATGCACCATGCACCTAACTGATCCTTACTTTAATGACTGTTAATGTAATCTGTGACTCCTCTTTTTCCTAGAATTTCAGGATTAAGTTTCATCCTTTCCAACCTCTTAAGCATGACTGAGTCTATTTCCAGCAGTGTGTTCAGTCCCTGGTAGTATGCTTTATAAATTGCGTTAGATAAAGCAGCAACCAGTTATAACTGTAGGGATCCAAAAGTTCAATGTGCATCTATGATTTAGCTGTACTAGCCTCTTTTTGTAGTCAACATTAGACAATGAAATGTGATTGATCTTAGGATGAGATTAATCATCCTTTTGAGATGCCTGTGTCACTGCATAATTTCATTGTCAACAGAAAGGCTTGTGCAACTAGCTCAGAGTCAGAATATACATTTGCTGATGTTTATATTAAAGCAGACAAATCTGCTTGCTTTTTGGAATAATTATCTCAAATTTTTTCCATCTTAATTTTTTTTGATACCTATAGAATGCAACAACATAAATAGCTTTTTTTTTTTACAATCTGTTGGTAAACTAGAACAAGGAGATACACAGGTTTGGTTTGAACATACTGTAATGGTACTTACCTATAACAGGTTTATAGCTAAAGAGTCTACCTGGTGTTTTACATTACTTGAGTTTTTATTACCAGTCCAGATTGAGTGTCTCTGCCCATCATCTCTGGCAGAATTATTACTTTCAGACTTACCCTGTTGGATGAATCAGATGGAACAGCTATGGATTTCATCTGTCTGGACTTCTGTAAGGCCTTTGACATGGTCCCCCACAACATCCTTCTCTCTAAATTGGAGAGAGATGGATTTGATGGATGGACTGTTGCGTGGATAAGGAATTGGCTGGATGGTCACATCCAGAGAGTAGTGGTCAGTGGCTCAATGTCCAGATGGAGATCGGTGACAAGTGGTATCTCTCGGGTATCTGTATGGGGACCAGCACCATTTAATATCTTCATCAATGACATAGACAGTGGGATTGAGTGCACCCTCAGCAAAATTGCAGATGACACCAAGCTAGGTGGTGCAGTTGACATGCCTGAGGGATGGGTACCATCCAGAGGGACCCGGACAAGCTTGAGAAGTGGGCCCATATGAACCTCATGAGGTTCAACGAGTCCAAGTGCAAGGTCCTGCACCTGGGTCAGGGCAACCCCTGGTATCAATACAGGCTGGGAGATGAAGGGAGTGAGAGCAGCCCTGCAGAGAAGGACTTTGGGATACTGGTGGATGAAAAGATGGACATGAGCTGGCAATGTGTACTTGCAGCCCAGAAGGCCAACCGTATCCTGGGCTGCATCAAAAGAAGTGTGGCCAGCAGGTCGAGGGAGGTGATTCTGCCCCTCTACTCCACCCTCATGAGAGCCCACCTGGAGTACTGTGTTCAACTCTGGAGCCCTCAGCACAGGAGAGACATGGACCTGTTGGAGCAAGTCCAGAGGAGGGCCACAAAAATGATCAGAGGGATGGAACACCTCTCTGATGAGGAAAGGCTGAGAGAGTTGGGGTTGTTCAGCCTTGAGAAGAGGAAGCTCCAGGGAGACCTTATTGCGGCCTTTCAGTGCTTAAAGGGGGCTTATGAGAAAGATGGGGACAAACCTTTTAGCAGGTCTGTTGCACTAGGACAAGGGGTAAAGCTTTTAAACTAGAAGAGGGTAGATTTAGACTACATGTAAGGAAGAAATTTTTTACAATGAGGGTGGTGAAACACTGGAACAGGTTGCCCAGAGAGGTGGTAGATGCCCCATCCCTGGAAACATTCAAGGCCAGGTTGGATGGGGCTTTAAGCAACCTGATCTAGTTGAAGATGTCCCTGCTTACTGCAGGGGGGTTGGACTAGATGACCTTTAAAGGTCCCTTCCAACCCAAACCATTCTATTGATTCTATGATTCTATGTCACAGACATCAAAACAAGGAGGGAGAAAGATTACATAATAGCTAAATAAAAGTATTAGGTGATGTTATAACCTGAATGTGTCTTTTGATAAACAGATGTCACCCTCAAAGCATTGTCAGTTCCCCTATAGAAGTTGTATCTGTACAAATTAAGAAACTCTAACTTGGCGTTTGAGTATAACAAATATGTCTTATACTTTTTCAGATTTTCTACAAATATCTGTATGCTGGTTTATGCATAGAAGTTCTGCATTTCCTCTTCTGTTTTTGATAGAAAATGTAAAAGAAAATAACCATGAGCTTGCTAATTCTTCATCATTTTGTAAATGTTATCCTTTGGATAAAATATATATAGCAGTTCATTTTAAAACAACATGATAATCACTACAGCAGTTTTGAATAAGTCTATGTACATTTAAAGTGGAAATAGCTTTAAAACTACAGGGAACACTAAGAAACATGGTTTTGGTCTAAGAGTTTTCTACCTATTTTGTCAGTATAAACTGATGAAAAACCTGTTTTGGAATTTAGGACGACAGATTAGATTTCCATGCTAAGAGCAAAAGAAAAATAAGCCTAGACAAATAATCTGGGAGAGAGGACCCAAAATGTTAAAAAGACATTGATCATGGAATACCAAAGAATGGCATAGTTTTTCAGGTCAAGCAACACATATTCCATTTCATACAATTTTTTTTTTTTTAATAAAGCATATTTATTTAGAAACTCCCTTACAACATTGCAAAATCCTTCCTACTGACTTCAGCAAGCACTTCACTGTACTACTGCTATTTAACTTTTGGTCAGCCCTGAATTGGTCAGGGAGTTGGACTAGATGATCATTGTAGGTCCCTTCCAACTCAAATATTCTATTCTATTCTATTCTATTCTATTCTATTCTATTCTATTCTATTCCTTCAAAATGACACCTAAACAATGGGCATTGTGCTTTGGATTTTACAGTTTAGTTGAAAATTCTACTGCTTGGGCAAAAATTCTACTGAATCACCAAGATGTGACATCTCTCTAACATCACCATACCATTTAAGAGGTTTAATATTTATAAGGCAGTTGTCAGTTCTTTCAATTTTTGTCACCCAGACAGAAAAGTAGTTAGAGGTGCAAAATGGTTTTGCAATTACATTAGAAAACTTGGACTGGAGATAGAAGTAGCTTCATAGACAGCTGTAGTGTTATGGACATAACAGTGAAATCTTAAATTACTATCTAATTTAATTATACACAGAGATAATTTCTCAGTAAAAATTTAGTCTTCTAAATGGTAATTCAAAATTATTGTCATCAGTTCATAGTGAAACTACTCTTTAGTAAATGTTTTGTTGGAAACATTGCAAGTCTATGGAGTTGATTAAATAATAGAATAAGGAATTGACTGGTTGAAGTCATCAGTTTTGAAGAACTAACCTATAAATCACTTTGTATTAATTCAAATTCCAGTACAGCTGAACATGTAGGAACAGAACACTAACTGGACACAAAATGACTATAACTTTAGAGGATCTGATAATCTTTTTCAAGGAATCACTGATGTGGTACCCGTTAAAGGCATAACAGAGCTAGCAGTTTGCTGCAAGGCTCCTATCTGTTGGATCATGTATAATTCCAAGGCACAGAGTCTGAGAAAAAGAGTGCCCTGCATTTATCTTTCAGTAACAACTGCTTTTAAATTAGCCAGGTAAGAGTTAATTCACTTTGGATTTTGCTGGGTTTATTTATATTTGGGGGTTTTTTGCAAGCAAACAGTCCCATCCCAAACAGATTTGACTTTTGGTTGCTTGGCAGTTGAGATCAGTTTCAGGGTTATAGTGATAGAATCAAAACCTTAGGATTACAAATCTTCCCTTCCTACTATGGGTTCATGCCATTCAGAGACGTTGT
Organism: Harpia harpyja; assembly: GCF_026419915.1. Classification (NCBI taxonomy): domain Eukaryota; kingdom Metazoa; phylum Chordata; class Aves; order Accipitriformes; family Accipitridae; genus Harpia; species Harpia harpyja. Next base: position 11,250,166 of record NC_068943.1, read on the forward strand.
CTCTGCACATTTAAACAGAGACAGAGAACTCTATCTCTGAACAGACATAGTCTATTTTCCCTCAGTGATAGCTATGTTTGAAATCACTTCTTGATGCATTTTAAAAGAGCAACGCAGTCATTAGTAAGCTATGACTTCCAGAATGTTTGATGAGCTAGATCTCAAATACACTGTATAGCGAGTTATATCAATCAGAAGTGCTAAAAATTCCAAATTCCTGTGACTTAACTTTCTTACACAGTATTTCACGAAAAGTGTTGTACTGTCCCTTAGGTATCTCAGCGCTTTAGCCTTAGTAATGTTGAGGGCCTACCCTCTGCAGCTCTATAACCTTTCCTTTAAGCCATTGGGGCCTTTTCTTTGTTATTCTCACATGGTTGTTCTCATAATCTCATACCTGCAAACCCTGATAGTGCTGTTATGGCAGTTTCTCATGGGAAACATCTACCACTGGTGTGAGACTTCTATCTCCCCCTCCTGCCCCTCTTTACATTTTATTTTGTAGGTTTTATTTTATGTTAAAGGAAACCAAATGTAATATACAACAAAGAAGGTAATAGTAATTTAAATATTTGTTAAATATTATCCAATACAGTATATGGATAGACACTTAAACACCAATGAATGCACAATACTTGCATCTGATTGGTGTACTCCAATCAGAACTAATAGCATCACACCTAAGACCAGCCAACAGAACTTGAACAGGCTTCAGTGAGAACTATGCAATATTAAGGGAGAAGCGTGGCGAAAAAAAGCAGCAACTTCATCATCTTCTTCACCACTGCTGCACTGGAGAGAGCCTCCAGAGGAGGACGCTCACTGGGACCCACCTCTGCTCTTCCTGGTTGGTCACTGGAAAGGGTTTTCCCTTTCCCTTTCTGTTTCTCTTTCCCTTTCCCTCTCCCTCTCCCTTTCCCTTTCCCTTCTTTTTCTTCCTCCCTCCCTCCTCCTTCTCTCCATCTGTCTCCCTTTCTCCTTTTTTGTTTTTCATTTTTTCCCCAAGAAAAACTTTAATCATTTAATCACTAGAATCATATATATGCCACCATCTATGCACCCCACTAATAAATCTTTGTGCATGTGAAACTGTCTTAAGATCCTCTGTGCAGCAACATGCATTAGCTACAAGAAGATACTAATTTTCCAAATCTCATCATCCTGTATTTTCCAGCAAATATAAAAAAATAATGTTTTTATATTCTAAAATGCATTAAATTCACCAAAAGAAGCTTCAGGGCCTTTAAGGATCTTAGCAGTATAAATACCATCCTTGTATAAGATACTAACTTGTTATGTATGCTAATGACATCCAAACGTGGGGAATGATATCAATATACCTTTTCTCATAAAGAAATGGAACAACTTGTTTTGCAGCATTCTTCCAAAGAAGGAGTAGTCACACTAATTTTTTGCACCTGATAATTCCTTTCATAGCAGCAATAATTACAACATCAGCCCTCAGTATTCACTGCGAGATAAGAGAAGAAAGAGTCATGGTATTGCAGCTGCCTGTCTCTATCAGCCCTGAGGAGGCTGTGTATAAAGGAAAATTAAACTTACCAGTTCATTTGTTCTTAATTTAATAACTTAGGTCATTGTAATTCTTCTGATTATATTCTTTGAAACTCCTTCATTTAACACGATCAAACTTCACTTTCTCACAATGATTTGTTGTCATTCATGCTTATTTTCTCCCCTTGTATCATCCAGACATTCGAAAAATTTACTGTACTTCTTAAACACTTCATATTTACTTACGTAATAGTGCCTCTAACATTTACAGCTGTCTCTGCTTCATATATCCTCCCTGCTATTTGCCCTTTCTTTTTATCAGCATGACCATTTTTATTGATATTATCTTATCTAGAGGAGAAAATGAATTCTAATATTTCTTAGCTTTATTGTTTTTACACAATAATTCAAGAGACAGAGTATTTCTGAGACGTCAATTGAAGTTTATTTGAAAGTTGTAAGTTTTCACCTGAATCAATCTATTCATGCATTCATCTTGCTTTGTGTTTCTTGGTTGGTTGGAGTTTATTATTTTTCCCAAGGTTACATCCTTTTCTGTTCAAGGATAAAACTAGCTTGAACATTTCAAGCTTTGTGTGTGTGTGTGTGTGATAGGACAGACATTTTCAAACATTTTGTTATTGCCATTGCTTAATCTTCTCAATGTCAAGCTTTTCCCTGCTAGACAAAGCAGTATGATTTATATACAGTATGATTCTGTTTAAGATCGAGTTGCAGATATTCTATTGCTTGAGAAAGCAACAAGCATTTTCATGCATATAACCTATGAATGTGTTAGAAAAATTCCCATACTTTAAGTTTCAAGGGAGCTAAACACAGTAATTTCCTCTCTTTCCTTAAAAACTGTGCCCTTCACCTTGACACAGAATGTGATAAAAACTACAGTAAGTACAGCCAGGCTCCATTGTTCTCACATTCTGCATAGATATTTTTACGTCTACATTTGGATTAATGAAGCTCAGTTTAAATGTTTGCAGTGTTGACATCTGTATCTGACCTACATATCTCAGATTTCCTTTATAGAGAATAAAGAGAAGATAAGCAGCTTTAGTACACAACTGATCTGATCAACTTAAGAAATTTACAATGACATAAATTGTACCCCAGATGGTTTTCTCTCTTTCTGACTAGAAAGAAGCTTAGCCTTCTTGGACTTGGATGTAAACATGTAAGATTTGCTTAATTTTCCCACATAGACTTTGTCTGAGATGTCGTAAAGCATCTAAGAGGTCCAGGTGGGGATAATATATAGAATGCAGGACTTGAAAGACACACAAGACCTTCCAAAGTGGCAGCTAGAAGTCAGGTGGGATATCTTACAATATTACAATGATACTGGACCGTTAGAAGTAGGCAACTGAACTAAGCATATACATTTAGTCAGATAAATCCAAACCCTAATGTGGAATCTAAAGCACAGATGAAGAGAGAATAGTAATTTAATTACTCTGGTTACAATTCTTAGTATTTTGTTTTGCAGCAAATTCCACAATTTACCTTTCTTCCTTGTCTCCTCCATGTTCTCTGTAGGCAATTCTGACAAGGGAATAAGTTCAGGCTTCTATTTCTAATTCCTGAAGGTCCAGTGGCACAACAGCGTATGTTGTGCAGACATGTGCAGACATGGCCATGAGTATAGATAGTCTAAGATTTCAAGCCATACTGATTAGCTTCATATGGATGATGATCAGAAAATGTTACTGAAGCAGCTGACTACATAACAGTTTAGAACCATAAAAGTAATGCATTACAAACTGTATCCCTCCAGTAACAGTTTGAACTGACTTAGGATGTAAGTAATGAAAGAGCAGTAACGGTGGTTTCAAGATTTTCATTCCCCATTTGAGGGCTATTTTGCTAAGGAAACACTTGGTACAATCAGTGAAGGACTTTCCCACGTTTACCTCTAATCATGGGAAAGATGTCTAGGTGTGTTTCAGAGATGCATTTGATTGCTTAGCTATTTAAGTTCCCCGCTGAGTGAAGAGAGAGCTGGGGTTTGGTTAGGTTGTGCAGAATTAAGTATTGGGTGCTGCCTGAGGTGCTCCAGCATTTCCTCCGTGGCCTCCAGAAGCTGCCCAGAGAGGGATCAGGTTTCTCACAGGTTTGGTCTCATACCTGCAAACCTCATGCAGATGTCTCCAATGCCGTATGGCTCCTCAAATAGCATTTGACATTTATGAATGGGCAACTGAGTTATGCTCTAGCAAAGACAGTTATTGAAGCTTAAAGCATGACTCAGCTGTCTAAATTAAATATTTTAGGATGCACTGAACAGCTGTCCAGACCTCAGTGACTGCATTTACAAGATCTCACTTGGCTTTAAAGGGAGAGTAGACTTCTAGTTCTGTTACTGACACCTACATTTTGAGTCTGAATCTGGGGCTGAATCCTACTTTTACACTTTTTAATCAACAGAGACACAAGGATTGTCACAGCTTTTCTTTATTTCTTAATGTTTGTATAATCCTTCACAACTAGCCATTAATTTTTTCTCACTTCAAAACAAGTATTTGTCTACCCTATCTCCTTGTTTTCAATTTAATTTAAGATTCTTCTGCCTTTTGTTTTGTGTTTTTGCCATATTGTTCTCACCCCATTCTGTTATCGTGTCTCCTATGTTTATTTTTTAATGACTATATAAACCCAGACCTATGGGACAAAATACGGTGACTTAATATCAACATAGGTGTAGTAACAAAAAAACCCCTTTTTGTTCATAGTGTTATACCTTTTTGACAATGCTTCTATTCAAGAATAATTTTTCGGAGTCCCAAGGCAGATTTTTTTTTCCCCCCCCCACTAAAGCTACAGTAGATGTGATCAAGTAATTGACAACATTATGTATCTTGGAGATGTGACTAGGATGGACCACAGTTTTTTAAAGACAGCACATAACTCTTGTGTGCATTATTTCCTAATGCAGTGGAAAGATTTTTATGTTTTTTCCTTTATTCCCCTATGAGGGAATTTTCAAGGTATTATAGGAATAACTGAGAGACATCATCAGATATCCATTTTTCCTCTTTAAAATAAACCTTTTTTTACCAACACTGGAGCTTCTTAATATAATTTTCTGACTTAACGTGTCATATATTCTTATTGTTTTTTTCTTTCTTCTTTGTTGTTAACCTTCTTGCATCTATACTGAGGGCAGAAGGATTGTCATTTGAAATAACTTGAAATGACCACAGGCTTTTAGACAGGCAACTTTGGAATATGAGTTGGGAACATAATGTTGCCATATCAAGGTAGGATATATTGTGCAGTCTACTGTGACACACTAAATAAATTGCTTTGCAATGAAGCTACAAATTGTGCTATAAACGTATATCAGAATTTTTCCCTTTCTGCTCCCCTTTTAGTTAAAGCAAAAAAAAGATCTTTTATTTATATATACACACACACACACATATTTTTAATATATATAAATACATAGGTTTTTAAAACTAGTTTTTGATCTTTCCATTTTCATCAGGAATGAAATCCATTGTATTCTGATATCTATTATATAAATCTATTTTGTCATGTGATATTGTCTTACTTAAAATAAATATAAAAATGATGTGCAGAGACAAAAACATCAAACCTGCACTAAGATTTTTTTAGACATAATATTTTAAGTATCTCAGGTTTTATGTTTCCAGACAAAAATTATGTCAGTTTTGTGAAAGTATTGGTCATCCAGTAGTATAAACCCTTTTGGAATGGAAATAAAATATGGTTGGGTGGGGTGATATTGGTCTTTTAAAATTGGGTATCTTGGATTAAATCTCCAGCTTTTGGTATACCTGATAGATTGGGAAAGAGAAATGTCTGTCTTTGGCAAAAGTTTTAAGCACAGGAGCTGGCTGGACAGACCAACATCTCTAGATGTATGTTCACCACTTGAACCACCTCAGGACCAGGTAATGTCAGAGTTTCCAAGCTCACTTGTATTAACAGTCAATGAAGCTAAGTTATCAACAAGCCGACATTCGTATCGCCATGCTCTATTTTTCCATAATGCAATAACTCTCATTAAATTTAATTCTAATTTAGGTTATTTTGTTTTAGAGTTTCTGATGTATTGATGTTAGAATGCTACAAGTAAGATCCACTGTTTTCTTTGTAACTCAAAGCATTTTTGTAATGTGAGGTTATGAAGAAAGTGGTTACCCTATTTTGTGTATTTCTTTTAATAAAGGTAGATATGAAAATAAATATGCTTGTACAAACAAATGTCAACAGGAAAATATTAAATCATATAGTAAGAAGTGCACTAAAACAATTAAAAATGTTTAGAAGTTTTAAAAAAAGGCATTTGTCTATCGAATTAGTAATATAATGGGGCATTGCACAGCACTAAGTTTTAGGTTATACTAATATGTAGTAAACCAATTTAACATGAAAAAGTAACACTTTTAACTGTGAATTGTATTGTTTCATCTACTAGCTCTTTGTTTCATCATGAACTGAAAACATTCCTATTAAGCCATTCTTATTTCAGTTTATTATGGATAAAAGCTTTGTTTTTCAAGGTTAAATTCTGCTGTAAAATGCTAAATAATAGAAGCCGTGTTATATACATTGAAAGGTCTGGGTTATTCACTTGTAAATTGTGCTATCATTAATATCTTGCATGGGTATATCTTAATTCCAGGTGTCTAATGAATTATTTAAATATAACCTCATTTGTATTTCAGAAGAATATGCCATGTATTAAGAATGTTACTTATCACTAAACTTCTTTTTCCCCTAGTGTCTTTCTTTTTAACTACATATTAAAGCATATTAGAAATTAATCCTGAGAACATTAGCTATATATCTGCTTGGAAACAGAATATAGATGTGGAGTTTATAACAGTAGGTCTACTCATACAGTAATGTCCATAAACTGTCTCAGCAAAGTTTTTCAAAATTATTTGCACAAAACATAAAAAAAAAATTATAGACATTTTGCTTACATAAAAAAAATGCAGAAATTCTGAAGCCAATCTCAATTTTTTTCATGTATAAGAAAAAAACAACACACATATTGTAAATTTTCTATCATGTCTTAAAAAAGCCATCATTTAAGTAAGTGCTCTGAAATGATTCTTTTTTTAAAAGCCTGTAGAAAATCGCTATTTCTTTTGGGTTTGAAAATATAATTCATAACCTGTTACGAAATGTCAACAGAGTCTCTATGCCTTGAAGGCTTACATGATCTTTCTGCAAAGCTCTGACTTAGTAAATGACTTTTTGTGCATAACACCAGTTCTGAAATGGGTTATGATGCTAATTTAAAAATGTAACAAACATGATGAGATATCAGCATTTTTAAACTGGGAAAGGCTGGGAAACAAATTACTGAAATTGCCATATGGCCATCCTAGCAAAATTCAATGAAATTTATGAGGTTTAGAATTTATAGAAAAACACTTATTAACTACTTTTTTTCAGTGTGTACACTTTTTATTGTGGAAGCCACTTGGAAGAATGTGGGGATCTACTCTCTCTACATTTTTCATATCCTTCTTAATTTTCTGTAAAAGGAGGAACAACATTTCTATAGACATCCCACACAGTTAATGAGGAGTGAGGAAGAATTCTGCATAATGATTCAATCCACCAAAGTTCTGATCTGCTCTCTGATGTCTAAAGGAAACTTAACTTTGTAACCTCTCCTAAGTATCAAATTTTATAACTTGAATCTGGGCATCAGTGCACATGGTTAATTTACAACTTTCTTTTTCAAGAAAATAAAATTTTAATAAACTATTTCAAATAGTTATTAAATTGGCTTCCTCTTTGGAAAAGTACCTATCAGACACTTTCGTACCTGAAACGGTGGTTTAGATATTCGACAAATTTTATGTAAGGGAAAGTTTGCTGACTTTTCTGATTAAGGTTCTACTAGAAAGTAACAAACCCACCTATGTACTACATTTACTTTATTCTCACCACAGCAATGAAATCTGAGAAGTGAACATGTGCAGCCAATTTCAGCACCCTTCAGAGAGTTTATGATAGAGAAATAGCCTATGACTATACTTTTGTCTGTAGCAGCACTACAAAAATTCATCCTAAATCTCTAACGTTACTATTTACTCAATTATGTCTGACTCATCTAAAGCCCTTTTCTAAGGCATTGTGCCTTTGAGGGATTCCTGACTATTTCAGTTTAAAAGACTGATGATATCTGCAAAATAAACTGTGTCTTCTCATTGCTGGCTACCCCTGACAGCTGGCCTTGTTATGGTTTCTAGTCTGGCTTTTATCTTCCAGATGTTGTGCTGTTGTCATTGTTCAGCTAAACAGTTAAAACTGCTTAAAAGTAAGCTAAAACGTCTATTGTTTAAGTATGTCTCCATCAGAACTGGTCTGGAAAGGAAACTGAAAATTAATTGGCCATAGAAATCCACCTGCAATTTTCCCACCTAAATTTAGACACCTTAACAGGGGTGTTTATAAGATAGGGTCTAACTGTCCTATTCTCATTCTGCAGTCAGTGGCTCCGCTACAAGTGGAGTCCCCTAAGAGTTCCAGTCACCTAAGAGCTGAAACACTCCCCTGGAAGTCATCCACAAAGTATTGGTGGCTAAATGACTCATTCAAATACTACCTGCACAGAAGTCAATTTAGGTGGGATACACTTGCAAGACAAGGCATCACTAGAATACACTTTGCAATGCAACTAGTCCTAGAAATATTGACCGTGTTTACACCAACATGACTTTAAATGAATTAGCTTACATTCCCAAGTCCTGGGATGACAATCACATGTTTTTGTCCAAACCTGGTCCATTAAACTTCTCCAGGTAGTGTAAAATATTTTAGTATGCACGATCCATATTATCCCCATAGAAAATTGCTGCTGTATTCCTAATTATCTTTTAAAATTAAAGCAGATCAAATAAATGTTAAGTATTTTAAACAAAAATCACAGCAAACAGAACTAAAAAAGAATCTGCAATGTAACTGCAGAACAGCTATTCCACTGATAATGAAACTGTATTATCTGAAATACTTTTGTTCTGAATTGTTGTAAACTAGGCTGGCATGCTTGTAGTCAAATCTCAAACCCTGTTTACTCATTACAATGACCTCTGGAGACCTAGGACTTTGGTCTTGATGCTACTCCGGTATTTCCAGAAAGCTGGAGTTCAAACATTTGATTTAAATTTTTAGTGAATTAGTGACCCTTATGTGTGCTTTCAAACCACTCAGGCTTACTTGTTTGGCTTTTGAGAATAGACTAAACCACATATCCAGATATAGCTTTTCTTTCTTCATCTCCAAGAACTATTAATGTTAAACTGAAACCTTGAGAGAAAATGAATGCAAAACAAAGGAAGAAAGGAACAAAGCCTTTTAGGTCTGAGAGTTAGGGTCCTGTGGTTATGTAAGAGTACAGTAATTGCACAAATCTACTGAATGACCTTGTAAACTTGGTTTACTCTTTTGTACTCAAGTTTCTCCTTCAGAAAAATTATGGTAATACTTACTTCTCTTTTTGCTAAGTTGTGAACATCATTCACTCCTAATTAAAAACAATCAAAAGCAAATACATAAAGAACCTCTTAGAGATCAAAGGCTATTATACCCTAAACTCTTGTGTTCCTTAGGAAAAAAGGTTTGTTTGAACTTTTTGGATCTTTTTGGTTTGAAAATCTATCTGTAACTCTTATAGTAATATGCCCTGTAATTATTATTGTTTGTAAGAAGGTGCTACAGTAACTAAAATTAAAAGTACTGATATACAGGGGAAAACATAAATAAGTACAAAAGAGCACTCAGACTTCTCTCACTCCAAGGTAATCCAATATTTTTGAGATAAGGTTTTGCATGAAGTTTTGCTTAGATACTCCTCCCATAAATTCTTCAGATAGCTTTAAAGCTATTGAGCGAACAGTATTAAAACATCAGCATATATTATGTTGTTGAATCTGACACTCGCATACTAATGTGGCAACTCCTGTTATAAAACATAGTCACAATGGAATAAAATTAATCATGGCATATTTCAAGTATAACATACACAAGAGCATAGAACTGTAGTTGTGCTAAAATACTATTCACCCACGCTGTCTACATCAACAGCTCAGCGCAGGAGGAGCAGATGTGGAGTGTAAAGCAGTCAGTGCAGAGGAAATGACATTGTCACTATGCACATATCACGGAGGCTGGCCTCAGGTTTTGGGAGCTGAAGGTCCATTCACGGCTGGAGTGCCCTGAAGGCCCCCCTCCAGCATGTCTTCTGCTTTGGTTTCATCTGAAAGGAATCTAATTAATGTACTGCAGGATCACACTGTGGTCTGAACTAAGGCATAGCTACTGGGGAAGAATAGGAGGGTTTTTTCAGAAACACATAGCCGATTCAAACTAAAATTGAAATTTTTGCCCTCAGATTATCCTCGGAGTAAAAGCTGTCGCTTTTAACCTGCTCTGTATACATTTTACATTCCAAACGGACTTTATCTTAGAATTCAGCTGTTGTAACCCTTTTTTTTCTTAACAACTTCTCTTTTGCTGGTGGCAAATTTCAACTGCTGACTACTATAACAAAAATGAAAAGTTTAAATATTTAGTTTAATAACAAGCTTCTTTACAGAAATAAGAAACCAGATAAATTGCAAATAAAATGTGTATGTCTTCAGAGATACATTCTCCAAAAATGGCCCCAGTCTGAATTAATTAATCTAACTAGCTAGAAGCAGGGACTTCTCTTCAGAAACATTTGACAAAGCTGGGAACCTTAAGGAAACAAATGTTTCTACATCACACTTGAAAGTTACTTCCATTATATAGGTTTCTAATAAAGTCACCTTCCTGTCAGGAATGTCAGACCTGCCCAAATACATTTGACGTGCCAGTCTATCACCTAGCCAGCACAGCACACTTTATATCTGAACTGTGTAAGTGTTCTGCAGTCCCAGAGGATGAAGACTTCAAACACATATTTTAAGACGTCGAAACATATTTAATGTTTTTCCAACATGCATCTGTTTCCTGTATCAAAACACTCAACTGTTCATCAATTGGTAAGTTAAATGTATTATAAAACAGCAGAACCTGAGCATTGTGCATTTCCTTAACTTGTGAAATTGTACACACAATTGGGCCCATAGCAACAAACTTTACATAATGGTCAAATCTTTTCTGGTTCCGCTAATATGGCCCAATATCAGTATAAGTAGGAAATGCAATCTCACATTGAATACTGTCTTAAAAACAGTATGCAAATAATTTTACAATTCAATGAGTCATAAACAAATTATTATTTTTTTTTTTTAATTCCATGACAAATTTCACATGCTTAGAAAACAGACTTGGACTGACATTCAGAGGAGTTAAGTCTGAGTTAGCAGAATTAGAAAGAAAAACTACACAAGTCCTAGCAAATCATGGGATCTGGGGGTTACCTGTTGAGCAGCCTGATCAACACAGCACAACAGGACAATAAACCTGTTTTTTCTGACCTTACATGAGCCTGACTATTGTGGTCAGAGAAGTTGGGGTGCCCTACATCATGCTGGGGAAGAAACACTGTGAGGGGACAGACTGGGTGTCCTAGTGGCAGAGAGCTGGGGTGCTTCCCTGGTATCAATAGGAAATGTCTGGAGGGAATGGACCAGACTCCCTAACATTATAAATAAAACTTTTTCTTTTTTTTTTTCTTTCAGTTTTACCTTAATAATCTTAGCAAGATTTCAGCATTAAGATCACAGTTTTAGTGTGACCTGGTTAAAATAATTTTATATTGTGATTTTTTCTTTAGATTTGATTTTCTGTTTACTTAAATTTATAATTATTTTGGGGTAAATGTATAAGGACATAAACAAAGGATTACTTAGCAAATAATGAAACTGTCAGATGAGATGGATATAGACTCATGTATGGTCCTAGCAGCCTATAGGCCTGGTTAATTTTACACCCATCCTGAAGAGAAAAATTGAAGTTTATTTTTTTCTAAAGAAAAATAAAATTACTGTTCTGATTTAGACTCAGTAGGGATCCTATTCTGCCTGATGACAAAATCTTGGTGTTCTGCTTACAGAGAAAGTAGGTATAAAAGATTTAGCTCAGAACTCATCATGTATTCTCCAATTCCAGTTAAATTTAGTGTGACAGTGTGAAAGTGTCAGTAACAGAGTTCTAGAACTGCTGGAGGTTTGGGGTTTTTTTTCCAAACTCTGTAGTAACAGTAACTAAAGGTCCAATTACTGATGCAATATCAGACACCACAGCTGTCTCCCACATGGCCAACATATTTAATTATAGGTGATAAGTGACTGATTTTACCTACAGAAATGTTCTGTATAAATAACTGTTGAAAGAAAACATGAAAATAAATAAAAACAATTGTGGAAGCTGAGTCTTTCTAGGACAAAACAACTATTATTCATGGGATTCCAGGTTTCTGATAAAATCAGATGGCAGTTCTAGTAACATATCAAATATTTGACAATAACAGATAACTATCATGTATTTAATTTTCTTTTTGCAAGGAGATGTTACTTTTAGAGAAGATTCCATAGTTGGCCAATATATTTTACTTTTTTTGGTTTTTATATTTCTTTCAATAGGTTACTGTTTACCTTTTCTACCTTTCTTCACAGTGTACTTTTTGGACAAATGACTTTTGGTCTATGTCCTGGTTTCAGCTGGGATAGAGTTAACTGTCTTCCTAGTAGCTGGTACAGTGCTATGTTTTGAGTTCAGAGCGAAGAATGTTGATAACACTGATGTTTTCAGTTGTTGCTCAGTAGTGTTTAGACTAATGTCAAGGATTTTTCAGCTTCTCATGCCCAGCCAGTGAGAAAGCTGGAGGGGCACAAGAAGTTGGCACAGGACACAGCCAGGGCACCTGACCCAAACTGGCCAACGGTGTATTCCATACCATGTGACGTCCCATCCAGTACAGAAACGGGGAAGTGGGGGGCAGGGATTTCGCCGCTCGGGGGACTGGCTGGGTGTCGGTCGGCGGGTGGTGAGCAATTGCACTGCGTATCATTTGTACATTCCAATCCTTTCATTATTGCTGTTGTCATTTTATTAGTGTTATCATTATCATTATTAGTTTCTTCTTTTCTGTTCTATTAAACCGTTCTTATCTCAACCCACGGGTTTTGCTTCTTCTCCCGATTTTCTCCCCCATCCCACTGGGTGGGGGGGAGTGAGTGAGCGGCTGCGTGGTGTTTAGTTGCTGGCTGGGGTTAAACCACGACAGTCTATTTTCTAACTCTGCCAAGACAGAAGTCCCTTGCAGTAAGTTAATATACTAAAGATCTCTTTCAAAAAAGTCTATAGAACATCTAAATGTTATTATACTTCTTGGGCCACGAAATCTTTTCCTAAATTACATTCTAATAAACTGAAGACTTACATTAAAAGAAAACAAACAAACAAACCAAAAAAAACCCTAATAATATGTCCCAGCAATGGAGTATGAAAGATCAAAGACTGGTAGTATTACTGGTCCCTGAAATTGCATGGAAATGCCAATATTTTCTTGGACATGGAATATATATATGTTGCGATTTAAAACAAAACAAAACAAAACAAAACCACCTAAAACCCAAGAGTCCCTGTCAATCTGGCCAGAGGTCAAAATTCTTTCCTGACCCCAAACCTGACAGATTAACTTTGAGCATGTGAAGAAGTCATAACAACCAGACAACTGTTGCTCAACACACACAAATCTGTCAGGCATATGTTTTGAATTTCTTACTCTCTGCTGTTTATCCATGTCTTTTGCTATACATGGTACAAGCAAATAGAATTATTCATATAGGTCCCACAATAATTTTCTTCGTGGTTGTCTGTGGTGTGGGTGAATCTTATCAAAGGCTTTCATTTGGGTTTTTTTGTGTTTTCATTTGTGTTTGGGGTGGTTTTGCTCAATATGGAGTTGTTCAGTTTTATTGTTACATTTCTTTTTTTTCACTCTGAATCTTCTTTTAATTATTATTTAACAGTATAATGGGAATTTCTGGAAGAAGACCTGAAATTTCTAAATAACCAAAATATGAATCCCTCTGATATGGAGCTCCCAAAATATTTAATCTTCAATCCTGTCTGTGGACTATCTGTGAACAAGTAGAACAATAGAGAGTAAGTAGAAAAGAAAGTTATAATGGAATGTGGGAAATAACAGGAGAATTGTATTCTTCACAGTAGCTCCTGCAATGCTGATCTCCTGTAGTCATTTCCCTTTATCCCAGTAGTTCTGTCTCTGATTACTCCAGCTTCTGCAGCAGTTATCTGGTTCATTTAAATAAATCATAAGTGTCAAAACTTTCAGAAAGACCTAGTTATCTGAGATACAGGATGTTTGCTGGGAGCATGATATATAGCTCCTCAGCTACCCAAGGGCTGGTTTATTGCCTCAAGGAATATGAATACTTCTGTAGCATATGGGGCTATTACGTTTGGAAGATCCCTCTCATGCAATCAAAATGAATGTTGCCATTTTGGCTTTGTAGGTTTCATTTTTATCTTCTTCTTAATTGTGTTCCATAGATGTACATATGTCCAAATAGGCATACCTGTATTTTATATATGAATGTAATAAAACACCTACCATTCGGTTGTAGGTTTCATTACATAAGAGAACTGTTTGCTTTTATTTGAACAATTTTCTGAACACTATATCCTTCCCTTGTCCCTATTCTTTTACATCAAAACTAAATGATCAAAAGAATTGATAGGATGGAGAGCAAAACCTAATTTTGCTTTTGCTAAAAATAATGGCTATTTTACATTAATTTTGATTTAAGGCTTTAATTTCATTTAGATTTTATACTGTAGCAATTCATCATGATCGTTTGCTAAAAGACAGCTTCCTGAAGGGCCATTAGAATTGCACAAAAAATGTCTAGTTAAACAAAAATTAAGAAATAAATAAAATGACAAACATAAACAAATCTAAGTTCTTTATACACTCAAAAGCACTTAGTGCAGATGTTTAGCCATTTTGCAATAGAAATTCAGTTGGATATAAACTTCATGAAACATAAATGTAAAGTTTTGACCTTTAATATAGACTATGCTTTTAGTCAATTCCACTGAAGTATCTTTCTCAGATGGTGCAACAAGATTCAGATTTCTCTTTAGTCTTTCTTGCAACTCTTTCTACTTTGCTTATTTCCTTATTCTGTGAATAACCCATACAGTAGAGCTCCTCATATATAAATTTCACTAATACTGTCTTTTGCTAATTTCCTGCTAGCTTTACAGCTTAAAAGTTATTGGACCATGGGGGATGGGTGTGACTATGAAAGATGATATATCATTGTAAGTACAGAATATTAGACCTTCATAGACTCACCAGTTTCTCTCCCTGTTTCATTTAGCAAGACAAGTTATGAGATAGCAAATAATCTGGTTTACTGTGTAAAAGACTGGTTGACTAAAGGAAGTGATTTGGAGGGAGAGCATAGGACACTGAATATTATATAGAAGTTGTGTGCGTAAACAGAGTTCTTTGGTTCCTTGAGTCCTACACCCATAATTACTTTCCCTTTAGTGAAGTAATCATGAAAACTTCTTCAGCCCAGACCCTGTCAAATTTTCTGGCCTTTATGTTTTATCCACTTTGATTTTTGCAACTGAATATATACATAGCAGTTCTTAGGAAGTTAGAGATCACTTTTTGATGGGAGTGTTTAAAAGACTTGTAAGGTACAGTTAGCAAAAGGGCTGTGGCCTGTTACTACAAATGGTAATACTATCTTACTGGGCTACTGAATACAAAAATGCTCCTGTAGTTATACTAGTATGATTATTTTTGGATTCAAAACAATAAAATGTTAAATCTCATTGGCATGTTTCCACTTTATCGGTTCAACAGGCCTTTCTTTTTACCTGTAAGTTTTTAAAACTGTGGAAAGTAAGATGGACAGAAGTCAATTAACTTTAAAAAAAATGTGCCATATGGTATATCAAGCATTACATTTAGGAATAATGGAATATGCAGATAAAGAATGAGGAACAACACACTAGCCAGCTGCTTTGTAGAAAAGGATCTCTGAGCTACAGCTAGCGCACGTATGTGTGAGTAACATAGTGACATACTCTTGCAAAAAGTCAGTAGTAATACTCTGATATTGGCTCTTTCTGCAGGGTTTCTGTGATTGATGGGAGCATCAATCAGAGATCCAAATCTCAGTTTGTTACCAAAGCTTTTACATAGGTTTTCTTTAGCTCAGGCAGTTTGGCAAGCATCATAGCTGTTGCCTGTTTCCTTTCAAACCATGAGCAGAGATCAATTGCTGCCCTTAGGCTATGAGTTTGGACTTCCCTTTTACACAGTAGTGATTCCTTTTTATTTTATTACACTTTTCAGAATCAGCTGCATCTTATTGTCATGGTTAAAACATTTAGTCTTAATTCTGATACCTGTACCACAAAATAGCTTTCATCCCTGTTTGGAAATCTTGACGTTTAGCTAGATCAGTTGAATTATAAGCATTTTGGTTTTTTCTGGTCTTCACCTCTAAATATTTAAGCCAGTTTCAATTACAGCACAGAGCTGTACATCAAGACAGGTTAAGAAACTTCCCTTTTCTGTTTTGAAAATTCTTACCAAGTGGCATATAGAATCTTTAACATTAATTAGGCCAAAATGTACAACATGAAGGCATACACAACGGTGCTTTCTCTCTACATTGTATGAGAAAAGTTGCAATGGGAGTGGTACTCAGACTGGTGCTACATGTGAAGGAGACTGTTATAATCTAGAGAAGGACAATGAAAATGAATGAAAAATATGTTGAAATAGCTTTAACTGTTTAATCTATAAAACAGAGAGTTGATAGTAGGAATAAAAACAGTCGTATGTGTCACAAAGACATCAATGATGAATTGCTACATAGAAGGGGAAAGGAATCAATTTTCTTAAATGGCAACACTAAATTTTGGTTAACCAGTAGGGAAAGGAAGAACAAGCCACAGTTTTCCTTACTTTGAAACCAGCAGTTCACCAAAAAGAACGAGAAAGTTGTGGTTCCCAGCACAGGGTATTTTCAAGAAAATACCGGATAAATATCTTTCTAGAATGATGTACACATGCTTGGTGTAAAGTTGGGGTAAGAAGACTGTTTTAGATGGCCTAGATATCACTGCTAGTGTATTTTCTATGTTCAAGTGCAATCTTCCTGAGTCACAGTAAATTTGTTAGGTTCACAAATTTCAGAGAAGAGTACCTAGCAAACCTACTCTGGAATTGGCTCAATTATATTTTCTTATGTACAAAGAAAAACATAGAGATAAATCTGTGTCTATGTATGTGCACTATATATACACATACCTGTTAGTGTAACTGGGTGAGTTCCATAGCAATTATGACAAGTCAGTACAGATACGGTCTGCTAGTTTTATGGTGCATTGTGTTGCAAATATGACACTCTTAAATAAAGGGTTTACTAGCAAAATGCATACATAGAAAAATACATTATAATTATGACTGCCCTTGGTATAAGCACAGCAGTAATTTACAGATGAACTGTATTTTATTAACTCATGTGAAGGCAGAGCAAAACCTAGCCAGTGAAAACAGAAACAAACTTACAGAGGTTACTAGAATATAATTTAATACATTTTCTTTGAAAGTTCTGTTGACCACCTTCCAAACATGTCTATACACAGACATGTGTCTGTACAAATAGACATATGTCTTCCAAACATGCCTGTAGTATCTATATAAAGTACACAGTGCAAATGCAACCAACGAGGATATGCATCCTCAATGTGGAATTTTCTAATGTCTCTTCTCTCTAATTCTCTCTTCTAATGTCTCTAATCTATCATATAAAATGGTGGGAAAGGAAAAAATATCTCTAAATGTCAGTTTGTTAAAAGAAGTTTTTACTTTGAGTCTTTAAAACATAATCATTTAGGAAATGCTGATGAATATTTCTAAAGTAAATTGCAGAAAGGATATTTCTGAAATGCTTTAAAATGATAATATGGTTATAGCTGAAATCACCCACAAGGGTTTGGACTCAAGTATTGTTAGCTTGACACTGAAAACACAAACTGTTCTTGTTCCAGATTGCTTGCAAATGAAGTTTGAGAAGTGAGACAACTGACTGATGAAGAGAAACACAGAACATACAGAAGAAACCTGCAGAATCCTCTTAACAACACAGAAGAAGGAATCAGAGAATTTTAAAGAATAAGGAAACCGAGAAAGTCCAAACAATCAAGAGGGAGAATGTCATTGATTGTCCCACGGATTACTAAAATATCACAGAGAATGAAAATGGTATTTTCTGAGCTATAGCTAAGACATTGTGAGAGATTTCAGTGAGGTCTAATTCAACCAGTACTCCTATTTCTCAAGCCTACAGGTTACTTCTTAATTTCAGCATTTTGAATACCTAAAATGAAGAAAAAATATATGTATTTGCTGAACTGAGACTCAAACAGACAAATTATCTCTAATGATGCTGTTTTGCTGAAGAAGACGCATTTCATTAAGGACTGATTAAAATTTGATGTTTACATGCCATTTCAGGATGATCAGAGAGAAAAAAAATGTAGAACTGCCTTCCTTAAGAAAATATTTTCCTTACTTTCTGTCTGCTGCATGTAGCAAAGCTTTGAAAAATGAATCATCAAAAACATTTTCTCAATGTTCCTCTTCTGGGCAGGGTTTAAACTAGAAATGGTGTACACTTTCAGAAAAGAAAAAAATACCTTTCAAAATGGTTTACTGGTAATTTGCAAAGCTTCCCATAAACAATTTCAATATTTCTGTAGGAAAAGTTGTTGTGCATACACATACACACAACAAAAATGAAGCATTAATCTCAGGAGAAGACAGACCTTTAAAGAATCCAATTGTTTTTTCCATAATGAAATGCTTCCTTTTATGCAGAAAAATAACCCAGTAGTTCCAAAGACTGATCAAATTTTATTTATATATCAACGCGGTCTGCAACTCTAGTAATCAGGCAATATCTGCTCTATTAAAATATGAAAAATTATGAAGGATTCTTCTTGAAGTTAGAAACATACCATAGTTGTAAATATTATTCTGAAATATAAATATTTTTTAAACTTTATACATTATTTAACTTTAAATATGCCATACAAAAAGCAAACAGCTCTGTGAAGTTTAAAAAGGACTATTGTATTATAAATCAGGTAAACATTTGAAGCTCTCTTAGCTACGTAAAAGCATGTTTTCAAGTCCTATTAATCTTAGTAACACAGGTTAATAACCAGCTACAGTTATGGTAGATACTTTCTCTACTAGAATAGTACCAGAGGGGTAAATCTGGGGCCCATTTAGTAAATTCAAACTTTTAGTAATGACATCAATGGAGCATGATTTTCCTTTCAATGTTGTATGAATATAGCTTAAAGAACCAGTAAAATATCAAGGAATGAACACGGGATCAGGCAGCTCTCATTCATAAGCATAGCTGGCATGCTCTGTTGTTTTATTTATTCATGTAGTCTTTGTTACAGTGACTTGCATCTTTTTGTATGTCTAAATATGATACCATAACTCAAAAACATAATTTGTTTATATTCTGTACAATTTATGTATGCAGGACATTAGCATAAACTCTAATTATGAATATGTGCATAATTCTTGCAATAAAAATTTCAAATGTCAATGCTATAACATAAAATGAAAACACTTTTCACTTAAATGTCCTATTAAGTCAAACTCCTTTGCAGTTACTCTGAAAAGCTGCTATAAGAGAGAATCTAGCTCTACCCCAGCATTGCCTAGAGCTTTCTGATTAAGGTCCTTTACTGGGAAATGAGTTACATGCAACCCCCCTCCAAGCTGAAGAGAGCTTAGAGACAAGTGTCTGCTGCCGGAAGGAGTACAATAAATAAGATACTATTTAAAGAACAGCAGTTGTCACTGTCCTCAGGAGACTGCCCATTGTTCTGAATTCATGGAGATAGAGGCACCTGCTCTCCAGGTTCACCCTCCCACTGCATGTGCTTGTGGTTTTCTGTCTCCTGCTCTGGATGTCTCTACATTACTCCTGCACAAACATTGAATTGCACTCTACTGGGTACCTAGGACTTCTGGACAGCCAGAAGTACTCTTTGCAGGCACCTACCACCACCAGTTGGTACTACCCAGACACCCAAACAAACTTTCTGATTCAAGTTGCTCCATCAAAGAACCTGTGTTTCAGACATTTAAAACCTAAACTGTCCAGAGGAAGAAGGTGTGCTTGCCACTTTTTATATTTCCAGGCCAGTTTTCAAATCCTTGTAGGCCGTAAATTAAAATTCTGTATTAGGAGCATTTTTTTTCGATGATCCTAGAAAATTTCTGTCCTGAATAGTCAATATCAATATGTATAAAAAGATCAAGAGCTCTTTTTGTGAAACATGTCAGCAAATGTATTAATAGTATGCCATGTAGTGGATATAAACATACACAAGGACCTACAGGTTTACATTACTTGTATTAACACAGATGCAGTAGTTCAATATTAACACAAGAAAATTGAGTAGTCGGAAATAGACAATAAAGAGTCTGGATTTTCTGCAACATTAAGTAGATTTAATTTAATATGCTTCATTTTGCTCTCTTATTTTCCTTATTAAAAACAAACCAGCATGAAAAATTATTTAATAGATCCCAGTTCAGCAAAGTCTTGTTTCCACAAAAGCTTAAAGATGTGCTTATTCCACAAAACATTTAAGCAAATAGTAATACATCCCTATTACAGGGTAGGTGTTAATGTTATTTACTCTATGGATTTACTGTATATGACAATATGTTCATTATTGTGGTATATATAATGAATTACTACACTTTCATAGTAACTTATACTATTATGTTAAATGGAGCAATTTTTAACTGTATGTTGAACCAGTTTCTGAAAAAGTTATAATGCATTCTCCTGACATATATGACTTTACTTGTTTACTTCCTGTTAGATATTTTGTATCCAGCAATATGACTGTAGCTTTTTAGTTATGGGCATTTACAATATGCACATTAAATCTTTATCAAAATATGTTTATACCTTTATAGATAAACTTAATACATTTGAATTTATAGCACATATTGTATTAATCAAATTTCCAAGGTATAAATGCTTTAGACAATCTTTGTCCCTGTATATATGAAGGTGGTTCTGCTACTGCATTTCTTTTAAGCAGGACTAAGCTCTTCTACTTTTATTGTCTATTTTTTTTCTAAAAAAATCTAAGTAATTAAAGAATACCGAGTTCATTTGTGAACTGAAAATCCCTATAACTTCTTAGCTACTAAATTAATTGTTAGCATTCCTCTTAACCCTCTAATATTAAAACCTGCTAAACGTATTCTGTTATACCAGGCTTCTTGATTGAATTTATTGTTGTATTAACTATTAAGAGAGCACTAGGATGAATACCTGAAGAATAAGTGTTGCTTATGACTGCATGCTCCCATGGAGAAGTAAGCAAGGGGAAAGTCAAGCTGTGATTTTTGCTTTAAACCAGCTTCATGACAGAGGTCATGGTATTGGTATGAAGACAAACTACTAAATCACTCCTTGCCTTTCCCTTTGCTCATTTCTTCAAGACAACATGTACTTATAGCTAGACATTCATCTTGGGATTCGAGTCAGAGTAGTTTTACATGAGGAAGGAGGGATGCTTCAGTGAGAAGCTAAGGACTGCAAGATTACTTTTCCTGTGGGTATCTCACTGTCACATTTTAGTTTTACTTGACTCTAGACATGCTATCATCAGAATTATTAATGTTCCTGACTCACAGTGGAATGCTGTTGAATGGGTAGCTGTAAAAAATGAAACATTGCCCTTTCCTTTATATTTGACACAATATTCAGATGTGGGCTTTAAAACGACCAACCAACCAATCAACTAAAGACAAAAGCTAAAATAAAAAAAACCCAACACAAAACCCACACAACTCAAAAAAGAACACCAAACATTGCGTTTATTTCTGGAAAAAGGGAGAATTAAGGGATAATTTACAAATTAAAGAAGGTAGAAATGATAGTAAAAACCCAAAGGTCAACAGAACATTAACATGAAGTCAAATAATTAAATCTTAGGAAGTGTCACAATTCATAATCCTTCTACCCTGTGACTATATAGTGAGCTCATCTGTTATTACTTCTTTGATGATGCATATTTTAGTATGGTTGGAGTATCTTTTGTTCTTCCATTAGAAGACTATGTCCAGTAAGTTTGTTCTTTTACTGTATTCCCCTTTCAAAATGTATGCATATTTCTAGTATTCCTTGTTCTCTAAGAGTTTGCCGTGTTTAGTCTAACAAAACAAAGAGTGGCTAAGATTGCTGTCCATAAATAGATTAGGAAGGTAAACACCACTAATGTCCTGCATCTGCCATTCAGTTGTGTTAGCTGGGACAAGAAATAGCCAGCCACAAAGGACCGTGGTGGGTTGACCTTGGACTTCAGTCAGATGCCCACCTAACAGCTCCCTCAATCTCCCTCCCCAACAGCATAGGAGGTTAAAACAAGGTGGAAAAGCTCATGGATGGAGATAAAGACGGGGAAACCACTTACTGATTACCACCCTGCAGAAAACAGACTTGACTTGGGACACCTGGATCCCTGGATCCCCATAGGTGGTGGGAGTGCTGTGAGTCTCCCATATTCCAGGGTCCCCAGGTCACCTCAGTCCCCATGTGTAGTGGGGGTGGCACAGGTAAGTGCAGATGTCAGTGCTCTCATGAGTGCTGGTGTCCGAAATGGGGCAGCCGTGGCCTCTTCTCACAGAGGCCACCCCTGCAGCCCCCCTGTTGCCAACACCTGGACACCTACACCCAATGCAGTTTCAAATGTAGATTAAGACTCTGAGGTCTAATACTCACCAAAGTGCAGTCTTGCTTCAGCCTTTCAGTTGTGTTAACTGGGGCCAGAAATAGCTGGTTTTTAAACAGGGTTGATTAGTTTATACAGAGAATTGTGCAATAATACTGCCTGTGGCAGACTCACCTGTACTGTATTACAAAGGGTGTTTATAATTTCTTCAAAAAAGCTCCAGCTGGCAAGAACATTAAAACATAACTGCCATGTTACTCCACAGGGTAGACACTGGAACACAGACAAAAAAGTAGATCAGATTAAAAAACAGGTAATGCTTGCAATTCTAAATTATTACTTTTAGTTCCCTCCTTTGTGCAGTCATAAATACCCAGAATATGAAATACAAGATACTACCTTTCACTTTCTGTATATGAATTAACATATTTATCAGTAAGAATAATAAAGATTTTCTTAAGCGTGATTTAGTTTGATAAAAAATATATAATTGGAAAATGTTCATAACAACCCTTATCATATAAAAATGTATTGTATTTTACTGAATAATATAAAGTGTCCTTCCTACAATACACTTCTCTGTAGAGTTGCCTGAAAATCAGGTGCATGACATTTTCTAGTTGGTTTATATACATATTTATGATCTGAATCAAACCAAGAAATAAATCCCGAGAAATGGAAGATGCTCACACCTCAGGGGAACTTTCTTTCTTATCAGCCTCATCTCATGCTAGATGCATCCACAGAATTCTAAACAATGTGGACTATTTAGATGAGAAAAAAAAATTACCATGAGGAAGTGAAACACTAGAACACATTACCCAAAGAAGCTGTGACATCTCCATCCTCAGAGGTGTTCAGGACTCAACAAGTTCCTGAACAACCTGATCTAATTAGACCTTTGAGGAGGTAGGAGTAGTTGGCTTCTGGTGACCCACTGTATAAGGAGTATTTACTAAGGATTTTTTTTTTTTTTTAATGGCCATAAAAATTTCATGCAAGGGACTGTCCATTAGGTATTTGGGACATATTGCAATGTAAAAACTGAAATTAAGCATATCAGTGTGACTATTTGTCAGTTATTATACCATCCTGATGGAAGAATGAAGATAAAAATGAAGCTCAACTACCAATAAAATGTTTCTGTAGGTCTACAGCCACCACTTCTATGACTTTCTTAGAAACAATAAAAGGTTTCCCAGAAACAGCTAGGTGCTTTTCTCTGTTGAATGCAGAAAGATAGCTATTCTCTCCATTCATCTGTTGTATCACTTATTTCTTTGCTTAAATATTGTCAAAAGTTGTGTTGCAGCACTTCACTGTCTAAAAACCATCTTATCTATGACAAAAGTAGGTCATTTTGCAATTTTTTCATTCAGTGCTCTTAATTCCTATACTTTGCACTACATTGCTATAATCTGTGAGTTGTGCTATGCTTTTTCTTTCTCACAGAAAAACACAATTAACATTAACTTTTCAAATGCACACATACTTAAATTGCAAGCAAGCTCTCATCATAGCTATCTTTTTCATCTAATACCAGTATAAAACATTTTCTTTCAGAGCTTCAGATTTTTGCACTTCTTCATTTCATATGGAAGGGAAAAAGGTTGATTTTCTTTTTCAGTAAAAGTTGATTTAAGAAAAAAAATTCATATTTTTATGCACTATAATTGAAATATAGGTTTTCTTCATAGAGTTCCCAGACCCTTACCTTTTTACCCTAATAAAACATTAATCTATAACAGTTGTCACAGCAAAAGGATTGATTACCACACAGTGGTGCTGAAATACCTAGTGTGTCCTAACTACCTATTTGCTAACTGAAAGATTGCTCTTTCATGGAGCCATGGGACCTAATTTTCAATGAAAGCTTATTATTGGTAATAAATAATTATTGGTTTATGAAAATTGCAACACTATTAACACCACCCCCCCTTTTAATTGAGGTTAGTTTTTAGACTAAGTAGAACATTACTAATTCTTTTTCCAAAATTTGTAGCTCAGACCCTGACTGATGGTCTTATTCAAGATATAGTGAAACAGGCACTTAATTTTGAAGTTAGTTACAATTAAATATATCTTTAAAGATATGTATGTGTTTAAATGCAATTCTTAATTTGATCAGGAATATATTAGATTAAGTAAAAACAAAGCAAAGGAAGGAGAAACAGAACATGGTAAGATTCAGCACTGTTATTTACAAAGAATGCAGTATCTGCTAAATTACCCTATTATTCATTAACCTTGTTAAATCTACATGTGTACTTTAATTTCAACATCTGCTCACTTATTTTTGAGGTCTGAGGCTTGTCACAACCCAACCAGCACGCTACCCTGGGTAGTGCAGGAGGTCGTGGAAAGCTCGAAATCCCCTCAGAGTAGACTAAGGTGAAACAACGCCAAACAACCAATCAAATTGTTTATTGAGCACAAACATAAACAAAACCAAAACAATTGTGCGATAACTCAAGAAATTGCTGTCTGCCAAGCAAGTCACAGAATCAAAGGGAAAGGGGAAGGGAGAAGTTTACCCGATCTTAACAAAATGCTTCAACATGAAACTTAAACTCTATGGATGACTAACAACATCAAACTATGTACAGAAGCGAGATAAATGTGGCGAGAAAGAGAAGGAGCAAAATAAGGTGCTGGCCGCAAAGAGAAAAGGAAGAGCAAAGTAGAAGAGAGAGAGAGAGACAGAGGTAAAAGGTATCACCACCCTAGGATCCAGTGATATTCTGTTGGTCCTGTTGATTGCCGGTGTCCTGGTCTTCTCGGCTGGGTGGTGGGGGGTCTCCCTGCAGGTTGGCCTGGTGATGGAAGTCTCTCCATTTCTGTTCCCAATGGTGTCCTTTGTACGCAGTCCAAGTCCCCGAAATCTCTGCCCAGTTCTAACTTGAGTAGTCAAGGTAATGGAGACCCACGCAACGATGATGTGGTGTCTCCAGTCCAACGCGCATGTCTCCGCGACTACCCACCAAACCTTTGTTGGGCCTGCGCCATCGAGATTGTGACAGATTGTGCCAGGCTGTGGGTATTGTTGTTGGGGTACAGGTAGACTGCAGGGCTCTGTTCTGTCCTTGTGGTTTCCTTTATGCCGAGAAATGTTTATACAGTCTCGTGGTTTCCTAGGTACCAAGAAATGTTTAAGACAAATGTCTGACACCTGTCCCTTACAGGGCTAACTACAGAAAATATAGGTATGCCGATTTAGCAGTTAAATGTTTAAGTTAAGATGACATTCAGAGTATAGTTTGTAATTTGCAGAGGCAAAACCCTTAGAAATGTCTGAATACTGCAAAACGCATTTGAATAAATACATTCTTCAGCACACACTGCATGAATAAAAGTATAATTTTTGTTAACTCTCCCCTCTAAAAAATTATACTTAGGCACAGTTAATTATGCAGTTTGTATTTCTCATAAATTGTACTAGTGTACAGACAGTTCCAGTGCTTCCCTAGCAGCACCTCAAAAATACACTAATATCTTCCTATAATTAATAACACGGAAAAGAAGGAAGAAAAAAATTTCCATATGATTAATTATTAGCACAGTCAGAAGATGAAACCTTTGAAATCCTTAACAGATATTTAGATACATTTATTCAGTGTATTTCCTATCATAGCACAATCCTTCTTGAGGCAAATAAAGAATTACATTCAGGAAGTCTTCCTCCCCCTCTGTTTCCTCCCTCTCTATAGTTTAAAATCCATTTTGTATATTACTGCCTATCAGTTTAAAAAAAAAAAAAAAAAAAGACCTTTTTTTCCTCTGTTTATTTCCAGAATGTAGAGATATTAATGACTGTTTTCATTTAAAACCAAACACATCTTCAATCTCTTGAAATCTTATTTCCTATTCTGTTCTGGTGATGCACATCTTAATGATCCCACATATCCCTTACAGCTTTAAATTTGCCTGAATTTAAGAAATCAAGAGAAAAGATAGATATATATATATAGCTTTTACTGTCTGAAGGTAGAAACAAGAGGGAACACAATTTCCCGTATCTGCTGAAAGGGAAAAGAAGAAAAAAGGCTTCCTTTTTTACTCCTCTATGGCTAAAATCTACCCCTACTAAAAGCTGCATAAGCTTTTCCATTGATTTCACTTCTTCACTACCCTACAGTCTTCTCTATAGCTATTCAGTGCTCCCTGGAATAAGACAGAAGTCTCACATTGAAATTACTGAGATCTTTCCATGTGAATGAAGGGAGCTTTTGGATGGAATCCAACCACTGTCTTTTTAATGTGTCTGGTGAAATCAGTTCTGACCAACTAAAGTATCTGAAGTGCAGAAAAGGGCATTTGGTGTCTCATTGAGAACTCTTATACAGTCCTAGTAATCAATAATGAGTGGAGAAACATCTGATGGAAAACTGCACCATATAGGGAGACATGCAAGAAAACACATTTTTTGCTTAAAGATTTTGTGCTTTTTATTATTTCAAGCCTCCAAAAGGAAACAACAATACCTGTGCATGCCACCTTTTTATCTGCAAACAAATTCATGCTTAACCACAAATTTGATATTACCTTTCTTGCTTTAAAAATTCTTTAAAGGATTAAAATAGAAGAAACAGCATTTCTATTTAAGAGTTTAGATTAGACAGTTCCAAAAGACTTCTGAACAGTCCTACAAAAAAACACCAGACAGCATAGGAGAAACAAACAAGTTATGGGATCAGCCAAGAGGAATTGTCTGTCATTCAAAATGTCTGTCTTTCACACATTTAATTGTGTATTATGTCTATCTGACCTTTGATGTTATAAGTATCACATAGTAACTACTAAACCATTCTCATATGGAAATTACAGAGCACATGTACTGCTCTGTTCCTCTCCATTGACTGTAAAGGACTTTGAGGTGACTAGTTCAGCTGTAAACTATCACGGGCCTGAAGTTAGGAGAGATGAATCCCCAGCTCAATGAATAACTGAAAACAAAAACATCTGAAGGAAAAAACAAAACAAAACAACCCCAAAAACAAACAACCCACATTATAATGTGGCATTTTGCTCACTAAGCAACACCAATAGTTACATATTGTATCTGGGATCCTGTGACATTAATGGCAGTGGGCATGAGATTCAGAAGTGTGTATTCACAGACATCTGAATGACTGGAGTTGGATAAATTACAATTTTGAGTCATAGATCCTTGTTCTGAGTAGGCACCAGAAATATGAAGTGCAATTCAATGCATTTTTTTAAATTATTGTTTGTTTTGTGTATCTCTGAAAACATGACTGCTGTCCTCAAAACACAAACTGACAATGTTACAAAGTCTCATATTCTACATCTTGCTGGTGTGTTTTGTTTTCCTGTTTTCATTTTAAAGTTATACAGAATGATGTGCATACAAACTGCCCATTACCTGATGGGATATACGGGTTTGCTTCTCCACCCTCCTTTAGCATACCAACTGATTGAATCATAATCATT
This sequence comes from Harpia harpyja, assembly GCF_026419915.1. Classification (NCBI taxonomy): domain Eukaryota; kingdom Metazoa; phylum Chordata; class Aves; order Accipitriformes; family Accipitridae; genus Harpia; species Harpia harpyja. Next base: position 11,277,904 of record NC_068943.1, read on the forward strand.
AATTAGTATCACATTGAGTTTTAAACACCTGTGGAAAATTATGTATCTTTATGAGGCTTTCTGTGTATGATACATCACACCTGGCTATTTCAGCACAAATTGTTACATTGAATTATTGGATTGGTGTGCTTCATTAAATTGAATTGGTTTTAAAAGTTCTCACCATTTTTTTCTCCATGCTCTTTTTTTAAGCTTTGTCCCAGAATGCCTCTAAAAATTCTTATTCTTTCAAGCAATTCAGAAGTGCTAGTATATCTTGCTTCTAAGTTATTTTACCCCTTTTCTGTAAGCAACTTTTCCCTTAAATAGATTTAGACATTTTTCCATGGATTTGACTTTCTGTTTTGTTAGCCTAACAACTCATAACGTTACTGCCAGCAGAATAGAAAAACAAAAGAATTTTTACCATAAATATCTCTAGGCATGTTGTTTCACTTCTAAGTTAGGAACATATGCTCTCTATTTAATTGCTGCAGAGAAATAGATGCTACTTGAGCACAATGCAGTATCAAAGCTCTGGAACAGAGTCAGATCTGATCACCCAGAGTAGGCGACTGCTGGAGAACATAACAGTTGACTCCACATCATGCACCTGGCCTTTTTTTCCAAAGAAAATCGGGTGCAGAGAAAGAGGAGTTCTGCATTCAGATGCCAGTGTACACACAACTGGGGTGCATATCTGAATGTGTAACATGGGAATAAATCCTGTATTTCATAACTCATAATTAACTTCAAAAAAACTAAGACAGATTCCTAAACTAGATGGCATAAATATACTTTCATCTAGTATGTCCTTCCAGGCACTCAGAGACACATAAATATTTTATCTGTTTCTGCTGTGATTCTGAGAGAGTTTAAAGAGCAATCACACTCATTTTCAGTCTTTACAAGACATATACAAACCTGTACAAAATAATGCGAGGCTGTACATGTGTACCTGAATCAACTTTTATCACACTCAGGATTTTCTTATGGGAAAAAAAGGAACTCATCTTTTATGCAGACACAAGAATTTATTGACAGTTTAAGTAATGTTTTAACAGTCTAATCAAAATACAACAAGCATCTATCATTAATCTAATTACAATATTAACACTTTTCATTCAACTTTTTAAATTATTCCCAATTCCCATTAATACTTCAGTTAAAAGTACTGTGCATACAGACTTTCTAATATATGCCCCTGTTGTCCATTGTTATACTCACCTTTCTAAGTGCCAGTCAAAGGTCAAGGACCAATTTTACTACTATTTTGGGTTTGTGTGGCCGGGTTTTGGTATTGGGGGGGCAGGCCGCGGGGCCGGCTCCTGCTGGAAGCTGCTGGAAGCTTCCCCGGCTGGGAGCCAGACCCGCCTCTGGGAGAACAGATTCCAAAGGGGAAACCTGCCAGGAGTCGGGGGATCGGGATGGGAGAGGAACCCCTGTGCAGATCCCGAGGGCAGGGAGGAAGGAGGGGATGCCCCTGCAGCCCGTGGGGAGACCAGGCGGCAGGCTGTCCCCCCCCAGCCCACGGAGGGGAGCGGGGGAGCAGATGCCCACCTGCAGCCCGGGGAGAGAGGAGCCCACGCCGGAGCAGGGGGTGGAGGCCCCCCAAGATGGCCGCTGCTCCCTGGGGAAGCCCGCGCTGGGGCAGCCTGGCACTGAAGGACTGCGGCCTGCGGGAGGGACCCGCGCCGGGGCAGTTTGTGAGGAACTGCAGCCTGTGGGAAGGACTTACGTTGGAGAAGTCCGTGGAGGACTGTCTCCCGCGGGAGGGACCCCCCGGCGGAGCAGGGGAGGAGTGCGGAGTCCTCCTCCCCCTGAGGAGGAAGGAGCGGCAGAGACAAGGTATGACGGACTGACCCCAACCCCCATTCCCCGTCCCCCTGCGCCGCCGGGGGGAGGAGGGAGAGAGAACCGGGAGTGGGGCTGAGCCGGGACGGAGGGAGGGCTGGGGGGAAGGTGTGCTAAGGTTGGGTTTACTTCTCATTATCCTTGCTTTGATTTGATTGGTAGTAAATGAAATTAATTTTGTTTCTTCCCCAAGCTGAGTCTGTCTTTTGCCCATGACCATAAGTGGTGAGTGATCCCTCCCTGTCCTTGTCTCGACCCACGAGCTTTTCTTTGTATTTTCTCTTCCCCATCCCACTGGGGCTGGGGTGGGGAGGAGTGAGCAAGCGGCTTCATGGTGCTTTGTTACCGGCTGGGGTTAAACCACAACACCTGCCATGGGATGCTGTGGTGGGTTGCGGGTATCCAGAGGAATTTATATATATATAACGTATACATACATACACATGTATAAGAGGAATTTAGTGTCAGCAGTGGTGGTAGTTCACTTTCTTTCCTCTTCAGTCTTACATGTGGTGCTCTTTTTCATGTTTCCAAACAGTCTGTTGCTAACACTTATTTTTGTCTTATGCACAAATTTAGTTTCAATTATTATTAAGTTTTATTAAATATCTACCATATGTGGTACAATTTCTTGGTACAGTTGCACAAAGCTAAGCTGAAGGTACAAGCAAGGTAGAAGACAGTCATCAGATTATTGGGTAACGTGGTATTGTAGCTAAAACTAAGCTGAAACAAAGTCAAGACTAGGCAGGTCCTTAAAGGCCTGAAAAGCCATTAGCCCTTTTATTGCTAAGTTAGTAAAGAAACTGTGGTGGGCTAACAACTGTGAAAACACTACATTTGCTGTGTTGCAGTGCTGTACTTGTAATTGTTTTTATGTGTCCTCTGAAGTCTTACAGAATTTAAGATGTCATCACTTGTGCATGGCTTTTGTAACAAATTACCATATTCAGTTTCATTATTTTGCCTTTTCATTTGATGTTTTCCTACCTAGAGTGAACCTTTCTCTGAAGGTAGCCTTTTGTTTCCCATCTGCCCACAAATCCTTAATCTGCTTACCCTGCTGAATTCTCTTTCAATATCTAAGACTCTATAAGTGTAATTTATCTTCTCGAACATAGGCTTTAACAAGTTAGTTTTCTGAGGCTGAGCTACTCATCCAAAGATCTTCTTATAAGCCAGAGATAAACAAGCACCTTTCTACTTACGTCTAAGGGCACACCGCTCCAGCACTGGGTTGTAGTTATGTACCTTTGTATCAAAAATATAAATATTTCTTATATGTGTTAGTTTCTGTTGTTCCTCTGTGCAGTGTGTCTAAAATACTGTGAGGATTGTTTTGCAATTCAGCAGAACAGTGTTTTTACAGAATGATAGTGAGGATATGTCTTGCATGTGTTGGGGATAGCCTTAGGGCACATGGAAATGCTTGAACAGGAAAAAGCAAAACAGAAACCAACACATACATACACACACAAAATGAATCTATAATGTTTAGTGTTGCCAGGTTATTGTATTAGATTCTCCATAGTCTAATTCAGTTGAGAATTACAATATTCATAGAAAATACATACCTTGTAAGTAGAGCTGTTGAAAATTTAATTTCCTTTCAGATCTTTCATCTAAAAACCCCACCAAAACCCCAGCCCTATACCCTGAGTTTCTCTTAATAAGGCTCAGAATCTGAAAACTTCTTTTTTTAAATATGTTTTAAAAGAGAAATCTGTATGTGTTTCCACAGACTCCTAAACGCATTTTTCCTTCACATATATTTTACACAATGTTGAATTATTCAACCCTATATATTGTTTTGCATTTGAGCATTCCTATCAGTAGTGGTTTCATTGGTTTATGCTTTAAAGCAGGAAAAAGAGAATCAAATCTGCCATGTAAATACCTCTCTTTTTCAGAAGTTCTTCATAATTTATATTCTTTTTCGTATTTCATTATTTTGTGACACAAGTGAACTCAATTTTTTAATAGTTTCACACTCCTTTCTGTGACCTAGCTTGTATCTTCAAACTAAATTTTCAGTTGTGAATTATTGTTAATTTATCATAATATAGAGGAAACTTTTCAACAGCTGCCACTACTGGTCAACATGTATCCCATTAGCTTCAGTGTAAGTACAATTATAACAAGGCTGGTTGTGGTTGTGAAAACAGCACCTATAAAGTTTTATTGCCTTTTTAAAAAAACTGTTAAAGTGAAGTAAGTGGTCTCTACAAAGGTTGTTAAGGAAAGAAGAAATAATCTGAAAATAGAAAAAATAAATTTAATAAAATCCAGTATAATGTTTGAGATTCAAATGGCAAAAGGGAAGATTTACAGGAAAACAGAGAAAAATACTTGTGTAGGAACTGTGGTTCTGTTTTAGTTTTTTTTGTTTGGGGTTGTTTTTTTTTCTTTTCTCTGCCTGTTGCAATTTCTTCTTTTTTTTTTTTTTATAGCACAGACTGTCACTGTAATATAAAGCTCTGTTAGTTTTGACAGCAATAATTCAGTGATACTTCACACCTTCCTTTGGGGACGGATTCTTTGAATAGTTAGCGGAGGCATTCAGACACCCACAGTAAAAGTCACAACATTACTAACAGCGATATATAACTTAATAATACCCTATTTTTCACTTAGAAAATTACCATACTTTACAACAAAAATTTCACCATAGGGAATTTTATTAGCACTGGTAAATACAAATACCAGCAGCAGCATCCTGAGAGCACTTGAGTAATGAAAATGGCCACAAAACACCATCTATAATATTGGACCTCATATCAAATTATGCTGTAAGATCTATTCATATGGAATATGTGCATTGTGACTTTGAGGTAACCAGAGATACACTTAAGACTGCAATGGAACTTCCATTATAACTCTAAGGTTTTGGTTTTTTAATTCTACTATCAGAATTACTTTTAAAATAGACTTGAGATTTTTTTTTTTTCATTAATTTCCCTTTGGGATATTAAAATAAAAGCTTCAGGGTTTTGCCTGACTGCAAATTTTTATTTATTTATTTATTTCCTGATAAAGCTGTATGAAATCTATTTTTCATTTTTTGTAAATTGATATGAGTTCATTTTAGTAAATATGAAGAACTGGATTGCTTGTTGGACTGTACATAAACTGGCAGTAAAGGCAGATATAAATCATCTTTTGTTCTTCTGCTTGTGAGCAAGAACATGCATCCAAATATATGGCATTGCTTTGAGTTGCTCACTGAGCAAGCAGCTAGAGGGCGAAGCTGATAATTCATAAAAAGGAGTTGGCACACTGAATTGCAAGCTGGTGCTGGGGCAAGCCAGCAGATTTCAGCTCAGCTTTTGTCCTAGAGGAAGGCATGATTTTATCTTATGGAGCTGCCTAAGCTGCTTTTAAAGTAACGCAACTGCATTTTTCTCTTGTTTTGGAGTCTATGTGAAAGCCAGTTTCAATACAGACTACATTTTTGTTAAAATGGTTGAGGCTGGGACTCCTCTGCCATAATGTGGTGGTGGTGTTTAAACGTGGTAGGCAGCTAAGCTCACTCACTCCCCACTAGTGGGATAGGGGAGAAAATCAGAAGGGTAAAAGTAAGAAAACTCGTGGATTGAGATAAAGCCATTTTAATAGGTAAAGCAAAAACTGCACACGCAAGCAAAGCAAAATAAGGAATCCATTTACTTCTTGCCATCAACAGGCAGATGTTTAATCATTTCTAGGAAAGCAGGGCTCCATCACACATAGCGGTTACTTGGAAAGACAAACACTGTAACTCTGAGTCCCCCCACACACACGCTTCCTCCTTCTTCCCCCAGCTTTTATTGCTGAGCATGATGTCATATGGTCTGGGTTATCCCTTTGGTCAGTTGGGGTCAGCTGTCCCATCTGTGTCCCCTCCCAACTTCTTGTGCACCTTAAGCCTACTCGCTGGTGAGGAAGCATGAGAAGCAGAAAAGGCCTTGACTCTATGTAAGCACTGCTCAGCAATGGCTAAAACATAATGTGTTATGAACACTGTTTTCATCAGAAATCCAAAACATAGCACAATACAAGCTACTATGAAGAAAATTAACTCAATCCTAGCCAAAATCAGTACAGCCTCTACCTCTTACTCCATACCATTTACATCATGCTCTGGTCCCACACTATCTAATACATCCTCATTAGCCACTTCCTCCCTTCCCATCCTTTGATAACTACACAGGTATAATTTCTTTAGTCTATGGACCAGCCCTGTAAAATGTCCATGAAAGGTCCACAAAATGTCCACTGAGTTCATTCAGTCCATGACTTTGGGCTGCATCTGTTAATGGTGGTCGATCAGGACAGGAGAGTTGGTGTGCTGTGTTGGATTGCTGCTCACCAAAGCCAGCTCAGGTTGTCACCACTGCACTTGCCCGGTTCCTTACGAGATTCATTCTTCATTGATTCAAATGACTCCTGCTGTAATGCCTTTGACATATAGCAGCCTCAGCAGTGGTGACATACAGTGTCATATAACAATGGCATCATACAGCAATGGCATCATACAGCTGAAATGATGGTTTATTTTCACCCAAGATTAAATCTCCTTGTGGTACACATCAGACTTCCCCATACTTACACATTACCCACCAAGTTCACCCAGGTCCTTGAGCAAAAACAGTCCCGCAAATGGGTTTGCCTTTTCACAAGGAAGGAATAACCCAGACTGTCTCTCCCACCCAGTTCCTTTATGTCCTGCCACGGTACGTAGGGGTTTCAACTGGGCAGGGCCTAGCTGATTGACAGATAGCCAAGGGCCTTTGCTAAATTTGCACCCCAATGCTTGAATGTCACAGCACCCCTTGCTCTCAGTAGAGTTTTTAATAAACCATTGTATTGTTTAATTTTCCCAGAGGCTGGTGCGTGAGAGGGAATGTGATAGGCCCAGTCAATGCCTTGCTCCTTGGCCCAGGTGTCTATGAGGTTGTTTTGGAAAAAAATCTCACTGTCTGATTCAATACTTTCTGTGGTGCTGTGTCACACTAAGACTTGCTTTTCAAAGCCCAGGATAGTATTTTGGACAGTAGCATGGGTCACAGGGTATATCCAAGCATCTCATAGTTGCTTTCATAATTGTAATTACATGGTGCTTGCCATGGCGGGTTCGTGATAGTGTGATATAATCAATCTGCCAGGCATCCCCATATTGATATTTCAGCCATCATCCTCTACACCACAGAGGCTTAGCCGCTTGGCTTGTTTGATTAGTGTGCACCCTCAACAAGTTTGCAGATGACACCAAGTTGGGAGGGAGGGTTGATCTTCTTGAGGGTAGGTAGGCTCTACAGAGGGATCTGGACAGGCTGGATCAATGGGCTGAGGCCAAGTGTATGAGGTTCAACAAGGCCAAGTGCCGGGTCCTGCACTTGGGTCACAACAACCCCATGCAGCGCTACAGGCTTGGGGAAGAGTGGCTGGAAAGCTGCCTGGCGGAAAAGGACCTGGGCGTGTTGGTTGACAGCCGGCTGAATATGAGCCAGCAGTGTGCCCAGGTGGCCAAGAAGGCCAACGGCATGCTGACCTGTATCAGAAATAGTGTGGCCAGCAGGAGCAGGGAAGTAATCATCCCCCTGTTTTCGGCACTGGTGAGGCCACACCTCGAGTCCTGTGTTCAGTTTTGGGCCCCTCACTACAGGAAAGACATGGAGGTGCTGGAGCGTTTCCAGAGAAGGGCAACCAAGCTGGTGAGGGGCCTGGAGCACAAGTCTGATGAGGAGTGGCTGAGGGAACTGGGGTTGTTTAGCCTGGAGAAAAGGAGGCTGAGGGGAGACCTTATCGCTCTCTACAACTACCTGAAAGGAGGTTGTAGTGAGGTGGGTACTGGTCTATTCTATCAAGTAACTAGTGATAGGACAAGAGGAAGTGGCCTCAAGTTGCGGCAGGGGAGGTTTAGGTTGGATATTAGGAAAAATTTCTTTACTGAAAGGGTTGTCAGGCATTGGAACAGGCTGCCCAGGGAAGTGGTTGAGTCACCATCCCTGGAGGTATTCAAAAAGCGCATAGACAAAACAATTCAGAACATAGTTTAGTGGGCATGGTGGTGTTGGGTTATGGTTGGACTCAATGATCTTAAAGGTCTTTTCCAACCTAAATGATTCTATGATTCTATGATTTCATAACAATAACAGTTGGACTATTGTGTTAACCTTATTGCTAATGCTGCAATTATACAGAAACAAAACCTAACCTAACACTTGCAATTGCAGCACACATGGTCATACAGACAGAAGGGACACTGGCACTTTCACACTTTGACACATTAATTATAACGCCATCCCCTTTCTAGCCGCCAAAGACCCAGTGTGACAGTGCAAGGGAGGTCAGGGTTCATCTAGGAGGGTACTCATGCTGATGTAGTGGGAACCTGCCACCCACTGAGGTCTGCTGCCTTTCTGGTGCTGACCACAGTGTACACACACAGCTTCTTTGCTATGGGTGCACAGCAAAGGCAGGGTCATCTTCTTCCTCCCTCTGGCCTGTGGTCTGCCCCAGGGATGGGTCTCCTCTGGGGTGTCTGGAGGAATGTGCCAAAACCCAGCCTGCCATGGATTGCGCTGACCTTGGTGACCTCATGTGGATCGTCTTGCCAGGATTTTATCCAGTTGTTATCCATTTCCGGCAGTCTGTGCATTAGTGCTGTTAGTTTCAATGAGCCATGCAGACTCCTTCATGACCAGTATGCAGGCAAAAGATGCATTCCTGTGTTCTGAATTTAATTATTTGTATATAGCTATAAAATAACAAAGGGACACTTAACCCATTTATGCAAACTATTTAAAAACACATTTTGCACATGGAAAGTAAAATTTTAACACTGTTTTTTTCCCCTGTACCCACAATTGAAATTAATAGCAATTTTCCTAGTGTAAAATGGAGACATTACATTAATTTCAGTACAGCTTTTCTAGATTTGTAATGCTGCAATCTGCAAGAGAATCTATTTTTTTTTTAGAAATTTGCAATAAAATCCTTCTAAAAATCCTTTTGTATTGAAGGATAAACACCATAAAACTTATTTTCCTTTTTAAATCATGACTCCTTTTTTTAGTCAAAATTTTAAGCTTCCACAATCATACTAGTTACACTTTAAAGTACCATTCTACAAATTGAAATCTGTAAAATTATTCAAATACAGAAAGGCTGACAAGACAAGAAAGGTATACAACAAAATGCTATATGGAAGATGTATTTGATAAAGAAGCCTTTTGAAAAAGTTGACTCATTAAATCTATGTTTTATCTAAACTTGTGGTTATAATTTACTTTATGTGGTGGGTTAGCCTTGGTCAACAATCAAGCTTCCACCCAGCTGCTCACTCCCTCCCCCTCGTCAGGAAAACAGGAAAAAAACAGGAAAAAAACAAGAACAAGAAAGCTCATGGCTTGAGATAAAGTCAGGGAGATCACTTACCAACCACCACCATGGGCAAAAGAGAACCAACATGGGGCAAATCAATTTATTGCCAATTAAGCAAGACTTGGGTAGCAAGAAACAAACAGACAAACATTAAAAGGAGCACCTTTCCTCCCCCTATTCCCAGGCTTAATTTCACACCTTCATCCCCAACTCCCCTACCTCCTCCTTCTCCCCAGAGCAGTGCAGGGGAGGATGGGGTTGTGGCCTGTTCATAAAACCTCGTGTCTGCTGGTCCTTCCTCACACTTTTCTCCATGGTTGGCTGGACTCTCCACAGGCAGCAGGGAATATCTGCTCCACCATGGAGCTCCTCCTCCTCTTCAGGCTTTGGTCTTCCATCTGCTCTTTCTCACTCTTTTTGTTCCACCCTCCTCTCTCTCCATGGCATTTTACCCTTTCCTAAACATGTTTTCCCTGAGATGGCACCATCTTGGCTGGGGGGCTTAGCCATGTCCTGTGGTAGGTCCATTGGAGCCAGCTGGAACCAGCTGTGTCCAGGATGGGGCAGTCCTCGTCTCTCCTCGCAGAGGCCACCTTGCAGCCCCCCGCTACCAAAACTTTGGCATCTACACCCAATACACTTTAATTCAGCAAGTCGTTGCTGGTTTCATAAAGGGCAAGGCCACATTCTCCTCTACTTATTTTCTTGCAGTATCCTTTGGTCCTGTTATGGGTTTGTGTGGCGTGGGGGTTTTTTTTGGTAGGGGGAAGGGCTGCAGGGCCGGCTCCTGTGAGAAGGTGCTGGAAGCTTCCCCGGCTGGGAGCTGGACCCGCCTCTGGGAGAACAGATTCCAGAGGGGAAACCTGCCGGGAGTCGGGGGATCGGGATGGCAGAGGAACCCCTGTGCAGATCCCGAGGGCAGGGATGAAGGAGGAGTGGGGGAGGAGGGGATGCCCCTGCAGCCTGTGGTGAGACGGCAGGCTGTCCCCCCCCAGCCCACAGAGGTGAATGGTGGAGCGGAGGCTCCGCAAGATGGCCGGGACTCCATGGGAAAGCCCACGCTGGAGCAGTGTGTGACTGAAGATCAGCTCGCGGAAAGGACCACGCCAGGGAAGTTTGGGAAGAACTGAAGCCCGTGGAAAGGACCCACACCAGGGAAGTTTGTGAGGAACTGCAGCCCGTGGGAAGGACTCACATTGGAGAAGTGGGTGAAGGACTGTCTGCTGTGGGAAGGACCCCATGGCGGAGCAGGGGAGGAGTGCGGAGTCCTCCTCCCCCTGAGGAGGAAGGAGCGGCAGAGACAAGGTATGACGGACTGACCCCAACCCCCATTCCCCGTCCCCCTGTGCCGCCGGGGGGAGGAGGGAGAGAGAACCGGGAGTGGGGCTGAGCCGGGACGGAGGGAGGGCTGGGGGGAAGGTGTGCTAAGGTGTGGGTTTACTTCTCCGTGTCCTTGTTTAGACTTGATTGGTAGTAAACGAAATTGATTTTGTTTTTCTCCAAGTTGAGTCTGTCTTTTGCCTGTGACCATAAGTGGTGAGTGATCCCTCCCTGTCCTTGTCTCGACCCACGAGAGTTTCTTTATACTTTCTCCTCATCCCACCGTGGCGGGGTGGGGGAGGAGTGAGCGAGCGGCTGCATGGTGCTTTGTTACCAGCTGGCCTTAAACCATGACAGGTCCTCACTATTTTTTGTTCAGTAATGTGGTGAATGCGAACTGGAAATTTATCTGCTAAATACTATCCTCTCCACCCCAACAAAGCAGAAGAGAAGACAGGAGGCCAGAGACAAAGACCACTGCATTTAATGGCAGCATAGAGTTACTTCAGATGAAAATAATGCAATGCTAAATTTTAATGTGGCAACTCTTCAGCATCAGTGAATAAAGACAGATGAGAAGTATTCTTTCCTCATGACTGAATAGATCTTTCTGATGTCATTCATCGTTCACCTTGTTTATTCTTTCCTAATTACTCTGTAGGTTGATCATCCTGTAAGAACTCTCAATTCGCATATCATGTATCATCTGGCTTGCGGCTCCTTTTCTCTTCCCTTACTAGGTAAGGAAAACTTACATGCATTTATCAAACACACAACTTCTAAATGCCATGGAAACATTTCAGATCCAGTAAAAGAACTTCATGCCATTTATGTTTTCCATTGGAAAGAACAGTAATGAGATATGCGCACTGTGCCTGTGATTAATACGTAGCAGACAGAAAACCCTGCATCACAGTTTTAAACACAGGAAAGAAATACTGAAAGTTCTAATGAAAGAATTGAAGACAGAGACTCAGGCTGATGAATGGAAGGTATTTCTAAGATAAATCACCATTTTAAAGAAAAAAGTACATAATAAAATTACATGATTTTTCATCATAGAATTATCAAAATAAAGCTTTTTACCTTCACTAAGCTGACAGGGCTATTAGAACTCAAACCAGGATATAATGAATTCATCAGTTTTCTATATGGTAGATCTAGTCCATCTGTCCATAAACCTGCTTGTTGAGTTTGTTATTCAATTTTTTTTCTTTCATATGTAACCTCTTCAAAAGCCAAGCCAAAGAAAAATCCTCCCTATGGATGTCCACAGAATTTGGTGTCATGCAGACAGAGAACAAAAAGACCTAAAGACAATCTGTAACTAACATACAAAATGAGACAACAACTGAGTGGTTTAAAAAAAAGAATGCAAACGAACCCTGAAACAGTTATTAATCCATACCCTACATGGCAATCATAGGACACCAATTGTCTAAGTGTTAGCAACTGTTTTGAAGAGATCGCAATAACAGAGGAGTCTCTGGATGAACATGAGGGAAAATAGTACACTACATACCAGCTGATAGACTTGATTGGCAAGACTGCTGCTCGAGGGGCTGAAAAGCTGTTCACATTGGCATCCTTGGTCAGCATTTCTCAAAAAGAAAACAAGTTTTCCTGATACGTAATGCTCTTGCAAGACATGCGGCAGTACACAAGCCTAAAGAGCTGCTGTATTAATGTTAAGGTTTCATAACACTAAGCAGTTGGTAAGAGATTTACAGTAGCAGCAATAGCAATATAGTTTCTAGTAGGCTTGTAATACAAGTTAGGTACATTTTTTTGTAGTGTTATATAAAGATTTATTCGTGAAAGTTGAACATGGTCACATAGCTCACTCTTGACAAAGCCATAGGTTACTTATGCAGTTCATCTCATATTGAGTATATAAAGTATCTCTTGCATCACACATCAAGCATGAAGTACAAGATACAACAATTTCAGGATATTTTAGAAACAGTCTTTGTTCATATGAGATTAATTCTCTGTAGCATCATGAGTCTCCAACAAAACTAGTAACTGAAGTGCTTTAAAAAAATGACCTTGTGATGCCTAGGTTTAGTTGTCTGTCCCCCCAGCCAGAACTGAAACCCTACAGTTGCAAATATATAATTCATCTATGATCCGGATGTAAAATTAAACATCTCAGAATGGGATCTAACACAATCTGAATAATTTACAGAGCCACTCAGACCTAGCTAATAGAGCTGTCTCTCTCTTTTTTAATAATTCTCAGATTCTCTGCCAACCAACTCAACAGTGAGTGAGAAAGGCTGATCCACCCTGTGGAATGACTTACCTTCAAAGAGAATCTTATCTTTACATTGACTACAAAGAAACACAAATTACAATGTAGGTTAGCTATGAGATGCTGAAGTTGAGTGAGATGAATCCCACTTCCTATAGTAATTGGTGAACAGAAATAGAAAGAAAGACAATGTCTATCAAGACACTAACTTAATTCCTAAGGTTTCTTATAGACTCTGTATGGTCAAACTACTAAATCAGTAGAGATCTAACAGCTTTTAAGGTTGAAATACTTGATTCTCACTCAACTTGACATTCTTTTGTGTTCATGACAGAATCTGGAATTCAATAGTCCATATTATTCTGTTTCCTTTGATAATCCTGATTCTCCAGATCTCAATGATTATCTCATTTTATAATTGAAGAATTAAAACAGGAAGAGTGAATTTAATCCACCCTAACTTAAGTGCCTGGAAGATTTATGCTGGAGACTAGTATTGCCTATGCTCACTGTCTGTATTGTCAATGAAGAAAAATAGGTATTTTTCAGAGAGAAATTCAGCTCATCTCTCTCAGATCTTATTAAATACAGAGAGAGTGTAGGATAACTAAGTTAGACTTACACATTTAACTTTTTGTGATCTAAAAATTAGGTGACATTAATCCTACTAGTCAAAATGATACAGCCTTTCCTCTCACTATTAACTGACTTCTCCCAGTTTGAAAATGCTAATATTGCTGCTGCATGTCTCGTCTGCCCAGGCAGTAAACAGAGACACTAAATGACTGTTCTCCTAAATCTTTCAATTTGTTAATGCATTGTAATGCCTCAGACTTTTTTCTCCTCTGTTCTAAGCAATGTTTACGACTAAGCTTTTTCTTTATGCTTATATAACTTGATAATACTTTTAAAAAATGTTTATTGGATTAATGCATGCAACACATTATTTATTACATGTGAAGATTAGAGAAGTGGCACTCAGTCACTCTAAAATAATAGCACATCTGAAGAGCCACCTGCTCTTCCCTTTATTAGCTTTGCCTTTGAGAAATATGATAATATGCTGGCCAAATGTACAAATAAACCCAACTGTCTGAACTTGTGTCTACTTTATTTCCTGAGTGTTTATCTCAGAAATGATATTTGGATTAGATTTAAAACAATTTGAGTCACAAAATAAAGAGCTGAAATATCTAATAGATGAAATGAGTATCATGCTGCATCTCTTCTTATTCCATAAAAACAATTTGGCTTTCAGAAAGACAAATTAATTAAGAGTGAAAATTTAATCTTGAAAGATTCAGTGAGTGGCTACAAACTTTCAGGAATTATCCTAGAAATTCTACGTAATTAAAAAGTTGTAAATAAGCTTTACAGTTTCCTTATGAACACTTCAGGAAGGAGCTGTCTGCTGAGGGAATTATCTGCAAAAGATACAAAACATCTGTTGTTTCTGTGATGTCATGGTTCTCTATGTTAGTCCCCAAGTATAAGAAGGGTTTAAAATTAAATATTTGGCAACTGTAGGACAGTTAGCATTACTTATTTTGCCTAGAAATACAATTTTTAGAATGGAAAATCATAGGACTCCTTTTTTAGTTAAGAATACGGTTTTTCAACTAATAGGAGGGAGAGTGATAGACATAATGGCCAAGTAGAGCATGAGGGATATTGAATGAGGGAGACTTTTAAAAAAATCTTTTTTCATTGTAGCAACTGCCCTGTAATATGAGAAATAAAAATATATTACCACATGACCCTGACTTCCATATACAACCTTCAGTTCAAATATATTTTTGCATATTAATACTAACTGTCAATATCAGAACAGAAAGACAACTGGCACAGCTGGCATGGGTACTATTAATGTGCTACTAAAAAAAAGATAACTCATGTCTGACAAACTCTTAAGTATGGTGAAGACAAGAGGATATCTGGCAGAGAAGTTTCATCTTAAAACTTGAAAGCCTGATTAGCAAATAAAATGTCAAAGTAGGATAACAACTATGCTATTAGCAGACCAGAATAAAGACTAGCAGAAGAACCAAAGTGAAAGGCTTCTTTATAAAAAAGCAGTGTTTTCAGTGGAAGTGACAGAGCTGCTCAACATGGGTACAGAACTTAGTGCATCACATACATTCTAAATCACATTTCCATTCAAATGAAAAATAAAAGACAACAATCAACATTAACTAACTCCCACATATGGACAGAATGAAACCAAAATGTGCATGAATTTAAGCTGACCTCAGAAATATGCAGTGAACTAAGGTAGAAAAAATAAAGTACTTTCAAGATAGCCTATTCTACTTTAAGCTGAACCCCTCTGACTTTGTCAAACCCAGTACTTTCATATACCCATTGCTGCTATTACCTAATCACTCATTTTCTTTTCTTGCCCACTAATAATTAGTAAACTCAGTGGCCTAAATGCTTATTTGAACTTTATATTGTGTCTCCTGGGTTTAAAACCAAATCTTGTGTGATCGATTTTTCTCTGTATTTCCAGCTTAGCATCAGAATATTTTTTCATGCAGGATTTTAGCACTTGAATCTGTCACAAGAATCTGGTCTTGAAAATATGTATGAAAAATGGAAAAGGGAAGATGGGAAATGTCACGGTTTCTTGAACATACAGAATTTTCCTGCAGAGTTTCAATCAACATAATCTTGTGTGATGCTTTTTCTCATAAGTCTTACATTGCTGATTACTGTTGACTTCAGAACTGAAACAGTCCTATGCAAATTATCAGCTGGCCTCCAAAAACACACCATAAGACTTTTTCTTGTTCAACAGATATGATATGTATGTACAACTAAAAGCTGCAGTCCTTGATCTGTTTGCAAACCTTTTCTTCCTGTTGGATTCTATTTGGTCATTTTCATCCTCCATACACAAAACCTCTGCCACCTGCTGAAAGCACAGCAGATTCTGGACTGATGCATGAAATACAGCCAACTTCCTCTACCTGCCGTTTGTTGACTTCTGTTTCCTAGCTTCTAAAGATGATCTAGAAGGATCTTTATAGCCTGAGGAATTACATACAGCTTCTTCAGACTAAGCAGGCTGGACAAGTTTTCTCAGGTGAATCATGAACATTCTATGTTGACCTTTTATGCCTAGTGTTCAGTCAAGTGGCAAGTTTCAAACTTTAACAGGACTCAAATTTTATTAGTCACATCTATTAGGTTTCTGTCTGCAAAATAATGCTATTTGAAAGAAAATGCTTTATACTAGTTTAATAGGGTGAGGTAAGGAAATAAATTATGAGATTGTTCAGTCTCATTACTTTGTAAAATACAAAAAACTGATTGTTTTTGATTAGGAAACTGAGGGAAAGAGCTGCTTGTGAAAACTTTCTAAAATGTGATCTAAACAATATGTGTGTTTGGAGCAGATTTCTAGCAAGAAGCAGATGATAGATCTGAAAGCAAGACTGTCATGTATGTCCTCATATAGCCATCCTCAGTTTTTATGCTGGTACAGCTGTTGTCCAGTTATGCACCATTTTGTAGCTTCTGTCACTAGTAACTCTTCTGCCTGGAAAAGAAGATCAATGATGAATGCTGATCATCATTGCAATGCTATGCTATAAACCAGGATCTTCATGTTAGGGACCATAACCAAAAAGAAAACCGTTTTTTTAAATCGTAACCATAATAACTATGCTAATTTTTTGCCCCATTATTCTTTCAGTTATCACAGACTTGTGCTCATTTGTTTCAAGGTACACAATAATTGTCACTGATGTGCAAAAATACATTGTGCAGTTGGAAGCACCTCTTTAAGTCCTAAGCATGTACAAAATGACAAGATTGTGTAAATCATGTACCAGAAATCAACTTCTGATAGAATATAAGCCATCTAAAAGTTAGGGGAAAGCAAAACATATATTTTAATTTGCAGAGTGCATTTGTTGATTGAGGAAAGAATGAGTCTTGAACCAGCCAGGAACAGTTCATGTAAGTAAGTTTTCAATAACCCTCTACCTGAGACTGAATGTTCATCAAGGCCAACATAGTTAACCAGGGAATTTTCCACCTATAGCACTATATGGTGGTATAATGTTTCTAGTATTCATAGTTTGCTTTGTTTGTTTGTTTTCGTCTTTTGCTACTCCAGCTCTCATGACCTAGGCTAGGTTCCAGATTACTTAAGATGTCTACAGAGTTGAAGTCACTTGGGAAAAGAGTATACAAACTCTCACTATAGGCATTGGAAAGCCAGTATTAAGAGATACTCATCTTGCCCTGAAGGAGATACCTACAATGAGGCAGTCGGGGGTTTACACAAGATGTTTAAGGAGAGGGAGAGGGAAGTGGCGTTGTTCTGCCTGGAGAGAGAAAACTAAGGGGGATCTAATTTTCATTTTCAGCTACCTATCTGGGGGGGAGAAGGGGTGTTATGTGGAAGACCAGACCAGAACCTTCTCAGAGGTGCATAACAACAAGAAAATTCTGTCTAGAAGAAAGGGTGGGAGAGATCACACAGAGAGTAGAACAGGCTGCCCAGAGAGGTTAGGTATTCGACCTTGGAGATATTCAGACTTTTATTGGACAAGGCCCTGAACAGCATGATACAACTATAAAGTTAACCCTTGTTTAAGGGAAGGTATGGACTAGATGACTTCAAGAAATTATTTCTAAAGTCAGCTATGACTTTAAATTTTCTTATTGACAAAAGCAACTTACATCATTAAAAAAAAATATGTTAAGCACCTCTGTTACTAACATCTTCAAGTTACTGTAACTGCATTGTGCAATATAATAGAGTATACTGTGGAATAGCTGTTCTCAGAAATAGCTGGTGGGATAGTGAAATCTTGTTTTTGACAGGTAACATACGTACATTTGACAACTTTTACATTTTCCCAAAAGTTATTGCAATAGTTAATTGAGTTATTGCCATTCTCTTTCCACAAAATTCATCTAGGCACGATACTATTTCAGTATGAACAAACTTGCACTGCAGATCATTTCCACAAGCAGCTTTATTAACAAAGATAAGAATACAGGGTAAGTATAGTTTTACCTTCAAACTTCACTTGATGGTGACTTCTATCAGAAATAGCTCTTTTTCATCTGTTGTGCACCTTAAAACTCTTGGCATAATGTCTGCCACTTAGGATGATCAGGAACTCTTCTTGATCCATACTTCCAAATACTTCCAAAAAAGCAGAGATGTGTAGGTTTGAATATGCTTTCTAAAGTATTGCATACTAAAAAGTATTACCTCTTTAATTGTAATGATTTTTAATAACTGAGCATTCATGAGCAAAAAAGTTCATGAATTACACAGTAAGACTTGGTTAATGTTAAATGTGCAATATTTTTAATTTTTTCAGTAAGGAATATACATTTTTAAATACTCTGTTCTATTAAGCATCATCCTAGATAATGTACCAATTACCAATCATATTTAATCTCAGGGATATTTGTTTTCATAAAAAAAACAGATTTAAAGAAGTTCATTTGCAATGACAAATGCAGCTCAGCATTTTAATGTGGAAGACTATAAGGGAAATGTTATTTATTTGAAATTGAGTTTGGTTTTGTGATTTAATAATTAATAGAAGAAGAGAATATCAGCTTTAATCTTCAAAATCCTCCGGGGGAGAATATTAATGTAAATCATCATTATGATGCACAAAAGTGCTTGCAATATTGTTGAAATTAAATTCATGATAATCCCATTGTGTAAGGACAGACTTCCCAATAAATCTGTGTATGTCACTAAATAAAAAAGGAATTATGCAAACATATAAAAAAATAGAGGGATATTTGTGTTAAACACTTAGTTCTTAGTGAGATTTCAATTACTTTTTTTCAGGCTGTTTGCATTTTCCTATTATCTTCATATGTTATATACTTTTGCTATTTATTTTCCATTTTTTGCAGTGTAATTTTTATTTCCTCACAGTTCCAGTTTGAATGAAATTTAAGACATTTGTAGCAAGAACAGATTTAGGAGGTAGGAATCGGCTTTGGTTCTGTTATGTACAACTTTCATTAATGATAAAGAAAGTCAAATGGCCAAATCTAAACAGAAGCTATGACCAATAATCCAGGTGTTTTGGGGTCATGAGGCCCGACTTTGATTCAAAAACAAAAAAGCAGACAAACCCCAATTACCTGAAGTTAATGGAAGCTTAGAAGTTTCATAAAAGAAAGAAAACAAAACTGATTTTCAGAGATTGTACTCCTTATACTGTGGGGTTTTGTATATTATATTACTTCCATTCTCTTCCATATCTTTTGTATTGAACTGTTTCCAGTATTATGCATGCATGATTCTCATTTTCTTCAGATAGAAAAGTTGTTATTTATAATTTTTTTATAAATATATATGATTTATAATAGCGGTTCAAAATGTTTTGGTAGTAAACATCTGTTTTTCCTTCTGGTTGTTAATCATAAACTGACCAAGCAGTTTTTGTTTTAAAATAACTAGATTCTAAAAAGACCAAAACAAATCTTAGAAATACTGTTATTAACTGTAGAGCAGCTTCCTTTGGGGCCATTGTGGGAGTGGCAACATTTAGGTTTACATGGATACACAAAGCTGTATGTCTGTAAAGCACAGAAGTTATGGGTTATTTCTATTTAAAAAGAATCTAAAACATAGTTAAGAGAAAATAATAATATTAGCTTCACTTATGCATCCACAGAATGAAAAATGACTGAGTCAAAAGGTCATTGATTTGGGTTAGTTCTGTACCTAATTAATGTAAAGGATAATGTAATTTGAATAAATAAGTGAAAACAATCAAAGAATTCAGAAACAACTAACAACAAATAGTTTATCTATCTCCATCACATCCAAGAAGACAGACAAGGTCTATAACAGTCTTTTTAAAGAATGAAATGTTACAATACTTCTCAGTGCCTAGATTAAAATCTAAAATCAGGCTTATAGTTGAAAGACAGTTTGTTGCCTCCATTAAAACTGGAAAAGAAAAAAAAGAAAAAGAAAAAAAAAGTTTAAAACCTCTGTTTCAAAAGTTGGAATCATAAAATCATAGAATAATTTAGGTTGGAAAAGACCTTTAAGATCATTGAGTCTAACTGTCAACCTAACGCTACCAAGTCCACCACTAAACCATGTCCCTAAGCAACACATCTACATGTCTTTAAACACTTCCAGGGATGGTGACTCAACCACTTCCCTGGGCAGCCTGTTCCAATGCCTGACAACCCTTTTTGTGAAGAAATTTTTCCTAATATCCAATCAAAACTTGCACTGGCACAACTTGAGGCCATTTCCTCTTGTCCTATCACTTGTTACTTAGGAGAAGAGACCGACCCCCATCTCACTACAACCTCCTGTCAGGTAGTTGTAGAGAGCGATAAGGTCTCCCCTCAGCCTCCCTTTCTCCAGGCTAAACAACCCCAGTTCCCTCAGCCGCTCCTCATCAGACTTGTGCTCTAGACCCTTCACCAACTTGGTTGCTCTCCTCTGGACACGCTGTAGCAGCTCAATGTCTTTCCTGTAGTGAGGGGCCCAAAACTGAACACAGTACTTGAGGTGCGGCCTCACCAGTGCCGAAAACGGGGATGATCGCTTCCCTGCTCCTGCTGGCCACACTATTTCTGATGGAGGCCAGGATGCTGTTGGCCTTCTTGGCCACCTGGGCACACTGCTGGCTCATATTCAGCCGGCTGTCAACCAACACACCCAAGTCTTTTTCTGCCGGGCAGCTTTCCAGCCGCTCTTCCCCAAGCCTGTAGCGCTGCATGGGGTTGTTGTGACCCAAGTGCAGGACCCGGCACTTGGCCTTGTTGAACCTCATACACTTGGCCTCAGCCCATTGATCCAGCCTGTCCAGATCCCTCTGTAGAGCCTACCTACCCTCAAGAAGATCAACCCTCCCTCCCAACTTGGTGTCATCTGCAAACTTGCTGAGGGTGCACTTGATCCTCTCATCCAGATCATTGATAAAGAAATTAAACAGAACTGGCCCCAGTACTGAGCCCTGGGGAACACCACTTGTGACTGGCTGCCAACTCCATTCACAACCACTCTTTGGGCTTGGCCATCCAGCCAGTTTTTTACCCAGGGAAGAGGACACCCATCCAAGCCATGAGCAGACAGTTTCTCCAGAAGAATTCTGTGGGAAACAGTGTCAAAGGCTTTACTAAAGTCCAGGTAGACAACATCCACAACCTTTCCCTCATCTACTAAGCAAGTCACCTTGTCATAGAAAGAGATCAGGTTAGTCAAGCAGGACCTGCCTTTCATAAATCCATGCTGACTGGGCCTGATCACCTGGTTGTCCTGTACGTGCTGTGTGACGGCACTCAAGATGATCTGCTCCATAACCTTCTCCAGCACCAAGGTCAGACTGACAGGCCTGTAGTTCCCTCGATCCTCCTTCTGGTCCTTCTTAAAGATGAGTGTCACATTAGCAAACTTCCTCCATAGGAATAAATTTCTAGATTTTTTTTTTACTGATTGAAGAATTTCCTGTAGAGTTTGAACTATGTTTGATTTGTTGTTCAAAGAACATTTTCCATCTCATGTTTTTCTATTCAATTTGTCAAATTTCCGCAAATATTTGACTTTCTCTGACAACTCATTAAAAAAAAAAAAAAAAAAAAGGAATACATGTCCACTCCACAATGGTAGGTTAAAAAAAATATTTTCAGAAAAACTTGCCCAGAACATTATTCAGAAGTGAGGTGGATCACAAAATTTCTGAAAAAGTCCAGGACACATGTTTATGACAGAAATCTGACCAACAATGTTAATATACTTAACTGTTGAATGATTATGCTCTCACAGAATTTCACAAACACTGGATGTTTTAATTATGTATGTAATATCAATCAAATGTGATTTCTATTGTGCAAGTTATAGCATCTTGTATAGATCATATTGGCCAGAAGATTAGTTATTGGCTAACTTAAAGCTTTAAATCTTAGCTATTTCCACTGGTCTCAGAAAAGGAATCCTTTTATCAACATATTCATATTAAGCTGCTAAAATGTGGGGCACGGTAAGTGGTAACTGGTAGGAAGCTGATTGGTGAAAAAGATAATATAGCAACATTTTTCATTTGCTTAAACAGTCTTTCATCCCAGCTTCTTAAGTACTTAAGAACATATTTTATCTTTTTTTTTTTCTCTCTATTTGGAGGAAGCAGAAAGGATAATGGATATAACAGGACAAGGGATATATTTGATACAACTTATTTCCATCAAGCAAGTACTTGAGTTACTCAGGAGTGAAAGTGTACTTTTTGGTTTTCTGTTGCTTCTAATTATTTTCATTTGCCAGATTCATCATATACATTACAACAGTTCCAAGAAAGACTAGAGAAGAACATAGTAGAAGAACATGCTTTATTTTTTAAGATGTTTTATTGCTTATTGAAAGCAATGGTATTTCTTAAGAGAATGAAAATTATGATTTCAAATGCACAATCCAAATTCAATAGATAACATTCTTTAAAGAGATGACGATCTTTACACTGTTTCTACTTTATGTTCATAAAGTTTCAGTTAAAAGTAATTAAACAGGCTGGGCTTAAAGTTCTTTTTTATTCACCTCAGCTCCTATGTATGTTGTTGACTCATTCTATGATATCCTTGTCTCCTAGCTAAGGGCTTCAAAGGTATCAACAACTATGTTTGCTAATACTCCCCTCAGCTCCTGGAGAGGTTTTTGTTATTAGTTTGCTGCTGCGGCTACCATCTGCCTTTGAATAAAACATGTTTGGTGCAAACACTGCATAACTAGGACTCGTTCTACACATCTCTTCCTAGTTCTTTACTCTGTTCTTTAATTCTAGCACTTTTTCTTTCTCTTCATGCTCTTCCTCCCACACACCCAAAATATGCGCTTTTTCTTTCTCTCTCCTCTCTTACTCTCTCCAAATTCACCAAATAGGCAACAGGGATTTGTTCTGGGTTGGTTTGGGTTTCTTCAGGAATGAAATTCTTTCTTACCTCAGTCAGTTGTAATCATTACTTTGGTTAACTGCCCTATCGGTTTCAAAATAAATAGACTCACTACTGCCATTAAAATCTTAGGTTTGGTTTTCAGAGCTTTGGTTTGGTTTGGGTTTTTTGGCATGTTAAGGTTTATTTTTGAGCCTATTTATAATTAGTGTGCTCATTAGAAATTCTGACCTGCTTCCAAATGAAGAGAAGTTGTTTACACACTGTCCTGGCAACAGTGTCATCATTTATGCAGCTCTAGATAGATAAACAAGCCTCAAAGCATTATATATGGACTTTACTTAATTAACTTTTCTTTCTTTATTTGCATGTAATAGCTTATATGATAAGTTATTCCCAAATATTTTTAAAGCATGTGTTATTTTTATTGGTCATATAATTCTTATCTATTTTTTGGTTAAATTTCTAAAATTCCTCTTAAAATAAAAGGGAGTAGATAGTATTCAATTTTTTAATTATTTAGTAGATTTGGAAAGGATATATTCATTGACAGTATTAATGATATTGCAGTAATGATTAAAACAAAAAATTGCATACTATTAGTCTAAGCAATAGTATTTAGGAGAATTGTAATAATACATTTAATAACTTTATATATATTAATATAATATATATTACTATATATTAATATATAGTAATATATATTTATTTCATTTCCTGTTTTCTCATCCCCTTCCCACTGACTTTGAAGAAAAAGTGAAACTTAGAACTCCTACACCACTTCCAGCAAACTTAATTGTTAAAGACAAAAAACTGATTATTCTTTCCCAAATATTTGTCTGAGAAAAAATTAAGCTTTTAAAAAGTTAGTCTTTTTTTACAAATTTTTTCATAGAAAAATGGTAATTTTTCCAATCAACTCTACTGTGCAGAATCTTTTAATATGCTATATATAAAACCAAACCAAATCTTGATAATACTAGCTTTTTTTTTTTTACTGGAAATGTTATTATCTGTTCTTACTTGTAGTAGCATGTAGCTTTTTAAGGAAGACAACAAACCAAGGATGGCTAGGCTAAGATTTTATAGGAAGCAGTTTTGTTTCAAGAGAAGCTGTGAAATAGTAACCTCCAGCAAGGCCAATGAGGACTATACTAAAATATAAAGAGAATTCTTTCTTCAGAATGTAGAAAAATAAAAGAGTAAATGCTTAATGTTTTTAGGTAATCTTTGGTACCTGGCTCCTTCTTTGAACTTCAGAATCCTATAGTTGTTCTTCATGGTCCATACATTATACATAGAATGCTTAAGCTGAACAAAGTAGGACCAAAAATGGAGCAGCCTAAGCAGGGATGCACAGCTTAACAACCAGGGAAAATGGAGATTGTCCTATACAATCCCTGTCCTGGTTTCAGCTGGGATAGAGTTAACTGTCTTCCTAGTAGCTGGTACAGTGCTATGTTTTGAGTTCAGTATGTGAAGAATGTTGATAACACTGATGTTTTCAGTTGTTGCTCAGTAGTGTTTAGACTAATGTCAAGGATTTTTCAGCTTCTCATGCCCAGCCAGTGAGAAAGCTGGAGGGGCACAAGAAGTTGGCACAGGACACAGCCAGGGCACCTGACCCAAACTGGCCAACGGTGTATTCCATACCATGGGACGTCCCATCCAGTTTAGGAACGGGGAAGGGGGGGGAGGGCAGGGATTCACCGCTCGGGGGACTGGCTGGGTGTCGGTCGGCGGGTGGTGAGCAATTGCACTGTGCATCATTTGTACATTCCAATCCTTTCATTATTGCTGTTGTCATTTTATTAGTGTTATCATTATCATTATTAGTTTCTTCTTTTCTGTTCTATTAAACCGTTCTTATCTCAACCCACGGGTTTTGCTTCTTTTCCCGATTTTCTCCCCCATCCCACTGAGTGGGGGGGAGTGAGTGAGCGGCTGCGTGGTGTTTAGTTGCTGGCTGGGGTTAAACCACGACAATCCCATATTCTGCTGCTTTAACCCTCAGATGGCAGAGCAGAAACATTGGAACTTACTACCCAGCATTTAGGAGCCATAACAAAATGCTGAGGCCTACGTCTCCACTTTCAAAATCTCAGTTTAATGACAGATTAATGTTTCTGGGGTTTTTTTTGTGACTGGAGGTGTAGAAAGAGAAGTTAAATTCAGAGGGTTACTCAGAGCCCACTCAGGTGTTCTGAATCACAGGCTAATGGTCTGAAACTTGTCATTGTCCTAAACAGGGTGTATAGGGATTCCAGCATCCTAATTTAGACACCTAAGTTAAATGCTTAAAATTTTGCAACGTAAATATACTCCAGTAAACTAGTCTAGTCTCTAGTCAATCCTCAGCTTGATTTGTTTTTCAGTCCCACTAAAACTCTCTTAATGGTCTCCACATATCCTGTAGAGCCCAAAATCTAGCATAAAGTTCTGAAGATTTTGAAGGAACTGCATCAAATCATTCTATACTCAAAAGGAAATACAAGGAAGAAATAACAAAGATCACTGGGTGCTAAATAAAAAATAGAATCCCTTATGATAATAAAATTATGTTGTTACATTCTAAGTTATGCTACCCTATTTCTGGGTTGTTTTTTTTAATGATGCACTTGTGACAGGATTTGTACCAGCCAAAGCTGCAGTCTGCTTCTGACATCAATGGAAAGGATATTCATTTTTTACTTAACCAAGAGAAGACATTTATGGTTTACAGTTAAATGAATCCAAAATATTTAATTTTTTGAGAAGTGAAAGAGTCTGAATGTGAAAATTGTCCAAACAGAAAATCAGATTGGAGATTTCACCACAGTAGCATTACTTTTTTCCAAAACATTTGCTGCTCTCCCACAAAAAAATCAGATGGACACAATGATCAGGCAATCTGAACAAGAATCTCTTCTTTAACAAGGGGTTTGGAGTGATGTTTTACATCTAGATGAGCAGTATTTTTGTGGCAGTGTTGGTCTCTATCATCTGTTACGTCAAATTGCAAATTTATTCCTTGTGATAACTAAGCAGTGGTGACACAAGGTGTTGCTGAACTTTGTGTAACTTAAAATTTCAACTAATGCCTGCACAGAAACACACCACACATAATATACATGCATGTTAGGGGGAACTGCAAACCACTGCAGAGCGAGCAAGAGGCAGAGCATGTTAGAAAATATAGTAAAATAGTCCCAAACAAATTGTGTAGTAAGGAGGAAGTCCTCACTGTCACCATTGCAGTCCTCTCTGAGAAGGACTCAGTATGCTGATCATCCACTAAAACTCATCACATCTTCCTGAAGACTCAAATGTTGACCTAAGTACACAAAAGAATATTAGGAGAGTGAGCACAACAGAGAAAATGAGTAGACACTAGGAAGCTTGTGTACAATGATTTTAACTTTATAGTTATTGAGATTTTTTTTCTGTAATAATGTTTTTTATTTTCCTTCTTTTTCTGTGATAATTGGATCTAAGCAAATTATATACATATGTATATACATAGTTAGGCTATTAAGATTTCAGTTGACTACTAATAAATTGTTGTCTTTGCATATGAGGTGTGTTCCTTTGGTCCCATTAGATGAGTCAATATCTAGGCTGTTAAAATTTAGCTGCAACTATATATATTTGTAGGCTGAGCTGGTCATAAGTAAAAATGAGGCCATACCAGAATATGAAAGCTCATAATGCATCTGCTTTGTGATTGTTGTGATTAATTATATCCATAATCAATAGACTAGTTGGGAGTGCTGGAATTCTGTGTTTACTAGAAGCAATAAACAATAAGGCTATAGGGAACTGGAAACTGTCATCTCACTCCTAGGTTGTATGGATCAAGCAACTAAGGAGAATTATTAAGATACATCCTTATAATTCATCACTGCTGCATTACAGTCTGTTTGTATTTATCTTTTTAACAGATCTTTATATATATATATACATTATGCTATTAATGTTAGGGCCATCACTGAGACTCCTGGATGATCATAGAGTGTAATGAATCTAATTGTGTGACAAGCTATAGACCTCGGGTGATTCTCTAGATCATTGTTTTGGCTAGTAATGATGGCAGTAATTGTAATTACAATTCTTAGTTACTAGCATTCTTAGGACACTTAAAACAGCTAAATTGGCACTGATGTTTGAAAGTTTTCCATTATACTCCAATGCATAATTTTTATTTTCATACACTAACATAACATTTTAATATAACGGCATAAGATGAAAACTTGCAACAGATTTTGTCCGTAGTGTGCTATGAGATAGGATTTATAATTATGAATACATTAATTTTTTTTGCCTACATGTCCCCATCCTAATCTTCCCTATGAAGAAAGGACTACCTCAGTGTGCCAGGTCTATTTCTGATGTGACCCAGGCAACACTTCTTCACTGTGAAGGACTGAGGCATTAAGCAAGAACGGAATGAAGTGAGTGAATGGTGACTGCCAAGTAACAATAGGGTATTCAGCTGTTCAGTAAAGCACTAGCCATTAATTAAATAGCTGGCCATCATGTCTTGATTTACACCATCTCTCCAGAGTGCATAATGTTGCATGCCTAAGTATTTGTGCAGTTATAGACAGAATAAATAATTTGCATAAAGTACAGATAAGCAGAGAGATACTATCATTCTTTAGTTATCAATAATCTGCAGGTAAGCCATTCATAAAAGTTGACAAAGCATCTTCTTTTTGTCAGGGTTTGCATATCCAAACCCAGTTTATTTTAGACTGATTTCAGCTGAATGTTGCACTTCAATTTCTGAATATAGGAATAAAATAACTAGCAGTCGCCTGTAGTATACAAAGACTATACATTTGTGTTACATTCTTAAAGAGATAAATACTCTGGATGTTCAATAAAATAATTTCATGTGAAACTGAACCTATGATGATTTTTAGGTGTTTCAGTATGTGTCCCTTTAAAAGAAACACTAGCATTTATAGTACTATTTGCTGAAAAAATAGACTATCTTATTTGGCTACTGATAAAAAAATATCGTGCCATCTTATACGAAGTGTAATATACATAAAACAAGCTATATCAATTAATACCAAGACTGATCATGTTTTTCCACACAGGCTGACAATGGATACCTAGAGAAAACTGTAAGTATATAATCAGTTAATTCCAGAACACTATTCCAATGGTCAGTAATTTATGATTCAGGACAGGACCCCAAATAGATTTGTGTAGAACTCCACCTGTAACCAGCCTTCTTTCACTGATGACATTAATTACTATCTGTTGCTTTGAACATTTCCTATTATCCCATAGGACTTTTTTTTCTTCCAAATTTCCCAGTTACTTCAATTTTCATAAGAATAATTGGGTTAAGATCAGTTTCAGGACTTTACCACCAGGCAGTAAAGCCAGTTATTGCCTTAACAGTGCTATTTTTGTGTAGAAAGGGTTAAGGACAGATTAGATGGTAGAAGACAAAGCAGATGGTCATGAATCTCTAGGGAATTATAGATATTTAGTATAGATAGAATTTAGTATAGGTACTGCATTTCTATGGAGAAAAGGTCAATCCCTATGAATATGTCTTGAGCTGTAGCCTTTTTTCTCTTGTTTTGTCTAGTTTTTTTCATGTTCCTTATTTTTCTTACATTAATCCTAGCTATCTTTTGTTTAACTAAAAAATAATTGGTTTATACTTTTAAGATGCATTTATCCTGCTTGCTGTGTGTCTTGGTGCATACCTAAAGACACGATAACTCAGTTGGGGATTGTAATGGAGTGCTTTGCTTTCTTCCTGAAACTCAGCTAAAAAGTTAAATATTCTAAATGCTGGAGTTGATAAACTGGTCCTAAAATAAATTCTTAGTTGTTACATGAGAGATTTCTAACTTAAGACTGAAAATCGACGTGTTAAGTCCTCTGTGCTAATTACAGTTTCAATGATCTACAGCTTTATTGAAAAGGTTTATCAGCCTTCCATTAACATATCCTTATGTTTATATTTGCACTAATTCAGTCATTCCTAAATTTGCTACAACAAACAGCTTCTCTTAATAATAATTAGTATTTATATCTAGGGCTAATTCCAGAAAATGTCTCCAAACAATTTTGCTAAGATGCAAAATTCAGTTTTTAAGTCCTCTGGAAATTTTTAGTACTGGGTACAGCTACATGGATAAACCCTTATAAAATAACGTTGAGAATGTACATATTCAAATTCATATCTTGTTTTGTAGCAAGCCGATGACAAGGCTCCCCATGACCTTCTAAAATGATGCGTTCTCAGATACATACAAAGTACAAATTACACACCTTTGGAAAAAAACAGTCTTCAGTGTTGTTGCACAGTTCTGGATGTTGAAAAAGCAGTGAAAGTGAATTGTTAAAATCTAAAAGGGATTCAACATGGCATAAAATGCAGGGTCTGGATGTTGATTAATGGCACTTGACTTGATGTCAACACAAAACTCAAATTCAATTATTTCAAGGCATATATCAGTGTGGGCATAGCATAGTTTTAGTACCATCATTGAATAGTATGGAAGCATACCATTACAAAAATCAGATTTATTTAACTAAGAATTTAACTGTAGTCAGAATTCATTTCTGTGTGCCAGGCATGGGATAATATATCCATGAAACTACCATGATGAAGCAGATCAATGGTACCATGATCAGCATTAGTTTTATCAAGTGACATAATCTACATTGTTTTCTAAAAAGAAAAGTGTTAATTGAAAAAATCTACAATTGTATTCTTTCTTAATGTATATAAAACAGAATAATTGATGAAATGTTATTTTTGCTCTGCATAATATAATTTTATAAAAGACAGTCACCTAAGATTGCTTCAGGATTGAGGAAGAATAGTAATGGAAAAAGTTTTATATTATGTCTTCAATACCTCCCTGAGAATAAAGTGTTTCCTTTAGGACATTTATAGCATCTGTTAACATACAATACCACATGGTGCATTCATATAATAATTTTATACTCATTTCAGTCATGGAAAATTAAATACTGTCATGTCACATTTGGAAATGATCATGTGATGAGACTGTTCCTCCATTTCTCCAGATTGCTAGCCCTAAGGTTCTTATGTGATCAAATCTAATTTTGTAATTAAATAACCACATCCCCACATCCCTAAGATGTTTTAGTTTTTCGTGGTACACATCCATAGGTTTATGTAAATGGTCTCCCTGGTTACATCTTTCAGAAATCTAAAAAAAAGAACCCTTTACATTCTTATGTTATACAGACTTAAGACTGTTCTCCTTCCCAGCAAAGTTGTATGCTATAGGGTAGTATACCAGCATAATTTGAGCATATAAAGAACTAGAGAATATAAATAATATATTATATATGTAGCCAATATAATGGAGAAGAAAGCTGCTGCTAATTAAGCATGTGTAAAATATTTTCAGATATAGCAAACAAATGTGAATTATGATAATGAACAAAACACATATACAGACCAAAACCGAAGATAAAATACAGGTAATATTTTGCAGTCTCTTTTCCATTGTGAGAGGACAAGGTGAATTTGTTTTGCATCTAAGCCCTCTGTAAGTGAATTTGCAAGAGATGTGTATTCAAATCAAAATCAAGGAGGAAAAAAAGAAGAGTTTTCCAAATAAAACTTAAATTCTGAAAATCATTAACTCAAACCATGAAAAATAAACATATTAGTTAATAAATTTTCTTGCTTAAATGTAGGAGATGGAAGAGAAAAATGACTTGCAAGCCTCAGTAGATATGCCATTTTCTCCTCAGTCTTCACCAACAATGTCTCCCAGGCTTTTGTGATTAATGAAAGGGTTTAAGGTGGAGGAAAAACATTAGCGGTGGATGAGGATCAAGTTAGGGATTATCTGAGTGACCTTTACTCATAAAAACCCATAGCACCCGACAGGCTGCATCCTGTGGTAATGTTGTGGTTTAACTCCAGCCAGCAGCTAAGCACCACGCAGCCACTCACTCACTTCCCCCCCCCCCCGCAGTGGGATGGGGGAGAGAATCGGGAAAAGAGGTAAAACTCCTGGGTTGAGATAAGAATGGTTTAATAGAACAGAAAAGAAGAAACTAATAATGATAATGATAACACTAATAAAATGACAATAGTAATAATAAAAGGATTGGAATATACAAATGATGCACAGTGCAATTGACACCACCCACCGATCAACGCTCAGTTGGTCCCCGAGCAGCGATCCCTCCCCACCCCCACTCCCCCCAGTTTATATACTAGACATTTATATACATGGTATGGAATACCCCGTTGGTCACTTTGGGTCAGATGTTGTGGCTGTGTCCCCTCCCAACTTCTTGTGCCCTTCCAGCCTTCTTGTTGGCTGGACATCAGAAGCTGAAAAATCCTTGACTTTGGTCTAAACATTACTTAGCAACAGCTGAAAACACCAGTGTGTTATCAACATTCTTCTCATACTGAACCCAAAACGTGGGACTATACCAGCTACTAGGAAACAATTAACTGTATCCCAGCTGAAACCAGGACAGGTAAGAAAGGTGGGAGATGTCCTTGTGAAGCCGTTGTCTATCATCTTTGACAAGTAATGGAGATCTGCGAGGTCCCTAATAGTTGTAAGAGGGCAACTGTTGTACCATCTTCAAAAAAGGCCGAAAGAACAATCCAGAAAACTATAGGCCAGTCAGCTTCACTTTGGTCTGTGAGGAAAATCACAGAAAAACTCCTCTTGGAACACATTTCTGGGCATATGAGTAAGAAAAACATGATTAGTAATAGCCAGCATGGATTTACCAAGGGTAAATCATGACTGATTAATCTGATATTTTCTGTGATAAAATGAGTAGATTTAAGGGCAAGTGGAGAGTAGTGGATGCCATTTACCTCAGCTTTAGCAATGTTTTCAGCACTGTCTACCACAATATTCTTGTATCCATGTTGGGATTTTATAGTCTAGATGGGCAGACAAGCAGATGTGTAAAAAACTGATTAGATGGTTGCACTCAGAGTGTAGTAGTAGTGGAGGCCAGTAACAAAAGGCGTACCACAGAGGTCTGTACTGGGAGCTGTCCTGTTTAACATCTTTATCAATGAGCTGGAGGAGGTGTTACAGTGCATGCTCATCAATTTTGCAGATGAAATCAAACTGAAGGACCAGTTGAGACACCGGAGGGCAGCACTCCCTCCTCTAGAGGGACCTAGGTGGGCTAGAGGAATTGGCTTATGGGAACCTCATGAAATCCAACGAGGACAAATAGAAAGATCTGCTCATGGGAAGGAAAACCCCTAGGAGCATTACAGGCTGGGGACTGACAGGCTAGGGAGCAGCTCAGGGGAAAAAGCCTCTGGTGGCCCTGGCAGCAGATAGGCCAAGAGCGTCTGGAGCTGTATGAATCAGAGCATAGGCAGCTGGCTGAAGCAAATGATTGCTTCTCTCACTTAGCACTCATTAGACCACATCTAGGTTACTGTGTGCAGTTTTGGGACCTCCAACACAGAAAAGACTTATACACTGGGGCAAGTTCAGTGGAGGGCCACCAAGACGGTCAAGGTTGGAGCAGTTGCTCTGTATGCAGAGGCTGAGAGACCAGGGCTTGTTCAACCTGGACAAAGGACAGCTGAGGAGGGACCTGATTGTAGTTTTCAGTAGCTATGGGGATATCATCAAGGAAACAGATCCAGGTTCCTCACAATGACGTGGCAGGAGGATGAGACAAAACAGGCATAAACTGAAAGAAGTGAGCTTCAGGCTAGATGTAAAAAACCACTTTCTTCACCATGAGGACAGTTGAACAATGGAGCAGGTTACTCAGAAAGGCTGTGTGGTCTTTGTCCTTGGAAGTTTTCAAGACACAACTAGACCAATCAAGCGCTGAGCTAGCTTGTCTGACCTCAGAGCTGACCTTCTTAGAGCAGGCGGATGAGCTAGAGACCTCCTGAGATACCTTCCTACCTGAATCACCCTATAGTCTAAGGATTTATGGAATCACAGAATGGTTTTGGTTGGAAGGGACCTTAATAAAGATCATCTAGATCCAACCCCCCCTGCCACAGGCAGGGACACCTTCCACTAGACCAGGTTGCTCAAAGCCCCATTCAACCTGGCCTTGAACACTTCCAGGGATGGGACATCCACAACATCGCTGGGCAACCTATTCCAGTGCCTCACCACCCTCACAGTGAAGAACTTCTTCCTTACAGCTAATCTAAATCTACCCTCTTTCAGTTTAAAGCCATCACCCCTTGTCTTATTGCTACATGCCCTTGTAAAAAGTCCCTCTCTGGCTTTCTTATAAGCCCCCTTTAGGTACTGAAAGGCTTCTGTAAGGTGTCCTGGAGCCTTCTCTTCTCCAGGCTGAACAACCCCAACTCTCTCAGCCTTTCTTCATAGGAGAGGTGCTCCAGCCCCCTGATCATCTTCATGGCCCTCCTCTGGACTTGCTCCCAGAGGTCCATGTCCTTCTTGTGTTGGGGGCTCCAGAGCTAAATGCAGCTAAGCACCAAGTAGCCACTCATTCACTTCACCCCTACTCAGTGGAATGGGGGAGAAAATTGGAAGGAAAAAGGTAAAACTCGTGGGTTGAGATAAGAACAGTTTAATAGAAAAGAAAGGAAGAAACTAATAATGATAATAATAACAATAATAAAATGACAATCATAATGATAAAAAGATTGCAATATACAAAACAAGTGATGCACAATGCAATTGCTCACCACCCGCCGACCGACACCCAGTAGTTCCCAAGCAGCGATCCCTCCCACCCCCACTCCTCCTAGTTTATATACTAGATGTGACGTCACATGGTATGGAATACCCTGGTGGCCAGTTTGGGTCAGCTGTCCTGGCTGTGTCCCCTCCCAACTTCTTGTGCCCTTCCAGCCTTCTTGCTAGCTGGGCATGAGCAGCTGAAAAATCCTTGACTTCAGACTAAACATTACTTAGGAACAACTGAAAACACCAGTGTGTTATCAACATTCTTCTCATACTGAACCCAAAACATAGCACTATACCAACTACTAGGAAGAAAGTTAACTATATCCCAACCGAAACCAGGACAGAAGACAATGATGGAGAGGATGATGGTATGGTGCATATTCAGATCTCACCTCCAAATCTCATCCACAACATGGATTGGGAACATAGCAGGTGTATATAGAGAATGATTTGAAAAATGATACCTAACTCTGTGTCTATAAATACAGACAGAAGATTATTTTTTTAAGTTCATAGTTTAAACAATGTTTGTAAAACAAGGTAATATTTTACCTAATTACTTAGATGTGAAGGCAAGTTATGTTTTGGAAGCATTTGATGGTATGAGAGCCACAGAGGTCAGAATAACATTGAAAATGAGTAAACTTCAAAGAATATACACAGTGTGAGGATGTACTCACATGAAAGAAAGAAAGAAAGAAAGAAAGAAAGAAAGAAAGAAAGAAAGGAAGAGATAAGAAGGAGAATCAATGAATGTCTCGGACATCTGAACAAAACTTCAGATGTCTAAAGTCTTCTTCTGGTATTCAGGAATGCACTCCTTTTCTTTTATGTTTTCAGTGAATTTCCCACAGTATCTCAGATCTCATTGGAATTATGGAGGCATTTATTTCAGAGAAAAGTGAAAGAGGGAGAATGAATAGCTAACCTTTTAAAAGGTTATACATCCATTTAAAAGCTATTTATGCTGCCAGTTTTACTTAGTCTGAACATGCTTCACCTCCCCTGTCATGCTACACACTTCGGAACCTCCCATTAGATTTTCCAGGTTTTCCTGGTCTGATAGCTACTGGTAGTCACTTGCTTAAATATCTCCCAATTGCTTCCTGTCAAAGAACAGAGTTCCTGCATAAAATTACTGTGCAATATGATCAAGAAAGTAGAAAGGCAAACAAAATCAGTCCAATGAAAATCAGTTTAGATTTAAACCCTTTGTGTCAGACACTTGAAAAAGATGGGTTTATAGCAATGTTCAGGCTTAGCATACATAGGATCAAGCCTGGTGAGAAGAACCAGGATCAGACACAGCCCCAGGGTGTTCAGGCAGGACCATAGTGATGAGGATGGGCTGAAGTCAAGCCAGGAAAACAGTCCACAGGTCAGGATCAATGGGATCAAGTACTGCTACAGCTGAGCTGGAGATCACCAAGGCTACAAGACAGCTCAGATAGCAACTGAAGACCCAGGCTGAAATGTCATGGAGCTGGAGTGCATGGAGCTCCACCTGGGGATGGATGAGGAGCTGACTGACAGCTTATGGATCACGACTAAAGGGAGGGCAGGGACAGGTGACATTGTAGTGGGGGTCTGCTACAGGCCACCCAACCAGGAAGACGGAGCAGATGAGGCCCTCTACAGACAGATAGGAGCAGCCTCACGTTCACAAGCCCTGGTCCTCATGGGGGACTTCAAGCACCCTGATATCTGTTGGAGGGACCTCACAGCAGGGCATAAGCAATCCAGGAGGTTCCTAGAATGTGCTGATGACAACTTCCGTCTCCAAGTGATAGAGGAGGCAACGAGGAGAGGTGCTGTGCTAGAAATTGTTCTCACCAGCAAGGAGGGGCTGGTGGGGAATGTGAAGCTCAAGGGCAGCCTTGGCTGCAGTGACCATGAAATGGTGGAGTTCAAGATCCTTGGGGCACCGAGGAGGGCACACAGCAAGCTCCCTACCCTGGACTTCAGGAGAGCAGACTTTGGCCTCTTCAAGGATCTGCTTGGTAGAGTACCATGGGACTGGTATTCGGAAGGGGTGTTCCCTGGAGGGAAGAGGGGTGTTACGGGTGCACACACAACCAAATCCAACAGGTGTTAAAGCTCAGATTTATTCTTTGGTA
This sequence comes from Harpia harpyja, assembly GCF_026419915.1. Lineage (NCBI taxonomy): Eukaryota > Metazoa > Chordata > Aves > Accipitriformes > Accipitridae > Harpia > Harpia harpyja. The sequence goes on from NC_068943.1 coordinate 11,313,363, forward strand.
AAAAGTTAGTTAGAACTCCGGTAACTTTTTATAAACCATGGGCTCAATGACGTAAGGGGAATTAGTACTACACAGGTGACTTAAGAATCCTTAAAAGTGATGACTCAAAACGCGCATATCACTCACCTAAAAGAGGAGGGGTCTCTCCCTTGAGGATTTACTTTGGGCAGTGCCCCAACCCAAGGGGGAGTCCCCGACTGCAGACCTGCTGCTCTGAGGAGGACTGATTCCAACATGTCCTCCGGCGGGACCCTGTTTATACCCTTGTCACATCTGATCTGTGGTCATTTGAATCCCTATTGCCCAAGAAGGTCACTTCTATATACGTGGCATGTCTCGATTGGCCAGTTCAAATTTCAACCTGCAGCATCTAGGGTTTAGGTTTTTTTCCTCTTCTCCCTGCCTGGAGAAGTTTTGTTTCCTGCTGGGGGGAGCGTACTGCCACAATGGGCCCAAGGAAGGTGGTTAATATTCAATGATCACCTCCTCGAAGCTCAGGAGCAATGTATCCCAACAAAGAGGAAGTCAGGCAAAAACACCAGGAGGCCTGCATGGATGAACAAGGAGCTCCTGGACAAACTCAAACACAAAAAGGAAGCCTACAGAGGATGGAAGCAAGGACGGGTAGCCTGGGAGGAATACAGAGAAATTGTCTGAGCAGCCAGGGATCAGGTTAGGAAAGCTAAAGCCCTGACAGAATTCAATCTGGCGAGGGATGTCAAGGGCAACAAGAAAAACTTCTATAGGTACATCGGTGACAAACCGGAGGCCTAGGGAAAATGTGGGACACCTCTGGAAGGAAACAAGAGACATGGAGAAGGCTGAGGTATTCGATGACTTTTTGCCTCAGTCTTCACCAGCAAGTGCTCCAGCCGTACCACCCAAGTCACAGAAGGCAAAGGCAGGGACTGGGAGAATGAAGTACTGCCCACTGTACTAGAAGATCAGGTTCAAGACCACCTAAGGAACCTGAAAGTGCACAAGTCCATGGGACCTGATGAGATGCATTCATGGGTCCTGAGGGCACTGACGGATGAAGTGGCTAAGCCACTATCCATCATTTTTGAGACGTTGTGGCAGTCTGGGGAAGTTCCCACTGACTGGAAAAGGGGAAACATAACCCCCATTAAAAAGGTAAAAAAAGAAGACCCGAGGAACTACAGGCCAGTCAGTCTCATCTCCGTGCCCAGCAAGATCACAGAGCAGATCCTCCTGGAAACTGTGCTAAGGCACATGGAAAATAAGAAGGATATTTGTTACAGCCAACATGGGTTCACTAAGGGCAAACCATGCCTGAGAAATTTGGTGGCCTTCTACGATGGGGTTACAGTGATGGTGGATAAGGGAAGAGCAATGGACGTCATCTACCTGGACTTGTGCAAAGCATTTGACACTGTCCTACAGTCTCTAAAATTGGAGAGACATGGATCTGACAGATGCACCACTCAGTGGATAAGGAATTGGCTGGATGGTCACACTCAAACAGTTGCAGTCAATGGCTCGATGTCCAAGTGGAGAGCAGTGATGAGTGGCATTCCTCAGGGGTTGGTACTGGGACCTGCACTATTTAACATCTTTGTCAGCGACATGGATTAGTGGGATTGAGTGCACCCTCAGCAAGTTTGCCAATGACACCAAGCTGTGTGGTGCAGTTGACATGCTGGATGGAAGGGATGCCATCCAGAGGGACCTTGACAGGCTTGAGAGGTGAGCCCGTGTGAACCTCATGAAGTTCAACAAGGCCAAGTGCAAGGTCCTGCACATAGGTTGGGGCAATCCCGAGCACAAACACAGGCTGGGCAGAAAAATGCATTGAGAGCAGCCCTGAGGAGAAGGACTTGGGGGTGTTGGTTGATGAGAAGCTCAACATGAACCAGCAATGTGCGCTCACAACCCAGAAAGCCAACTGTATGCTGGGCTGCATCAAAAGAAGTGTGACCAGCAGGTCGAGGGAGGTGATTCTCCCCCTCTACTCTGCTCTGGTAAGACCCTACCTGGAGTACTGCATTTAGCTCTGGAGCCCCCAACAGAAGAAGGACATGGACCTGTTGGAGCAAGTCCCAGAGGAGGGCCACAAAGATGTTCAGAGGGCTGAAGCACCTCTCTTATGAAGACAGGCTGAGAGAGTTGGGGTTATTTAGGACAAGGGCTAATGGCTTTAAACTGAAAGAGCGTAGATTTAGATTAGCTGTAATTCTTCACTATGAGGTTGGTGAGGCGCTGGAACAGGTTGCCCAGAGACACTGTGGCTGCCCCATCCCTGGCAGTGTTCAAGGCCAGGTTGGATGGGGCTTTGAGCAACCTGGTCTAGTGGAAGGTGTCCCTGCCCATGGCAGGGGGGTTGGATCTAGATGATCTTTATTAAGGTCCCTTCCAACCCAAACCATTCTATGTTTCTATGATCTTAATGGTCTTTTTGAACCTAAATGATTCGGTGATTTTATATACTGGAAGAAACTAAAAGACTATGCATGCTTGGAAGATCAAAAATACAGGTGAATCTTCAGTTAAAAATTATATCAGATTTCAACAAAAATAAGTATGTACTATCAAGTTTCACACTATATGATGACAATTTCCATGGTAGGTCTTCTCATTCACTTCCACACTTGCTGTCTTCATGACATAGCTTGCTGGAAGTGGTGAGACAACTTGCTGAACACCTGGATGATTATGCATGCATTTAAAGTTCAAGAAGATGAATTCCAAATGAATTATGTAATGAAGCTGGTTCTAGTACATTATCTGCAAGATAAACACCAGTGGTTGGGTGATACCACTCAACACATCTTTGGTTTGGTTCTCTATCAAGTGAATAAAGTCATAATTTCTCAAATTTGTTCAACTTTAATGTAAACACATCCTAGCATGTCTGCGGAAAATAGTTCTGCATGACAGATAAGAAGGAATAGCAATGAACAATGCATAATCAATTTTTACTGCCTAGAGCCATGTTTTTCATACAAGGCAGTCCTTTGGAAGTTTGTGTGGTAGCCTTAAAAATAAGAGAGGGTAAGTTTGTTTTTGATCTTCCAAATGGTGGTAGCATTCCAGGGTCTAACATTTAGATGTAAAGTTAAACCCACAACCATTACTGGTATCAGAGGTTAATGAGCTTTAGTGTATTAAGGTAACAGTTTGAAACTGCCACTTTTCTTTGGACAAAAGGATTAGAATAGAATGGACTTTACATCAGAAGGCTAGTTCTGTTCAGATGCAGTAACTTTTAATGGGATTTTACATCACATTAGATATCTTTTTGTCTGTGTATGTATTTTTTCCATTGTCCTAAACCTTCCCAAAGCTTTTCCTTTAAAAGTTTTTTTAAAACATATAAAAAGTATACATGTCAAAGGAATTTAAATTATCACTCGTTTCTTTTCTCACACAGAATAGAAGATTCTGTAGATAATGACATTATGTACAAAATCCAAAATTCTTGTGGCATCCTAATAGCACACAGAGCCTTATAATTCCACCAGATTTGAATACATATGTAATTTCTTTATAGCTATCTCATGTGTCTATTTCATGTCATAGTAAGTAAAATCAGGGAAATTTTTCTTTTTCCTCCTTCCTTCTTCTCCAAGGGTAGGTAGTATTTTATAGAATAAGTGGAATCCCAGATGTAGACACTTTTCTCCTTTTGTATTGCAAATCATTTAAAGTTATATTAGTTAAAATGCCAACAATTCTCCAGCAACATTATTCACGCAAATCAAAAAGTATTAAAAATGCAGAATAATGTTCTTAACATCATGTATGTTCTTGAACTATTTTTAATTAATGCTTTTTTTAATCAATATCTTTCTTTGTCTGCACTATTCAAATGAAGTTACATGTTGCAGTCAGATCTTCTGCAATATATGTGTCTGTTTATGATTTTACATAGTATCTAAGAAAAGAGTAGTAGCGCTACAGGCTTGGGGAAGAGTGGCTGGAAAGCTGCCCGGCAGAGAAAGACCTGGGGGTGCTGGTTGACAGCCGGCTGAATATGAGCCAGCAGTGTGCCCAGGTGGCCAAGAAGGCCAATCGCATCCTGGCCTGTATCAGGAACAGTGTGGCCAGCAGGAGCAGGGAGGTGGTTGTTCCCCTGTACTGGGCACTGGTGAGGCCGCACCTCGAGTCCTGTGTTCAGTTTTGGGCCCCTCACTACAGGAAAGACATTGAGCTGCTTGAGCGTTTCCAGAGAAGGGCAACCAAGTTGGTGAGGGGCCTTGAGCACAAGTCTTATGAGGAGCAGCTGAGGGATCTGGGGTTGTTCAGTCTAGAAAAGAGGAGGCTGAGGGGAGACCTTATCGCTCTCTACAACTACCTGAAAGGGGGCTGTAGTGAGGAGGGTGTTGGTCTCTTCTGTCAGGTGTCTGGAGATAGGACAAGAAGAAATGGCCTCAAGTTGAGGCAAGGGAGATTTAGGTTAGATATTAGGAAAAATTTTTTTACTGAGAGGGTTGTCAAACATTGGAATGGGCTGCCCAGGGAAGTGGTTGATTCACCATCCCTGGAGGTATTCAAAAAGCGAGTGGACAGGGTACTCCAGGGCATGGTTTAGGGGGCATGGTTAATGGTTGGACTTGATGATCTTGAAGGTCTTTTCCAACCAAAATGATTCTATGATTCTATGATTCTATTTGTTGACTTTATTCTGTTCTGGCAGTGAACACACCCATAATAAGCATCAAAGGGATACCCTGCACAAATTATTTATATTTATTTGTAGTAAATTTTCTAGAATCAAGGTTACCTTGGATGCAACAAGTGTGATTTACATAAAGCTTACAGAAGTACAGGACAGAGCACCAGAAGAAACCATATAGAAACTGTGTCAATTTAAGAAAAAAATCAGGGGTGCTGAAACACTTAGAGAAGGCTATACTGTAAGCTGGACTATTTTTTATATTTAGGATCAGACCAGTTACATCAGTGGAACAGTTTCATTATCTTATTGCTTTTATAAACTTTTGGTAGCACTGAAGGAGGGGAAAAAACCCCAACAACACAGAAAACATGAATTGCCTTTTATCATGTGACTGTCACTTGGACTGTGAAATACAGAAAATAAAAATGTTTGAAACATCAGATGTTGATAATACATCAAATTCTTATGTATAGTTATTTATTTCAAGAGTGACACAATAAGGGAAATGCAATAAAATTATTTTTCAGAGAATAAATAATACAGGGCTTGATGGGATACTGAAAGGTTTCTGTCTGCCTAAGACAGGATAAACTATACCTAACCTATTTCAGTTACTTCTGATGGTTGACTTGGTTTGACTTTTGAGCTTGGAGATGGAATTTGATGTTGAGTCTGAGTTACATGCTTAGATTTTGAAACACTTGAGAATCAAAAGCATAGCCTAGGAGAATCTCATCAAAACATGACATGTACTTGCTACTGAAATACAAAATCAGTGCTACAGATCATCATAATCAAAATATTACATTCAGCTACTTATAAACATTAAAGAACTCTAAACTTTTCTTGAATAATGAAAAAGGAAGACTGTATCAGCTGAAATAAAACTTTACACAAAAGGAATAGGTAGCACCATATTTGTGTATGACTAATTTTCACCAAATGCCAGTCAGAAGACATCACAAATGAAGAATCTGTACAAAATCATTAATAGATGAGACTTTGAACTACATTATCTGCCATGTCACTAAGATGTTTCCTTACTAATACCACAAAAAGTTTACTTTACTTGTCAGAAAAGCTGTTCAGTGCTTTCAAGAAAATAGTTAAGTTTATTGCCATGTTATACTATGCATTAACATGAACTCATTGAAGACATCTTTACTAATGTAAATCTAAAATAAAATACCACAGATTAGGAAAGTGCCATACAAAAACAACATAAGCATAAGTCCTTTTGATTAACACAGCCTAAAAAAAATGCATGTAACTGTAATGCTAATTCTAACCTTGACTCAGACTCTGGCTTTAATGAAGTCATTTTGCTTATCTAGGTTCTTCTGTTCTTAACAGAGACAACATATACATCACTGGAGACAGTGTTAGAATGAATACGTAGGTTTCAGCTAGTAGAACTATATTTAAATAGTTGTATAATCTCATTAGAACTGATATAAATTGTGTTAATTTCTAAATTAATGTTGAATTAAGACAGTGATTAAATATATACACTTCACAGTGGAACAGTTTGGAATGTGGTAATGGATGGTCTAAATACATCCCTCAACTCTGATAAAGCAGCTGATTAAAAACAAAAAGATGGAAATTAAGACAAAATGGTTCCATACATTATTCATGAACAAGCTTAAGGGAAGCTGTGGAAACCAGCTAAATGTAGAGAAAGGTATCTAACAAAAAAAGTAAGAGAGAAGGATAAAGGCAGGTTTTCTGTGTTGTAGAGTCAAAAAAAAAAAAAAAAAAAGCATTCTTTTCCTCACAAAGAAGTCAAAGGATTTATGAGCCCCAGATGGAAGGAAGTGCTACAGCTGTCAGAGAACCTACTGGCTTTCCCAGTATAATTGATTTTTTATTACCTTAAGAAAGTGCAATACAGATACTCAATGAAATTTTTAAACAAACAAAAATCTTTTTAATCTTGAAATTTTAAAACAGATTTAAAGAAAATTATTTCAGGTCCTCACCTGGGAAAAAAACCCCAAACTCATTTCATGGTGTCTATAAGATTCAAGCATCAAAACAAGTTAGTGTTGGTGTATGACAATGGTATGTTTAAACATCTCATCTAAACTTAGTTACTTTTGTTTTTCCCCAGTGGAATCATTCCCACTTTGTAGGACATATAAGCCAGGTCATTTGTATAGAAAAAAAGATTGCAAAGCAAATGCAGATGGACATGGAGTTCTCAGGGAGTTTTTCAAATGTCATTGTCCAGATTTTTGTATTTAACAGTTCTATGACTTGTGCAGTATTTTTAATTTGCTTTGATTTGTTCAGTTCAGATATAAGAAGCAAAACACAAACAACATCACTTTCTAAATCACCTGATACATCAGTGAAAGTATAAGCTTAGTTATGGCACAGGTTATTTCTGATGCTTAGTTAAACCTGCGTTTCTTACTCTGAATGGCACTGTGATACACCAGCTGAAATTACAGTAGCCATGACAGAAGGTTTTATTCCTTAATGTAGACAACACCTTGGTGTTAATGCTGTTGAAAGAATTTCTGAAGCCGTATGAAGTCAAGAATGGAGTGACACTAAGCTGTTTGAAGTGAGTTAAAATTCTGGACATAGCATTTTCAATAATGTAAATACAACAAAGTGAAAAACCCATACTTAATATAAACTTGTTTGATCTCCTTTCTCCTCTATCTTCTTCATTGCATGGAAGTGACTACAGTTCTGGTGCAGTTACATTTTCCTGTCAGCCTGCCTCTAGCTGCTTGTCTCTTATGTACCTGATTGCTCCCTGACTCTTCCATTCAACTGCATATTTGCATTCACTGCATAGCAAAATGGGGCCAAGAATGAAGGGAGTGTTCAACAAAACAAGTTACTGAGATTAAAGAATGAGTGTACAGTATGTCAGTTACTCTGTGGTCATTTATATGCCTTTGCTAGGACACCTGGCAGCAAAATAACAAAGAAAAAGTCATCAATGACTTAAGGTCAAGGATAAAATTCTCCAAATTGACTCATGACATACATATAAACAGCCACAATTTCATGGCAGTTTATGGCTGAGCTTTAGTTAAATGTTGTGAGAGACTGAAAGAGTTAATGTCTCAAATATTGTGGTGGGGCAAGTTCTGCTTAAAGACAAACCCTGCACAGCAAAGAACCAAGGTGAAAAGCCCATCAGCTCAGACATCAACAACAGGAGGGGGAGGGCATGCTGGAGGGTGCGCAACTCCCTGTTCTGATAAGCTGTTCTGATACAAAGATCAAACAATGGCCATGTCTGCAGGGAAGGAGAAGTTACTCCACAAACGACGCGGAAGCCCAAAGGCTCACAAACTGCTCATTAACCTGACGAGTTTGGGTGCCTGCCCGAAGGAGGGGCAAGGATGATAAAAGGACACAAACTGAAGCCCTGGGCGCACAAGCCCACCAGAACTGGACCCCTCAGCTGACTGGACCCCTCGGCTGACTGAACCAACGCTGAGCCCAGGACTGGTGAAATCGTTCTCTCTCTCTGTCTTCTCTCTTTCCTTTTCCTTTTCCACAATCCCTACACCTCATCCGTTTCAAGATATAAACCGTCGACCAAGTCTGAGACTAAGAGTAGATCCAGCCACCCCTGGGCCCTTCTCTGAGGAGGAGTCTAGAAAGCAAGGGGGTCTGCTCTGAACCTCCTGACTCAACAGGAGGGATCTCATTATTCCCTGAATTGATGTATATGGTTACACAGTTTACAGAAGGAGTCTTATGCCAATTCCTGTTGTGAGAAACCCTGCCACCTACTACCACTCCTCCCCAGTTCAGTTTGCTTCTGTCAAAAATAAAATCTTTAACTGATCATTTGGTGTCATTTCACCTTAATTTAGCCCGAGGGAATTTCAAATTAAACACGGCTCCCTGGTCTGTCCAGTCTGGGTCGTGACAAATGTGTGCAAAATATATTACATGTAATGCATTATACAACCTCCGTTGAGTGACTTTTCAATCTTGATTCAGATGGTGTGTTCATACCATTACTAAGACCAAAAAAACCATGAACCAGGTTTCTAACAGAAAATTATTTCAGAATGCCCCTTTTACACAATAAGGGCAAAGTTATGTACGTCAATGCTATGACTAAATTGAAATAATCTGAGATAGTTGTATGAGTCTCAGGAATGAATATATTTCAGTACAAGGTATTTGAGAAAGTAAGATAATATTGCCTTCATTTGAAAGAGGACCAATGTCTGCACATCAAGAAAAACAAGGATAATGATGTACAGAAGGTATATGATAATATTGTAGTCAATGGAAAGAAGAACAGTGAAAAAGGACAAACAAGTAAGAACTATAAGAAAGAACTGACACTAAAAAAACATGAAGGAATAGAAGAAAAAGCAACATCTATAGATCGTGCTTAATATACATGCTGTTATGTACATATGTGTAGGTATACTTGTTCACATATATGTACATATATATACATGGTATATATATGCCATTAAGAAGATAGCTCAATCCATTTGTATATATTCATATATTTTAAATTTGTCTGTTTCTTCAGGAGACATGGCTGTTCCTCAAAGTGTTTCCTAGTAAAGGAATGATGTATTCAGAGATATAGGACCAAAGGCACCTCTTATCACTTCGGACCATACTCAGAAACCCTAGCAAGGATTCCTTAAACATAACCCTTTTCAGTGTTCAGCTCTGTAAAAAGGAGACTAAGGCTATGAACATCTCTTAAAAAAAATAAATCTCTTTTTAATTTTGTTGTACAGATGATGTAGGATCCAAGCTTCTTTATTATACTGGTCTGTTTCTGTTACAGCATCTGTTTTACTCCCCCCCACCCTCCCCTGCCCCCCCTACCACCCCAATGCCCCAGTTGTAAATCCAAGACTGTATATTGTCATAGAAGTCATTAAAGCAATTTTAAAGTAAATCTGATATTTGACAAGTAGTTGCGCTGTGACTCTCCCTCAAGACTGGAGTGACATGCTGAATTGCTTGGAGTGAGTTAAAATTCTGGACACAACATTTTCAATAACGTGCAGCTTAGGCAGCATTTTCTTAGACATCCATAAAAATAAGATTGAACCCTTTGTGCTGATGGTTACTGAAGACCAGCACAAGTGTCTGAAAACACAAGGAGCTTTTTTCTTTGTGCTAAATTTCTGGAATTGTAGAAAGTCATGATGAATATTTTTACATAAAGATTTTTAAAGGTTGTTTAAAAAGTAATGTTCCGTTTGAAAAGAACCTTTCAAATTCAGAACTTTACTCCTTCACCATTGTGTGATAAAATCTAATGGTTTTGACTGTCAGAGAGGGAATAAAACTGTGATAAGTTCTTACATTCATACAGAGAGATAAAAATGCTTTTATTGCTTAAAATATTTAAAATTACATTCCTGCTTGTCTTGATTTTACTGCCTAAACAGACAGGGTTCTAATTTCTATTTCTTAATTTTTTTCACCCCATTACTCCTTTAAGCTCTGGAGTTAAAAAAAAAAAAAAAACAAACACCCTTCATTTTGCCTGTTTATATAGATCACTTATCTACTGTTTCACAGCCAATGACCATCCCTGAACTTTTTTATGATCATCTCTTCCACTACAGGTGTCATGTCTTTAAGGCAATCCTTCTTGTTACATTTGCCTATGGACATGCAGGGATCTCAGACTGAAGTAATGACTGCTGTTAATTAGACTAAACCAGTAACTAAATAGAGGAGGAATTTCTGAGGAAGTTACACCTTAAAAACTCTTACAGCCCAGAAGGAATCCTCCAGTTGCCACTTTCCAATGAACTGATTCCTCACTCCACCACAATTGGAAAACTTACTTGAAGGTCCAAATGTTAGCAACAAATGGTCTATAAGATCAGGAAAAACAGAATACAATTTTGAAACATTAGTAGGATTTCACAATGCTTCTGTGAAATTTGTTCTTTTATATTGTGCCATTTTATTGGTATGACTTCTATGGCCTTAAACTTTTGCTGCCTATCATTAGATTTTATCTTATAAAACAATGTATTTTCTGATATTTGAATAACAAGACTTGTTACAAGTAGAAATTCCAATATTTCTTAATAATTTCTGGAGTTGCAGTAAGACTTTGTGCTTTTCCCTTCTAGTAATGTAAGAGAATGTAATTTGGGCAGTGATTAAATTAAGAAACTGAGGACTGTGGAGGAGATGGGTATGTTTCTTCCATTTTCCTCATATTAATTCTTTGATCTCCTAGTACTATATATACCGTTATTCAAAAGTACTGGAAAGGAATGTGTAGCAAGAGTATAGCTTGATTGTGCAAGCATATCAGCAAATAAAATCTGAGTGAAACAGAAGGCTAGAACACAGGAACATGATGCAAAAGAGCTTTACAGCATTCAGTAACAACAAAACAGCTTTGAAAAGTTGCCAGAAGAACTTATAAACTGTGGCACAAATACCTCTGTCCTTACTGCAAGGCTAACACAGAAATGGCAGAAATACAATACGTGTGTCAGTGAATAAATTGTCCTTGGCTAACAGTTTTATTCTAAAACTTTGCTAGAGTACTTCAGAAGACAACAACATATGATGAAACTATGCAATGCCAACAGAGTAGGTATGTACATGTAATACAAGGGGAAAATAATCATAGTCTTCCACTTAACACTTGCTGTGTTCATTCATTTATACTAATACTGCAATTTCAGACATGCAACATTGGGGGGTGGGGGATGGGGGGGAGGTGTTGGTTTGGGGCAGGGTAAGGTCTAATTATGGAGTGTTATTACAAATATAATTTTTCCACGTATTCTTGTTAAACAAAGCAATATCTGATTCCATATTCTTCTTGACGGGTGTTTTAACACTCATTTTTATTAAGAGAGGTTGCTATTTTTTTCCTCTAAAAAAAAGCAAACAAATGTAGCGATAAAACATCTCTTAAATAATTGTATCTTGCTCTCCTTGTGGTTTTGAGCCTGAACAAAGGAAAAAGACATGGGAAGGCAGTCAAACCGAGGACCCCTGACAGTTCATGCTGCCTCAATACAAGTGAGCTCACTAGCTTTGTTCTGAACTACTGCAGCTACTTTTCTCCAAAAAGTGTCTGTTGTACATGGGACTAGCCCAAAATAGCATAGACATAAGCCAATCAGTGCCACATGGCCTTGGAGCAGATGTCTGGCCTTTTTATTTACCATTGCAGACACAGCTTAATGGATATTCCTAATTTCTTTGTAGGGGAGAAGATCTGACCCATTAGCATTAATATTCTGGGGTAAACAAACTTATTGGGAAACATGGAAAATAATCCTTACACACAGAAAATAGAAATTGTGAAGAAAACTCCCCCCACCACCCTATGCAAATAACATTTCAGTGAAAGATCTCATCTGCAAAGCATTATAGCACCCTCCAAGCTTCAGAAGAGAGAGACTTTTAAATATTATGTGCCATGTAATTCTCTTAACTCCAGAATTTGCTCCACTGTACATTCATCAGGTGTTCCAGAAAATCTGTGCAACCTGAATGTTTCAACAGTTTTGTAAATGAGATATTTTTAGGTGGTAAAAACAAAGTCCTTTATAGTGTGGAGAATGGGAAAGGGCCTTGACAGCTTGGTGTGGGCAAAAGTGATTAGTGGTAGATTTCTTCCATCAAAAGACACTTAAAAAAAAAATCAAAAAAATCCCAGTGGGCTGTGGAGAAAACCATCTTTCCTTTAATAGTGCATGGGAAGTAAGTTTTTAAAATGCAGTTTTGGAAAGGAGGATTCTAAGAATATCTCTGCAGGCAAGTAGGTGAGATACATATTTCCCTGTGAATATCAGCTTTCCAAGGAAAACTTTATTTGTCCTTGCTGTTGAGGAGATGGCACTGAGGTTCTCAGCTTTATATCTCTTTTTTAGATCCTTTGCTATATAAGCTTCCCTCAGCTACTTTATTTGTGCTTCATAATAGTTTTCCATTTGTTGGTCTCTATGCTAGAAGCTCTTACTCTCTTTAGAGCTTATTTAATGGCCAGTATATTTCTGTGGTGTTTCTTCAGGTGCAGACACCATCTCTGTAAACCTTATCATCAATTATTTTGTCACAGAAACTCTTTGGTTGTAGAACAGAAAAAGAGTATCACTTGAAAAGGGGAGATAAAGTGAGGCTTTAATACACAAGCAAGGTAGTCATGTAGGGTGGGTCATGTCAAGGGTAAAGCAGCAGAATACAGCAGAGGTGGAAAAGGGTTGGGAAATGAAACATATGGTGGGTTACAGGATCAAGGAGGGACCAATGTGGGCAGTAGCACTGTGAGAGGGAGATAATTTACACCTTTTGGGCACTTCCATGAAGTGACATCTGCAAAAACTTGAGGGAAAAAAAAATTCTTCATGAATGTTTGAAATTCTAAGAGATACAAAAAATTCATTCACTTCTTTGGCTGCAATCCAGAGCTTATTTGTTTTTAAATCTTGAATTGGACACATTACCATCTTAAATGCAAACTGACAAATGTCACAACATAATATAGTAATAAACTTTAATTTGGGGCCATCTATGCCTGTGGGCATCTGACAATAGTAAGTTGTAAATGAAAATATAATGAAATGTACTCAGATAATATTCCTTCTTACATCAATCTTCTTATGCCTTTGAGACAAAATTTAAATCAATGTAATAGGAGAGAGAAATATTGCAAGGTTTGATTGGATTATTCCCAGTGTTTTTAATAAGAAAACTAAATTCTGCCTGTATCACAGCATGTGGAGTTTTTTTCCAAAAAAATTAAAATACAATCATTGCACTAAATAAGACATAACCACCCAGATTTTTCTCTGCCAATATCTGTGAAATCCATAATATATTGTAGTCACACTGGGACATTAATAATCTTTTCTTCTACAACAAAATTACAATTAGAAGGAAACTTCAAACAACATATAATTGAAAATTTCAAAACCAAGAAATGCTTAATGTCAAGACAAATAGTGTTTTGTAACATTATCCTAATGGAAAATATCAGCATAGTGATGACTTGCTTGTCTTCTCAAATAGAAACCACAATCACTGATTTAGAGCCCCAGTTCACTATAGAACAATTACAAATAAAGTACATTTATATGCCACAGCAGATGTAGAAATAATCATAGACATTGAATAAAGTGGTTGTTCTTCAGAGCTGTTTTCAGTTTCAGTTCTGAACATCTTTCAAGTAAGACCATGCCTCTCTAAATTTAGATTGTAAGAGTGCTACCACTTTCCCAAACTATACATTTGTATAGCTGCTACTTGTGTTTCTTTACAGGCCTAATGGGCTTGGCATGTGAGAAAGCTGAATTTCAGGTTTCTTTGAAAAGCAGGATGAAGTGAATCAGGTTCTCCAAAGTAAATTGAGATTAATTTCGTCAAATATATGTGTTTCTGAAAAAAAGATTCTATCAAACATACATCTGCCATTCCTTCCATAAGTCTCTTTAGAAAATGAGTTGCCCTTAATTTCCCCTGTGTTTTTTAAATTCAGGATTGCTTCCTGCAGAACCTAGTATTGGGGAAGGGATTCATCTTAAAAACATGAGAAAGTGCTGGGCTTGCCTTTTAGTCAGTCTTAATGTTATCTAATGTTGCGTGAATCATGCCCCAGAGTTGAGAATTTTTTGCTCCAGTGATCATAAACTGAGTCTAGAATGGTAAGTTCAGACATAAATATTTGCATTGTACATGCAAAATATGAAGAATGCCACTCATTCTTTTTCTCTCAGCAAACGAAGCCTGAAACTTCGTATCTTCTCAGTTCCTCATCTCACAACCCAAGGGAATCCCGGCCATATGTTTGCATGGACGTTTGTTATCTACAAATCTATAATATTTCACTTTTGTACTTCTTTAAAAAAAAAAAAAATCTTCAGGCCAAAGTATGTTAGCATTTAATAAAGTTTATAAAATATTGAAATAGATACTCATGCTCTCTTTGTTTTCAGACTTATGCTGATCTAAATATTGAAATAAAATACAGTGTTAAAGAAGTATTATTACTGAAAATTTGTTTTTAAAAAATAATTCTGTAAGAAAATTCTGGTTTTGTTTTCATTTTGGTTACAGAAAAATGGGATTTAGATGTTTAATATGCCATAGACAGAAGATCCCATTGTCTGAGCAGCTCTACTATAAATGCCCTAATTTATTCAATATTAAGGGTAAACCCATTTTATCATGAGCTGTTAACAAATTTTCTTGTGGCTTTTCTAATTTGTGACAATTGTGTATGTACCTAATTTGCATGTAACTATTTCTATTTCCTTAGTAAAATTTTTTGATGAATCAGCTAATTACGAATACTAAAGCAATTAAGAATACAGTCATGAATTATTTGTGCTGAAATTACCTAACTTGCATTAGCCAAAGAAGTGACACATTAAAAAAAAAAAATCAAATCGTCCTGATTTCAGAGATAATCATATATGTTACCTAGCACAGGAACAGGTGTAGCAGATCAATCTAAAGATCCACAGTGCCTTGCATTTTTTTTCCCCATCAGTGGAGGAAAGTTGTAAGAACAAGACATAAATGTAATTACTTTCCCTGAAAATACTTCCTACTTTCAGAAGTCTCTGATTTAGGAGCTTCTTGTGTGGCAGTTGAGTTGGGTTGGACCTGGCTGACAATAGTGTTAGCATACTAACTTCAATTAACCCTATAAGATAAAGGAGTAACTTATAAGTATAGAGTAGTAGCTTGAGCATAAACAACCTGTTGATCACTGTGAAAGTTGCGAACTATGGAGAAACTTCTTAACAAAGGATGGAAAGAGAACAAAAAATGGACATAAAATTGACCCCATCAGAGAGAAATTTTGGAGGAGGCCCAAAGATCAAGGAGAAAATATGGAAAAGTGGTGTGAACACCTATGAGCTAGAGGCCTGAGCTAAGGAGTTAGGTGAACAGATCAATGGAAAGCAGACACACCTGCCGAAGGAAGCTGCAGGGGAACCTTTCCTTCAAGGAAGGAGTATCAATGACTGCTTTATGGCCTCTGTGAAACAGCCAGCCTGTGATGAGGGTGCGTTGCTGCTGCCTGAGAGGAGGAGGGGGACGTATTGATTCTGACCAGGGGACTGTTGCATGTTGAGGAGTTAGCGATCCACACATCAGATAACCTGCGTAGGCGCGCATCTAGCGTGGCTGTCAGGCTGTGCTGTGCTGCACAAATCATTTGGCTGCAGGGTAACCTCAGCCAGCTCTTGTAACAGAGAAAGCTGCAGGCAGCTCCCACTTGGTACCAGTGATTACAGCCCCTACATGACTTTGCCTTTATCTAAAAAGAGCGGCAAGAAGTTCTCATGTGAAAATTCCTTTAGGAATAGTTGTTTTCTTGCAGTAAAATCCTGTAATAGCTAGAATGACCAAAAGGGAGAGTTTCTTTCCACAGACAGAATCTGTCCATCACACTGTGGGAAAATCCAGCTGGGCTCCATCCAGCACTGCACATTTGGAGGATGCATACGATTGGATGAAGTTAACTTGTGAAAACCCTGTATACTGTGATCCATAAGTGAAACCTGTTTGGGAGCATATCCAAGCAATAAGAAGTCTTCCAGCAAGTGAGGCCAAAAGTAGCATGGGCAACATTCTTGGCCCCTGTCTAAACTGGTGATGGGGTAAAAAAATTCCTTTATACTTCCTCAGAAGATAAAATCTCCTAGCATGCATGGCAAAAGAACCCTGAAGAAATCCAAGTCCTGCTGCTGGGATTTTGGAGCCACAGCTATCGGAGATCAAAAGCTAACTATATTAAAACAAACAAACAAATAAACAAAACCAAACCTAAACAACAACAAAAACTATTACAAAAATACTATTAAAAAGCTATCTAATTAAAGTGTTTTGATAACTAGGTCCATTTAGTCTCCACACTGTCAATTTTGTCATTAACTGTGACATCCTGAACCAAAAGTTTTGGGTTTGTTTTTATCAGGTTTTCTTAGTATTTTTTTCCTTAGGGTTTTTTGTGTTTGGTTGGTTGGTTTTCTACATGCCTGTTACTGAATAATATATAAAGGAGTGAATGTGACAAAAAAGGAACATGAATTCTGATGACTGATAGCAACACTGCTTTTGCCAAAATCAGTCGGCTCTATTACTCAGTACAGCTGTATCAGAATTAATTAAAAATTTCCTCTGTAGTCTTTTAATCACAAACAAAGAGCCTGAATCCTAATCTGGTGGATCAGAAGCTAGTTTTAAAACACACTGAAACCCTTTTCCTTAACTCACAGAGGTTTGCCTGAGGACCTGCAGGTCATATAGAATAAATAAAGCAGGGTGGAAATATATATATTGTTTTTTAAATGATGGTAAGTAGTACTGGATCTTGAGTTATTCATATTCTTCTTAGTATCATAGTGCATGACTCAGCACACTTTTCTTAAGAAAATAGCTAATTAATATAAAATTCAATATTATGAGAAAAAAGGTTGAAGCAAATTGAAAATTAAATACAATTTATTTTCTGTAAGATGTAGTTGAAAAGTTGTTTAATTTGACGTTAAAATGGAATGGACCAATTCATACATCTCTTTGCCTATAGCATTTAAATCCAAAACAGTTTTTACTTTTGTTTCTTCCTTCCTTTATACATATAAATCATATACAAATAGCCATGATCACAACTTGCTGACCACAGCCATAATGGAGATCTATTTCACAGAAAGCAAGAAAATAAACAATTGGGGAAATAGATTAAACCTGTGAATAAAGTGATGACATACATACTATATGGCTTCTGTGAAGCTATTCTGTAAAAAAAAAAAAAAAGTTGAATTATAGCCAGTTAACAGACATTCATTCTATACTGATTTGATTTAATTTCCTTTAAAATCTTGTATGCTAAAACTGCTTGACCACTTTTTTCCCTCTTTAAATGCAAATTTTTAAACTAGACAGTATTAAAAATAAAAAGACATTATCTCACATTTCAGCGCTATATCCTGAAAATCATTAAAGTATGAAAAAGCAACATTCCTTATATTTGAAGCACAGAAATGAAAAACCACATGTAATAAAATCCAGCTGCTTACTGGAATGTAGGTATCACATGGAGCCCTAATGAAGGTTTAATCCTCAGCCTCCAAGTAGTTTTACAAATCACTGGATAGTAGAGGCTACAAATTTGCTGAATTCTACATGGTTCAATCTCAAATTAGATACTGTTCGGGTAGTCAAAATACAGCCATGAAGAAGAGCATTTTCATCTCAGTTAGAATAATGTTTCAACGTTAAGATTTCATAGAATATAAAGCCTAAACCTCTGAGTAATGTATCCAGAAGTTAACAGCTTACTTTGAACATTTTATTTCACACACACACACAAAAATAACTTATACTTAAATTTCAGCTTTTATTAAAAAAATAGAATCCCTTGTTTCATTAAACATTTTTTAGGGGAGCAAAGCTCTGACTCATACTGATACCTTGACATATCTACTACTAGAACAGTAGCAGTGAAGATGCAACTCTGCAATGTCTACGTAATCTCTGCTAGTATTATAAACCATACAGGTGTTTGCAATCTGAAGAACTACACTCCAAAGGGATTTTTTGGATGGATTCAGGAGACAAACTAGCTCCTGAATTTTCTTTCTTCCTCCACATGAAAGAAAATAACAGCACCTTTGTCCTTTTTGGGGAATTTCACTCGCCCTTTCCTCTACTAAAGTATTTTTAGAGGTCAGGTTTGTAGATGACACCAAGCTGAGCGGCGTGGTTAATTCTCTAGAGGGAAGGGCTGCCATCCAGAGGGACCGTGACAGGCTTGAGAGGTGAGCCCGTGTGAACCTCATGAAGTTCAACAAGGCCAAGTGCAAGGTCCTGCACATAGGTTGGGGCAATCCCGAGCACTAACACAGGCTGGGCAGAAAAATGCATTGAGAGCAGCCCTGAGGAGAAGGACTTGGGGGTGTTGGTTGATGAGAAGCTCAACATGAACCAGCAATGTGCACTCACAGCCCAGAAAGCCAACCATATCCTGGGCTGCATCAAAAGAAGTGTGACCAGCAGGTCGAGGGAGGTGATTCTGCCCCTCTACTCCTCTCTCGTGAGACCCCACCTGGAGTCCTATGTTCAGCTCTGGGGTCCCCAGCATACGAAAGACATGGACCTGCTCAGCTGAGTCCAGAGAAGGGCCACGAAGATGATCAGAGGGCTGGAGGACCACCCCTGTGAGGACAGGCTGAGAGAGTTGGGGTTGTTCAGCCTGGAGAAGAGAAGGCTCCAGGGAGACCTTATAGAGGCCTACCAGTAGTTAAAGGGGGCTTACAGGAAAGATGGGGGGGGACTCTTTATCAGGGAGTGTAGTCATAGGATGAGGGGTAATGCTTTTAAACTGAAAGAGGCTAGATTTAGATTGGTTATATGGAAGAAATTTTTTACAATGATGGTGGTGAGGCACTGGAACAGGTTGCCCAAAGAGGTTATGGATGCCCCATCCCTGGCAGTGTTCAAGGCCAGGTTGGATGGGGCTTTGAGCTAGATGATCTTTAAGGTCCCTTCCAACCTAAACTATTCTATGATTCTGTGATTCTATGAAGACAGGACTAAATTAATGAATAATCACTGAATATATTAACCAGATTAAAAGGGCAACTTTTGAATTCATTTTTTACAGGAGGAACCCACTGAAATTCAGTTCAGTGGTGTGCGCATACAAATATGAGTTATTATAAGAAATGGCTTGAATGGAAGAGCAATATAATAAATTATGATCATAACCAGATTTTATTTTTGATATATAAATCTTTAAAATTCTACAAGGTATCAAAATAAATGTGAGAAAAAAATCTGCTTTAAGGAGTATTTGCTGATCATCTAAATGATCTCTGAAGAACAGATCATCTTAATATTAAGGTAATATAACTCATTATTTGGGGAGGTTTATCTTTTGGTATTGCATTTATTGTTTTCAAATCAAATTTTTCCTATTGTTGGTAAACACTATGGATTAATTGGATAATTAATTATTACAAAGACTGAGA
Source organism: Harpia harpyja (assembly GCF_026419915.1). NCBI lineage: Eukaryota > Metazoa > Chordata > Aves > Accipitriformes > Accipitridae > Harpia > Harpia harpyja. The sequence continues at coordinate 11,332,986 of NC_068943.1, forward strand.
AAAGGCAGTCTCATGCCTAGGTAACCAAGACCCATAAAATGAAAATGTAAAGTCAAATGTCTAATCTTTTATAATAAAAGAATTCATGGAAAAGACTGATGACACTAAGTCAGGTCAATCATTATATCCAAATGAGAACATGGCATAATAGGCTCAGCTATGTTTGGAGAGCTGACTTTATTTTAAAATGTGGTTAAGGATGTTTATTAGAGGCTTTGTAAATGTCCATCTTCAGAAAAATAGAAAGGTGATTTAAAAAAATGTCAGGATGTACTTAATTAGAATATGTATCCAAGTTATTAAGTCTAAAAAGCTTTTTCCAAACATCAAACCTCATAAAATGCATTGCTAAACAGAAAAAAAAGGCCTCCAATATTATCTGAGTATCCTTGCTTATGAAAAACAAAACAAAACAAAACAAAACAAAACAAAACAAACTGGAGACTCAGATATTTTCCACAGTTAATGACTTGATCACTTTTCAACTTGACGATCTCATGAATTCAAATATAATACAAAATAAAACTCATTGATGGTCTAAATGGCTTCTCTTGATGTGCCAATGAGCAATTTATTTTTTTTTTTAAATCCTATGGCTCCTTCTTGCTCTCCTTCCCCAACAACATCCTACTGAGTTTCTACTGACTTTAACAGTTGAAGCCAAGAGTATGACTTAACACATCTAAATCACTTCATGGAAATCTTATATATTGAATTGGTTATCTAAAGCTACTACATTTTAAACTCCTTTTAAGGTCAACATAGAAAAACTGATACCTCCAAATCTGGTTCATCTGACTTTACAAGAGGTGCTTGTAGCAGTTGACACATCAATCAACGTTTTAGGTGCCTATTTCTCCCTATTGATTATATGAGGAAAATAAAATCACAAGCTCAAACTTAAGTCGGAGATGGCTAGAGTTAGGTAAAATGAGCTTTGCATACTGAAAGGGATTATGATTCTTTAATTCTTTCCCACCCCAACTCCCTCACCTTGATGGAAGGGAGAAGGGGTAGAAGAGAGGATGAACAGTTTTCAGGAAAGAAGACGTGGGTTTCAGAGACAAATAGTTTGAAAAAGGCAAGCTTTTCAGCTTGACTAAAAGAATATTCAGAAGGTAAAGTGAGCAATGCTGACCTAGACACTGCAGACAAAAGTGATAATTTCAAAATAATTATTTGTGGCTTAACTGAACAAGGAACAAAAAGACAAAACAGAAACTGATTCAAGACAGGACTCGTCTTGGGATTTTCTTCTTTATGACCTATATTTCATTTTGAGAACAGAATACAAGACAAAATGCAAATACTATTTGTCAAATTGTTTTCTTTCTTTATGTGTGAGCATATAAATATTGCATTCTTTTGTAGGCTGCTAATGGAATTTTCCTGTAATGTCTGCCTTGAATTAGAAGAGTTAGTTTTCTTAATTATAGATATGTCAGTCTACAACCACAATTTTATGAGTCATTAAAATATTGTAGAAACTTCCATAATTCCCTCTTCTTTTTGTAGTCAAGCTATAGTATACTAGGTTATAAAACCAGTTGATTTCTTGCTTTCAAAATTCATTACAAGGTGCTCTCTATTGTGATTATAAAAGATCAGTCTTGAGACCTAATGCGCTGAAAGGTTTCAACGTTAGATTCAAAATAAAGAGAAAGATATTCTTCTGATACTGATAGAGGTATTGTCTTCCACCATTTTGAGGAAGTGCTCAGATTTTGAACTCTACTCAGTTATCAGCTTTATTAAAAAAAAGGATAAACCCAAGTCACTAGTTCTAAAGAAGTTGTTAAAATATGTGATTTTACTGAATATTAAAAAGAAAATGAAAACAATTGATAAAGATTACCCAGTTATCTTTTATTTTCTTTTTCTTTTTTTCCCCTCAAGGTTGTCTGACATGCCTTTTTGACTTTGCCTGGAAATATGTGTGTTTGCACAGGTATTTTTGTGTCATTTTATGTATATTTGTCCTCTTTCATGCCTAAATTCAGTAGGCTATGCATCAACTTCTGCAGTTATTATTTTTTCTTTTTCTGTGCAGAAATCCTTTGTGTCCTGTAATTAAGTTTATTTTAAAACCTTGGAGTAAGCCTATGTTTGGTAAGTGCTACTTGGATTCACTTCCAGATTTAGACACCTTAAGTGAAGTGTGGGCAATGTGCACAACCACATGTGAGTTAGGTATCCAATCATCCACTATATAGAGTGGAAATAAGGGGTCAGTTCGATTGGTAAACCAGATGAAGCACAATAGGGATTTAAGGTTTAGTCTTCTTATTCCAGTTGAGTGACTATTTGTATAACTATTTCTTCATTTTCAAAGCAGAAGCATAAATCCAGGCTCCTAACTGCAGTAATTTTATCATTACATCCAACCCATGTTTGTATTGCATCTGTGTTTCTGTGCCTAGAAATATTACTCTCTCTCATAAAATATGAAAAGAACAGAAGCCCTTCTTCTCCCTTTTTGTGGAATTTTTATCCTTTCTTAAATACACTCTCCCAGAAGCAGCACCACCTTGTCTGAGGGGCTCAGCCGTGCCCTGGGGTGGGTCAGTTGGAGCCGGCTGGAACCGGCTGTGTCCGGCATGGGGCAGCCCCGGCCTCTCCTCACAGAGGCCGCCCTGCAGGCCACCTCTACTAAAACCTTTGTACCTGCACCCAACACAGCATCACAATGGAATTTTAACCTGCTGTCCATTAAACAACACCTAAGCAGAAATTTCCTGTGCCAAGAGGAGAGGGCAGCATACATTCTAATTAGAAAATGCAAAGAGTCCTGTCACTTTCAGAGAGGAAGGAGAAGTTTCCTTCACTTGTATTCCAGCTGAGGACAGTAACAGCATTTGGAGTCACATGAATACATTTACAGAAAAATCTACAATTCACATTTACAAATTATATGATCATTGATCCACATTAAGGCAGGGTCACAAGGTGTTTGTGAATAAATGCTGTCTGCATTAAGGACTTGTTCTGGCTACAAAAAATGGGTCAATTCTTACAATAGGGTTATACTTACACAGTTTGGGTGTTCTTTAGTCTAAATTGCATTTGAGTACTTAAAAGAAAGAACAATGTGCATGGCTGTATCACTGCTGTCTTCTAATTTTTTTTGTTGTTGGAGAAGGGACTCAATACAATTAGAAAATTGTGGAAGCTGCTTGATGATGTAGGACTTCATTCTAGTCCTGGAACTTGGTTAATGCTCTTAGTATGCCTAAGATAGGTGCTTTCTCCCATCTGCTCGCCTCATTCTGTCTCTTCTTTTGGTTTTTATGATGTAGAAAATACTCACTTCAACTTTTGCCCTTTCTAACTGAATACAGTTTTGTTCTTACTGGTGGCTGTTTGTCTTTCCAAAATTTAAGAGTATCTGTGTAGTGTTTGCATTAATAAAATATCTAAAACCTTGATGATCTGGAAGTGCAGTCAGTGAATTTTTGGATTTTTCTTTTTTTCATACTCTTTCATTATGGATATGTTTGTATAGTAATCAAGGACTTCGCTTGAACTATTTGTATGTTTGGTTTTAGTTTTTGTTACCTACCTGCTGTGTTTTGCCCTGTAAAAGAAAGCAAGGTCAAATTGTGCACATACTCAGGCTCAGAAGTGTTGTAGCCTGTGCTGATCCTTAGGTTCTGTGGAAATGGGTGTCCGTCAGGCACTGATGCCAGTTACCTGTATTACATGACCTCAACCTTCTATCTGACATCAGTGTGACCTCAGTGCTCTCTGCTCAGTACAACTGAATGTGTGTTGTGAACACTTGAACATGACCTGACTCTTGCAGGCGAAGAACAAATGCCTATTATATTCACAGTTGTCAGATTATGCACAGTAGCATAACAACTGAATTAAATTTTCCAGAAGGCTAAGGCCATGAAGAAGTAACTATGACTAACGCTAGTCATCATGCATTGGGATACATCTGAACTGTTTAGCCAGTCGGATTATATAAAAAATTTATCAGGCCGTTACTATGTTACTTCATTTTATGTACTAGTATGGAATTTAGAAATATACTCAAATTGCAGATAAAACTTATTGCATGAGGCTTTCTGCTACAGGAAACTGTACCAGAGCTGTAAGTTATTTTCACTGTTCCCTAGTGCAATTCATTTGCACTTGAATTAAGTATGGAAACCTACACTGCTTATTTTTTTCATTTTTCAAATTTCATAATGATGAAACTTCTTAGACACTTTACATTCTAAAGACAGATAAAATTTGACTTTGTCTAGAGAAAGAACAGATGTTTAAGATTTTTTAAGAATACATGTTGTCGAATAATAGGTATATGAATAAAAAAAACCAGACAGCTGTTGAATATCTTTAAGAAAATAGTTAACTAGTAGCATTATTAACAAATAAAGCTACTTTAAAAAAAAAACCACACCAAAAAAACCCCCAACAACCAAAAAACCCCAAAACATTAAGGCTATTCTTACTCATTAAAATCCATAGAGAAATGTCTCCCTAGTGTCACTGAATGCAAATGAGTTAATGATGGTGTACTTAGGCTTGGTACTATGTTGTGCCTGAGGGAATTTAAAAGTTTTAAAACTATCGGGGCCAGTTGCAGGTGTCTGTTTTGGTGTATGCTTTGTGGGAGGAGATTTGGTATATTTAATAGATAAGTAAAGTTCTCCTGCTTTGTCAGATACTTACTAATTCGCTAGCCTACGGCAGGAAAATATTAGGACATGTGCTTAAGGTATTCACTCATAAATAATGAGCCCTAGCTTCCAGATCCTTTTCTAATGTCCCTTTGGAAAGAATTCAGGTGCCTGAAAATAAGTTCCTCAGTCTAGTACCATAAAAGATGTCTTTGGTTGTCTGAGACATCCCACGGGTTTAATAAATATGACAGGACCTCTGGAAGAATTGTGTCCTTCTGGAGTGCCAGCTGTAATGGTATATCAAATTACATTGACAGCTATGTTCAGGAATCTGAATCCCACCATTTCTTTATTCTTCAATTACTGTTTATTAAATTAAAAATATATAAAATGTCCAAAGAACAGGGACTGGAATCCCAAATTCCTATACATCTTGTACCCTAAACATTGAATTAGGGACTTAACATACACTTCTTGCAGACAAAGATTCTCTGTCCTATATATTTCTACCAAGAGAACAGCCATGTAGCCTAGTTTATGTTACTGTCCTGGGAAGAGATGTGAATGTGCATTTTTGCAAACAAAAAAAATACAGTAAGATGTTCTAATTCATAGTCTTTTGGATAAAGAAGATTTCTCCTCCCTCCTCTAGTCTCTGCCTGTATAGCTATGACATAGAATGAATCTGAACACACAGATTAAGTCTACCACACCTAGGACCTAGCTCAATCTGGCTTTTGCAGCTTAATTTGTCATGTATTTTGTGAATGTTGGTCTCCCTGAGAGAGTATAGCCCCCCAAAAATTCTGTCTTAGGCATTGGTCTGCCAAGACATAGCCATGAACTGAATGTCTGGCTATTTGGAAGACCAGGACTCTGAACTGAAACCATCTTTCTTACATACTCTGGGGTTGGCTAGTAATTTAGCCTTTATTTTGAGGATTGTGATTTTAGATGGAGTTTCCATGATTCATTCAGAAATCCACAGAATTGTCTGTATTGGAGGACCACAGAGAAGGTGTGCTTTCTGCTGGAAGGAGATGTGTGCATCTGCATTTCAAATGGGTAGTCTAGAGAGCAAGTTGTTGGGCAACTTCAGCCATGGCTGAGAAGAGAAACCAAGAAAGAAATAGCTTTAAGAGCATAAGTAGTGTAGAGTGTGGGCCCAATGGCTCCAAATACAAGACCAGCTTTCACCTTCCAGATTACTAAATCATTAACAGGGAAGTCCAAAAGGACTCAGAGGCCTAAAAAAGGACTTCTCATAATTTTGACATGGAATACTTGAAACATAAAATGTTGATCATTTTATTTGTCTAGAAACCTAGTTTCCTGGTATTTAATGTATCAACAGTTGCCAGCAGTTTGGCAGAATTAAAGAGACCTAAACCTAGCTGGGATTCACATACTTGAGATTGGATTCAAGCTGTCTAACCCACATCATTTGGAAATTAAGGATGGATTTCACATCATCTAACATTAGACCTTTACTTATGTGGATGTTTACATCTCAATGCGTACCTTTTATTATCAATGGAGAGAAATAAAGATTTTTTAGTTTATGATATGTCTGACAGATACAGACATCAGCATTAAGTGTGTCTAAATGAAAGCAGTAAGGTAGGAATCAAAAAACCCCTAGAGGGTTGGGACTTCAGAGACGACTTCTTGAAGTGCTGTCTATCACCTAGCTTAGGCATCTTCTGTTTAGGATGCTGATAGCAGTGAATCCAATCCCATTTGAATTCATAATTACTAGACACCACAGGGTGAATTAGAGCTGTGATTTCAACCCCCATATTCAGGCCACTGAAAGAGGTATGATGCCATTGGAGTGTCCTCAGGCTCATGTCCTTTTGTGTAGCCTGCCCTTATCATTGATGATGGGACAGAATTTAACAGAAAACATTCCTTCAGGAATTTTCCGGATCAGATCTTAGATAGTAAAACGTATAATAAAGTTGCCATGTGTTTAAAGTAATTGTACTTTAGTTGAATTCTATTCTCTGCTCCTGAAAAAACCAGTACTCTCTGGCTAAGGAAATTTGTAATTAAATAGAAACTCCTCAATCTGTCTCACGTTTCCCATGATTGGTACTAGAACATCACATGACATTGACAATCAGTGTATCATTTTCTTCTTCAGGCTTATTTGGCTACTATAGAATTCCATAACTTCATTGGCTCATTTCGTAGTTTATGTTTCATTCTGCTTTTAGTCCCTACAGGCTGTTTAAAACACAGTGCTTAAATTACAAATTATACAGTCTGAGAAATATGGTGGTTTGGGAGGTTTTTTTGTTTTGTTTTGTTTTGTTTTTTAAGTTCAGAATGTTTATCTTGAAGATACTCTGCTAAAGTCTACACATGGAACACAAAGCAACTTAAGAGTGTATTTTTCAAGACTGTGCAACAGCCATCTGATTTTGGAGTACTGTTTCACAGGACAACTGTAATCATCTTTTACTGTATACAACGAATGATGAAAGTTCATTAGCATACTTTAGAGGAAAAAATAGTCAATTATTTCAAAATCTCATTTGAAGAGGGATTCTTCATAATAGGTTATTAATTTGGGTTAATTAATTTCACTGGTAAGAATGTACATTTTGAGTCCAAATTATTCTACTTTGAGTCATTTGATCTTGTAACATTTTATTTTCTCTTAAACTGGAGATGTATTTTTTATCAAATTTGCCTGTCACCATTCATAAAGATATGATCATTTTAAATTCTTGCTGATCTGTTCTAATCCTTTTTTGATACCTAAATATTATAAACTTTGATAAGCCATGAATGGTCATGAATAAATTAATAACCTTTTCAAGAAGCAAGAAGCAAAATTATGATTCTGGACAGATGGAGTGAGCCTAGAAGAGCTTGTTGGTGCTCACTCCTAGGAAGGTGCTAAAGGAAAGCGACAGGGTGGCTTGTTACAGTGACTCATTACAAGTGTTGGCAGATGCTGGAAATCAGTGGGAGGGCATTTTAAGTGGGTCACAGATACAGTAATGACAAGATAAAACAGGATCAGAGAGAGTATAACAACATGTCTCCACATGGCCCCTGATATAAGGTGAGGAGAGTGGGAAGACTCCTGTGAGAAGAGTGTGAGGACTCTTCTCTTGGTGAGGAGAGTGTTTGGAGAAACCTGTAGAATCAAAGCATTTATGCCCTATCAGTGGTCCAGGGACTTTGTAATTGAAATGGTTCCATTTTTCATAAACAATAAAAATATTATTATAGAAAACATAAATATATATAGTCATATATATATAGTAATATATATGTAGTAATACGTATAGTAATGCCCCAATAGAGAATATTTTGCTTTAATAAACACTGAAATTCTACTTTATATAAAGTAGAAGAGTTTCAGCCAAACAAGAAAAAAAAATGTTGAGGAAAGATTTTTCAGGAATATACTGTAATCTGGGATTTAGAAGACCTGGAGTGAAATGCCTGATCTAGTCAGTAAAATTGGGGCCTTGAAACAGGATTTTTTTTATATTCCATGTAAGTTCTCTCCCCAGAGAAATACTGCATATAAAGAAAAGGGATATCAGCTTTTAGTGTATAACCTAGGTTGATAGATGTATTTTAACATTAACAATCACTTAAGAATTCCAGATTTGAGAACTGCAATTATTAGGGGCCATATTAATAATTCCTGTCAGAACTTGTGTGTCCATACATAGGCCCTGAAGAAGAAGTTTACATGCATCCAGAAAAGGTGTAATTTTGATCCATTGTTGCTTATTAATGGCTCTGTTTCTCAAATTGAAACAGGCACATTTCCTAGAGATACAAGTTTGTTGATGATTTATTATATTTACTTGTTGAGTTCTGAGTTAGCCATTGCTTTATTTTGCTAGAAATAAATATCAGGCTGACAGTTCTAAAACTACCTGGTCATCTTTTTTTGCAAGTTTTTAATATTAAAAAAAATGCTTATTTGTTTCCTCAGGCCCTCAGTGTTTTCCAGTCTTATTGAAAATATATCCTGATACTTTAAAGAGTTTCTTGGCTAAACTATTTACATATGTATGTACAGGAAGCTGCACCTGGTGATTTAAAAAAAACCAAACAAACGTCACTTTCTACTACTTAAAAAAATTCTACCACTTGAATAGATTTATTTTTGTTATATGGGTTGACATAGTAGAGAAAAATACAGCAGGTGAAATTATAATTATTAATGACAACATAAGAAAAGAGACTAGAAATAGTCTAGCCCACAAATACAAAGAAACAAAAAATGTAAAAGAAAAAAAAAATTGGAAAGGTAGTGACAGCACTTGTTAATAGCTTCCTGTAGGGGACATGGGACAGTATTGAGAGAAAGACAGATCCCACACTTCAAACTTAATGGATGAAGAAGTTCAAGGATTAGGTAAACAAAAGCTCTGATATAAGAATAAAATAAAAGTTCTGCTTTCATCCATCTGGATGAGTACAGCTCATTAAAGTTGAGTTGCTTGTAAAGCATTGAAAAGTGAGAGATATGTCTAAAGAAAACATTAATTGGAGTCCTCAATGACTGAGTGATAGCTAAACTCATTGGAGTAGAGAAGGCACCATGGGGAAGGAGAAGAAACTGCTAAATATACAATAACACACACTCCGTCCACTACTGGAGTACTTTCATCTAAGAATATTGACAGGTATCCAAGTAAACTTTCTGCTTAGTATTATATGTTTGTTAACTTCTAAGTGTTTTAAACTGTAACACTTTAAAGGACTTGGAAGGATTTCTGTTTCCCTTCTGCTTTTCTGAAGATCAAAAATACTTCCTTTCACTGACACACTCAGAGAGAGTTCTGTCAGTGACAGAAAACTATGTGAATCACGTGGCCAAGTATGCTTTTGAGTCCTCAGGAAGCCTTCAAAAAAATCACTTTAATGATCCATTGCTTAAATGCCAGTTCAGCTGAGTGACACATACTTCTTGGGTGTTTTTTAATAAGGAAGATCAGTATTCTCAAGCTACAAAATATTTAACCCCCAGAAGTTACATATGCTCATGTAGTTCCAGCCTACATGCACCCAGGTAATCACTTTGTAACCTCAAACGTACAGGCTTGCTCACTGTTTAACTTCCTAAAGTGCGATTTTTTTACAATTTCATGTTGTGTATGTGCAGTACCTTGGCCACCTATCTTCTTCACCATTTTCTGCTCTTTTAGCTTCACTTTCAGTTGAATGCCTTTACAGCTATGCTTGGAAAACTGTATGCTAGAAACCAACCTAATAGTAAAAATGCTTGTTAGGAAAGTGTCATGATGACTTGGGTGCTCTTTTCCATATCTGTTTTTCAATTAATGAAATTAAAAATTTTCCGAAGTGCAAAAAATGTTTAGAACCAAGCAGAGTAACAAAATCTACTGCAATTACTAATGACTGTGAAATGCTGAAGACTATGTGTTGAAGTGTTAAAGACATGAAAGAGAGATCTAGTATTAATATGATCTTTCTTTTTCTTTTGATGCACAAAATTTTACACAGGTTGCAGGGCTTTCCCATATTGATTTTTGTAACTAGTTTTTCAGTTTTCTGAAGCAATCAGAATGACTACCACAGAAAACATGCTCCTAAGCGGTCAAAAGGAAATGCTATTAGATTGTCAACGGGTATAGTATTAGATTATGTTGTTTGTTCATTTCATCCTTATCTTGTACTGGCTTTGATGAGCTTAATTAAAGTACAAGGTGTCTATGTTAATATGATACTTTGGTACCTATCAAATTAATTTTAACAGCTAATAATTCATTATTGTATTAGGTTCTTTATGAAGTCAGCATCACATTAATGATGAAAACAATTTGCAATTAACATTTTATTCTTCTGTTTGGAAGTGTTGGTGAATGTAGAAGATTTGCATATGCAAGTGATGGGTTTGGGTTTTTTTGTATGATGCCGGATTTAAAAAACATACCTTATTGGTTTTTTATTGTTTTTTTATAAATAGAAACATAAGTTTGAGAGTGGTTTGAGGGTTTTTTAGGGGGAGGTGGTGAATTTTTTCTTTCATTTCATTATCATCATACCAATGGTCTTGTACCATTCCATTTCTAGAAACAGTCTTGCTGGTAAATGCTATCCACTGGGAGAAAGAAAAAAGACAAAAAAAAAAAAAAAGCAATAATCCAATATACCAAATATCAATTTTTAAAATTCAGCTACTTGCTCTCAATTTGTATAGATTACTTGGCCAGCTGAAATAATCCATATAATGAATGACTAGTCTGTCAGTCACAGCATCCTGATAAAGTAGATAAATAGACACTGCAATCAAAATGCTTTTGATAAAAGGTCTAGAAATGGGTTCAGATACTTCTATTTTGGAGTCTTTCATTCTGGTATTTCATAAAAACAGAGTCTTTAGGCTCATAAAATCAATTCGTTTTTTTGTTTTCAGTTTTGTCTTTACATCCCTAATCTCTGGTCTATATTTACTTCCTTTTTTTTTTTTTAATTAATTATGTGGGTTTGTAGTTCTTCTAATTTAAAGTATGAAACTGATTTATTAACAGAACTAAATACTTCTCTGGTTATCTAATTCTTTAAGTTAACTGCATCTTCTATCTTCTTTATGAAATATGCCCATTGAGCTAAATATTCTAATGAAGTAAAGACATAGAAATGTGAACTCTAGTATGTTAATAAACACTGTCTACATGACAATTTTCACATTTTGTCTCCCCTCTCTCCTCAAAGAACATTATTTGAAGCTCTGTATCCAGTCTGTGACTGTATTCCTATAGAACACAATTTTCTTAGAAACATTCCCCCAAGAATCCTTAAAAATTTCATGTACTGTGGTGAGCTCAATACTAAATTCTTATTTCATATTTAGATACTATTTGCAGAATTTTCCTATTCTTTTATTTTTTCTTTTGGAACATCAACCTTTAGTGTAAAAGATGAAAATATCTATCCATTTATTTTTTCAAGGCTCTGAGTGTTCTCCAAGGTTCCTGAAAACTAAAAAATTGGCTCCTAAAATTTTTTAAAGGTACAGTTATAGCTAATAAAACATGCTGTAAATTTAGTCTTTGTCTCAAGAAGCATCACACTTTAAAAGCACCTTAGAAGGGTCTTGTACCATAAACCTCTTGGTGAGAAGCCAAAAGCCTTGGTTAACCTCTACTGCTCTACAGTACTAAAAATTGTTGCTCTTCACCTTTTTAATAAAGACTTACAAACAGCTTACCTTATGTAATCCTTCTTTTTCTTCTTTTCCTTTTTTAATTGCTTTATATTCTTGTTACCTTGGTGACTGTAATCACCAGTAGTTGTCTCTCTTGCCCTGACTGTGGTATAGTTTCAAGGCAAGTGCATAAGTCATTTACGCTTTCTGTTTCATTGATATATATGATGCCTTCATCATAAAATGTCTATTTATGAGTTACTTCATTACACTGAACTGATGCAAGGGAAAAACAGGTACTAAATTTTAATTGTCAGACCCTTCTGAATAACACATTATATATATAATAATTGATCAATATGGTAAGTTCATTTCTCTATGAAGAAAACTTCAAAAATTCATTTGCATTTCATCTAAAGTAATGAGGACATTCAGCTAAGTCATAGTAGATGAGAACTATTATACTATTATCAAAAAGAAAGTAAGAGAGTCTGTTGTTTGAAAGCAAACCTATAGAGCTTGTGACAGTGCTTTTAGGATAGTGAATTTAAAAGAATAGAGCAAATAATACATTGAGGTTTTCCTCCAGTTTCTGCTTATACCATAATCCACTTTTCCACTTTCTTTATAACTTATAAAAGATTCTTTCCAATTGTTCTTAATTCAATTTTACTCACTACAATTACTGCTGTTCCATTAATGTCTTAAGCTTATTATTTTGTATACAACATTGTAAAGTATTTGGTTTTCTAGTTGACTTAAAGTATCCATGATATGAGAGCTAACACTGCAAAATAATGTAGTAGCTAAACAGAGCAAAATGCAGGTACAAAATATCACCAACAGCTGTATTTTTAGTATGTCTATTCTAATAAATATAAGAGGGCCAGGAGTGAGTTGAAACCTCAGACCTTTGACAGGCTACCCTGTTTAAATATTAGTTCAGACTTCAGCTCTGTTGCAGATCCCTCCAAATGGCTTGTCCATGACAGATCTGCTCTAGGGCAAGCTTCTGAATAGGCTGAACCTGATTTGGTCGGTACCACAGGGCCGGAGAATCCCCACAATCCTTCTGTTGTATAGTGGCATGGGCACTTCTCATCAGGTTTAACAGTTCTGACAGTCCTTCAAAACATAATTCGAAAAAATATTTTGCTAATCTGGTAAAAAAAAAAAAAAAAAAGATGTTCCATTAAAATTGAAGAGAAACTATAAAGGCTAAATATTAACTTGAACCTCAAAATCACACATTTTCTTCTATTTGAATACTTTTGGTGCCATCCACTAAAGAGACATCATCTTTATTTCTCCTTGCTCCTGTCATCACAATCTTGACAAACAGAATTTGGGGCAGATATGTCCACATTTATTATCATCTCAAAAGAGTCATGTTTAGTTTTACTTGCCCATGAAGAATAAGTATTATTCTGTGCTTTAACCCCAGTTATAAAATACTAGAAAATACTATTAGTAAGTTGTATTTGTATAGAATGTAAATGTCACAGTGTAAAAAAACTCATTTAGGAATTTCAGCTAGCAAGATAAGGCCACCTGCCTTACAATTTGTTTAGGGCTTAGCCAAGCACCGAGAGATCTGCAAACTGACCCTTCTTGCTGAGTAGGAAGGCAATAATTGCATAGCCATGATAGGATTTCTATAATTCTTAAAGATTGGTTTTGGTTATAAAAGAAAGCAGTTTTCTAAATTCCAATGGCATTCCATGAAAGTAACTCTGTAGGGCTACACAGGACGTGGATCTGAGTCCAGGAAACTATTAATGTCTTTCACATCTTTAACTAAACTATGCAAGGTGAGAGAAAATCTTTGGAGATAATGTAAATACCAGATGAATATTAGTATATTTTCATTCTTTTTTATGAATTTTCCAACTGGAACCCTTCCTGTTGTAAGGTTTCAAATGTTAATAAGAAAACACTGATAAATTAATAGTAAATATTTTTGCAGGCGTAGGTAGAAAAAAATCTGTTTTGTTTAAGCCAAATTTGAGGCTTGACATTTCTTTTGTCTTATACGGGCACAAAACAAAACAAAACAAAACAAAAGTTTTCTAATTTTTTGCTTTGTTTTGTTGGTTTTTTAGGTGAAAATGAACTTTCTACCATCTCTGTTTTTACATTGAAACCTGACACTACTTTCAGATAAGTGAAGTGTTTGCATAAAGTTGGACACTTTGGTTAGTACAGAAAATTAGGACACTAGCCTTGAATATAGAGCAATGTGTTGAAGCTCTTCTGAAAAATACAGAACAGTGCTTTTCATCTCAGACTGCTCTGACTTGAATGGGCAAAGATTCCTGTGTATCACCTGTATTTTAACTGGTAGAACAACTATTCTTCTCTGAAATTAAACATTCTATGCCCAAATATTTCTTGGCAAAATTAACTTGTCTCCATCAAATATTTTAATCTGGAAAAAAAAATAATAAATTGAGCAAATAAAGTTGAGCAATGTCAAAACATTAAACTCCTTTTTAGTTCTGTTGTAATTATTTAATTCCATGTTGGCTTGAATGCTCAATATTTTCCAAATATTTTTTCTTAAATATAGAGCATAAGCAGTCATTTTGTGATTTATCTTATGTTATTTTGGGCATTGATGAAGTAAATGTTTCAACTCAATAATGCTAAAATACAAATTTTGTATATTAACGTGGTTTTTTTGAAAAATAAATCAACTTATTTGTGCCTTCAAAATTTTCACCATTTTACTGTGCTATGAAATAATTTAATGAAACAAGAATCAGATGATGAAATTACAGCATTTTTGACTAATCCTACTGCTTGTATAAAGTTACAGATAAAGCCACAGAATAGTTCTGAAACCAATTATGGGATCACAGAATGGTTGAGACTGGAAGGAACTTCTGGAGGTCGTCTGGTCCAACCCCCTGTTCAAGCAGGGTCACCTACAGCCAGTTGCCCTGGACTATGTCCAGAAAAAACAAAATGAAGAAATATCCACAAAACTTCACAGGATACAGTTCCTTCTTTCTCAACGCAAAATGCTGTTTGAGTTTTTTACTCATTTGATAAAGTACAGGTTTTTAAGTCTTTTGGCACAAGATAAAATCTGTATGAAACTAGAAGCAAGGGTTCTGCTATGTATTTCAAACAAACAGGAGAGATTTGGGGTGTTGCTTTCAATTCTTCACATAATTGAGGTTTTCAATATATATGTGAATTTTATATGGTTTTTATCTGATCTTATTTGTTCCATATTTGTATTCTAATTTAAATATTCTCTAGATGCAATGACTTTACTTATTAGCACTGACTGCATTAGCTGATGTAGCAAAAATATATACTTTACTCATTTAACTGCCTCAAGACTAAATTCAGAAATGTCTTTAGGAGCAACAGAACCACTTGAAAAATAAGAAATCTTGAATTTATTTTAATAGTTGAACATGACAGTAATGGTTGTCAGGGACTTGATTCATCCCATGTAACGGAAGACAATTAATTGAAATGCTTAAATTCACAATAAGTGAAGTCTGAAAAAGTCCCTAGGCTTCTTCTGTAGTCAATGAAGGCAGTGAATTATCTTAAGAGAGCAATCAAATTCTTACATGGGCTAAATTACTCTTTTTTTTTTTTTCCTTTCTCTTGATTGAACAGTAAAGGAGCCCAGGGGGTCATTAACCTAATTTAGGTTAGCTTAATCTAATCTGAAAATTAACTTTATGAACAAGGTATGTACCATACCTCAATTAAATATACGCAGTAATATAAAGTCAGTTTGGCTATGTGGATACTATGTTTATACTAGCAAATTCAATAGGGTCAAGGCCCATTCTCCGGACCTGGGGAAAGTGGCATAGCACTATTATTACCCATTTTACTAAACTTTCTTCTCCTCAGAAAAAAGACTCGTCTATGCCATCTATTGTGAGTGACCTCTAACTCTTGATATCTGTGAAACAATGACTAGGAATTACCAGGGAATAAGTGATCCCTCAAATCTGTGTTACAGGCCATGCTAACAATTTACAGCTTGGACACTCACGCCTGAGGAGTGGCTTGCTATTTTAGCAGTATACACATAGCTTCCAGTTCTGATTTCCTAAATATTAATCAGGGACTACATGTGATGCAAATTTTCTTAATGAAAGTCCGTGATTTCCAAACTTGAAATCTTTTTTCAACATTTTTCTTTGTAAAATCAAGTTCAGTTCCTCCACTCAAAAGTATTCGACATGGGCTGGACAGTGGGGCCCTGAGACAGAGATATACAAACATTATCCACCACCCTGCATGAACATTTAGAAATGCCCTTCTAGAAGAATACATTAACAGTTCTAATTTTGATGGATATTAATTAGGATGTTCCTCTTGTAGCTTTTTTATTATAATGTTACAATTTAGTAGTCAGGAGAGATTTGAATAGACAAACAAGTATACAAGGATAATTTCAGTTACATGTGCAGGGATATCTTTGATATCCTTGAGGATCTGGTTTTGCAACTACAAGCAAGCCCTAATTACAGGTTTTGTAAGTGAGAATTTTTCTAGTTGTTTCTTTCTGTACTGCAGTTTTGGTGAAAAATTATTGTCCTTTCAGCTGTAACTCACTGTGTGTTGGAGTAGCTTCCTATGTATTCATGAATTTAAATATCCCAATTTCCATTATTTATCATGATTTTCATAAGCTATTAGAAGAAAAAAAATTATACTGTATCTTTACTGTCATAACTCAGATATACCTAAGAAAAATTATGCGTTGAACAAGAACATAAAGTATTGGAATAAATTTACATATATGTCAGTGCAGTGACACTAGTAACTAGTATCTACTCTTACTGAGTACTAGTCAGTTCTGATGTTATATTTCCCTTAGCTTCCTTTCTCTTAGTAATATTCCATGTGTAATTTTTTTACACCTGTGTGCGTTTAAGAGTATAGAATTACAGATCTAAAACCCCTCCAAAAAAATGTTCTTTATTTTGTCATTAATCCCTGTAGTTTATCCAGCAGTAAGTGACTGCAAAAAGTAAAATTCAGTTGAAAATCCTCAGACCTGTCCTCAAAGCTCTTTGGTATCTATAATTCTGTTCCTCCCTCTTCTCTTTCTACCTCTGCCTCCTCCTGCCTTTTGTTCTGTGTCCCTCAACATGCTTTTTTCTACCAATTAATCTACTGCTTTCCTGACTTTTGCATATTACATGAACCACTGCCCTTCAAACTATTGTGAGGATAGATTTAAAAGTTTCTAAATCTCTCATGAAATGGTTTCTCATAACATTTGCACTAAGTTTTGCTTCAGTCATAAAGAAAAGATAAAAATTACAAAAATGTAAACTAGAATTTGGTTTGTTAAGGAATGAAGTTGATGATCTAACTCTCTCATAACAGTAAACCGGAATTAGGTACTTAGGAGCTTTGAGTCCTTGGTTTGATACCCCGTAATCTCACATTTTTACTACCCATTACAACTATCCTAGTTAATGAACAACAAATTTACACTGTAAATCTTGATGTTATAAGAGAAGTTTTCATTATCTTGGTGTACAAACATTGCCTCCCTTGAGATTTCTGGCAATCAATTTAACCTCTCTTTGCAGCACAATTTGAGGGAACATTTTGTTTCCTCATTTTATAAACAGTGAAAATTTAGAGGAGGAAAGAAGGAAGGAAAGGGGAAACTATTCTTTTTCTATCATAAAATTAATGACTGTTAGTTGATGGATCATTATGAAGGTTAAAAAAATATTTGTTGAGTTGTCTCTTGTATGCAATGTTTCCTCTTGGCCCTTAATTCAGTAGATTAGCTTACTTCAAAACAGGCATTACAGGATGAAGACTAGAGATAGGTTGCTGAAAGACCTCCCAAAAGTCCATTACAACTGAAATGTTTCCTAGTATTATGCAATCTATGTGGTCAGAAAAGTGTACGGAAACTTAACTCTTTGGAGCAATTTATTTGTTCAAAGTAATCTTAATATTTTTTTGTAGGATTTAAAAGAGAAAATAATAAGCTGGTCTTTCTCTAAGGGTGTGTGAGTGTTTGTGTGTCTGTGTACATGGTGACTTTGATAACTGATTACTAAAATTAATTTAAACTATTTCATGACCCGTTTCATCAAGAAGAAAGACTCTGCCTTTTCTAGAATTAAAAATAAACTAAGAGAAACAGTTTATTAATAATAAACGAAGGAGAAACACCTGTGAAAAAAACTGAATAATCCATTGAATTTAAAATTGCAGAATGTTTCTTAAGATGTGCAAGACAATATAAGTATCATAAGATTCCAAATAATAAAAAAAAAAAAATAAAGAACACAGCAAAGTTAGCATAGCTTGGTAAGAGTCATGGAGGACAAAAACATTTCTGTGAAGATGATGCATGAATTAACAAAGACAGCCTTTGTAACATGTACTATAAAAACAAAATTTATCTGCCAAACATCTATAGTAATGACAACTACATCCCAGGTACTGTAGAATCCCTTTACACTCAGTGGAGAGATGCAGTTACTTTAGGGCTGTTTGTATTAGTAGTTTAAACTGTACTGGAACGTGAAAAGAGCCTTTGGCATGTGTTTGTTCCATACATTGAGCACTCAGGAAGTTCTCATGGAGGTTCAGAACATCCCCAGGATGTCTCCTAAAAGCAGCCTAAAGAAGGCCACACAGCTTTGGAGGGAAAGAGATTTTAAGGGACACAGCAACTCCAGAGCCTGGGGATTCCTCCTGCCCACACCCCTAGTCTGACTCCAGTAGCTGGCATTACCTCCACTGGTCCACCCACTAGCTGGTACTTAGTCTCTGCAGCATGCATACATATAGGATAGAGAGTGAGATTACATAGAGAGAGAGTTGAGAAAAGATTTAATAAGAAGATACAAGAAGACAGGACAAACTGCAGTGATCAGGTGCAGGGCTTGGTCAGACAAGTGTATTAAAGAGCCGTGAGTTACAGGAAACCAGCTCCTTTACAGCCTTTTCTGTCTGATCCCCACTTTGCTCCTCCCAATCCACTTGCCCTAGACATTCCTTTGTAAATTTTGCATAGCTCCACAGACCTCCCTTGAATATTGCAAATCCTCACGTTCCTCTCGTCTTCCCCTTCTTATCAGTTACAAAGTCCAGGTGGCCCTCTCCAAAGCTGTGCCTGGAATTTCTTAATGACCCATCAATTAGTAAATAGAGACATTTGATCTTTCCAGTGTCTCTGTTGACTCTTGTTTACCAAGTTCTTGTCTCTGTGTGTTCTTATTTAATGCTCCATCCCCTTACTTACCCACTTTGCATTGAAAAGGTCCTTTATCAGATAACCAGAAGGAATCAGAAGCTCTCACCTTCCACACACCCTTGCAAGACTAGAATAAGCCTGGTTCTTGTATGCCAGTTGACCTCCATGCCTGCAAATGTCTCTGGACACATGTAATTTACTATTTAATTTACTATCCTATGAGTGCTATTCATGACAGAATTAAGGTATTCAAACAATAGGTATGTCTAATAGATATCTAATAAATTATATAAGATATATATCTATACAAATCATATAAATAATTCAGATTTCTTTTACACTAAAGATAATTATTTCTCTGCATTGATTATAAAAGGAGCCTACAGGATATCTAATTCAGAATTGTACTTCTACAGTGTAGACATCTAAATTTAACCAAGAGTTATCATACCCTGAAGCTACTGAGGCTACCTGTCACTGGATGGCCCATATCTGTTCTTATGTACTGTCTTAGTCTCCAAGGCAAGATTGCCTATGAACTGCCCATGATGTGTGGTCCCAGGACTGCTCTCATCCCTGGAATCACCCTGGAATTGCACTGGGGAAAAGCAATTGCAAGAACCATCCTTAACAGTAAAGACAGCCATCCGCTATTACTTGGGAAAGGCCCCTGACAATTGAGTTTGCCAGTACAGACACAGCCTGAGATGCCATATGGTAATGAAGACTGAGTCAATTCTTTCTCTCCTTCTTTCCTTTATATAATAATAATAATAATAATAATAATAATAATAATAATAATAATAATAATAATAATTTTAAAACCTATTATATCTCTAAATTCACCAATTCTATTCATATTAGAGACATCCTTGGAATACATTTTTTCTAATAGTCTGCACTACATTCTGAAGATGCATATATCAAAGGCTAATTCTTAGGATATATCTTATTAGATTTATAATGTCAGCATTCTGCAAGGTTTGCATAGAATTAAAATATGACAACACAGAGAGTGAAACTGGGAATGGAATACTTACACTAATACCTTTCTATACTAATGGGGTTTTAGGGGAACTTTCTTCAAGGTGTCACAGTATTACTGTCTTCAATTTTTGTTCTGTGTAGCTGCTAATGAAAGCCTTAGTGTATTACTAATTTGAAGCATTGGATTCCAATGCATAACCTATTGCCTATGCTTATATTCTGAAAATGCTTCTGTGTAGTCTAAAACAGGAAATTAAAAGCAAATTTCTTTTTTTAAAAGTTTATTCTGCTTACAAAATGCCAGTTTGCCCTCGTCTGGTGTAAAGAATGAAATTCTGACAACCCTGAATAGTTGGAATAGTTTCTAGTCAAGGTCAGATTTTGAAAGTTGTCTTCTTTGAGTACTTCCATTGATGTCTTTGGGGCTATTTGCAGAATAGACACTAGTCTAAGTTAGCAAGGAAAAAGAATCTGGGCTTAGTATGTGTTCAGTCATTTCTACAATACTTTCCATACCTTGCCAGAACAGACAATTTGGAAAAATTAATAAAAATATATTAAAATACACAAGTCTAGAATAATTCCTCATTAGAAACAGCTGATGTTCTGTAATCAAACTGGGTCCACCAATATACACCAGACTGTAGGTATTGTAGTCATCTATTCAGAATGCATCTGTCATCTTTTAACTCTTCACCACAGAATCAACCATCTCATATGATATATTTCATTCTTGTAAGTTCAAAAATAAATTATTGATAATGTGGAGCAAGATTTTTTTCTGCATCCTATTGAACTCATTTTATGAGAAAGCACCACAAAATAGTTACATTTATTGAGCTGGTATCATGTTTTACTGTGTCTTTCAGTTTTGCTGCTGAGCTTGCACAGCGCAGTGAGTAAGGATTTGTTTGTCATTATCATCACCTGTAAATAAATGACACCTTAAATCTTATCTGAGCTGCAATTTCTTTGATGGATATAAATGCTTAGTAGTAGAGTAGAACAAAGTATGATCCTAAATATGTTATAGTTTCTTGTCCAGTGATTTATAACAGCCATACCAAATGAAGTTTATACCCCATAAATTCCAACACATGTTTATCTTCCCAAACTCATTTAGCTTCTATGACATGCCAAAATAATCCTTCTCTTCTACTTTGTTACATTAAAATTGGAATTTATTATTCATTTCTTCTTTTCTCTTTTGCAAACAATGCAGTAAACTCAAAAGATCGAGTGCAGAATAATGTAAGGATGATAACGGTTATAGCTTTCAAATCCAAGAAGCTCAGCAAAAATGCTGATGCATCTAAAATAATAATGGAAAATCGTAATTAAGAGTATTGCTTTCGTCCTTGACAATTTAGTAATCAAAGCTTACGAAATGACTGATTCAAATTCAACTGCTGTTCCTTAACAGTAACTCCATACAGCTAAGATCACAACATATAGAGGACAGAAAAAGTAGAAATGTGAGCCATAATTTGGCTGTAATACATTACAGAATGTGCTATTCTCTTATATATAGATAGCATACTAAATCTAGCATAAAGATAATGATTCAGTGGTAAAGTACATTTACTTGTATTTTTAGTTGAGGTTGCTTTGGCCATGGTATTCTGAAAGATTTGTAACCATGATCTTTTGTAACCATGGCTCCTTTTAATAGTCCACACACAGCAAAATCCAGGATTAGGTATGGTGTACAGTGGTATCTTTACATTCTGAGGCACTTTTCATATGTTTATAGCGTTCGCTTTTACAAATCAATAATTTTTACAAAGTAATAAATTCTGTACTCAAAAAACCTGATTATTTAAAAAAACAGACAACTAGTCATATCTTAAATTTAAATGAATACTGTCCAGTCTCATAGGTACAAAAGAATGGCAATAGTTGATCAGTTAAAAATTGATCTGACATTGTCTCATAGTGGGATGCAGTGGTGGGTTGACTTTGACCAGCAGCTAAGCACCCATCCATGTGCTCATTCACTATGTCTCAGAAGGATGGGGGAAAGAAACAGGTGTAAGATGAAAACTCATGTGTTAAGATAACAATAGTTTAATAGATTAAGCAAAGCTGCATGTGCAACCAAAGCAAAATAAAGGATTTATTCACTACTTCCCATGTCAGGTAGATGTTCAGTCACATCCTGGAAATCAGGGCCTCATGACATGTAACAGTTACCCAAGAAGATAAACACCATAAACACAAACATCCTGACTTGCTACTCCTTTCCTTAAGCTTTTATTACTGAGTACAATGTTATATGGTATGGAATACCCATTTGGTCAGTTTGGGTCAGCTGTCCTGGCCAAGTCCTGTCCCCCCCAGCTTCTTGTGCACTCCCAGCCTACTCACTGGACAGGCAGAGTGGGAAAAAGAAAACCTTGATGCTGTGCAAGCACTGTCCAGTAACAGCCAAAACATTGGTATGTTATCAATCACAAATGCAAAATACAGAAACATATGGGCTCCCATGAAGAAAGTTAACTCCATCTCAGACAGACCCAGTAGAAGCCAATGCAAATGAATGAGAAAATTCAGAAAAATAAAAGAAATACATGTAATGATACTTCAACAGAATATCTTCCTAGCTTCTAGCTAACAGCAGTTCAGAAACCTTTTGAGCAAAGGATGGTGTGCTCTGTAGTCATAACTTTAGGTGTATTTTATTTCCATGAGTTGTTTCCAGTGGTTTTGGAACTGGTGTAACTTTATTTCTGCAAGGATTTTCATATCTTAATGGCATACTGTGTAAAGAATCTGCTTTCTTTTTCATCTTGAATTTTGTCTGTACTAGTTCATTGAATCAGATCTTCTGTGAAAAATTGTTTCCTATTTCTCATGTTTCTTTGTTATCCCTTGCCAATAATTTCTCTTCCAGGCTCAAGTGTGCTATTTCATTGAGTTTCCCCTTGTACAGAAGTCTGCTCTCAATCATCCTTGTCATTACTTTTTTTTTTTTTGGTTTTTCTACTTCTATTATATCTTTTCCGTGTTGGAAGTAGTATGCACTGTATTCCAGGATTTGTTATCTCTGCAGAAGGTTAACAATCTGTGTATGAATAAAATTACATATAAGACAACTAAAGACTGTGTTATAGTCCAAGCTTCCAAGCAAATCTAAAGTTGTATGTGAAATACTAGGTTTGATCATTTGTGACCATCTAATACAGGAAATCATAACATCTAAAAGCAAATCTCTTTTCATTAGAAAAAAAGGACAGTTAAAAGACAAATGAATTGCCTTTTTTATTTTGGCATTTGGTCAAAATAATTGAAAATTGCATAGTACTATTACTTTGTTTTAATATTTCAATCTATTTAAACTCCCCTGTATTTTCAATTGTTTACTGTGCTAATTGTCGCCTATGTGACATAACTGTAGCTTTTTGCTATAGTGTGGGAGGAGAAACATTATTCTTGCATTCCCTGTTATGGCAGCTGGCATCCTAGATAGTGAACATTTCTGAGTTCCAATTGAGCTTACTCCCTTAAATTGGTCCTAGATGATAGTGCACTTTCAGCTATAAATAGAAAAATTTCAGTTTCTATTTCTTCTATTCAGCATGGAATATAAAATACTCCATATCAATCTGATTTCTCAAGAAAAGGGAAACCTCCTATCAAAGTCTTTGCTCCAATGAGAAGAAGGGTATTGATTTTATCTGGAAGCAGAGCTGATTTGAAGACATTTTTAAAGTCAAAAGAATCATGGAATGGTTTGTGTTGGAAGGCACTTTAAAGGTCACCTAGTGCCAACTCCCCTGCCATGGGCAGGGACATCTTTCACTAGATCAGGTTGCTCAAAGCCCCATCCAACCTGGCCTTGAACATTTCCAATGGTGAAGCATCCACAGCTCCTCTGGGCAACGTGTTCCAGTGCCTCACCACCCTCATCCTAAAAAATTTTGTCCTTATATCCAATCTAAATCTACCCTCTTTCAGTTTAAAACCATTACCCCTTTTCCTGTCACTATAGGCCTTGGTAAAAAGTATCTCTCCATCTTTCATATAAGCTCCTTTAAATACTGAAAAGTTGCTATAAGGTCTCCCTGGAGCCTTCTCTTCTCCAGGCTGGACAACCCCAACTCTGTCAGCCTTTCTTCATAGGAGAGGTGTTCCAGCCCACTGACCATTTTCATGGTTCTCCCCTGAGCCCTCTCTAACAGGTCTATGTCTTGTACTGGGGACCCCAGAGCTAGATGCAGTACTTAGGTCATGTATTTGGGTACTAAACAGATTTTAATTCTTTCATTACATATGGGAATAGTAGAAAAGGGTTTAATAAAAAGACATTTGTGTAAGGTAAAAATATAAAGTAGAAGCAGCCCACCACATTTCTTCGGATTGAATTTATTACAGATGCTGCGAGTAGCCACAAAAACTAAGCTAACTCTATTTACGGAAATAGTTAAGTTATCGTACTGTGATTTGCATCTAAACAAAAATATGGGTTCCCACTTAAATGCTAAAGCTAAGTTCTCCAAAATTCTAATTTTTATCCCAATTTTATAACTTGGTCTCATTTATATTGCAAAAAGCAATTTCAGTTATTAAATTCCACTGACATAAAATTGTCTGTGCTTCCTTCTTCTTGGACAGCAGATAGAGTTATGGGTGCTATAGCACTAAGACCACTTTGAGATATTTACTACAATGTACTTAAACAGCAAGTTCAGAAAAGCATATAAAATCACATAATATAAACATCAACAGTCAACTACACTTTTTTTCACTTTCATGATTATTTAAAAATATTTTACTTATGATTAAAAGATTAGCCAATTGCATTCTTAAAAATGAAACATGAACATGGATTTACTTCACAGTATACTCTTAGAACTTGTCTGTCTGGATAAACTTACACAAGACAGGTGAAGCAAGACAGTATTTACTTTCTTCTTTGCCATGAACTGAAAAGGCTTAAGGAAAATTAAAGCTCTTCTGAGCATGCTCTCCCTGCAAGGACATCTTTTCTTATTGCTTTTTAAACCTCACAAACTTTGCTTTCAATCCAGCATATTAAGCAGGCGTTAGAACACAATTTCAAATGTTCTTATGCAAAGACAGAAGTCCCAAAGACTGAGTTGTCACAAATATTTTGAGTAAACTGCAAAAGGACTGAAGTCAAGAAAAGAAGGAATGTAATGCCAGTGTTATCATGGACAGTACTGCAAGTCTTTGTGTGCTTCTTTTAAGAAATATTATGCACCTTTGATGGAAATCTTCAGATCAAGTTTATGTACCTGATAACCATTGTACTTAGTAAGATGTCAGAAACTTTAGGTACAACTCTGAAAAATGCACTTACTAATTAAGATATAAACCATGTGAAGATACTACTTTCATTTGTAAACTAAGCAGCAAACCAGTGTCCTAGTGTTATAGGAAAACAACTGAAAACATGAAGGTGAATGTTACAGTCCTCTGAGAAGACTTTTTATTAATCTTATCTTGTCTAAGGACCAATGAAATTTCAGGTCAGGAAATCACTGTTTCTTATGGCAGAATTCAAATACATGCCTAAGGTTTCAGAGTAAACCTTAGGACTGACATGATGTTGATTTACATGGTTTAAATCAATCCCATTGAGCTTTAATTGTTTAAGTTAGTCGTCTAGTTTAAAATACTTTTCCAGTGTCTGTTACAAGCCAATGAAGAGACAGTTGGACCTACAGGTCAAACCTCATCCCTTCCTTGTATATATAAGAAACAGAGAATAAATAACACTTTTGAGAGGCAAACTATAAAAATTACACTAGATGCCTAATTTTTGCAGTGCTAGATGTAGACAAAGCAAATCCTACCTGTCGTGGTTTAACCCCAGCCAGCAACTAAGCACCACTCAGCCACTCACTCACTTCACACCCAGCCAGTGGGATGGGGGAGAGAATCAGGAAAAAAAGGTAAAACATGTGGGTTGAGATAAGAACAGTTTAGTAGAATAGAAAGGAAGAAACTAATAATGATAATAATAACAATAATAAAATGACAATAATAAGAAGAAAAAGATTGGAATATACAAAACAAGTGATGCACAATGCAATTGCTCACCACTCACCAGCTGATGCCCAGCTAGTTCCCAAGCAGTGATTGCCCCACTATGCAAACTCCCTCCAGTTTATATACTAGATATGACATCACATGGTATGGAATACACCTCTGGCCAGTTTGGGTCAGCTGCCCTGGCTGTGTCCCCTCCTGAATTGTTGTGCCCCTCCAGCCTTCTTGCTGGCTGGGCAGGAGAAGCTGAAAAATCCTTGACTTGGTCTAAGCACTACTTAGCAACAACTGAAAACATCAGTGTGTTATCAACATTCTTCTCATACTGAACCCAAAACATAACACTATACCAGCTACTAGAAAGAAAATTAACTCTATCCCAACCAAAACCAGGACACTACCATTAAAGCATAGCAATCCACAGATGTGTTACATCCCTAAGGCCGCTATGCAAGAAATGGAGGAAAAGGTGAATCCAAAAGGGTATCATAGAAGTTATCATGTCAGGATGGAGTGTCTAAAAGCATCTAGAAAGAGTTTCAAGCAAAGGGTCGGAGCCGTTTGTGCCCACCACATGCACACACAAAGAAATACTAAAACATTGGTTTTCTGAATGATTTCAGAAGAAAATTATAAAAGAAATGAAGACCCGGGTAGTGACATGCTTTTGCCCTTTGGCATGATAACTCTATTAATGCTTTTCCTAGGGTGTCCGTTTTGCTATTCTAGGTCTAGTTTTAGTATTGCATACCTGTGCACCATGGGCTCAGACTTCTCAGAAGGATGCTAAATTCTGAGAAAATTACATGAGAAAGTACATCAAATAGAGCTGTGCAAGAGGGAATTGCAAAACCAAAATTGCAGGCAGAAGTAAGATTGTTGAGCTGTGCATAGCTGGTAAGTAAAGGATTCAAGAGCAAAAATAATAACATGAAAAGGTATAAAACCATCTTAAAAAAAAGGAACAAAACACAGAATCAGCAGTTCAGCAACACTGAGCATCAGACCATTTCAAATAGCAACAGAGTGCAACCCTTCCACACCTTACTGGCAAGTGTCTGGCCAACTCCTAAGGTGTCTTATCGGAGGTGATGACAATATTAAAGCACAGCTTTACAGCTCATTAGTCTTAGCTGTCTGTTACATAGGTGTATCCAGTAGACGCTGCCTTGTATTTTTGTGTTTAACCTACTTAAACATGGTAAAAGCTGACAAAGCTTGGTGCCCCAGAGAAGCACCAATGCACCACTCAGTCAAAAGGGATTTTGAACCTCATATTAAATATTCATTAATTCACTTCCGTTAAAAGTGGTTTATTTTGCATAAAATAATTATTAACTGGGAACAAAATATCCTGTGTTCTTACCAGCTTCCCAAAAGAACACATGACTTTTTGACTAGTCTGTGGAATGCAGAAGCAGCAATTCGGCATAAGTCTTTTTCTTTTCCTCCTCCCTGGCTCCTTTGCCAAAACAAAGGGAAAACCAAATTCATTAATAATACCAAAGACATTGTGGGGAGAGAAACATGCTGATGTCTGTGGTTTAAGCTGACTGGTACAGCCCAGCAATAGTACAGAAGCCAGAAAGCCACATTAGTGAGGTGTTAGGTTGAAGCTAACATGCTCTGCAGGGAAACAAAAAATCACAAAACATCTGCAGGATTAAATATATAAATATTGTGAAAACTATCATCAGAATTGGAGATGTAAACAGTTCTTTCATTGCTTCCATTGACTGAGTATGACTAGATGATCTATCAGTGCAAGTCAGAAAGATTCTGAAAGGTGGAGGGAATTCAGAGGAGTGATGGCTTACCTTGCATGGCAAGTTAAATGCAAGTAATGGACCTGATAAACTGGTAAATGATTTTTCCAGAAACAAAGGAGAAGCAAATCATGTTAATTGCATTCAGCACAGCATGTTGTTAAACCATTATCTTTTCTTTTAATTCCCTTCAAATTTGCCATATTATTTGTATTTTAGTTATCATGCAGAGAAGTGGAAAGTAATTCAAACTCTAACAGGAATCATAATAGAAATCTTAACTCAGGAGCCTCAGCTGTGTCTGTGCCTGGTTAGGTGAAATAAATGTAACACTTCTTTGACATACATTGAAGATTACATACAAAAATGCACATGAACTCATTCCTTTTATTTCTGATCTTGAAACTTTAATATAATCCTTGCACATTTACTATTTTTTTTTAGTGAAGGTGTAAGGGTGATTCTTTCATTTGTAATTTTGCACTAATCTCAATTTAAAATACATCCCAGAACTTAAAACAGTCTTTTGGTATGTCTAAATCTTCTACATCCCTGTCCAAACATCTTAATCTGCTATTGAATTTTTTTTTCAAAAGCGAAAGGAAAATCAGCAACTTGGTTTGATCCTATTACTTGTCAGATGAGATTAAATCACATGCAGACTCTGAACATCATTAAAGTCAGAATGACCTTAGAATTATCCTACCAAAATTCTTAGGATCAAACCAGCTTAACCTTAACAGTAGTTGTTATATATATAAAAAAATGCAATTGGATCACCACAGCTAATTTATTATAAAGGGTACTACACTACATCAAAGTGGATGACGAAACTGCTGTGCTGACTGTGCACCATAGGAAAGGAAACTTCTTAGCATTTTTAAAACAATTAAATACATTTTCCATTATTAGTATAGTATTCAAACTCAGCAGAAATAGTCACAATTTAAATATGTACTTTTAAGGGTAGACATTTTGGTTACCCTTTTGCAGTATCTTGTGCTCCTGGTACTCTCAGATACTATTGTGATGGTAATGGCGATAAAAAAAGGGCAATTATGATGTCAAGAAAATATTAACAATGTAAATATTATGTATTAATATTGTTAGTAGAAGGTAGCAAGTCTCATAATAAGCTAAACAGCAATACATCTGAAAACTGGGCATTTGTTTCCATGAAGTTTTTGTTACTGTTGTTTTGGTTTGTTTTATAAGTGGATTTAAAGAGGCAGAGGTGGAACATATCACAGAATTAGTAATGTCATCCAATTTCTCTTTGTTTTAGGAAGAAATGTCTGTATTTCATATATTCATCTCTAGACAGTAGTAATCAGCTTTCAGATAATATTTGTAATTATATCTAATCACCAGGTCATTCATTAAAATAAAATATTGTGTTGAATCCAATTGTTTATTTTAGGTGAAGGTTTGGAACTGCTGAGGAGAAAGGAGAAACTCTCCTTCATGTGATAAAAGCATTCTAAATCACAAAGCATTAGGTGAAAAAAGAGAAGAGGTGGGTTTAAAGCACATATGACTCAATTCAGTTGTCTAAACATAGATGTCTCAATCAGCTGGAGATTTCCTAGTATAAACCTAGCTGGCTTCAAACTGCTACTTCAGGAAGACTCTGGTGTCTCATAGGTATTGTGCCATAACTTTCAGATTCATGCAAATGTTTAAACACTCTAGCATGTTTCAGTAGCATTACTTACCCAGATTTAGACTGAGTTCCAGGTGTCTGTCACAAAAGACCCAGTCAATACTTCCAATAGCGTCCTATACAACCCAACATATAGAATATACCAAAGGTAGGATTCAGATACTTCACTATAGGTTTTTATACTATTTGAGATAACCTAAGGTATCCCACAGATCTTTACCTACAAGTTTCTAGGTCATGTTTGCCAGCTCCATATTCTGAAAAGCACTAGGATGCCTCAAAGTGGATGGATGCCAGTGTTTGGCCAACAGCATTCCTCCCTGTAATTCGGAGTAAATCAATCCTACTTGATATATACACTTTTTTTAAGGGGGCTTTTACAGAGTACAGTACATCTTACCTATGAGATATACTTGCAGTAAAAGGAGAAAATTATTCTTCCAGATATGTCAGTTTATTTCTGTTTCTGTTTCCCTACAAAAGAAAGTTAAGCTATGTATCTCAGAGAAGTCTAATAAATCCAAAACAGTGATCAAAGGAAACTGTTCAGCTTCTGGAATTTTTAAGATTTCCTAGAATTTGCTACATAAGTTCCATAGCCCTGGATGTTTAGCTTCCGAGATACTCTCTGTCTCAACATGTCTGTGCATGCTGGTGACTAGCTCAAATCTGAACTACGGTGCTCAGATATGTTGTTCCTCTACACATTAATCTTCAGACACTTGTCCCAGTGGACATTTTTAGAGCACACCTTATTGACTAGACTCCACAAACGTGAACTGACAGTAACTGTCTTCTAAATGTAGCCAGAAGAATCTCATACATATTAGCCCCATTCTGTCAGTGACTTGCTCAGGGTTTGGGAATCTGAGGGCATTCCTGATGGGATACCATGACCTTTCCATGTTGAGGGAATACAAACCTACAAAGCCTTCTTAATGAAAGACTGTTTGAGCTACCAAACCAACATGGAGGTCACTCTCCTTCTGCATAAGTTATGTTTCAATGCCAAAACAATATTTCAAGTTTTTTTGACCCAAGAGAAAGAAAGCAAAAGGTTGACTGTAGCCAGATGGTTATAACACTCACATAGCAGTAAGAAGTCTTCTTCAAAAGGATCTTTTAAAGTTACTCATTTTTTACAAATGGAAGATTTTAAAGGGAAAAAGAGAGAACAGATTTCCCTCATTCCTATGCTTTCAAATTATTTATAGCCTACAGTTGAAGTATAGTTGTTTCCAAATTCCTTTTTTAATAATATAAACAAATACAGTGCTAGAAGGCATACAAAGAAACTGAATAGTATACTCCTTGTGAAAAGATATGAAGATATATTTGTAGATGACCCCTGTATCCATTTGCCTAACTAACTCTTGACGACCTCTGATGAGTGAGATTTTACAAGCTCCCTAGGTACTCTCTTGTCATGCTTAAGTTCTCATTCAGGAAATCTTTGTTTTTCTTTGTCTTTCTTTAACATCTAACCTTAACCTGTGTAAAAGTAAAATGTCTTCTTGTCTCATCTCAGTGCACAAAAGCATTTTATAAATTTTCACATTTAGCAGTTTATTTTAAAAAAAGTTGCCACCTTTTTACCCCATTATTTTCTGCCTTTTTTTGCTACTTTCCTCCTTTTATATATCCTGCCCAACAAGATAAATTCCATCAACGATTCATCATGAATGTGGCTTTCTAAAGTTCTGATGATTCTTTTGTTTCGCCCTACAACTCAACAATTTACTAGGATCTCTTTACAATGTAGAGCTGAAATTACATATAATATTGCAGCTAAGTATATATTAATATCATGTAAATATTTCACTATTAAACTTTATATTTGATATGACTATTAATGTTAAAATGAGATTATTTCTTTTATTTTGCACTGACGTCACATTCTTGACTCTTTCAATCTGAGGTCTGCTAGCATCCAGAAATGTAACGTCTTTGGGCCACCAAATTATTTATGCATTTTCTTATCAGATATAATACTTTTCTTTTGTCTTCATTGATTTAATTTCTGTCACATTCTTATGATCTTATCCCCGAAAAGTATTTTTCATTTCTTCCAATTTTTTGTCATCATTTGTCCTCATTGAATCTTCTCTCATTCTTTTATGAAAAGTATTTAGCGAAAGTACCTTAGAGAACTAGGCCTTGTTCCCATTGTGTAAATCTAATTACCTAATTTAAATATAAACAGATACAATGCCATGTGCTTCTAGAAGTTCCTTTTCTGAGCCGACAAGGTGAAGGTAGAGACAAGAGTCTAAAAAATATTAGCAGAGATTATGCTCACACAGAGAGAAGAGTTCTTTGAAGAACTCAGTAAATGAGAATGGGGTAACCTAAAAAGTTACATAGACAACTAAAATATATTATCATACCTGATCACATTATGCACACCAGATAGTAGTACTGGTTATAAATACTTACCAGCAGGACTCCAAAATGGACTTATCTCCCCATAGAAGATACAGCATGGTTAGGGTTTATTGGTAGTTCCTTAAGTCATTCAATACATTTTGAAGTCATTCATGCAAACTCTTTAAAATTATCTGTTAATTACTTGAATTCACATCTCAGATTTGAAACTGTGCAGATATTTAGTTACTAAAAATAAAATGGAGTCTAAAAAATTATATTTAAAGAAGAATACCAGCAAAATTTTGTTCTCCAACTGTCCTTCCTGTTCATCTTGATTTAATTTATTCATTTATCTTTCACCTTTATAAACATATTACTAATTGCCTTGAAAATGTAGAATTTTTATAATGTTACAGCTTAGCCATAAGAATAATGTTAATTTAGTGTTTGCATGAGAAAAATATGAAGGCAGCAAAAACAGTTTTTTAAAAAAAAAATTCTAAAACCCCATAATTTTTTCAGCAATAAAAAGAAGTAACTTGATATTGATTTAACTTGTTATGTCAAATACTGGAAATTGTTTACTGAAGTTTATGAAATTAAGTTGTATTGGTCTCATAATAATTAAAACTGGTTTTATTAAGTACATCATGCTGTGATTTCATAAGAATTCAAAACGAAACTTGATCCTAATCTAATGTAACTATTTTTTAGGAAGTTTTCAGGATGAAAATGTGTTTAAACTTTATCTTCCTTTTTGAAGGTTAATGGGAGGGGGAGAAATGCTATTGTTACGCATAATAAACAAACTATTATAGATGGAGAAGTATTTACTCTCTGTAATTAGCACACTATTTTTGCTTACATAT
Organism: Harpia harpyja; assembly: GCF_026419915.1. NCBI lineage: Eukaryota > Metazoa > Chordata > Aves > Accipitriformes > Accipitridae > Harpia > Harpia harpyja. The sequence continues at coordinate 11,365,647 of NC_068943.1, forward strand.
TTGTTAGACAAATTGGTGAGTGAGGTAAATTTGAGCATGGAATCTCTAAATCATGTTATAGATTTCCTGAACTTCTAGTAAATGAGACACAGAGCAATGCTGCAGGGTTTTATCCTTACCAATAAGATCTGGCAGTACTAATGTAGCTAATGGCCAGATAATAGCACAAATGTTCTTTGAGAGATCAATTAGATTGCCGTGCATACCAGAAGACAGGTGAATGTCCCAGGTATTTAACAGTTTTTAGAATTAAAGACCTTGCCAAATCTTTATTACTTCATATATAATTGCCTTGATTTACATTAAGAAAGAAGACAAGTAGGTTTTTTTTTTCACATTTGCACAGATAAAAGCTGAATAAATGCATTTTTAATCAATAATCAATACTCTTCAGATTATTTCTGTTTGATATTTGTTCAGAGAGTTGTTCAAATCTTTAATGATTCAAGACTAGTAGCATCTCACCATCTTTGTGTACCAGCCAATAGCACAATTTACAATGTAGGAGTAAAGTTTTATCACTTGATAAACTTTCATTTAGGGTCCGTTTTACAGTCTTTGACACAGTTTATTTAATAAAATGCTGAGATAAGCCTTGTATTTTTGGTTACTTAAGAAGTAATTGAATGTTTTCATGTATTTGATATATATATAAACACCTAGATAACAGTGCAGAGAACAATATTGTTTCAATCCACTGGTCTGAGAATCAGAAAAAAAAATAATGTGTGGAGTTTCTAGTTTTTCATTGTCCTTTTTATAACCTTAGGCATATGTCTTAACAGGGTTCGCAAACTGTTGTAGGACTGTCACAGCAAAGTGAATCCTGCTGGGGCCCTAGATGCCCCTGTTATTTATATTTACTCCCTAGGATAATTACTATACAGCTTGCTGTTGGTGCTGCTACCATTGTCAGTGATATTTAAGTGCAGGAAATTTTGATATTTAGGTGTGGGAAGATTCCATAAAGAGACTTAGCAATTTAATACTTAATATTTAGAAGTTCTTAATGCAGGTTATCTTACTTAACTCAACTCCAGATATTTCTGGTGTAGACAAAAACTATAGCAAAACTAGTCTCTCGAATTATATTTTTTAGTCAATGCATTCCCTAAACTTTAGTGCTTAGTATAATTTTAGACAGACTACAGTTCTGAGATATTTATATGAGCCAAGCAGATATCACACAGGACCTAAGGGAGATCCAAACCCTACAAAATGACAGATGGAGGCCAGAGGGGTACCATAGGGCATCTCAGATGACATTACATGCCTAAGTGTGGGCAACTGGATTAGGTCCAGAGAAAAATAGGAAGGTTAGGGCATGATTACAGTTGGACTCGATCTTAAAAGCCTTTTTCAACCTAAATGATTCTATGATTCTATGATTCACCTGACCTATTTGAGACATCTACATTAAGACAAGGTGAACATTACGACCTGTCTGTTGGCAGAACCCTCAGCTCTGAGTCCAGCCCATCAATTTCCCATAGAGAATGTGGACAGAGTTAAACATTCATAGCAACATGTTCAAAAGTGGGGAGCACAACTCTTTAAGATGGTACGAGAGGTATACTTGGCCAAGCCACAATCAAGCACCATGAACTAAAAATAAGGCTTACTGTAGGGCTATCCCTAAATTTGGAAGACAGTGATGAAAGTATTTGTGAAAATTTCAATAGCTCAAGATGTAGTAAAACAGTAGTTTAAGATTATACCTGCACTGTAATAAATGCAACTAATTTAAACATAAATTTAGCACAGATACTGACAGCAATGCAGCTAAAACAATAGAGAGCTCAAGATGGTCTTAGAGCCTAAGTACCTCTTTCCATCCCTTTTTGAAGGAGTTTTATGGGCCATGAAAGTCTTTCTTGCTCTGCTCTCATTATGTGATGTCATAGTGTTACCTTCCTAAAAACCAGTCATCTCAGAAACCACTAAAGGCATAAGAAGATGCTTAAGACTGCACATAGTGAAGTTAATTATCTGCTTAATTCTGAACTAGAGCTAAATATCATTTTTTACTCAAGATTCTCAGCTACAGCTGAAAAAATCAACTCCTCTGAATAAGTCAGACATCACAGTCACGCTGGGTTTTTCAGAAAAAAAAGTAAAGAAACAAGACAGTAATGGAAATCAACAACCCTCAGACATTTTCAAGAAGAGAGGCTTAGAGAAATAAAGCAACACTCACACTGATGTAGCAAGGTAGTCTCCGAGAGCCTCTCGTTCCTGGAGACGGCTGCTCCCCAGGAAGACACGCTGGTCTATTCAATATAACAGTGCTTTCAGGATGCTGTGGCTTACCAGAGTCATTCTGGAAACAGCAGCTGCAACACAGAGGCTAAATATACAGCATCCTGTCAGCTTCTTAATAGATTTTGTGCTTCGAGAGAAAACCATGGTACACTAAAAATATTTCATAAATGGAATAAAAATGGAGTAAAAAAAGTTTCAAAGCTGCAAAACTGTCATTACACTTTCCTAATTCTCTGAATATGCCATGAAAATGACACTAAAAATAATAGAATCTACTGTAGTCAGTGCTTTCCCTCTGGAATGGCAAATTTGTCAGTTATAGCCTACTGTTTTATATTACAGAACAATTGTCCTTTCCTGTAATAGGTAATATGTCAACTATCAAAGAGAAGAAATAGAACTACCAAACAAAGAATATGATTCATTATAAAAATATTGTAAATACATCATAGCTTTACTAGCAGATATTGATTAGAAAACAGTATGTGCTATTAAAGTAAATGCCAAATCTCATAGCCTCCTCTTGTTCATAGATAATATTCTGTATTAAGTCAATTAAAGTTCTATGTGAATAATTATACTAAGTACTATGGTAAAATTGTAAGCCTTGAAAACCACACTTTGCTCTCCTTTAAACAGACCACTTAGTGTGTTAAGAAGATGTTTGAGTATATGACTAATGTCTACCTGGCATTACAGTATTTATTGTCATTCAGGAATTTGCTTGATAGAATTAAATCAGCTGCTTTACATAGGGGAAGGATTTATCACACCCAGATTTAGCACTATAAAAAAGTAGGCTTGTAATCTAGCCTAGGAGCCTCAACTCCTTACCTGGTCAAAGGTCAAAGAAAGATTGTTCCAGAGGGAAAGATAAACCACTTCTTTTAAACAACTATCTTAACAGTGGAGGAAAAGTGTCATCTGTATGTGACCAACTTTTGTCATTTTTACTCAGAAGTCCATGCAACCATATACCTAAATTTCAAATATCTGAGTAGCAGCCTTCCACTCATGATATCAAAATATTCCAATCTTAATAGCCCTGCTGTCTTCAACTTTTACAAGCTTATGCAGAACACAAGTAACATTTCCAACTTAGGTACAGAAAATGTCACACATTCTAAGCTTGTATTATACAAGCAGTAAAGCAGTCCCAGAAAGAAAATGGTGGAGGTGGGGGGCCAGGGAAGAAAAAAGAAGAAAAAAAAAAAAAGGTTTAGTTCATCTTATACAACTATGTCTGTATATAAAATTTTTAAGCTAAATTAGTACTAAAATAATGAAAGAAACTTAGTCACCAATGTCAAATCATAATTACAAAACATGAAACAACTTAGTGACTGCTCTACAGAATAACAACTCTTTATGACTATAGACTTTTCTCACTTGCATTTTACCTCTCTGACTGTAAAAAAAAAAAAAAGAAAAAAGTAAAGTTTGTAAGTTTGCCAGGCAACTGATAGTAATTAGCATAATTAGCTCCAGATGGATACGTACACAAAGAAAAACCTTTGTTCAATATTTATTAAAATTGCCAAAAATCATTCAAACACTGAAGCCCAGAATTTTCACATCTCAGCATTTAATCAAATTTGTGTGTCTCCAGATGTTTTCCAGCTGGGCTTTGCAGAAGTCATTAGCATAACAGTTACGTTATGACACATGAAGCTGTCTTGCTACTGATTACCTAAGGACCATGAACTGCAGTGCTGACAAGCCATTTTGTTTATACAAAGAAGAAAAGTAAAGGGAATAAAACAAAAATCTTAGACTTTAAAAATTTAAGGGTTTTTTTCAGGATTCTTACAAAGTATTTCCCCCATCTACATTTTTTTTCTTTTTTTGCTTTTGAAATGAAACTCTGTACATGTTCAAACTAAAAGTGTGCAGAACTGTTGGTATCATAGTAATTCTGGCATTTTTCCAAATAAGCTTCCTGCATGTTGGAAATATCCTTAATTCTGCTTAACTGCTGAGCAGAATATTAGTCTTGAAATATACAAATAAAAATGAGATTTTCAGTATGTTGACAGATCTTCAGAATACTTTTAGTCTAATCTGTTGCATCCCATTATTTTAATCCCCTGTAATTTAAGACAGTCAGACATTTTCTGGATAATTTGCATTCGTTAATAATACCATTTATACACAAGGCAATTTTGCTTTGTGCCCTTATAGGAGGAGTATTTCTTCATCATGTAGTGCAATGGTACCATTTTATCCATATACAATTTTTTTTGAGTAAAATGATAAACCAAACTAAGACTAAAGTAAAAACTTCAGCCTGAGTGTAAATTATTTATGCATAAAAAGATACCAGAAAGTTCTGCATATCACAATTTGCTAATGCTGTGATATGAATGTTAAAATGTATGACTTCATTAGCTGTACACATATTCCATCAGTGTTTCAGGATAATCTACATTTTCTGTCTGGTTTTCAATTTTATCGGGATAGAATATTTTAGGCTTTTTATTCCTCCAAGAATATGAACTGTCTCTTTCAGGCAGACTGAAATTGATGTACAAAATGTGATACCAATGTTTCTTACAGCTGTATTGGTTAACTCTTCTTTTTTCCTATTGACAGACAAAAAAAGATTTACTAGTAATGACAGGAGGGACTATGTGCCACATACAGTTAAAAGGTAACTTTTACTACATAGAAAATGTTGACATTTTAATCCCGTGTTGAGAAGCACCCAGAAACCATTTCCTGCAGGAAAAAAAAAAGCCAGAAAAAGGACTACAATTTTTGTTCAGTGTTATAAATGTTTTATTTCTAGGGAAAAACACTAAATGCACAATAGTAACAATAATATTATGTAAAATTTAACATTAGTAGGTATTAACTAAAAAAATCCATTAGCAAATGAAGCTAATGGATATTGTTCTCTGTTGATTTAAAAGTTAAATGGGTTCTTCTGAAATATGTCTGTTTCTATAACTCTGTTCTCAAAAGGAATGCTTCTCTGTTGAGAATCTGTTAGCCAGTTCCATATAGCCAAAAAGAGTACTAGAGCTTACTGTGGTGACCAGCTCCTGCTTTTTTCCCAATCCAGCTGTTAATAACAAAAAATGTTGTTTCATTTTGTTCTCTTGATGACACACCTAAATTCTTTCTATATACACATTTTAAATTCAAAAGGTCTTTTGTAAAAACTGGTTGATTTTTATCATTGTCTTCAACCATGCTTAATTTAAGCATCAATATATGGTTTTGGCATATATTGAAGCAGACATTCCAATGAAAGTGTATCGGTCTTTTTCTGGAACGAACAGAGAGATATGGGCACCTCTGAATGCTCCCAGCAAAACTGAGTCCAACTAAACTTGCATAATGGGTAGGATCCCATCTAAGAAGCCTTCAGAGACATCCAATCTTTTCCACTATGTAAGGTTCTGAGGTATATAGTTTAAGTTATTAGATACATAAAATGTAATTTTAAATTAGAGATTGAAATTTAGAGCTTGCTCAGGCAAGACTCGATTACTTTTCACCACAGTGAAAATCTGTTTCCTGATGTTCAGAGGGAACCTCCTGTGTTTCGATTTGTGCCCATTGCCTCTGGTCCTGTCTCTGGGCATCACTGAGCAGAGCCTGGCTCCCTCCTCTTTCTACCCTCCCTTCAGGTATTTACATACATTGATAAGATCCCCCCTGAGCCTTCTCTTCTCCAGGGTAAACAGTCCCAGGTCTCTCAGCCTTTCCACAGGACGGATGCTCCAGTCCCTTAATCATCCCTGTGGCCCTTTGTTGGACTCTCTCCAGTATGTCGATGTCTCTCTTGTACTAGGGAGCCCAGAACTGGACACCAGAGTCTAGATGTGGTCTCACCAGTGCTGAATACAGGAGAAGGATCACTTCCCTCAACTTGCTGGCAATGCTTTGCCTAATGCAGCCCAGGATACCATTAACTTTCTTTGTAGCAAGGGCACATTGCCCCAGTATATACTGGTGTATGCGGTTGTTCCTCCCCAGGTGCAGGACTTTGCACTTCTCTTTGTTGACCTTCATGAGGCACATGACAGTACAGCACACCACTCATGTAACATAACTTCATTTCCTTAGATACATGAACTTCCTTGTCTACCTCATTATTAGTTCCAGAAGATGATTTTCCAGACAGTAGTGGGGTTTGCTTACCTGTAATAACGAAATCGTGCAACTTGTGACTATGTCCTGATACTTACCCACTTGGCTACTTTGAAAAAATATGTTTGTCCAAGTACTTCATTACTCTAGACTGAATACAGCATTACTCTGTTGGGGGACTTTGATGTTTTCCAGTTGATGGGAGGTTCTTCTGTACCCCAGTGAAGGATTACTGCACAGGCACAGAGAACTTTTTGGCAATTGTGCTGATGAGCTTGGTGATGGCATGTGCACTGTTGGCTTTCATGTTTAAGGCAAAGAAAATAGCTCAGAAGGACTTTAATGAAGTGCTCCCTGGTAAAGTTCTGATAGGACAGACCCTATTGTCCTGAGAGAACGAACCACTCCCGATTAATCTGGAATTACCAATTTACACATACTAAAGCTATCAGTGTACTTCCTTCTTGCTTCTTAATGCTGCAGTGCTGTATACCCCAAAAAGGCACTTAAAACTTCGTAATCTCTTAATTCTCCTGAATTTCTGACTTGAAATCTAACATTAACTTATGGTGTTATATATCAATAGCAACTTTTTACTTAGAGTCTCATAGTCCCATTGATAATGAGATATGTTTCAAGATGGCTTCTACTCTGAATCCTTATTTATTGGATGATAAAACCCCTTCTTTATGATTCAAGAATTTAATTAATAATGAATTTAGGCCATTTTCCAAATAGATCACTGCATAAATATTCCATAAAAATAGTACAAACTAAAAAATATCCTTTGTTTCAAGAACCTGAAAAGCAGATTATGAATTTTTATGCCTTCTGTCTTCCAGTCCTTAGAACGGGTAGCAAATGCACATTCTAACTCAAATTTCTCATTCTTATACCTTTATTGTGGAAGCATAATTTACTTGAATTGTGAAGTTGTTTGAAAGACAATATTGTTAATTTTTCCCTTGGCTCCTTGTAAAAATTGAAAAGTATTACAGTTACAAGAATCTTCCCACCAAATTATCGCTGTTACATCTTAAACTACAATTTTCAGCATTATATATCACTGCTAGCTCATTTCATATTCCACTGTCATTTGTACATATCACACTGCAGTGAATGTATTTACTGTAAGCTGCTTGTAACAAAAATTATCTTCCTTTTTCTGCCTCATAAAATGATTAATAAAGAATACACTATCCTAGTTATTATTTTGATGGGGAAAGTGATATATGGATGGGTATTTGGGCCAAAAATTTTGAAATTATAAAGGATTAAGATCTTTTAATTCTCCAACCTTATAACAAAATAATAATTTTTATAGAGATTTTCAATGGTTATTTCTAAAATACTTTGTATTATTATTTTTTAAAGTTGCCCTGTCAAAGTTCTACAGATGGAGTCGGTAGAAAGAAGGAGAAAAGGCATTATGACCAATGGACTGTGGTAACACACCTAATCCGTATTAACAGATATTGGGGGTACACTAAGCACAGGAGACATTGCAATATAGTATGGAAATTAAACTGCTTTTCCAAACAGTTCATTTTAAATACATTAACTGAATTATTGGTTCTAAAAAAAATATTTCAATTCTAGACAAATGTTTGTACCATTAATGCAGCTAATTACCATATTATTTATCACTCATGAAGAAGTGAAAAATATTGGCTAAAATACACAGAAAAAAAAAAACCTTACAAAAATTAAATACTAATTACAAATAAAACAGAATAGATCAATATAGAACAAGTGACCATATCGAGAATAGAAAATCAGAAAATTAACAAATTTCATGGGATTATTTATGAGTTTAGGAAATCTGTACCAAATTCTTCATTACAAAAGAACTGCATTTACCCCAAGTGCAAAACCCAAGTTATTAGAATAATTGGTTAAATTAATACTATTCTCTTTTTATAACTAGAAAACCAGATATCAAAAATTAAAAATCATTTCATTATTGTTGGAAATTATCTGTAAAGAAAAATGTAAGAACTGCTACATGCCCTTAATCTGGAGAAATTAGAGGTCTGGAAGGGTAAAAAGTAAGTCTCTCATTCTCTCTCTCTGTGTTTATGCATGTATGTACACATACATATGCATATACATATATACACACATATGTACATATATACACAAATATATACATATGTGTGTTTATATCAAGTTTAACTTTCATAGTACATGGAAATTGCTGGTTTCTATAGTGAATGATTACATCGTAGTAATTTATGTAAATTATTTGCTAGATCCAGATCAAGGTTCACATTGACTTTTAAAGATGTTGAATTCAAGAGATGGATGGCAAGCAGAGAATTTCCTTGTTGTGAATGTCAGATATAGCCCTGCTTTTTCTTTCTTTGCACTTGCAAGATTTTTTGTGCTTTGCACATGTATTATTACACCAATATTATGGAGGACAGGAAGAAGGCCAACTGTTGCATTCTTCCATACCTGAAGAAGCAGGCTGATGTGTGGGCAGGGAGAAGGCTTGAATCTGATTCGTTTTCAACATGCCAAACAAAGCAGGAAAAAAAAAAAAAAAGGCAATAAATGTGCCAAGGAAAGGATTGTTGCAGCTTGCTTTCTCTGTGGTCCAAAGAGCGAGCAGGAGCAAGGCTGAAGCACAACTTCCAGATCCTTTTAGTGTTGACTTTTCTCCCTTGGAAATGAATGTAGGTGTTCCCCTCCTACATTGTATAGATTTCATGCTATTTTAAAAGGAATAAGAGCTGTTTAGAAATCAGTGCAATTAACTCTTTAGCTTGGATGATCTCAAAGCATTTTGGTCTATATGTAAACAATTTAAATGAAAAGCATTCTCTAATTCTTGATAGTATTCAAATAATTGCAAAAGAATTCATTAGTATCTTATTATTCTTCATACTATAATGCTAATATAGATTATATAATTTAGAGATTAATTACATAAGTCACAATTTCTGTTAGGTCATTCTATACTGTGTCTTTGCCAAAACTATCTCATTCACTAAAATGTAATATTCTATATATTAATTTAGAGCCTTTTTTATCTTTTCTTTTTTCTTTTTTTGAAAGAATCTCCACATATTGCCACATTTTTCTCAACTTAGTTGACATATCATTTACTTGTTGCTAATGGCAATATTCCAAATAAGTCAGAAGTTAACACTAATATATCCGAAGTACCTTGGTCACCTTTTCCTCATGATAGTAATATACTAATTCCCTCAGGGTTTATTGTGTCTCTTACTGCTATGTTAGATTAGTGTTTCATGTCCTTGGTCAATGAAATATCCACATATATCATAAACTGATAAACATGCAATTCAGAACAATACCAGATCCAGAATGCAAAATGTATTTTTTCAAGAATAATTTCCTTTGAAAAGGATTTACCATTTATAGATTTTTACTATTGGAAGAAATTAATCTATTCTGTATTTTTGCACAGCTATAAAGATATGTTGTGTTTCTGTGTTAAACAGTCAGTATGCAACCATATACCCTAAAGAATGTTAATTAGATTGATTAGATAAAGCCCAGCTCTGATCAAGGATGAAATATATTCCTCTTCTTTTTTGTACCTGATATCACAGAAGGTAAGTAAAAATTCCCTGTCAATTGGATTTTTTTTTTTTTGAAAGCGGAAGTTAAAATGTATGGAAAGGTATTTTTTAAAAATAAATAGGTTTTGAATTCATAACAAAAAACCAGAGTCTCCATTTTACAGGTCAGGGAAAACAACAACAATGATTCTTGGGCATTACAAAAGTCCAGCACAAACAGATACTTACAACATTGCAGTTATTCTCCATGGATCTTATTACTACTGTACTTTGCTTTCACAATGAAATGCAAGTAATAAATTTTGTAGATGTCTATGTAGGAACAGCTTTCTCATAGCTAGATAATTCCATCAATTTGAAGTTCTCAGTGAATATTCCTGTCAAATGTAGAATTAGTCTATATGTTATTTAGTCACAATATTTTACTCCTAATATTAGTTTGAAAGGGATTATAACAGAAAGCTTAAGTACATGTCCATTTTCTTATACACATACATTAAATGTGTGTATACACACCAAATATTCCTTTTTTCAGTTTCTTTTCTTCTTTTATCTTTTCTTTTCTCTTTTCTTTTCTGTCATACATCTAATAGCCATGTTCCATAAAAAGACCTATTTGCCAGGCTTGTATTTTAGAAATAACAAACATTTTCTATAGTTTATTGTGGCTTTCCACAGTGCATTTTGTAACAAGGAATTCAATAACAATGGCTTAATTCTACTTAGGTTTTTCTTACTGTTTTGGGTTTGTGTGGCTGGGTTTTGGATTGCATCAGTCGGCGGGTGGTGAGCAATTGCATTGTGCATCACTTGTATATTCCAATTTTTTCTTATTATTATTGTCAGTTTATTATTGTTATTATCATTATTAGTTTCTTTCTTTCTGTTCTATTAGTCTGTTCTTATCTCAGCCCAAGCATTTTACTCTTTTTTTTTGTCCTGATTCTCTCCCGCATCCCACTGGGTGGGGGGGAAGTGAGTGAGCAGCTGCGTGGTGCTTAGTTACCGCCTGGGGTTAAACCACGACAACAGTAAGTGCATAATTTCTTCAGGACTTGTTCAAACTCTCTTATCATTCATTATTTTAGTCTCACTCATCATTATGCTACTGACTGGTGCACACTTGATCTGCTGCAGTTGTTGAACGTACTAATTGAATGTTAAACTTTGTGCGTGTGTATCATTGGGTAATGCTTACTGGCTGTCTTATGGACTATTTCCTACTAATATTTTCCACTAAGCTCTATTTTTCTCTAGCACAAATTAATAAAATAAAAGCTGCAAAGCAAGGTGAGAAAGAGGAAGGGAAGGAAAGGCAATTCACACATCAATGGTGATTTTCCCTAGAGAAACCCAGCAAAACAGACACAGCAGTGATCCATAGCAGAGTTGAAGGTTGCAGGTAGAAGGCAGTGAAGATAATAAGAACATTTGGGAAGTCAGGGGTAGTAGTACTGCCACTACAGCCTTGGAGAAGGTAAATGAAAGGTCACAAACTTGCAAGGGAAAGGAAGCCTGCAAAGCAAAAGAAATTAATATCGAACTACGTAAATGAATAGCAATACATGCAACCAACCAGGAACAGATTAAAGTCATCCTAGAATGATAAAACCTTAGTTAATTCTGAGCAAAACAAAAGCAATTGGCAAGTAAATGGCAATTATTAGCAAAAACCAAAATCTAAACCAGTTTCAATTAAGTAGAAGGGGAAAGTAAATACATAATTCTTTTCCAAGAGATCCCAAAACCATAAAATTTGAGCAGCAGTCAATGACAACGGGAGCTTTTTACACAATTTTAATCAGCTACAATTACAAGTTTCTACATGTAAGTTATATGTTCTAAGATCCTTTTGCATTTAACAGAGAAATAGATTTTTTTTAGAGTACAATTCATTTGAACTATTTTAGATTCCTACTTTAGGATAAAATGTATCATATGCTTCCTGTACTTTCAGCAGTGATCTAGTATATTATAAACAAAGAATACCTGAATTCTGTGTACCCTCAGATCCATTTTTCCTGCAGAACCCAGTATGAGTTTCAGACTAAAATCTGTATGAAATTGGCACAAAGTCTGCTTCTGCAGATTCTTCACAATCTTTAGTGCTCCTTTGAAAATCCTACCACAAGCCTTCCTATCAACAGACAGACATGATCTCCAGTTCCTCTACTATTCCCTCCCTATTACCATTAAGTCTTCTCTTCAGTACCTCCCCACTTCATTATGGAGTGGTTTTTGGCAGAAAGATTCCTTATTTTGAACTTGAAGTTCCTCAGAAGTAAATTCTTCAATAGAAATAATTATTTGTTTGACTCCAATTATTACTTGGTTTAATATTAATCCCCTAACATGCTGCCTCAGTAAGAATGGTATCAGTTGTAAACCTAAGAAATAATTCCACCCAATAAACCCCAACATTTATAATTTGCAAGAATTTTCTTTCTTCTCTTTTGTGATAACACAGGATTGAACGATAAAGAACTAACTGCAAGTAGCACATTTATTTGCATTACTTGATGTAGAAACACTCTCCCTAGTTTATGTTTACAACAAATGTAACATTTCAAGTGCCAACTTCACAGAACTTTCAGTCTACACAGACAACTTGATCATTTAATACTTTCTTGAATCTGGAACCAATTTTAAAAACTGATACTTGCATTGCAACAGTTATGGTTGTCAAATCACTGTGAGAGATGATATTGCTGTTCAGACTTCATAGATGATTCATGTGTAGATGCATCTTGAAAATATATAGTGCTTACATCATCGCTATATGTGGCTGATATTTACGTCTTTGTACAAGTTTCATAGTCCCAAATCTGAAGAATGTACAAACTTGTCTGAATTGTCTAGGTTTCACAGAGTTTTTATACCTCTTGTAGAGAAGATTCATTCTTTTGCAGATAGTAATCTCCAGAGTTTTTACCTTTCACGTTTCTCATTAAGTTCCCTCATGTTACCTATGCATATCAGATGGACAAAAAAAGTGGCACAGTTAAGGCTCTCCCCAGTGATAGCAAGGAGGACATATTTACACAAAGTCTAAGATAACTGATGGTGCTGGATGGTACTGATGGTAATAACAATTCAGTTCTCACAATGGTTTATATTCAGGATGATTAAAACAGTGGAGTCAAGGAACAATCAAGTTCTACCACTTTCAATGGCAGGAAAAAATAGGTAAATTGACCTAGATATTTCAAAGATGTATCAAGGATATGTTAAGGATCACCTGTTATAGATTACAAAATTTAGAAAAACATTTGCTGTATAAGAAACACAGCAGAAATAAACTACTCCTTTAAAAAAAAAAATTATTGCTGACAGGGATGAGTTGGTAGAGAATTTGAAGACAGAAGGTAACTTTAGTAAGAGCAACTATGGAGTTTATGAACCTTAACATGAGGAGAAGGAATATTAGTAAACAGAAAACACTGGTGTTCAAGGAGGCAGTCATAAGTAAATTCAGGAAATAGCAACAGAAATCACATGGGAGTTAAGTGTAAGGTAAAAAAAACTTAAGGAGATCTGTGTTACATAAACAATATTTGAAGACAAAGCACAAGACCAAATTATCCAAACACATCAAAAGTACAGAAGTACAATAAACTAGTAATTTAGCTAAATCAAAGTAGAGGAGGGACAGTTTCAAACAGTGAAAAGAGAGATAAAATAGTGGGAGTAAACAAAGAATAGCATAACCATACAGGGAAAAAAAAAAGATAAAATGAGACAAATTGTGTAAGAAATTGTTACATACAGTCTAGTTTTCTACGCAATGTGCCCTAAACATACATATGCACAGATATTCCCACATACCTCTCCCACACTGTCCCCCCATGACAACTTCCTCTTCTTCTTTTGGGTCTTGACTCATTTCAAATTCAGTAAGTTTCAGAATATGTCAAAGACATATCTCATACGTGCAGTTATCTCCTCCTGTTCATACTTTTGGTTGAATGCTAAAGTACCTTGTCATGCCATACATCATGCTGAGAAAAATGTTGCATCTGTTCAGAGGGACACCTCAGTATTCCAACAATATATGCAAAGGATCCATGTCTGTATAGTTCTTAGTTAATGTAAGACTTCTCTGCTCTGTTTAATTGGTTCCATATTTGCATAAGGATATGCAAACTAAGTAAAGATTTAAAGGGTTAAAAACAGGTTTCAGTAATATAGGAATAAAAATTGATACTCATTTCATTTAACTTGAGATACTTGAATACGTACATGAACAGCTAAATTTGACATCTGAACTCCCTTGTCAGTGGAGAAATATAGGCATTTCTAGGGTGCATTCATTAGCACGGTATACATCTACCTTTTATCAAGTGACAATGACTTTTTCTCGCTGTCCAAGAATTATAGAAGATACCCTAGGAATCAGCTCATATGTAAATATCTACAGTATCAGATTAATCCCTCTTGAAGTCAGGAAACTCTGGTTCTAAAATCAGGAACGTTAATGCAGTGTAGAGCCTATGTTTTTTAAACATTCTGCTGGCAGAATACAAGCCACCCAGCAAAAACAATGAGTTTTGAGTGCTGATTTGGCAGCATAAATAGAATGCTAAAATATATTTTAGTGCATCTTCATGTTTTGCATGTTGCATCTATGTTTTATCTCATTCATCAAGGTAGAATTTGAACAGAAGATTGTGCCAGAAGATTATTGGAATAAAAATATTATTCACTTCTGAGCTACATTTCAATCTGCTGCAAAAGAAAACAAGTTCTACTTTGATGTTTATGGAGGGAATTGTATTACTGAATATTTCTATACTCCCCTAAAAGTCAGTCTGACAGAATAGTTTTTCCAGTTTCATTTGTCATAATACATAAAAAGCAATTATGAGACAGATGCCAATTGTTTACTTCAGGTAAAGCAGCTGAAAGATCTAAGAAAGTGACATATCAAAAAAATGCCCTAAAGCATCTATTTAAAGATGACAAAAATTAGAAGAAAAGTTTCTGCAAAGCTCTATTACATATTGTTTATTCCTGAAAAGCATACTTTATTTGCTAAAAGACCAGAGTTACCCACTCCATTCACACATAAAATAAAGGGGAAAAAAACCAAAAAACCAGAGATACCTGCATAAATGAGAGTTTTCAGATGTCAATGTAAACTTAAGGAACTTGCCTTTTAAGAAACAGAAAATGCAAAAAGAAGCAACCAGTGACTTCTGTACCACTTGGAAAAAGAAAAAATGCCCTACCCATCTTTGATCCATCTCTTCTCCCTAAACTTCCTGCTTACTGTATATCCCTCTTCTGAGACACAAGAAAGTGTTCTTCACCAGTGCCACCAATGTCACCAATGCCTCTGATAACGTCTGCATCTATCCTAATTTTATACGACCTGTGTATGGTGAATATCTGAGGACATGGGTTGTCTTGGAGCTTACTGTACAGTACCATAACTTTTAGAATGGATTATCTAGAGGCATCTGTGAAAATCAGAAAATGTTACTTGTTAAGAGATGACTTTTGGGACAAAAAATTTAGTTAACTCACTGCTTGATTTGACAAAGACTAAATAAAAATAATGAAGATTTTATTTTTGAAGGTTTGTAAACTATAGCTATAGGAATCTGTGTAATGTTATAGTACAAAATATAAATATTTACTCCAGCATGAGGTATTTATATTGTATAAATTATGCTATATATTTATGTCAAATTACAGATTGCTGTCTTCAACATTGTGTTGATTACAGTTATGCAAAGTTTTGAAAAGTCTTGAAAGAATTGTTTCTTAATTATGAAACTGATAAAATACATCACCACTGACTAAATAACTTCACAAGTAAACAAAATATGCTGACTGTGGTTTTGTATTTTAATAAAATATATTCTGAATTCAATCAACTATAATGATAAATTTGGTAGAGTTCTCTACAAAATTAGTTTACTCCGTACCTAAAATAGTACTTTAGGTTTACTGTGTACTTTCAAAAACAGAAAAAAACATGCAAACACAAAAATTAATTAAAAAACCAGAAAATGTAGCATTACAAGGATGACTAAATGATTAGAGGTAATCTGCACAAAGAAATGACAGAACGGATTGCAACACAGTTCTGCCTTTGCTGTCCTTTTGAACTAGATGGAAAGAGTGACTTCCTCACAGAGTCTTTTAGAGGCTCATACGTCATTCTTCTATGAACTGAAATTAAAAGTGGAAGTGGGAGCCATTCTTAGTTGCTGGAAATAACATACAAGGTAGCATCAGAAACCGAGATATCAAGGAAAAAAAGAATACATGGAGAACTGGTAGAGCTTGGTACCTATGCGTAAATATACCAGGAAACATGTAGACAATTTCAAAACAAAAAAAACAAACCAAACCAATCCAAAACAAATTCTGCTTTAAGAAAATTATAGTAAAGTTTAGTTTCGAACTTTGGGGACCTTCTGGCCCAGCCCTCTGCTAGAAGCAGGGACTCAGGTTGTGTTGTCCATGGCACGGGTCTGTTGCCTAAGGCATCAGAAGTTTTGTGAAATTCATTCAACTCGATTTTTCTTACAGTTTACCTCAAGTAGTCTCAATTATTTGAGACAAACCTTTTTTTTTTCAATTAGTTTCTTTTTTTTCCCCACCACTGGAATGTCCTATGCACCTTTCAGAAGAGCTGAAGAACAATTTTAGCCTTTGACATGAAATTCCTAGAATATAAAAGGTGAAGAGGAGTTGGAGACAACAATGAGGTCCTGTATTTACCCAGCACGTATGCAGATGGAATCTAGTTACAATTTTTGGCTTGTTTTGGACAAGTCAAAGGGGAAAAAAGTTCATGTTAACCAATTTAATTAATCTTTGCTATTTTCCCTTCTGTTTTCTTAACATTATAATGCCCAAGTGATATCATCAGTTAATTCATTCAATTTGTGCCATAATATGAACATTTTCATTAACCTATTTGAACTTGGGGATATTAAATGCACAAGAATAGTTACATGTTCAATAGAAATATTTTTCCCATAGTGTTAGTCAATAAATAACTGTGCTTTCCAAACTTGTTCTCATCCAGATTATATTCAGGAAGTTAAAAGAATTCAGTGCTTGCTACAATTCACAACTGGTCATATATGATCTTTTCATTTAGGGTTCTTCTCTGAATATTTCTTATAAACTGTTTTTTGGCAGTTGTAGGAAAGTTGTGTTTCCATTTGTATTGTGATCTAGGATTAATCAGTGCAGTTCCTTTAATTTTTGCAGCCGCTCCAAAGAAGGTAATACGTGTTTCCACAAATCAAACCAAATATGATCAACAGATTACCTCCAAGACATTCTCAAAGACTTATAAATGTTTCTTCTACCTTGCTGAATGTTTGCTTTTACTGCCTCATTTCCATCTTACGTCATTAGTGTTACATTTCTGTCTGCCAGGTATAATAGACTGATAAATTCAATGCAGTCATCTCCAACATACTTCACAATGTTAATGTTATGTGCAATTTAATTGTCTAAATGAACTACTTTTTAACGTAAAACTAATAAGACAGGATGAAATTTCTAAATTATTTGCATGTTCTAGATGGACCGTGCCACTACAGATGGAGAAGATTCAGGCTAATAGCTGTGTTATAAAAGCTGCCCAGCTGAAAGGGACAGTAGCACCTGAGCATGCTGCTTTCTTGTTTTGAGTGTCTGATTCTGCTAAATATTCCAGATGGTCAGAGGGTAAACAAAAGAGCTATTAACATCTTAAGAGATTGATTCATAGTGTTGACATGGCGGTAGTTACTGTATTCTGTTGTGGGTGTTAATAAAGCTTTCTAAATATTTCACAGTCAAGGACCTGGTGTACATCTGTTCAATGAATACTAACATCTGAAGCCTTTAGACTGCAATACGTTCTTCATAATATGCTCTGCCTTACCTCCAGGTATAATGTAATAGATAAGGAGTCTCTGTGTGTCATATTTGCAAATTAAATATCATTACCTATTTGGAAGTGTAAATAATATAATATAAAAGATACATATCAGCTATTACTTCAACACTGCAAATAATTAAACTTTATCAGGATACTTATACATTCCAGCTTTCCTTCTGGAGAACACAACTCAGAAAGACTTGCAGAGAACCTAATTTTCAGTAACTGCAGTGAAATTCTTCAGAGAAATAATCAAGCTGAATCAAACCAGAAAACAATATCCCTGAGCCAGAAGCAATTATTGTAAAGTTTGCCTTTCTGCAACAGAGTATGAGGGAATATGCTGCAATGAAAGACAGGTCTATTAATTTATTTCAGATAATATTAGTCTGTTTAGTTTGCTGTATGCTTCTACACTTAGTTAACCCACGTGCAATTTTCAGAATCAAAAATGGAGAATTTTTTCAAAGCATGAGTGTATATATTTCTAAAATTGTCTTTCATTCACAGTGTTTAGTATACTATCGTTAACTCTAAATTATAAAATAATCTTCTTGTGACATGAGTTGACAGAAGATATCTTTTCACACAAATCCTTTGTTTTCAATCCACAGCACTGCAAAAAGATTATCCTAAACTGTAGAGGGATGATGACATTCAAACACAAACACTTTGAGAGTCTTCATACTTGCTTTTGATACTTTCCCATTTTTTACAAAATAAGATTCAAAGAAGTAACTAATAATTTTAATTTTCAACCAACTGAATACTGCATTTTCTCCCTTAAAAACAACAAAAAGCCAACCAAGATATGAGCATTGGCTATTCTTGGGTTTTAATGTTCTCAATTATACTACCATCAGGCTGTTTAAAAACTTAAGCATTTGAAATATCACTGCTGAAAACATCTAATTCAATAACATCAACATTTAACACAAAACTCGTAACAAAAATGGTAAATCACATAAAAGAATGTGTGCTTCTTGACTTTGCCATAAAGCAGGTATTTTTACACAGTAATGATGAAGAAATAAAAGAAAAATTGTGTAACTATGGTATTTTATTCTGTTCTTTTGTATGCAGATTTTTTTTTCACCAGAAACTGTTGTTGCATATATCAGAATTGTTCACTAAAGGCCAAGGTCTTATTAATAGTGAACAGTACTTACACCTCGAATGAGTATCTCATTCTGTGGCACTGAGCAAAGAATGGCATTCTATTTACTGTAAATATAATTAAAGGAATTTATTCCTCTGATCAGAAAGCTGAGTAATTTTTACACAAACACAAAAAAGAAACAAAACCCCCATTAGTTTTTCTTAGAAAATATTTAACTGCAGAGAGCTATACTGTAGCTTTCAATTCTGGACTTTTCTTCCCCTTTTTATTTAAAAAAATTGTCTGATATGGGATAGCTTATAAAATGTAATAAACCAACATGGCTTTTCAGGTAATTACTGCAAGTATATCTTATCATACTTTTCTGAAGGAACAAAACGAATGGATTGTTCTTTTGAGAGGTCAACCACATCACTAGTTAACCAATTAAAATTTTTAATTTCAAGAGATTTTTTGAAATTACATTTGATAAATTTTATGAAGGTATAAATTTTCAAACCTATAGACTATGGAAGAAAGCAGTGAACTCTAAACTTCCCCTTTCAAAAATCATTATAAAATGCTCCATTTCTCTGCCATGCTTATTCACCATCAATTCTATTACAGTAAGGATTCAGTTGCAAGAGCCGTCTCAGGCTTCTCAGCTGTGCAGACAAAATTGAATGTGAAACTCCTGAAAGGATGAGACTCTAAGGGGCTGGCAGTCCTCCTCTTTCCAGAGGAGGGGCAGGGAGAAGGAGCTGAACAAGGACACCAAGTGGTAGGGAGCTGAGCCTACTGCCCTAGCTGAAGTAGGGTGGAAGGTGAAGGGGAATAAAGTATGGGTGGGGGGAAGAAGTAATACTGGTCAATAACCCCAGGACCAGGTGTTTCCTTTTGTATTATGCCATTCCCCTGGTGAGCAAAAGTGGCAGCTATCAGCTTGGCTTTATATGGTTTCAGCATAGGTAACTTTGGCAGCCAATCTATAGCTATTATGCTCTTCTGAGAGTGTCTATAATATTAGAGTCACTGTAGGCATGGACTATATATATTAACATTTCAAACTGAATTGGGGTCCACAAATGGGTATACACTTACATTTAGGTAAGGGTGCATACCTGAGCTATATGGCTAAGCTACCATTACAGCCAGAGGAAATCTGTTGTCTAAACACAGGCAGCTTCCTAGGATATTTGAAATATCTTCCTAGAGCTGCACAATATAGAAGAAAATTTTGCTGTACCTGAGCAGCAGCTTGGGGCTTGATATCCTGGAGAATCTTAAAGAACGTTCGACATATATGCTTAACAACTGAATTCAGCTCCTAGCATGTCCAGTCAGTGGAAACAGAAAAATGATTCTGCAGACCAGATATATCTATTTTAAGATAAGCTGAACAGAATATTCTACTAGCTTCAAACTGAAGCGTTCCAGAAGGGTGAGGCTCTCTTGTAGTTCCTGTGTCATACCTGCCAAACCTGTCCAAATGTCTTGTACGCACTTTGGTGTTGGGAGCAGTACTAGCCATTTAATCAGGCAACTGAATCAAATCTTGGGTTTTCTTTGACAAAAATGACACTTAGACCTGATGTACACATTTGCATATAGGGGCCTACAACTGGAAGTCTGAATCTGAATCTAATTCTTCACTATAACTTTAACCTCCATTATGCACAACAGAGTTCACCTCTACATAGGCAAGAGAGTTTTTTTAATACATTTATGAGATTTGACTTAAAGGAAACAAATTGCTTCAGGCTGAGTTCCTGCTTCAGTACAGCACAATGTGAAAATCATTAGCAATACAAAACCCAACATACATTCTACTAAAAATCAGATGCTTCTGTATCTATCATTTAATAAAAGAAGATAAAAGGTTTATAAAGAGGATCCACTTGGAGCACAAGAAGCTGTTGCTGAGGTATTACATGTGCAAGTATGGATGCTGGGATACCACATTGCTGGTATTACTAGAGTGAAGTAAAAACTTCAATGAAGATGTTAGAATTTAAAGCAGGAATGACTGACTGTCATGGTTTAACTCGGCAGGCAGCTAAAAACTACACAGCTGCTTGCTCACTCCTCCCCTCCACCCCCGGCAGTAGGATATGGGGGAGAGAATTGGGGGCAGGGGTAAAATTCATGGGTTGAGATAAAGACAGTTTAATAGGACAGAAAAGGAAGGGAAAATAATAATAATAATAATAATAATAATAATAATAATAATAATAATATACAAAACAAGTGATTCACAATGCAATTGCTCAGCACCTGCCAACAGTTGCCCAGTCAGTTCTCAAGCAGTGGTTCCCGGCCAGCTTTCACCCTAGTTTATATGCTGAGCATGAAGTCATATGGTCTGGAATGTCCCTTTGGTCAGTTGGGGTCAGCTGTCCCAGCTGTGTCCCCTCCCAACTCCTTCTGCCCCCCCAGCCTGCTCCCTGGTGGGGTGGGGTGAGAAGCAGAAAAGGCCTTGGCTCTGTGTAAGCGCTGCTCACCAGTAACGAAAACATCCCTGTATTATCAACATTATTATCATCACAAATCCAAAACACAGCACTATACCAGTGACTAGGAAGAAATTTACCTCTATCCCAGCTGAAACCAGGACACTGACCCACCAGAGACAGGTAGAAAGGAACATGATTGCTAAGGTCCATTCTCCTACACTGTTCCCTGCTTACCTTGGTCACTCCTGAAGCCGTGAGGTGTGTGTACAGGCAGCCAGTCCTGACCTTAGCTACAGTAACAGGAAAATGACACAAGAAGTGGCAGAAAGAAGAAACATTACAGATAACAAAAGGAAATTAACAGAACAACATAATTGCTCACCAAGGTAGAACTTAGCAAGGCAAGAGTTTTGTAAACAAGGTTATAAAATGGCAGGACCACGGCCAATGGGGTAAGGATGAGCAGAAGTGCATTGCTTGTTTGGAAGGGGATCACTGTGGTAAAAGGAAAGAAGTCAGGTGGGGAGAAAGAGGCAAAAAGAGAATATAGGAGGAAGCGAATCTTGCTATTGAGCTGTGTGGGGCATACTGGCATTACAGCCGGAGCCAGACCACCTCAATTTGGAGCACACATTGATCTGATACTGTGGTGGTGCAGCTTCCCCTTCCCCCTTTCCTTTCCCTTCCCCCCTTTCCCATTCCCCCTTTCCCCCACTCGGGGCGACTCTGAGATCTCAGGATAAGCCCTGAAGGCTTTGGGAAAACCTCCTGCTGTGCTCTTATCTTGATTACAAGTGCAGCCACTTTTGGGCATCCGCGCACTCTTTGGCCACACCTGGACCATCTCCTGCCCAAATGGTGGTATGTCAGGACCACCCTGATACTTCAGGATAAGCCATGCATGCTTTGGGAAAAGCTCCAATTTTGCTGTTATCTTGGGCGTGAGTGCAGAGACTTTTGGGGGCCAGGCACAACCTCCCACCCCGGCCACACCTGGGCCATCTGCTCCCTGAATGGTACATCAGAATAACTCAGGAGGAATTGTGGCCAGAATGTAAAATACTGACCAAAGCCAATCATCTCGAGGCCCTACAGACAGTGAGTTATCCAAGGGGAGACCCCAGGAGCTCTGTGGGCCCGCAGCGGGCTGGGGGACCGACCCCCTGTCCCATCCCCACCCCGTCCCCCCAATCTGGGACTGGACCTCTCTCGGGGTGGATCGAAATGAGGGTTGAAAGATCGTCGACCATTTTGCGAGGACTTAAAGGCCTGATTTTGCCAGGTTTACTGACTGACCATTGATGAATGCCGGCACATAAAAGTGAGTAATTCATGAAACTCACAAAAGGGAAATTTTAACCATAGGTTAACCTCTGTGCACGCATGGGGGGGGGTGGTAAAATTTGGTTCAGAACTGTTGTATCTGTGCATGTGCCTTTGCAGTTTGGTTCAGAACTGTTTGCCTGTCTCTGTGGGGTTTGGTTCAGAACTATTTTGCCTGTCTGTATGTGGTTCAGAACTGTTTCCTCTGCCTGTGCATGCGTGTGGTTTGATTTAACCTCTGTCTGTGCGCAGCCCTGCGGGAAGTTTTGGGTGATCCTTGCCGTCTTCGAATCTTTAAGTCGCAAATTTAATTGTAACAAATTCCTTTGAATCACTCTGTTAAATTGGCTGATGATTAAGTAATGTTAAAATTATACAACCTAATCTTGTGATCTATCTCAAAAATATTAATCCTAAATTGCTGCTAAACCAAAGCCATGTAACAAAATCTCATTTGCGACGGATACAAATGTCTGACTTCTTTACTCATGGTAGACCTGGTGTGCTCTCCCTAATGTCAGTGAAAGAATACCCAGAAAGGATACCCTAACATAAGAACAAGGAAGAAACAGAAATTTTTTGTCTCTTGCCCGTAAAGCTCACTGTTACTTGTTGGCAAATGGGCCTACATTGATACACGTAACTGAAGTGCCCAGTTTAGGTGATTCATTTTCCTGAGGTTAGCATTACCTTTGTTTTCTCTCTCTCTCTCTTTATTATTTTTTGAACATATTGGCAATATATATGGGTGAGATTCAGACTGATTTTAAGACAAATAAATTTAGCATTTATAGGTTCATGTTTATATAGGAGCTAGATACCCAAGCTGTCACTATCCTTCTTGGCCCCTAGTTGTCTCTTCTGCAAAGGCCTGGAGACACACGAACTTGAATGCATTAGCAAAAATATTACCCATTTTCAGGGAAAAACAAGTTCACTTAGGTAATGTACCAATAGTCTAATTGTGCAGTTAGACCGAGGCCGAAGAGTTGCAAAGTTCACTGCTAACTCTGTGAGTAACACTGATTCGTTAAATAAACTTCTCATTATCCAATCTGTTGTACAGCTATATTAACCCTATTGTGAATATTAATTTGTGATAGAACTCTAATGGCCCTATAGAAGAAAAGACCTATGTGTTGTAGTCACTATGAACATTTAGCAAGAAAAATATGGGCCCTGTCTCAAATAGTTTGTAAGCAAACTGTATGAGCAGAGACGATACGAAGTTAACATGAATGAGGAAGGAGAAACACAGGAAAACATGACTAAGATTGATGTGTCTCAAGACAGTTGTGCTACTATTCGGTTTTAAGAAGTAGTAGAGGTGCCACAAGAATGTAGCATTGCAGCTTTTTCTGAAGTGGTCTTCCCATAATAGGAGCTCAACACAGAGGAAGCAGAGGGCATATAAGGGCTGCAAATGAAATAGGAATTAACAACGTGACAGGAAGAAGAGACCTGTAATAACACCTGAAAATATAATAGAAACTTGTTCTTCATGAAACTGAATTGCATGAAATCAAATGCAAGCCTTTAAAAAAGGCCAAATAATGTATTGCATATGTATATGCAAGCATAAAACAAGAAGTTCAATAGAAGGGAATATACAGTGGTGTGCTGATTTCCACCAGCAGTTACTATTATAAATCAATGTATTTGGCTTGTAACAGTAATTCATCTTTCATCTTGTCTTCATCATCATGATATCTGAAGATCTGTGAGTATTCAAGCAGCTAACAAACATATTTAACTTGGAGACTAAATAACACACCTCAGTCAGAGACAGAATTACTCAATGATAAATTTACTCTAATAGCCTTTCTGACATTCATGCTTACTTCTCATAAAAGTAGAAGAGAAGCAAAAAGTGACTGTGAAATCCTCTCAGTGTGTTTCCATGCACCATATAATAAGTAATATGTCAACACTTTAAAACAATACTGATGAAATGACTACAGAATATAGGAGAACAGATATGCAGTTGCATTTCTTTTACAACCCAGCATTATCTAACTGGCCCCATGTCCAGATTCTCCTCTGTGCTTCCTGGTGCCTCTGGCAGCAGAATACCCCGATGGAATTCAGGCAGCGCAGAGAGGTGGTTGCTGCTTCGCAGCAACGGGGGTGGAGGGAGACCAGGTAGTGAATTATGAGACTCTACATTAGGTGTGGAGATCCACCAACAGGTGGATTTTTTTTTTTTCTTTTAATTCTCAATTTTTTTGGCTCAGCAACTGTAGCTTTTCCAAGAGTGGCCTTGTCTGATCCATGGAGATTGTTCTCAGCTTCAAAAGGGAATATGTGTGGCTGTCCCTGTATGTAGGATTTTATAAGTGATCATCTTTTCTTGAAAAGCTGTTCAGTGTTGTTATTAATGTTGACTGCACTTTCACTCTCCTAGGTGTCTGGAAATTAAGTTGAAGGGATGGTTCTCACACCTATTATTTTTGAAATATTTTTGTCTTTAAAAGGGACAGGGTACTATATAAGTAAGTGCTACTCTGAGAATATTTTACCAACGGAGGCACTTCTCTTTAAGAAAGTGTTCCTTTAATGCCAGACTGACACCTTTGCACAGCCTTGCTAATGCATCCTATGGCTGCTGAGCTAAACCAGCTTGATGATAATGATGCTTTGACCTTGGCAGCCAACCAAGTCCAAAACGCATTAACAGTTCGGCTTATCAGAGTCTATGTAAAGAAACAATGTCCTTTCACATAATTATGCTTTTTATTGCCTCCAGATTTGGAGGAGTTACCCATTTGGACATTTATATGTGCCATTTGTTCAGACGTCACTATAACAAAAAAAGATACCAGATGAGACATCGTAGATATAGAGATATATAGTGTGCTCTATTTTCTTTCTGAATTCTTAAGTTCCTCAGGCCACTTGCTAGCTAGTTTTTAACCTTTGAGTATTTTTCGAATTAAAAACAAACTTGAAAAATGTTCTTCTTCAATGCAAGGTGGTATTATGCAAATAATTAAAATATCCAAGTAGCAACTGACCTCCCTAAATGAAAAGCAAAAAAATATGCATATATTGCATGATCTTAATATTATACCAATCCTTTCAAGTTCTCTTCTCAATTTACAAAAACACAGTAAGTTTATCAGTGGCTTCTGAACTGGATAAACCAAATAAATTCAACTCTTGTACTAATGTCCAAAAATCACTGCAAAGATTAAAAAACAGTATTTGCCAGATTTGTTTGATTTTCAGATGCATTAAAAATACAAAAAGCACAACTGTTTTCTCACAGGAATGTATTTAAATATATATATAATGAAGTGTCTTTGCTAATGATTAGTCTCCCTTATCACAGGAGGACTGGTTTGTATTTTGTTCACTGTATGGCATATACTATCTCTTAAAAAAAAGAACAACCTTTCTTTTATTTATTTTTATGCAGTATATTGTACACTATGTTTCAACAACGGTGGCATGGCATCTTTCTTAACTTTCCACTGACTTTGTTGAGAAAATATGTATGTACCAGGCTGTGTTTACAGAAGGTACACCATCTTTTCCTAGGATTGGTATAAATACAGAAAGGGAGGTGCAATGCACCTGTTAAGTTTCTGTTAAGTTTCTTGTTCTGGATGATTGGAGTACCCAGACTGTAGGATGAATTTCAGCATGCATTTGGCTGGCTGACAGAACACAGGCAATGAGTTGTCGTGGTTTAACCCCAGCCAGCCACTAAGCACCACGCAGCCACTCACTCACTCCCCCCACCCAGTGGGATGGGCGAGAAAATTGGGAAAAAGAAGCAAAACCCGCTGGTTGAGATAAGAATGGTTTAATAGAACAGAAAAGAAACTAATAATGATAATGATAACACTAATAAAATGACAACAGCAATAATGAAAGGATTGGAATGTACAAATGATGTGCAGTGCAATTGCTCACCACCTGCCGACCGACACCCAACTAGTCCCCCGAGCGGTGATTCCCCACTCCCACTTCCCAGTTCCTATATTAGATGGGACGTCACATGGTATGGAATACACCGTTGGCCAGTTTGGGTCAGGTGCCCTGGCTGTGTCCTGTGCCAACTTCTTGTGCCCCTCCAGCTTTCTTGCTGGCTGGGCATGAGAAGCTGAAAAATCCTTGACATTAGTCTAAACACTACTGAGCAACAACTGAAAACATCAGTGTTATCAATATTCTTCGCATACTGAACTCAAAACATAGCACTGTACCAGCTACTAGGAAGACAGTTAACTCTATCCCAGCTGAAACTAGGACATGAGTGTACCTCAGTCAGTACTTCATTGGGTGAAGCTATAGATATTGGCATTCATTCAAGTATCTTTGCACTGTGTTTCTTCGCATAGTAAAAAATAGGTTATGACATCTTTTGTGCTATGATATCTGACTAGTTTAAAAATTGTTTTTTGTGTTCTGTTTTTTGTTTCTTTGTTTCATTTTGTTTTTTAAATTATGTGTATCCTTAATTCCATTTAATTGGCTTCCAACCACAGAATTACCATTTTAATGTTAGTCAACTACAAAATAAGACTAACACATTTAAGGGACAAATGAATATTTTCAGCTTATATTACATAATGTTTTTATGTTTGATTTCCATTTGCAATGACATGTCTTTCCAGTGTTTTGAAAATCTAAAGAAAACTAGAAGTGAGGGTAAATCTAGTATTTTTACTTCATCGACATCTAAACTACCTTTACTGTCTTTAAACCCTCTCAAACAGAAAGTTTTGTACTTGACAGGACAAGGTGCAGAGGCTTTTACGTAACAGGGGGAATGGACTATTGTAGGCCTATACACATTATAAAATACTCCAGAACTAATTTTCATGTGTCAAGAAGGCAGGGATGAAGACTCCCCTTTGGTGCAAACTCTATGTATCTTTAAATATGCATTTTGAGAGAGAGAGAGAGAATGTGTGTGTGTATGTGTATACATATATGCATGTGTGTACAGAAAGTAGTAAATGGTTACTATGGTAACAGCAGCTCCTAATTAAGACAGCATTATTTGTACTATAAATGCATGTACTTTTGAAGCAGTTTTCCAAAAGAAGCTTTTTTTTCAGCACTTGGACAAGATAATGACAACTCCTATTCTTTCTGAACTAGAAAAGGAAAAGCTGCTGTGTACCTAAGTGCATGAACAGCACCAATCCAAGTTACAGACATAAAGGTTTCGAACTGTTTGTTAAAGTTCTTCATTACAGCTTGCATGATCATGGAAAAAAAAAAAAATCTTAATGGAAGTGTTTTAAGTTCAACGGACCTTTTCCATGGTTTTCTTTTTTGTTAAATGAATCCTATCTTAGAATGATTTGGGTTGGGAGCGACCTTAAAGATCACCTAGTTCCAACGCCCCTGCCATGGGCAGGGACACCTTCCACTAGACCAGGTTACTCAAAGCCCCATCCAACCTGGCCTTGAACACTGCCAGGGATGGGGCAGCCACAACCTCTCTGGGCAACCTCTTCCAGTGCCTCACCACCCTCACACTAAAGAATTTCTTCCTAATATCTAATCTAAATCTACCCTCTTTCAGTTGAAAATTGTTACCCCTCGTCCTATCACTACACTCCCTGATAAAGAGTCCTTCCGCATCTTTCCTGTAGGCCCCCTTTAAGTACCTGAAGGCTGCTATAAGGTCTCCCTGGAGCCTTCTCATCTCTAAGCTAAGCAACCCCAACTCAGCCTATCCTCATAGAGGTGTTCCAACCCCCTGATCATCTTCGTGGCCCTCCTCTGGACTCGCTCCAACAGATCCATGTCCTTCTTATGTTGGGGGCCCCAGAGCTGAACACAGTACTCCTGGTGGGGTCTGACGAGAGAGGAGTAGAGGTGGAGGATCACCTCCCTCGACCTGAGACTTACAAAGAAGCTCAGCTACTTCCTGGTAAAAGGTAATAAAAAAAAGTCATGCTTGCAGAATTCATTTACCTGTATCAATGTTTTTGGATGCTAAGCAGCAGGCAAAAGGTACAGATTGAGTTAGTACATTCTGCTAATCAATATCCCATCATATCAAAAAACTTCCCCCCTTCGCCCCAAACCAGAAGTGTTTACTAACTGTTTATGATGGTAAAATTGAGTTAATTCTAGGATTATGCTTAAAACTAGTACAGACTTTGATGTAGGGCATATTGTCCCCTTCCAAATAGGGATGCTGCATCTGAATCATAAAATTCATATCTACATAAACCCTATGAGATTAGTTATTTAATCATTAGAGCTACATTGAGGTTAAACATCATAGAAAAAAATTCCTGGAGGTGAAGAATGTAAATGAGTCCTTTATGTTAATGAAGATGACATAATATCCTGACAGTAACTCCAAGGAACAATGACTCTTCTCTAAAAAATAACTAAAAGAAAAAAACTCTCTAAATCTCAGCAAAACTTTAAAAAAAATTATTATAAAAGTATGTCTACTTAGAAGTCAATAGCAAAACACCCATTTTAAAAATATTTCTTATCAATCATGCATCATAACATTTTTGTCAGCTGCACAAATGTTTTTGATGCTCTGGAGTTTATTTGCTTTTGATTGCCAATGATACTAAATAAGAAATATGTGCAGAGAAAAATTGTTTTGCTTGTAAAATTTGCATCAAACAAAAGTGTATCAGCTCTCCTTGGCAGTCGAGTAAATGTCAGGAAGCAAAATGAAAGCTGGGGAAAGAGATACTCAGGAAAGTGGCACCACTGTGCTGCTTTCCATCTTAATCTGCTGAGGTCTTTCCATGTATGTCTTCAAAGTAATCAGGAGCAGCAAGAGGCAAAACCACTGGGTTATTCAAGAGAAGAAATATTTTCATCAGGTAAAAATGGTAACACAATGTCATATAGATTAATATAGACCATAATTGTGCAGTAGACTTTTGGTTCTGAAAGTCCGCTGCATTTATAAACTGTCAGTGTAGCAGACAGCTTAAGTATATTCTCAAGGTACAGAGATTTTTAAGTCTGTCCTTCATACTACAATTGTTTACAAGGAATACCTGCTAAAAATAATTTAAGGCAAATGTATTCACACAGAAGTTATTCACAGCACATTAATTTTAACCAAGAGTTAACACAATATCAAAATTATTTAGGTCAATAGCCTAAATATCTTTCTTCCTCTTTCAGAAACAGAGGAACAGAAAAACGTGCTATTATTGCCATATCATTCATATGTAAATTTGCATACAAAAAGTCATTATTCAGGTATTCAGTAACAAAAGAATAATGACCTCTTATCTCTTAGAAAGATCAAGTCACTAAAAGTCAGTATTTTTTACTTTTCTACCAGAAATTCAAACATTTGAAGTACTAGTATTATTTTTTCCAGTAAACTTTAACTTAATATGGAAAAGTTACACTAATTGTTTTATTCAACAAACAAATAGAAAAAATATTTATATGACAGTTACTAGATTTTCCTTTGTTGTGGAGACTAGCTAGTATTTATTCCAGTAATAGCACACTACAGGGAAACACAATGAGAGATTTATCTTTTTGGTTACACTGTCAATGAAGTCTGATTAGCAAAGTGAAATACCACAATAACAAAATGTCAGATATTGATTATTACTGATTTTTCTCCTGGAATATCAAATGGGATGATTGCCTGCAAATACCTGGGACTCATTGCCTGTATTACTTTACTTACCGTGCAATGAAACTGTGAAGATTTTTATTTTATGTCATTGGACTTTTGCAGAAAAATAGAGTGAAAATGAAATGGGCTTGGCAATGTGAAAACAACAGGCAAAATTTTTTTATCTCTCAGTGCTTTTTGGTTATCACAAAATAAAATATGATCTGAAAGAGGAAGGGGAGAGAAAAATAATATATCAGACTGATGATTAGATATTAGGCTTTCTGTATAGGGCTAAGCTGTGCTCCTATGATCAACCACAGTCATGGAGAGATTTGTCCTCAGAATACTGAGTTACAGTAGATACTGTCAGACTTCTGAAGCAGAATTGCTTTCAGTGTGCTTCTTGCACACAGAAAGGAATAATCTGAGAATTATCTTTAACAGCAGCTGCATGTTCTTTCAAAATTTTCCTGTTCTCTGCAAGCCTGCAAAGGAGAAAATAACATTTCTTCTTTTGCAAGGAACACAAATCCACTTCCTCCCCCTTCTTCACAGTAGAATA
This sequence comes from Harpia harpyja, assembly GCF_026419915.1. Taxonomy (NCBI): domain Eukaryota; kingdom Metazoa; phylum Chordata; class Aves; order Accipitriformes; family Accipitridae; genus Harpia; species Harpia harpyja. The sequence continues at coordinate 11,396,468 of NC_068943.1, forward strand.
TCTCCGCATCAGATTTTTCTACTTTCTTGTGCACTGTGAATTTAGAAGTACATAACCTCTGGACATCTGAAGGAGGTAGGAATCCTTGGGTCTTTTTGCTGTTCTCCTTCATGTCTATGTTAAAGAAACTAGAACTCCAGTCCTTAATATTGATATTGCAGTTGTGTCCCAAGGTTAAAGTCAGAGTCAGTGGTTCTCTATACTAGCTCTCCTGCAGAGCTGTGAAAACTAAGCTTGTGGCTAAAAAGCAATGACTTGATACATTAACTAAAACTACTTGTACAGGAATAGTTTAAACATTGAAAAGGCTGCTTTTACTGCAAATGTCATCATACAGTTTAGATAGGAGAATTTATGTTTTCAGTAGTATTGCTTATTTATAGAAACCTGAGATAGATTGGTGTTTACTAACACGCAAAATGTTTGAGATACCATTCCCTGGGAATTTGGAGTTTCTGTACATACGTATGTGGATGGATAGATAGATAGAATGCATATTTCAATTTTTACAGGTAAAATAAAAATAATTGTCAATATAAATAAGATACACTACCAAGATTTATCCTTGTTTGGGGTTTTGGATGATTTTTTTCAGGGGGACCAAAGCCTATTTTCAAATATTCTTAGAAATACTTCAAATAAATGATGAATGAATAACTGAATCACTTGGTATGCAGACAATGAAAATGCCCTTTCACTGTACACGTACAGGGATTAATAATTTTTCTTTTCAAGGTACTGGATTATTTTGTCTATCAGTTTCATATATTGATGTTTAGTCTCCTGGATACTCATCTTTATCACAAAATTAAAGATGAGTATCTTGGGTTAAGTTTATTGTTTGGTTTTTGGTTTTGGGTTGTTTTGTTTGTTTGTTTATAAAATTGATCCTATGTAAGGCTTTTCATGCTAATACACTATCCTGCACAATTACACCTTCATTAAGACAATCCCTTTGGTATAAAATGATAACATAGTATTTCTTAGAGTATAACTAAGAAATCATAGTAGCTATAAAAACAACCAATTTTCTGTCTAACACAAGTGTATCAAACACAGTGGTGGTTGGGGTCAAACACAACAAGTGGAAATATATTTTTCTGTTACATGCTGTTCATATTTGTGGTCACGCTACGCCTTTTAAAAGCTAATTATTAAAAAACTTTTCTTGCAAAGATTTAAAAAAATTAACTTCTGTCTGCTTTGTGGAAATTGTCAAAAGAATAAAAAATAGAGGTGTAACTGACCTTTTGTTTTGATACAACAGAGGCTGCAAATAAGAGGCTTTAAGATACATATATCTGTATCAGACTTATAGTAGGTGAATTCTCTGCAATTTTCATTAATTAGTGGGTTTGTGGGAAAGTTTATTTTTTAAACAAGCATGTTCACTATTCCAAATTCACACTTTATTTTTTTCTTTAACTAATGATTTCAGACTCTGACAGAGAGTAATTAAAATAGTCTGATACCTGACAATATGCCAAGCAAACGTTTTTTAATATACAGGACAAATAAGATTTACACTGAAGTTCCTATGCTGATATTGCTACATTTCTGTGTTCAGTGCTGGGGCCTCAGTTATATTTAGAAATCTTTCTAAGGTTCATTATTTTTTGTATAAATATTTCTCAGAAGTCAACTCATTAATTTAGAATCCTTCATCCTCTAAACATAGCTGCTAAATCAATCCAAAGAAAAGCCTGGCAATTAGTAGACTTTCAGATAACAGAAACACAAATGCTAAAATCCAGAAATTTAAAAACAAAAAGTTTAGATATATTAACAGAAAAGGAATTCATCAAATATTCTTATATGTGATTCATCTGGCCAACTGCCTATGTCTAGCTTTAGAGTGCAATTCATTTCTTCCTAAGGTAGCTATCGAAAGATGCATCTCACTGAAAAGTGCTTTTTTCTCTCTTTTGATTTAAAAGGAATCTTAGGGTGACTAGCTTAGATTTAGATAGTAGTACTGTAGACAAATAAATTATGTGAGGCAATTATATTTGCATATACTACTTCTACTAAGGGAAGTCCTTGAGATACCACTAAAAAGTGGGAAGTTTTTCCTGGGAAGTATTGTGATACATTTTCCTAAGACTTAAGGCACCCTCAAGCATGTGCAAATTATCTGTGTTTGAGACTGGATAATGGATCAGTGCTTTGCTGTTATTTTTTTACCCTTGGTAGAGAATGCATTATGTGTGAAACTTTCGATAATATTTCCCAGTCAAATACCTTCCATAAGAACATAGTGGCTGAAAAAGCTAAGAACAAAGCAGCACTGCTTTAGAATTAGTTTTTCATGAGAAATAGAAGGGATTTAGGTATTTTTAAGGTATTTTTGAAAACCTGATAAGCAGAAGTTCTATATATACGCAACCTGTACCTGTTTTTTGGGGGAAGCTGAAACTGAACATAAAGTCTGCAATGGAGACAATGTCTGAACTCCTGAGACTCTTCTTTTAAATGCAAGTCAGGGCAGGGAATCCAGTCTTTCTTAGTATTTCAGAAAAAAATAATGAAATTATGTGTAACAATATTGGGGAGAAACTCACTACAACATGTTCTGGTAAAAAGAAATGCACTAATAATCCAAAGAAGTATAATGATTTTATTTTGTTTTTTTCAGTTTTTTTAATGCAGTAGCTCTGTTGAACTCATTTGGTATTAACTCAAATTTATGTTAGAGTAGCTCTGAACACAATTTGGCCCACAAGAGGTTACACAGTTGTCTAGCTATTCATTTGAGACTATGAACTTCATTGTAATTGTGGTGGTTTTGGCTGGGATAGAGTTAATTTCCTTCATAGTAGGTAATCTGGGGCTGTGTTTTGGATTTGTACTGAAAACAGTGTTGATAACACAGGGATGTTTTTGTTACTGCTGAGCAGGGCTTACACAGAGTCAAGGCCTTTGCTGCTTCTCCCACCACCCCACCAGCGAGTAGGCTGGGAGTACGCAAGGAGTTGGGAGGGGACACAGCTGGGACAACTGACCCCAACTGACCAAAGGGATATTCCACACCATATGACATCATGCTCAGTATATAAAGCTGGGGGAAGAAGAAGGAAGGGGGGGGACGTTTGGAGTGATGGCATTAGTCTTCCCAAGTCACCGTTAGGCGTGATGGAGCCCTGCTTTCCTGGAGATGGCTGAACACCTGCCTGCCGATGGGAGGTGGTGAATGAATTCCTTGGTTTGCTTTGCTTGTGTGCGTGGCTTTTGCTTTCCCTATTAAACTCTCTTTATTGCAACCCACGAGTTTTTTCACTTTACCCTTCCAATTCTCTCCCCTGCCCCACCAGTGGGGGAGTGAGCGAGTGGCTGCATGGGACTTAGCTGCTGGTTGGGGTTAAACCACAACAGTAATTCAAGAAGCTTTTTTTCTGTTGTTTTCCCTGCATTCTCATCTGTTAAAAGTAGATTTATTTAGTACTGTACCATCTTCCCAGCATTTAGTATTCTTCTGGGACTATTGGTTTCGTACACATAAAAAATATTTTGGAGCCGTTAAAGAATGGTATTGTCATCAGGGAAGATGCTGCTCATATTTAAAGCGTGTGCTACTTCATTAGTTTTAGATTTTTGTTCTGCTACTGACAGATGGCTTCAGTGAACTGGATATATTCCCTCACTCTAATGTATAAGTGTGTGTAAAAGAAAGGGAGAAGCAATAAATATTGCTTTATTAAAAAAAAGTAAGAAAACTCTTAAGTTATCAGATCAGGACATCTGAATAATAACTATTTTTTATCTTTAGCTTCAAAAAACCAGGAAGGTATACATAGCTGTATTAACATTTACCAATACATAGAGAGAGTTTGACAAAAACAGTATAACAAAGAGAGAACTGTATTTTAATAATAAAGTTATAGTATGGATCCAGATTCTCAGGCACTATGTTCTTCTGAGAAGGGTTTGCTTAGTCACATCAAACAGTATCATCTGTTAAGATCAGATTATTAAGATCAGTTGTTAGTAAAGAATGATTGAAATGAACCTAGAAAGATTGCAGGAATAAAAGGAAAAGTATTTGAAAGAAATGATGAAGAGGATTTGTCAGGGTTGCAAGAAGCAATGGAGAAAAAGGAACGGAAGACCTTATTGTGAAGCTAGAGTAAAAAGAAATTTAGAATATTTGAGAATAAGAGTGAAATGTAAGATAGTGCAAAAATAAACAAGAAGAAAGCTGAAACGTAGAGGTATATGGGAGTTCCTAGCAGCAAGGTAAGGAGAAACAGTGAGAAAAGGGAGATAATGAATGTACAAAAACAAAGAAGGAACTGGAACAAGGACTGAAGAGAATGCAGAAGGTTGTAGGAAGGAGATTTAAACTGTGCAAGAAAAGCCTGATTAGTTAAGTATGTTTACCTAGCTAATTAAATAATTCTTGAAATAGTTTCCAGTGCTCATTTAAGTCACCTACTTTCTTTTCATCACCTGTATTTGCCCTTTCTTAATTGCCTGGGTATCACTGGATAATAAAGGTGATTTTTTCAGAGTTTATGTCTCAACTGGGTCATATCTTGATGACCTTTCTTAAAGAGATTCTAATTCAGAAGTGGAATCTTAAGAGCTTGTATCTACTGTTTCAGAATGTGAATGTGTGAACAATGAACTACCTACTTAAAACTCACAGGAATTTTCCAGAGATATTTTGGAAAATATTTATTTAGCTTAATTTGAAATGTGTACAAGGTAGATATATGGATTTAAATAGGCTTGATCTTTTTGCAATCCACGCACTTGAAGTAAGATTGATTTTATCACACTTCAGGGGTTAGATTTACTTCCAGATTGTCAACATGTAAATTTAGGTGTTTAAATATAAGTAATTGGAATTTTTAACTTCTGTTATTGTATGTATAGTTAATATAGTCTGTGGAGTCTGGAAAACTGTACAGTTGATAAAGTATACTTAACTAAATTAGCTTTAGTGCAATGGTTGCTCCCCATATACTATAGGTACTCAAATGCAGGCATCTAATCTGGAACTGAAAACACCCATAGGACTTGATGATTTTTCTTCAGTAGCTCATATGAGATTTCTTAATGAACGCTGCCTGGCTTCAGCTCCCACTTTAGAAGGGCTGGCTTGTCTCATGAGCCCTGTGTTATACTTCCCAGTCTTGTGCATGTGCCCTTGGATAACCTAAGGCATCTTAAATGTTGCCAGACACCTATGGTTAGGTAACTGAACCAGCCATCAGATACCTATGGCCTGAATGTTTTCATCTGAATTAATCACCAAGGCTTCCTTTATAATTAATGAAGGGAAATGGGCACTTCTAAGGAGCAATATATCTGACCTATATTTAGGGTGAGGTGAATTTTCTTTTAAAAGAGCCTATTTCTTTTCAGTCAGGACAATGGAAGCCTAGGGGAACTAGCCTGAATATAAGGATGTACATTATAGAAGTCTAAATTTAGTTGAATGAGTCCTGTCCTGTCCTGACCTGTAGGGGGATGTAAGTCATCTTGTAAGGACAGGATGACTGCATGTAAATATTCAGTCATCAGATCAATTTCTTATCAGTAGAATAGACAAACAAATAAGCTAGGCAAACCAGTGGAAAAGACAAACAGATTAATCCATTTGTGATTCTGTGTTAGACAATAGGGCATACAGAGCAATTTTTGTTTTGAAATCCAGGTAGCACACAATTCATTAAAGTTACTAAATGAGAAATCAGAGTTTTTCCTTTTTTTTTTACAAATCACTCATATGCAGTTTTAACAAGACAGCATTTCGCCAGAGAACAGAGTGATTCCTCTTACTCATGCCAAAACAACAGCAACATAGGTATTTAGGAAGTCTACTTATAATGATGCCCCCTGCTCTGTTTGTGTCTAGGAGAGTGCTTGAATAAACATTTCACACTTTACAGTTAAATGTTAAAACCACCCCATATTGGTTACGCTGATGTAAATTGTGCAGTTACCTTTTTGATCTATTTTATAGAACTTACAGAATTTTGCATTACTAACTGGCAGACTAATAATAAGAGAAAGCTACTTAACATGACTTAAGTGTCAGAGCTGAAACACTGAGCTTTATTTCATCCTTACTAAGTTTTACCTAGTGCAACCAAAATTCACAAGTTCTTTATGTAGTACTGCTCTTCTAAGCTGCTCACAACTTAGCTTCTATCTGGGATCTCCCAGGGAAGATTCAAACTCAGGTCCTATTTAAAAATAGGACTCAACTACAAGGTAAAAGGGAAGCAGTTCCCTAATTTCTTCTCTCTTCTGTTAAGGCTTTTCTACATGTATATTATAATTAATTGTTCATTGAGGAAAGGACATAATTTTATGATGATTCTTAATTAAAAAAACAAAACCCAACCCAAACCAAAAAAACAAGAACCAAAACTAGAAAGGATTTATAGGTAAAAATAATAACATCAAAAAACCTTCTGTTCAATATTGCAATAACTCTTTGTTGAAATAAAAAGTACTGATTTCTGTTTCATGATTTTTGCAAATTTTCATATAGGAACATAAGTTCTAAGATATTTAGCTATAACAACTGAAGAATATCTTTCTTAGAATATTTCTGACCAAGATTTTTTTTTTAGAATTTTTCTCAGTATTTTAATCTTCAGAATATTGAGAATTTAAAATGAGAGTCAAAATGTCAACATATGACAGTGCTTTCCTCAAGGGGAGGGAAAAATATGTTAATATTTACATTGAATGTTTTGGATTCATATGCATGGCTACAACTTATGTGTATATATTATATAAGAATGCATGCACATAAACTGCATGTGACTCATGAAGATATTACACAAATACCTTTCAATCACAAGAGGTTGTGCATACTAAATTCGTGTCCCCCAGAATGCAACTGGTCATACCCCCAAAGCAGTTAAGGAAATATCATTTTCTTCCAAAAGGAACTTCATTAGCTCTACAAACATAATCCTAAGACATACTCTTCCTTATTTTATTGTTCTCTAGTACTTTTATACAACTCTGCTCAAAACAAAATATTCAGCAGCTAAACACTGTTAAGGATGGCAGTTCTAGGTGAATTTTTGTAATTAAACGTGAACTTAGATTGCAAAAGCTGATTTTAAGCAGCAGCAGCATTGTAGTTTAGCCCTGGAATGGGGTTCACATCTGAGAATTTTATTTTTCAGGAAAGTGACTGCAACAGTAAATTCAACAGTAAAGTTCCCTCTTGCTATTGCTGTCTTTTGGTCCTCTAAAAATTGCATTCTTTTACTGTCTACTACCTTCTGCCTTTCAAGGAAGCATGGAGAGGGGCCCTGGATCATACCTTTCTAGATCTCTGTGTTGGGTCTCTTCTGCAGCAGTAGAGGCAGGTTATTAATCAATCTAAATAAGTTTAGGGATTTTTTAATCTGGATGTCCTATAACCTACACAAGTGATCTGTTCATGTTCTTACTGTGTGAAAGGTAGATATCAGCTATTAAGCTCAACTTAGTGTTATATTAGATGCAGGAGCATGGATCAAGCACCTTGAGTGGTTTAGGATTTTAAGTAAATTTTAGTTATCTAACCACTCGTATTTTGGCCTTTTGGGCGTATATATGTGTGCACATGTACACTGTGGAACTCTGCTGCCTAAAATGTGAATGTCTCACAGCAGCTCTGAACAGTGGTCAAACCAACATAATAATTTTGGTATTTAATTGTCCTTGGCATAAGAGTAGAAGAAATTATTATGACCTCATTTAAACTTTGTTTTCTATTTTATCTAAGAGCTTTCAAAAATTTTATCTGAGAGATGAAGGTGCAGTAAAAAAGTTTACCCAGTTTATGGCTTCCTCTCCCTTAATCTCTAGTTTTAAACAAAATCTAAACACTTGCAATGCTTTTAATAAACATGGCTTGGTTGCATCAAAATCTGAAAATAACATTTAGGTTACAATAGGGTAGGAACAACAGAAGGTTTTAGCACTTCCTTGAGTAAGCTGCCATTATTTCCACAGTACTTATTTCACCATGGGTTATCTACCTTTGTCATAGTGTTAACAGAGATGCTGATCTCTGTATTTAAATCTGTTTTCACTATTTTCTGTAAATGGCTACCTTCCATATTCATACCACCTCCATCCACAATAGCTTTCCCAAAAGTATATTGCATAGTTACAGCTTTAATGTAATTTAGCATATGTGAAGGGGTGGAGTCCTCAATGAGAGACCAGCTATTTCTGTATGCCCTCATCACCAACATTTCTAGAATCAGCAGATCTCCAATATTATAATGGATTATGCAGGTGTTGAGAGGTTTTTGTGCCATAATTCTGACATAATTGTACTTTATGGCATGACACTTCCTGTTTATGGTACATGATCTCTTTTATCACATACATCATACATTTGCTCCTTTTCTACCAGGAATCAGCAGTATAAAATAAAAATAAATAAAAACTGATTCAAGAGGTAGAATGCATCCTGTACCATTAACAAAATAAACAGCAGATATATTGTGTATTACCTGGAAAATAAGATTAGTTACTTTTTGTTTAAAGAAGGTACACATTACTGTAAAGGGCTGGCAATGTTTCTCCTAGTGTTAATTATTTCAGTAAAATTTCTACTCTTCACTAAGCAAAGCTCTTAAATTTACTGCTTATTTTAAATTTCTATTAATTTTCCTTTAATATGATATTAATGAGTATTCCATTTGGCTTCTATTGCTTTTTTTACCACTTGTAAGTGATTATCCTTGATTTTAAAGGAATATAAATGTTTAATTTTAAAAGAGGATTCTATGAGATTTTTTTTTTCTGAAAGCATAGGGCTCATACTTGCTCTTTTGTTAAATATTAATCATTCACAATAGTTTTACACAGAGTGATTAAATCTAACCTTGGTATGACAGAGTGTTTCAGGTAAATTTAAAGAGTTTGTGCATCATTTCAGCATAGACTTATAATTTTCATTAAGATGCTAGGAAACATTTTGTTGACACAAAGCATAGGATCATGACTTGTTTTCTTCCATGCAATCTATTCCTTCTTCCTCCTGCACAAAACTCCAGGAAAGTTTCACTTCAAGTAGCAATGTCTGGTATTCTCATAATTGATGTTAATGCTGAGAAAACTAAATTCTGCCCACCTTCCCCCTTCCCCCACTCCCCGGCCTTCAGTTCTCTCTAAAATGTTTTCCTTGCATCACTTTGGAATTTGAAGAAGCTGCTATTTGGTATTTCTGAAATAACCAGCACAAATACACTCACATTGAGTAAGGATTATAGCCCATTTAGGATAGTACACTCTCAGTGTAAAGTGCTGTTAGGTGAGCTGAGTAATATTTTTAATTTAAGTTCTCTGACTTGTTTCTTTGAGACTATAGTTATTATCTAAAATAAATACTTGTGCAAAAAGCTTCACATCAGTGCTATAACTCAAAGCAATCTGCTGAATCTACAGTGGAGGAGGTAACTCCTGTAAATATTTTTTATTAGAATACCTAGCTGCCTTCAAGCATTTATTTTTGTTTCTTACTTGTTTGCCTTGACAAGATTGACATCATTCATTCTTATTGTAAATTAATGCTACATTCTTTACCTTACTCATATTGCTTTAGTATATCAAATTTTGGACATTAACCAATCCACAAGGCAATCGCATGGTGATACAAGAGTTACAAAAATGATTTTAGTTTCCTTTTCCTCTCTTCAGGGAAAAAAGTTTCCAGAAGTTTCTAAGCTGAGTACCTCAACTATTTGGCACATCTTTATTAAAGAAACCGAGTAAAAAATGTTGAACATGTACTGTTTCCAAAGATATCAGCAGTGTTACAAATACAAGTGTTCAGTTCTTTTAAACTCTCTGATACCCCAATGTATGAATACATGACTAATAAATGTCACATTGCAGATTTGTTCTAGGCTGTCTTACATCACATTGCAAGAATGATGACAGTTTTAGGCACCAAACAAAAGATAGATCTTTGTTAATTGCATAGATGTTAAATAATTGCTGAAAAGTTGATAAGTAGATTCCTCAGATTAATTTCCTTTTTAATTAAATAATGTGGATAGACTTTAAGTGATTTAAGTTGTCTTTAAAGAGGGGTATTAGTTATTTATCACTTTTAACATTAAAAAGATATTTTGCAGTGAAGTATCAGTTCCTGAACACCATGACTATACTGACTGTTTTGAAAGGATAAGACAGATATAATGTCCAGAAGACATTTTATTTTCCACAAAGTTTAAGTACTTTTTCTAGCAGTTTATGCAGTAGACTTCTGTAGAGCAGTAGAAAATTTTAGAATTGTATAAACATCTGGGAACTTTTAAGAAATTGTATCTTTTTAGTTAAACTATGCATTATAAAGTCATTGATTTCTTTTTTGTACAGTTAAAGGAAAGGCTTTGAGAAAAACTTAAGAATCTTGGAGTATAAGGCTTTCAATGAAATGCAGTGTAATGCAGTACTGTCCACAGCTATGTTTGTAGTTTCTATACAATTTGATTATTCTGATTTTTGTTTTGAGTAATCACCCAAGGTAGAATGGATTCTAAAGTACACATTTGCATTTTGCATTTTGTCTGTGTCCAAAAAAAAAAAATTTTTTTTTCCTTCATGGAATATAAAGGGGGCTTGAGGAGACTACCTGAGAAGTACTATATATAGCTGTACTGTTGATATCTAAAGGTAGATATAACCAATAAATCGACTTTTTTTTTTGGTCATTTTTGTGGATGAATATTGTGCTTTATCAAGAGATGTAGAAAAACAACCCAGAGCTTGTTTTTTTTCCATTATGCTAATTCCAAGAAATCCACTTTAGACTGGTTCTCAATTTTACAAACTCGCACACAAGCAAAGCAAACCAAGGAATTCATTCACCACTTTCCATGGGCAGGGGGGTGTTCAACCATCTCCAGGAAAACAGGGCTCCATCACGCCTAACGGTGACTTGGGAAGACTAACTCCATCAGTCCAAACATCCCTCCCTTCCTTCTTCTTCCCCCAGCTTTAAATGCTGAGCATGACATCATATGGTGTGGAATATCCCTTTGGTCAGTTGGGGTCAGTTGTCCCAGCTGTGTCCCCTCCCAACTCCTTGCGTACTCCCAGCCTACTCGCTGGTGGGGTGGTGGGAGAAGCAGCAAAGGCCTTGACTCTGTGTAAGCCCTGCTCAGCAGTAACAAAAACATCCCTGTGTTATCAACACTGTTTTCAGCACAAATCCAAAACACAGCCCCATACTAGCTACTGTGAAGAAGATTAACTCTATCCCAGCCAAAACCAGCACAGTCCCCAGCCTTGTTTTCTAGTGGTCTGCCTTTTGGGGGGTTTCCACATGTTTTATCACTGTCTGTTTGGCCTATATTTGCTTTCAACAGTTTTGGGGAAGGATCTTGGGTTTTGGCAGTTCTCTGTGGGTTAATTTTATGTATTTAGGCAGGAATAATTGGTGCGGATGGAGGGGAGGAGGGAAGGGAAGTTAATAGCGCTTCCCACCTGAGCAGTTTTTTTGTGGTATTATTCATATGCTTATTTGTTTTGGGTTTGTTTTCATTAAATCTGGACCCCTCATGCCAGCTGCTTCTGGAAGCTTCCAGGAGCTCCTGCCAGTAATGGCGCCTGCCAGCCATTTCCTGAGAGGGCCTGCTTCTCCTGCTGTGGCTGATGGGACGCGGGAGACCCTGGGCCTGGCTGCTAAGCTGGCGAGTTTTATGTAAATAATATATACATTGAGTGTATTGCAAAAGCTGGTGCAAATGGGTTTGAGCCTCTACTGACTTAATGTGAATTTAAGAAGTCATTGATTTTCTCTGAATTCTTTTCTTTTAGTCTTGAAGGTTTTGTAAATATTTTTGTATGCAAAGAAAAAAATAGCTTGACTGTTTTTCATATCTCATGGTGCCATTTAAGAGATAGCACATGGTAATAGGCAACTGTGGGATATTTTAAGGCACACATGTTCAGAGGGTGAAATTAGATTACTAGGGACAGAGCAGTGCTATAACAAAATGACTTCATCCAACAACTGCCACTAACTAAACTGTACGCCTTTTAAACAAATCATCAGCAAGAATGTGTCCTTGTAATATTCATGTAATATATGCAGCAGTTTTACAGCTTTTAAGGAAGGACGAAATTACCTTACCCCATTTTATCATACATTGAAAAAACTGTAAATGGTCCTTCTAGACTAAAATCTGCAGGTTTATGAATAAATGACAGATGATTAGCATAAAACCATCACCGTATTGATCACAGGCCACTCTCCTTGATTAAAAAACAAGCAACAAAGTAACTTTGCAAAATGTAAAGACTGTATCCTTGCACTAGTAAGTTATCTACATAAAGGTGAGATTGCTAAGCATCTGGACTGATCATCTATCAAGGACTTGATCCCACTCACAGTCAAGTCAAAAGGTTGCTACTTAAATAGGAGGAGCTGCCTCTTAAGTAAGCAATCCTATTCCACAATGTCAGTTGCAGTAGCACAATTCCTGTCCAAGTATGAGCACTTTACCTGGATAACAAGGTTTCAGGAAGGTGTTTTGGATTTTCTTTAAAAATTCCCTTTCCACTTTTCTGCTGCACTTAACAGTTCACGTTAAAAATGCATGATTTTTAATATGTGAACTGTGTTGTGATGTTTGTTTTTAAATTAATAAATCTGGAATAACATTGTTGGTTATAATTAAAATAGTGGAAGTCCTGTGGAAACTGCTTTATCTGACATGGCTTAAATAGCAATGTTTGCATCCTCAGCTCTTAAACCAATTGCAGATACAAGAAAATAGTTATATGGTATGAAGATTTAGATTAGCTGTAAGGAAGTTCTTCACTGTGAGGGTGGTGAGGCACTGGAACAGGATGCCCAGAGAGGTTGTGGATGCCCCATCCCTGGCAGTGTTCAAGGCCAGGTTGGATGGGGCTTTGAGCAACCTGGTCTAGTGGAAGGTGTCCCTGCCCATGGCACGGGGGTTGGACTAGATGATCTTTAATAAGGTCCCTTCCAACCCAAACCATACTATGATTCTATGAAGTTCGTTCTGTTCTGTGGTGAAATAGTCAATCCCTGATCATGATGATCCTTAGCATAACTAAGGAAACTAAGTTGGATGTATTTCACCTTAGGGATCAAGACTTAATACTGTTCACTTTCATTAAATCCTCTGACATCTTGTCCAGCAAATTTCTTTATGGCATGAAATGATTTATTCTTTATTGGCAGCAAAGGGCAAAACTGACAACATGTAACACTACAGATGTTGTTTTATTCATGAGAGGAAGTTATACCGATTAAAAGATATTCACATGCTTGGAATTAAACCTGTATTTCAAACTCTGAAATTACTTTTTGGATGCTAAAATTTTATCTGAGTTTTGGGTTCTAAAGAGTAGGAGATCCTCCACCCTATATTAAGAAAAAAAAGTTGAATGCTGGAGTATGTAAAACATGAGTGCTATTGTAAATTCCCCATGGATGCTTTAGACCAGTGGTGGGATCCATGTCATCAATCCTTTTAACACTCTCACCTGTTTTTTAAGACAAAAATAGTGTGAAGAGTTTGGAAATCAAAACACTTTAATCACAAATACATGCAATTTTATGGATTACATGACTTCCCCTTTCTGTGTGTCCTGGTTTTGGCTGGGATAGAGTTAATTTTCTTTCTAGTAGCTGGTATAGTGTTATGTCTTGGATTCAGTATGAGAAGAATGTTGATAACACACTGATGATATCAGTTGTTGCTAAGTAATGTTTAGACTAAGTCAAGGATTTTTCAGCTTCTCATGCCCAGCCAGCAAGAAGGCTGGAGGGGCACAAGAAGTTGGCACAGGACACAGCCAGGGCAGCTGACCCAAACTGGCCAAAGGTGTATTCCATACCATGTGATGTCATGCCTAGTTTATAAACTGGGGGGAGTTGGCCTGGAGGCGATGGGGGGGATAGCTGCTTGGGAACTAACTGGGCATTTGTTGGTGAGTGGTGAGCAATTGCATTGGGCATCACTTGTTTTATATATTCCAATCCTTTTATTATTATTGTCATTATATTATTGTTATTATTATCATTATTAGTTTCTTCCTTTCTGTTCTGTTAAACTGTTACTATCTTAACCCATGAGTTTTACCTTTTTCCCGACTCTCTTCCCCATCCCACTTAGTAAGGGGGAAGAGAGTGAGCGGGTGCGTGGTGCTGGCTGGGGTTAAACCACAACACTGTGCGATAGATGTCGCGATCCAGAAGAAAAGTTGGGCAGATCAGCCCAGTCATTCCAGCTGTGCATTACGTACTCCTGGGGGAGGGTTGTGGGGTTCCTTCAGAGTCTCCTAGGTTCTCCTTTTTCTAGGTTCCCTGATGAGTCTCTCCTTAGTTTCCTAGTTATAGGATTGGGAAGAGAATACTTCCTTGGTGACTGGACCATTCAAATTGCACTAATGTCTGATTTGCGGCCTCCTTTGTTGGTGCTCAATAGCTGCTTGTTCAGGACACTTCTGAAAGTTTGCACTTCTTGATGATCAACAGGTTGTTTGCATAGTTTGGGTGTCTATTTCCCTGAGCACAAAAGAACTATTTAATGTTAGTTCTGTTGTTAGGGACAGGTGGTTGATCATATTGCATCTACTTCTACTTAAACAGAAGGTTAGTTAGTTTGTCTACTACAGCAAAAGTTCATGGGTTTATGCTTACAGGATAAGTAGGCCTTGATGCACCTGAACAGGATTTATTCTGCTGGCACTAGAATAACTGCGCAGTATGGTGCATATTTTGTACTGCTAATTACTGTATGACTTCATTCTCCTGCAGCACTTGGGAGTCTCAGTGGCATTCTTTGATGTATTCACAATTTAATCAGGCTTTAAAATTCTCCAGGTATGTGGCTGTCAGAAAGTTAAACTAGGGAAATGCAATATGTGAAATCTTTCTGGAAAGAGTAAAATGTCACCATCTTCAATGTTCGGAATCTTCAGTAGATGACATTGAACGAATTTACTGCATATGCTGGAATATGAAATAGAGGGTAATAGGTAGATTGACTTAATGTCTAGGTTGCAGGAAATAGCAAAGGAGCCCATTTTATGGATTCATGGATTATGGAATAATTTCTCTTACATAACTCTAGTTCTGTAAAAGTTAGGTATCTAGTCTCCACACTCATAACCTCCATGGTTAATAGTGAGTTACCTTAACAAGATTCTTTTCTTAGCCTGAAAACTTACATACTCATATTGGTCAGCTAATTCTGTTTAGATACCTGAAATTATGTGAAATACACTCTGCTGTGATGACATGCAGGTGATCTGGACTTTATAAACTGGGGGATCTTTTCCAAATATTTGTTGGAGGGGGAGTGTCTTTAACTGAATCATCAGTCTGCTCTGACTTACTATCTGATCATACATTTGTGAGTGCCATTGAAAAATCAACAGTAGCTTGCAGATGGACTGAATAAAGCTGATGATGAAGCCTCACTTGTAGCATCCTAGGGTGAACAGGACTTTCACAACTCTACAAATGTCTGCATGTCTGAGCTTCTTTAGATCTCCTCTTTACTCATCAAAGCTGCTTTTATCTCCTTGGAAGTTCTCAAGCTCTCAAGCTCTACTTCAGTTCTAAGCATTACCTACTACTTAACATATGGGCTCAACATATGTAGG
Organism: Harpia harpyja; assembly: GCF_026419915.1. Taxonomy (NCBI): domain Eukaryota; kingdom Metazoa; phylum Chordata; class Aves; order Accipitriformes; family Accipitridae; genus Harpia; species Harpia harpyja. The sequence goes on from NC_068943.1 coordinate 11,412,089, forward strand.
CTGAATATAGTTTGTGCCAATTATGGGAATGTTTCCCCTTCCACATACAATTTGAAGTTGCATCTTTTAATTTCATTCACATATTTTCTTTGAGGAGATAATGTTACCAGTGAAAGTGTAAAGTTTCATTTATTTTACCTATGATTGTTGTGATTAAATAAAAAATTTTAAGACCTATTATGTGTTTCAGAATTAGCTGTGAAATACAGTTCATAACCTCCTGTCTGCCATATTAAGGTATTTCCAAAGCTATTTGGACTTACCTCTTCGATTTACATATTTTTGCTGCACTTCTGTGACCATGATCTCGAAGTCTGTGAGTCATGCAGAATCAGTTCTTATTTCATGTATGAGTTCAGTAAGTTTTACATAATGTGGGCTTCTACACTACAAACACTGTAGTTCCAGCAAGTTATTGTGAGAGACTATTAAATGCACAGATTTCCACAATCTCTCTACTACTTCTGATTTAAAAAAAAAAAAGTTTGTGTAATTACGGCTTTCAAAGAACTCAACAATTCGTGAAGTGTTACTTGTAATATTAGACTAACAATATTTCATTTTGAAGGACTCCAGTGCTTCAGAACTCCAGTTTTTTATTTTGAAGGACTCAAGCTTCACAAGCCTGAACTTGTTTATGCAATGTGATCGGTGATTACTTCAGACTACAGCAAAAAAGCTCCTCCTCACATGCAGATTACATATTATCTAATGGCATACCAAAACGGTGTTACAGTAATCAATGGCAGAAAATACTGTACATTGAAATTCAGCTTTAGGTTTTAGATAGAGAAAATACTCTTTCTCCTTTTCATTCTCCACTTCTCAAACACATCAGGATATGAAATGTAAAAATATCAATATCTATAATCTACCTGTCAAAGAGGATACTTCAGACCGTGGTGAGATCCTGGTTAGTATTGAGTCACTTCTGTTATGTCAAGACAAGCTTCATTTAGTTTTATTTGCACCCAGTCCAACATTGTCAGTTCAGGTTGCAGAAAAAAACAACCAAACAAACAAAAACACATTTGGATACAACAGTAGATTTCATAGCTTCATTTCAGCTAGGCTAGAACAGAATAAATACCATAGGGGAAGGGAATTTAATAAAATATAGTCTTGTTTTAAGCTGTAAAAAATGTTTATCAAACTAGCCTCAGAATCAAGGTGATTCTTCTATTTTGTTTAGTTCTAAAGAATGAGGAAAAAATCCTGTAAGAAGAAGCCACAACAAGTGTGCAGGAGAAAACACTTGAATGATAATTGTCAATAAATTTGATGTAGATCTGACAATAAATCTCAATTATGAGCAGAATTTAGAAATTTTGCAGACCATGCATTTAACTGGAACTGTCTAATATACTCTCAATTTTCCTGATATCTCCTAAAAGTGGACAACCATAGCAAACATATTTCTGAAATGTACAGCCCCAGTTTACTTCCTCTGCATTCATTAGTTGAGTTTGTACCATACCAGCACAGAACTGAATATTGTTTAGAGATGCATTATTGTTCTGAAGTTATGCAAAGTTATATTTTAAACTTAAGAACTTCTTTAAAACACATGAGTTCAATATGTAATGCAAAGTGCATTTATATGTGGTAGTGTCAGTTGTCTTGATTACACACTGTCAAGTCCCTTGTTTGTTGATTGTATCGAGGGTGCTGTAATACTGTATTTTGTACCTCAGCATTCCAGCAAGCGTGGTAAGCAATTATATTTTTCTACTAAGTGGTGTATTTAAGAATATTTAATTTGCTACTTACAGGTATTAAGGCTTCTATTAAAGCATATCAATTAGCTAAAATTATTTTCTTTCTGCTTTTTTCCTTAGTTAATGACTTTGAACATGCTTTTAAACTCCTTAGCTCTAACAATTAGCTGTGGAAAGGTTAAGGGTTATAGTCTCCAAAGATCTGAGATGGTGTAGTAGTGAATTCTAAAGACTAGGTTTTGCTGTTGCTCTAGTAATATAATATGCACCTACAGCTACACATCAGGTCTCCTCATGCAATTTGTAGAGACTTGCAAAAAAGAAGGTGCTGAACTTCCTAAGTCTGAGAATGATCTTACATGACGTATGGGTGTCTTATTTCACCTAACAGTAGCTTATCTAAAAGTTGGGAAATTATTTTGTCATCTAGTTTTTCTGTATAATCCTTGGGGAAATAAGCATTTCTAAAGAGACCATATATTCTAAAATAAGAATCACTCTTTGGAAATGTCATTGCTGAGGCAACTGTTTTAGGCTAGGGAACCAACTCACGTGGTGAAATAACAGATATGTAGTGTAATTTGAGAGCTTACCTCTATGTGGTATCCCAACAGGTCTTCTAGCTGTTGCTTCAGGAGGACATGAATCTCCCATAGGTCCATGTCACGTCTGCCAGCCCTGTACAGATATTTCAAGTACTTTGGTGCATCTAAAATTGCACTAAATTCCTGTATTTAGGCACCTGATTTGCCCCATAGTTTACTTTTAATAGCAAAGTCATGTTGATTCTCTCCTTTTTCTGGACTGAGTTTTTCAGTCAGAATATCAAGCTGTTCAGCTCTGCTTAAAGGCAGACACCTCCTCTTACATTCACAAAGCAAGATGTTGAAATGTAACAGATCTACAAATCCATTCAGATTATGAACTAATCACACAATCATAGAAAAGTTGTACAATCCTGGAATCACAGGGTCTGAAAGAATTCCTTGCTTATATCCAAAGTTATGGCCCTTGGGTATAATGCTTATAATGTTCTTATTCTTAAATAAGTAAAAATAAAATAATAATTAAAAACTAAACCAAAACAGAAAGACGAGTGACAAAACAAAATACTTCGTGGTTACAAATGTCATAGTTAAAAACCTCAACTTTGGGGGTTGTTACAGCCTTCCTGCTCTTTTCTGCAGAGCACAGTTATCCTTACTACTAGAAATATTTACAGAAGATAATTTAAGCCTTCTTTATTTATGTTTAATCTTATTGATAGCTCTTTGGAAGCATCCTTATTCTGTTCCCCAAAATTACTTTAAACAGCTCCCTAGCTTTCTATGGTTTGGATTCAGACGAAGAGTTCACATTCTTAGTACAAAAAACATCACTCATCTGTTTTTTTTCTCTTAAGATATATCTTCCTATCTCCCAATATAACAAGATAAATTGTTTTATAAGTAAGCTAAACCCTACAAAGACAACATAGCCATGACTGTCTTGTGTATTAATACTTCCAGTTCCTCCTTGCTTTTTAGCATATTAGTACACAAACATGTATGAAGCTCACTGGACTGCTGCACTATAATTTTTATTGTTTGTCCTATGATTTTGTTGTGATCAACACTTTTCTGGCATTATTAGCCTCTTGATCATAATTAAAAATTCCTTCTCTATTTCATTAAATATACTCCATCCTTGCACCCCACTTTTAAGATGAAACTGTCACTAACTAAAAAATCTGTTTCATAATACATTATACTGAATTACCAGCAGATTCACCCTCCTCATTTCAGTCACTTACCAAAGGCTATAACCCTTTCATCTTAGACTGCTGAGAGATAGACACCTCCTGTAAAGAGGTTTGTCTGTTTCTCTAGAATTGCTTGTCACTCTTTTCATTAAACAGGAAACTTGGAATTACTTTAGGCAGCTGAAGTACATAGTACATACATGTACATAGTATGCAGTTACATAGTTATATGGGGCCAGATGTCAAAGGACTTAGATCTATATAAATGTCATTAATTGAATTTTTGCCTGAAGTAGCTTCTCAAAATAGATTCAAAGAGTAATTTAAGTTTGAAAGAGTAATTCAGGGTAGGCTGATGAGACTTCTTTCAACCATCTAAGGAAAACTTCATCTACTTCCTCTTCTTGATCATGTAGTCTATTTCAGACTGTGACATCACCTGTATTGGTTTGCCTTCTGCTTTTAATATATAAACTCTCAACTTGGTTGGCTTGTCATCCATGATAAACCAAAGTTCCATGCATTCAAGCTAGTCCTTTGCTTTAGAGTACAAGCCCTCCATCTCTTCACATACCTAGTCTATCCTTCCTACATAACCTCTATCTGTCCATCACAATACTCCAGTCAGGTGAGCTATCCCACATCTGTGCGATCCCGTTGATATCACAGCTCTGAAATTGCCCGTGGATTTCAAATTTCTCCACTGTTTCCTATGCTTTATATAGTCATGTACAGGCATTCAAAACAAGCATCCAGCTGCGCTCTTTTTGCATTGGAAATAAGTGAGAGTCCCCAGTCACGCTGTTCTGTGGATGTCTCCTCACTGCCTCAGCTGTCACTAATGTCTCCCTTGATAATTGTTATTTCTCTTGAGCTGTTACGAGGCCACTGCACTTACTCTGTAGGTGTATGTCTGAAGGTGGAGAAGCAGCCTACCTTTTGTGGCTAGAAGTCACAGGTTTTCAGCCTTTTCATCTTGGGAGTCTCTATCCATTGCTCTTTCAAGCATAGCCTGCAGCAGTCCCTCCTTCCATGCAATTCAGGATTCAGATTGTTGTCTGTAAGTGTTCTGTTCCTCCTCCCTGATGCCTTGTGGTCAGCTTGCCTAGTGCCACAGCCAGCTCAGCGCCAACACCTCCCACTGGTGAAGCTGCCGTCACCTTCATTCCCTGCATGCACCTCTTAGACATTCACCCCTTAGACATGCACTCCTTAGACACTCACCCCCTGCAGCCTGAGGTTTCCATTGCTACATCCCCCCTCTATTAGCTCCAGAAGGCCTCCAATGTGCCAGGGGCTGTTACTCCAGTTAGTGCCAGGGCAGACATCTTGTGCTGGGTCACTGCTGTTACCACACCGATTAACACTCCAGGATGTCCCAGGCTATCCTCCATGCCAAGTGTTGAAGTCCCTATTAGCTAATCCTGTTCCCAGGTCTCCTGAGCATTGTGACCAATGCTTACTTAGGTGCTCCCCAGCAGCAGTTGAATAGGATTCCTGATCCACCTGAATCTGGGATCAGTTAAAGTCAGAAAGTATAGGCAGACTCTAATCAGGAAACTATCAACAGAAACTGAAGTACAGCTGTGTTTGTAAATATCAACAACTGTCACATAAACTGCTGACTCCCTGTTAGGTATGCCTGTTCATCATGCTTCTGTAATGGATACTTACACAGAAAGCTGTACACATAAAGTATTCTCCATTTATGCTGTGTTTGGTTTTGGATAAAATTATTTATGTTGTCATTTTTGGACTGTTTTAAATACATAGACTTTGAGTACTCACTAGTCTAGAAGAGAAGGTTTTTCAATACAGTTAGAAGAGACAATGTGTTTGTGTAAGATCAGCATAGTGGATCAGAGTTAGAACAGAAAATTACTACAAACATGCATTAAAATTCAAAGGCAAATGTACAGTTGACATTATTCGTGACTCTTTCATGTTTACTTTTTGTAAAAATGTACATGCTCAAGTTGCATAAGCATATAAACTTGTACAAAGCAATTCATTTATTTCAGTGCTTGAATAGTTATTAAGGATATAAAAAAGGTTATTTTGTAGATAGAAACATTGACGTTGTGTAAGGTAATAAACTGTATAGTGAAAACAATAGAAGATGACTTAAGTGATTAAGCAGTACCAACTCTACATATTTTTTCTCTACAGAAAAAATGATAAATACTTATGCACATCACAGAATCACACAATCATTGATATTGTAAGGGACTTCTGGAGATCATCTAGTTCAACCCCCCAGCAGAAGGCAGGGTTAACTTGAGCAAGTTCCTCAGGCCTGTGTCCGGTCACATTTTTAATATCTCAAATGATGGAGAATTCATAGCCTTTCTGGAGAACCTCTTCCAGTGTTTGATGACCTTCACAGTAAAAAATAAAATAAAAACGTGTCAAAATGGAATTTCCTGTGTTTCAGTTTGTGTCTAGTGCCTTTTATCTGGCATAGGTTGACACTGAGAAGAGTCTGGCTCCATCTTCTTTATTTCCCTCTCCATCAGGTGTTGATAAGATCCCCCCTGAGCCTTCTCTTCTCCCACCTTTCTCAGCTTTTCCTCATAGGAGAGATGCTCCAGTTGCTTAATCATCATTATGGCCTTTTGCTCGACCAATTTCGGTATGTTCACATCTCTCTTGCACTGGGGGTCACAGACCAGGGTACAGCACCCCAGGTGTGGTCTCTCCAGTACTTAGTAGAGGAAAAGGATCACGTCCCTTGATGTGCTGGTGACACTGCTCCTAAGCAGCCCAAGATGCTGTCAGCCTTCTTTGCTACAAGGCAGAAATTTTGGCTCGTGTTGAACTTGTTCCAACAGAAGTCTTTTCTGCCAAGTTGCTTTCCAGCCAGTCAGCCTGCAGCCTGTCTTGGTTATTCCCCTCCAGGTGCAGGGAAGGAATCTGCCCTTTTTTAGTTTTCTGATATTCCTGTTGGCCCATTTGTCCTGCCAAAAAGGCATCTCATCTGGTGTATCAACCAATCCTCCCAGTCCTGTACGATCTACAAATTTGCTGAAGGTGCATTCTGTCCCATCATCGAGGTCATTACCAAAGACTATCAACACCTTGTGTGACCCCAGCCATAGCTTTAGTGACTGGCCTCCAGCTGGACTTGGTGCTGCTAACAACAATCCTTTGAACCTAGTAGTTCAGCCAGTTTTCCGTTCACCTCACTGTCCATTTATTTAGTCTGTGTTTTATCAATTTGTCAATGAGGATGTTATGGAAGACAGCATCAAAAGCCTTGCTAATGTCAAGATAAACAGTATCCACTTCTCTCTCCTCACCCACCAGGCTGCTCATTTCACCACAGATGGTCCTCAAATTGGTAAAGTATGATTTCCCCTTCATAAATCCATGTTGATGCCTCCTGATCAACTTCTTATCCTTTATGTTTGAACAAGGTTTCCAGGATCATTTGCTTCATCAAATTCCCAAGGATCAAGGTGAAGCTGACCAGCCTGTAGTTTCCTGCATCCTCCTTTGTGGGATACTTGGAAAGTAATGGGCACATAGTGAACAATCCAGACTCGATAGAATTGATCAATTTGTGAGCCAAGGATGTTTTGTAGGCAGCAGGCTTCAAGGACACTTTGCTTGTGTATACATATTTAGCTAACGGTAGTAAGAGCATTCCAGATGCATTTAGAAGGCCTTGAACAGAATAAACAAGAAGACAAAAAAAGAAAGATGCCAATTAGAAGAACACAGGTGCGCATTCCACGATAAAGGGAACTTGGCACAAAGAACCTCAGTTCCGCAGCTTATCTTGACCAATTAGACTGAGACAAGTTTCGCATGTTTTAGTTAATACAACCAATTATGCCTTATGTTTATGTGCATGTACAGTATTGATATAACCAATCACTAGGTGTAACTAGGCGCGTGGACAGCTCATGCTAACCAATCTCTAATTTGCTTATGCGTGAACAGTAACTAGAATGAACATATAAACCGAGCTATCTTGGCAATAAAGTGGCATCTGCTTGATCATATTGATTGTGTGCAGTGTCCGTGACTTCCGCGTCAACACTCCTTCTTGCCCTCCTTGAAGACAGGAGTGACATTTGGTTTCTTCCAATACTCAGGAACCTCTTCTGATTGCTATGACCTTTCAAAGATAATTGAGATTGGTCTTGCAGTGACATTGGCCAAGTCCCTCAGCACTCAAGTCCTGTAAACTTGTGTCTGTTCAGTTTCTCTAAATATTCCCTAACTTGATCCTCCTATACTGATGAAAAGTCTTCTTTGCTCCAGACTTTCCCATTGACCTCAGAGGCCTAGGATTCATAAGGATCAGTCTTACAGTAAAGACCAATGTGAAGAAGACATTGAGTACCTTGGCCTTTTCCATGAGCTTTGTCAAAAAGTCTTCTGCCCTGTTCAGCAGCCGGTCCACATTTTCCCTCATCTTTCTTTTGCTGCTGATACACCTATCTACCTAAGGTGTTCTTCTTGCCCTTCACATTACTTGCCAGACTCTATACCCTGTGAGTTTTGGTTTCCCTGACCCCATACCTGACAACTCAGACAGTGTCTCTGTATTCTTCCTGGGTGAGTTAACCCTTCATTGACCTCCTGTATGCTTCCTCTTTATGTGTGAGTTTTGCCAAGAGATCTTTGTTCACCTATGCAAGCCTTCTGCCACCTTTACTTGACTTCCTTTATGTTGGGATGGACCATTCTTGAGCTTGGAGGAAGTAATGCTTGAAAACAAACCATCTCTCCTGGACCTAAATGCTTTCCAGGGCCATATCCCCTGGGATTCTTCCCATCAGGTCCCTGAAGAGGTTGAAATCTGTTCTCCTGAAGGCCAGGGTTGTGATTCTGCCCTTCAATGTTTTCCTTCTCCTCAGGGTTCTAAACTGCAGTATCTCATAGTCAGTGCAGCAAGGCTGTCCCCAACCTTCACATCCCTGAGCAGTTCCTGCTTGTTTGCAAGTGTGTAGTCCAGGAAAGCACATTTTCTTACCAGCTCCTTGATCTCCTTTGGCAGGAAGTCGTTATCAATGTACTCCAAAAAACTCCTGGATTGCTTGTGCCGTGCTGTGTTGCCCTTCCAGCAGATATCAAGATGGCTAAAAGCTGAAATGCTTACAATTTAACCTGTTTGGGGTTTTTGTTGATTATTTTATTTGTAAGCCAGGGATGTAATTTAACATCACTTTTAATTAGCATTTTGCTATTTAAAATTGGATATTATGGCCACAGTTATAATTATTATTTTACAATTATAATTTTTTTCTGGTATTGAATAGAAGCTTGTAGTGACTTTTACACTTAAAATTTTCTGATGCTTTCCATTCCAAAATACCTCATTACTTTTTGTCTTTATTCAAACTCTGTAGCTGCACATGATATAGCATCCAATGGTCCTAGGCCTTTGTGTTAGTGTGATATTCTGTGTCTTTTGTCAGTGGCAGAAATGTAGCTTCTGATAAAAATATTAACTACTGAGTTTCACAGAAAAAATTAATTTTTATGGATGCATTTGGGATAACATTGGAAGTTTCAAATTGTTTTTATGAATTTAGATAGTACTCCAAAATGGTCGAATCATTGACATATTATACAGTCTAGCTGTGTTGAAGTGAAATACAGTTTTGTTTGTAACTTTGCTTCTGTTTCTGATTTGTAATAACAAGGGTTTCACCCAGTAATATGCCTAGTCTGGGCACATAATTGCATGAAGTTTTTCCCTTCTTTCATTAAAGTCTATCTGCCAGTCACTTTCCATTATCCTACCACTTGAGTTTGCAGTGGAAGATGTAGCTATCATTTCTTCATACATCTTCTATAGCTAAACTATGTGAAAATCAGAATTTTGAAATGGAAGTAGAATGCGAGAAAAGATTTGACTCTGATAAAGATTGCTGATAGACATGTTATCAGCAGCAATATACTGACTTCTATCTTTAGCTCTGAGGAGATAATCTGTTACTTTGACAATTCAGGCTCAGTTTTAGGAATAGGTGACATCACTGCCTTTGTAATCAATTGATATTTTCACTAGCTGTCCTAGGAAGGACTAACACATTTGTGATCCAAAAAAAGAAAATTAAGACTAATTTTAACTCTTATAAAACCTGAAGACGGAGGCATTATGAAGGGTCTAAAGGCAAATATTTTATTAATGATGGCAAAATTATGACTGTGACTGTTATTGCTTGTATGGTCAGGTGCAGACAGCTCTGCTATTTCTTACTGCTTGTTAAATTTATCACCATTTCCCACTTAAAGATTTAGTTATATTTTTTCCTAAATCTCATTTTGGGATTACATATTTTAATTTAATCAGCTTAAGAAGTCTGAAAGTTTTGGAAAGAAGTGATTCTCTTCTGAGAACATTGACTTTCTCAATGTCTAAGTAACTGGTTAGGAGAGAGGTGGCAGAAGAAGGGTACAGAGTTGTTACCTATGGAGTTTATCAAGGAATGGTGTTCAGACTGATAGTCTAACATAGTCATTTATAATGATGACAGAAAACACCTAAGAGCACACACAGTTCAGTTCTAGACTGTGGATACATATGCTGTAGGTGCTTACAAGTAGGCACAGAAACAACTGTGTCAATATGCAAGGAAGATGTCTATATGTCTTCACATTGTAGTTACTGGAGAAACAGGCCTTGATTCAAGGGCCCACATATAAACATCTGGTACCATTTGAGATGATAGCCTGGAATACTTTGTGTGGTTTCAGCTGTGACTCAGGAAATCTGGGTTTTCAATACAACTTCTGTATCTACTAATCCTTTCCAGGGGTCTCAGATGATACATTTAAGTGGACAGCTTAATCAACCATTCCCTTTGGCCGGATGGAGAATATCTCTAAGGATGATCAGAGAAATTAAGAATACATAATATAAGCAACATTTAAAGCTATTGCTTACTACATATGCACACTCGTTAAGCAAGCCAGTCTCTTCAAAGATATAATCTATTTATTTTAGTGTATATGCTAAGATAATAGGTATCACTATATAGATATCTTCATTTCAGATATCTAGGTGTGTGTTTGTATATATATTTAGGCTGTAAACACACACACATATGTATATACACATGTAGTATATAAAAAACTGAGAGGAGGTAGTGTTTCTTTCTGTAAAGTAACAAAGCAGGTAAACTCCAGGGGTAATGTAAAATTAAGCCAAAGGACAGTACTGTAGTAAAACTGGATAGGAATAAGCTTTTTAAAAAACCATAATTATTTTGTTTTGTTTATATTACACAACATATGATGTGGATTTTTTTTTTTTTTTAATCAAGCCAGTTTTCTCAAAATGCATTATCACTTCTAATGGCAATGCTAAACAATTTCTGACTGTGAATATTCAAATATCTAATTTCCACTGAAATCAATAGAAGTCATGTTCCCATATTTCTGATGTACCTATATGTTTGAGGAATGTAGATGGGAACTGAAGCCCAGAGGCTACAGAGTGGGGTTAATAGTATCGCTTTATCTCAGAGACTTGTGAAAGGATATGTATTAATGTTTATGAAGCACTCAGATGCTAAAGTAAGTGCCATAAAGATCAATAAGAAAATTAATAGTCCTGTCTTTAAACAAGACTTTGAATAGTGTAGAGTAAATAACAATGCCTGGGGCCAGCTATACAGTAGTGAAAAGAAAATATGATAGCTCCTCATTAAATGATCACAATCCAGCCTGCATATGACTAGAAGCATATCTTCTGTTGGGGAGGGGCATAAGAATAGGTGGTTCTGTGATTAAAGAGTGAACTATACTGCATATACAGCAGGGAGAGCAATTACCTTTTGTGTGTGTTCTAAATTCAGGCATTTTATAACACTTCAGTGTGTGAAAGAATGATCTCAGTGCAGTTCTTTTTCCAGAAAGGCTTGCTTTGTGTTACATATGCACACAAGAGGTTCTCAGGATCTTGGATGGCTAGGATCCTAGGATAAGACTTTAAGAAAAAACTATTGCTTTAGAAGTCTCAGTGTTAAAGGCACAAAATCAACAGGATATATGAAATATGAAAGGGCATCTTAATGCTGTGTGCTGTGATTCTTGGTATTTTGTCCTTTCCGGTTAAGAAATAAGTAATTTTAACTGACATTCTAGATCAAAATATAGTATTACTAACTGAATAAAAATAAGTCACAAGTTTTTATGTTCTTATTCAGCAGACTACTGAATCATCCATTAATATGTTAGGCTATATAGTTCTCAGAATCTGCACCTTAAATTTTAAAACTCAAGTGGTTAAACAGTAGCATATCAAGATGTGGGCTTTTATTTGTACATCAACATATATTTTGGAGAAAAACATTTGAAAAGCAAAGTAGCTAAACTTAGAAAAATAATTCTCCCTAGGAATAAGTTGAAAGAAAAACAAACAAACAAACAAAGTGATAATTTATCAAACAGTAAGAGCAAAAGAGACAGAATGTATAGAGAGGGACAGTTAATTACTTTCCAATAATTTTTACTAAAAGTTTCAACAGATTTTGGCAAGAATCCTAAGTAATATTTGCAAGTAAGCATAAAGCAGTTATATATACATTATTTTTTTTAAATAAATACTTAACTTTCTACCCAGCAGTCCAACTACGATCAAGTTATTGACTGATTCCTTGTTACTAACTCCCTTAATTTTATTTTGTCATCCTAAAATTGTATAAGCAGCAGTGTTTCATATTATGCCTTCAAGAGTTCTACATTTTGAATAACAGTGTTCAGAATACATAACTATGAACATGGGCAACTGGGATACTTTTACTGCTTTCATCTTTAAATATTCACAACAAGAGATAAAACCTGTGCACAGAGAAGAAAGAGAAGAAGAGGAAACATATTATATTTATTAGACTGTCTTGCTTGATTTCTTTCTCTCTTTAATGTGCTGCAGGAACTCTGGTTGCAATCTTTTGCCTTGTCTTATTTTATTAGTCCAAGGTTTCTAATTCTGTTTTCTCTTCTTTAAAGCTGTCATCAGTTGATATAATATTTATTTTCCAGAACTTCATTAGATTTTTCCAGGCTAGGGAATGTGTCATCTTTATGTTTTGAAGACACTGGTTAAAAAAAAAAATCATTGATTACAAAAATCACTTAATTTTCTACACGATTATTTATTTAATAAGAAACACATACACTTAATTTTTGAGTCATAAATCCTGCTGCCACTTGAATTGGTATTAAGTCTGGAGTAATAGTGTTAATGTCTGTGGTTTTATCTTCTGTCAGCTAAACAAAGTTATGGCTGCACTTTTCAGGGTCAGACTTTTCCCTGATCCATAGGTGTCAAAAAGCAATGTTCAATGTAGTTTATTGAACTCTCAAAATATATTTCCATGCAATCTGCATGGCCTTATTAGTTTTGATGTTAACTCATTACAGCACTTTTTTTAGCAACACTGTCCATTTAGTAGTAGCACTTTGCACTATCTGTAGACGTTCTATTATTCCAAATACAATTCAAATTATCAGTTCTGTTTTTCAGGAACCATGGCTATGGATGAGTCTAATTAAAAGATGATTCATATCCCTAAATGGGAGTTCTACCAACATAAATACTAAAATACAGTTAGCTGGTTTCCTTAGACCTAGACCCTACAGATAGAATACACCTGTGGAATAAATAAGTAATGTGGTAGTTTCAAAAATTACTGTTAAATAAGTCTGTATAAAATATTTAGCAGACCTTAAAATCAAAGCACCAGACTGAGTACACTATTGACAGTAAAAGGGTAAACATTTTTTTCTCTGCTGCTGTTGTGAAGTCCTGGGCAATGAAAAGAAAGTAAATAAAATACTAGTGGAAGTGGTTCCTTATAAATGTGAAATGGTTGTCCTTTGAAACTGTATATTTAAGAAATCAAGAAAGGTTATTCAGTCAATGAATAAAGTGTTCCCTTAAAAGTGAAATAGCTGGACTTTCCATATTGTTTCCACAGTTCCTGATACTCCTTTTGGTTACAGCCTTTAGGAAATGGCATTATTGATTCCCAAGAATGTCCACTTCAAATTAAGTATCTATTTTATCACAATAAATAATGCTTTAGAAATTATTGGAATAAGATAGTCATACTTTAAAACATGCTGCTGAAGAAAGCAGTACAGTCATTGTTACCAAAAGTAACATTTGTGCTGAAATTGTGTGAAACATTCATACAGCAGTGAAAGAACCTGCAGCTTGCTTAATTAAGTGTGGAACATTATAATCATTCTTAGTTCATGCTGCAGACCTGTAGGATTCTCATACAAACAGGATGGCATGTCTCTCATTAAACACCTACTGAAAGATACATACTGAATTCTATGGTGGTTTGTGACTGCCTTTTGAGAAACATTTTGAAATCCCTTTTAAGTACCTGTACGAGAACATACTGGTACTAAATACATAATTTAAACCTATTCATGGAGCACTTCTTCAACACCACCAAATAAATCCAAAATATTATAACAAATAAGGCAATGGACTGGGAGAATTGGGAATTAGGATTTGCATTGTTAATTAAAATCTGTCAGTTTGAGTTTTTGAGGATTTTTTTCTTTTCTGAATTGTATTATTCATTAGTTGCTGCGAATACCTAGTACTTGCCATTAATTTCTCTCTTTGACAAAAAAAAAAAAGAAAAAAGAAAAAAGTAACAAGAAAAAATCCAAACCAAATAAATACAGACACCACTGTTTCAAGCAAGGGAAAGGTAAATGGAGGAAAGGCCAAACGATGAAATTCTTAAAGGTTTTGTTTTTTTCCAAAAATGTATGCACATATTTACTTTATGGACTATTGATAGAATTAAGAGGAAGTCTGGGTGCATGAAGTGTAGCAAAAGCATGAATCTTGAAGGATGCAAGTTTTAGTACTTTTTAAATTAATCTGACAAGTAATTGCTAGGTATCATGTGTATCATTTCCCTATTGTATTCTTTAAATATTTTCTTTTAATTCTGTAGTATATTCATGTATTTACCTAATATATCTTTGTTTCAATGGTAATTGCTTTTTATAAGAATATATTTTTATTCCTTTTATTTTATGATTAAATGTATCAGGTAATGCAATATTCTGTATTTTAAAGCAATGGTCAGCTAATAGGTTTCTCTTTGTGCTTTTTGGATAACAAGTAATTCCTAGAAGAGGGACTCAAATGGTGTGAAAGCTCTTCTATATGCTCTTAATGAGCACCTGGTTACTTTATTAAATATCCTGTGGTTGCTGAAGAATACCACCATACCTAGCTGTGTAACTGAAGAGAGACATCTGTTTTGGTAGTGTTGGATCAAAATGCTTAAATGCTATTAAATGGAGAATGCTTATCAGTTTGAATGCAGTTGAATTTACATTGTCTATGTACGGATTTTGCAGCATATTGGAAATTCATAGAAACATAGAATCATAGAATTGTTTGGGTTGGAAGGGACCTTAAAAATATCATCTAGTTCTAACCCCCCTGCCATGGGCAGGGACACCTTCCACTAGACCAAGTTGCTCAAAGCCCCATCCAACCTGGCCTTGAACACTGCCAGGGATGGGACATCCACAACTTCTCTGGGCATCCTGTTCCAGTGCCTCACCACCCTCACAGTAAAGAATTTTTTCCTACTATCTAATCGAAATCTACAATCTTCCAGTTTAAAATGGTTACCCCCTTGTCCTATCTCCCCAGAGTCTTCCCGTCTCCAGGCTAAACAACCTTAACTCTCTCAGCCTGTCCTCTTACGGTAGGTATTCCAGCCCCCTGATCATCTTCATGGTCCTCCCCTGGACCCGCTCAAGCAGGTCCATGTCTTTCTTATGTTGGGGGCCCCAGAGCTGAACGCAGTACTCCAGGTGGGGTCTTAGGACAGCAGAGTAGAGTGGGAGAATTACTTCCCTTGACCTGCTGGTCATGCTTCTTTTGATGCAGCCCAGGATACAGTTGGCTTTCTGGGTTGTGAGCGCACATTGCTGGTTCATGTTCAGTTTTTCACCCTCTAATACCCCCAAGTCCTTCTCCTCAGGGCTGCTCTCAATCCACTCACCACCCAGCCTGTATTTGTGCTTGGGATTGCCCTGACCCATGTGCAGGACCTTGCACTTGGCCTCGTTGAACTTCATGAGGTTCACACAGGCCCACCTCTCAAGCCTGTCAAGGTCCCTCTGGATGGCATCCCTTCCCCCCAGCATGTCAACCACACCACACAGCTTGGTGTCATCGGCAAACTTGCTGAGGGTGCACTCAATCCCACTGCCCATGTTGCTGACAAAGATGTTAAACAGCACCAGTCGCAATACTGACTCGAGGCTGCCCTTGAGCTTCACATTCCTTGCCAGCCCCTCCTTGTTGGTGAGAACAAGGTCCAGCACTGCACTTCTCCTTGTTGGCTCCTCTATCTCTTGGAGAAGGAAGTTGTTGATTCGCCAGATTTGTCTGGCCCTTTCAAACCTCTTTTTTTTGACCAGAGGATTGATGAAAAAATTACCTGTGCTCCAGAGTCCCTTACCACCATTCCCAGGGCTCTGTCATCCTTCTTGATACTCCTCAGACTGCTCCCGGCTGTATCATTGGTGTCCACATGAAACAGCAGCAGCGGATAATAATTGGTGGACTGTAGGAGGCTTGGTAGTTGCTCGGTGACATTCCTGATGCTTCAGAATTAACTTATTCTAATTAGTTTATTGAAGAAAAAAAATTGATGAGATTTCTTGATTATTCACAATATAATACAAAGAAAATCCTAGTGTTTTAAGGAATAGGAAGATTCTGTGGCTGCCATTTAAACATGTTCAAACTGGAGGAAAGATGTAGTTAACGGTGGAATAGCTAAATCTTTGAAATTTTTTTTCAAGGAATGGAAAGAATTACAAATTACTTTAGAGGTTCTAGCTGATCATCCACAAATTATCAGGTATCATGTGGAGAAATTACATGTTCTTTAAAAGAGATCATAATAATAAGTGTAGTTATTTCACCTGGATTTCATATGAAGGACTTTAACATCCTTTAATGGCTACAACTGTTACCATGGTTGAAATTATACTAAACACCATATGAGTAGAGGTTTGGATGAATTAGTTCCTTTACACTGAAGGGATAAAAGGACTATTATTATTGAAAATCACACAGCAAACATGTTAGACACAAACCCCAAAATTTCTTCTTAATTTCACCTAGAAGCCTTACCTCAATATTTCCCATAATTGTAGAAGGTGATCACTTGGTAAAATGGAATGCAAGCCCTTTGTGAATCCTTTCTCGTGGAGCCAAGAGTCCTAAGATTTTATTATTTTTTCTCCTTCCACATTCTAATTAACAGTAAACTTAACTGTATTTATCAGTGTATGTTTACTCACACTGTTTTTAAATTTTTCATTGTTTTATGGTTTGCTGATTTATAGACATGTTTGGTGTTGATTTCTTAGTTATCTGAGATGGTAGCCAAGGGCAGCCTTGGCTGCATTGACCATGAAATGGTGGAGTTCAAGATCCTTAGGGCACCGAGGAGGGCACACAGCAAGCTCCCTACCCTGGACTTCAGGAGAGCAGAGTTTGCCCTCTTCAGGAATCTGCTTGGTGGAGTACCATGGGATACAGCCCCAGAGGGAAGAGAGGCCCAAGGAAGGTGGTTAACATTCAACAGGCACCTCCTCCAAACTCAGGAGTGATGCATCCCAACAAAAAGGAAGTCAGGCAAAAATACCAGGAAAACAAAAACATCAAAAGCAGCATGAACAGCAGGTTGAGGGAGGTGATTCTCCCCCTCTACTCTCCTCTTGTGAGACCCCACCTGGAGTACTGTGTTCAAGTCTGGGGCCCCCAACAGAAGGTAAGAAGGACATGGACCTGTTGGAGCGAGTCCAGAGGAGGGCCACAAAGATGATCAGTGGGCTGGAGCACCTCTCCTATGAAGATGGGCTGAGAGAGTTGGGGTTGTTCAACCTGGAGAAGAGAAGGCTCTGGGGAGACCATATGGAGGCCTTCCAGGACTTAAAGGGAGCCTACAGGAAAGACGGGGAGGGACTTTATACAAGGGCATGTAATGATAGAACAAGGGGTAATGGTTTTTTAACAGAAAGAGGGTAGATTTAGGTTAGATAGTAGGAAAAAATTCTTTAGTGTGAGGGTGGTGAGGCACTGGAAGAGGTTGCCCAGAGAGGTTGTGGATGCCCCATCCCTGGCAGTGTTCAAGGCCAGGTTGGATGGGGCTTTGAGCAACTTGGTCTAGTGGAAGGTGTCCCTGCCCATGGCAGGGGGGTTGGAACTAGATGATATTTTTAAGGTCCCTTCCAACCCAAACCATTCCATGATTCTATGATTTTAGATGACACTAAATTAGCTGTTTCATGATAGCTGATGTTGTTGAGCTTGGGATCATAAGATCTTTAAGAAGAGAAAGAAACCAGAGCCAGCAAATTTAGTATTAACTTTGTTTTTTCTGTGCAGCACTGCATAGTTCACTGTAGCTGTTCTTAGCAGTTTTCCCTGAAATCTGGTTAGTCTTTTCCTGTGAACTACACTCCAGAGTTTAACTAAATAACCATTTCTTCGTGGAAAATTGGATTCCTACTGGGGTTATTTATTTATAAAATACAATCTTTTTGTTAAGTTTATGGAAGTTATGAAACTTTCTTAAGTTATAATGAAAGTTTATATGTTGTAAGACCGGTCAATTTTTCATCCTAAAACATAGTGAACTCTGTTTCTAAAGTTTTTGGCTTTAATAACTAGCCACAAAGTTGTTAATTTTCAAAATCAGAGAGACTACCTATAACAATTGAATATGTTTCCATTACCAAATATCTAAAGTTGGGTTGGGTTGGGATTTTTTTTGCTCTTTGTGTGTGTGTGTGTGTGTGTGTGTGTGGTTGGTTTTGTTTTGTTTTGGTTTTCTGTTTTGGTTTTAGTTTTTCCTTTCTTCATGATTTCTGTAAAGAACACAATCAAGTAAACTTTTATGAAGTGAAAGGAAAGAGCACATTGTGTAAAATCATAAAAGATATGTAAATTAAGTGAATTAACTTAGCATACCAAAATATCCTATTTAAATACTGTGTGTTTCAAAACAGTTACTATAGGAAAAGTGAAAGGGACAAATTTTCCTCAAAGTTTTGTGAGCCTAAAAAAAGTATGGTATAAAATTGAGTGTAGAGGAAAAGATATAACTGACAAAAGATCAAAGAACGTGTTCACAGTTACTGCTAAATGCTTCACAGCATTTTCAATGATATTTTGCAGCACTATGTGATCCCCCATTGTTAGAAATACGTGTTAAATATGAACAGTTCTGAGCTGCAAACAGGAAAAAGCTATGGGGAAGATGAAAGATGAAGGAGGACAGATAATTACTTACGTATAATTTTTAGAGGAAAATGGTAAAAATAAGTATGTATAGCATGTGTTTCTAGATATTTTTTTATTCATAGGTATTTGTACTGTAGTTATTTAAATTAGGTCAGTCCTATGCCATAGTATTTTTTTGCCACAAGTCTTCCAGTCCTCAGGGGAAGTCCAATATGGAAAGAATATAAAATATATCAGGTTAGTTCCTGCCTTTGAGTAACGGGATACAAATTAGTTTAATTATTTTTTAACAAGCTATAAACTAATGCAGAAGAAACATTTGTAACTCTTACCCCTTCTATTTCCTTGCCTTGCCTGGAAAAAATTTTGCACTTACTGTGTAAGATTGGGTGGACAAGACTGAAAATAATTTAATGATTAAGCTTCAGTTTGTGCCATTTCTTTATCCACCATCTGTACATTTAAAACTGTTGAAAAAATATGTCCTTTGAAGAAGAGTCTGAAGAATCAAGTTTCCTATCTAGAAGTGTTTGCCTCAGACATCAGACAAGAGACATATGCACTGACTTGTGTTGTTTCTCTTGCAGTGAACAATTTTATTTATTTTATGCAAATAAACAGGTTTAATATTAGGACTGAAGATGAAACTTTCCTGTCCCAGAATTTCTTGCGCTGCATTGTGCAACATGCAATGTAATATTATTGTTCTGCAAGTTGAGGGATGGGGGTATAAGTTTCCAGTAAAAAAATGAAAACTGATCCTTTGTCATTGAAGTCTTCCATAAATATTCCTGTAACTGGAATTGTACTTGGTAGAAATAAAAATGATTTTGCAAATCTTTAAAGTTAAAAACAGATTCTTTGCTCTCTCCAGGTAATTGTTTTCCCTTTTGCTGATCTTGGAATGCTAATTGAAATGTAGCAGCAAACATCAGCCCTCTGTATTTTCCCTACAACTGTTTGGCAATTCAGTAGTGTAGAGAGCTTAGGTTTTGGGTTGGTTTTTTTTTTTTTTTCAATTTATTTAAAGTGTCTAGTACTGAGTAAGGCAAAACAGCCTTCCCAAAATAAGAAATAAAGTTCTTTGTATAGACAGTAAGTAGTTTTATAACTGTTTCAAATATTACTTGTGATCCAGTCCTACCATTTCAGACATCAAGATGCAAGTGATCTGAAGCAAATATATTGTTGCTATACCATTAAGTTATATACTCAAAGATTATAATAGTAAGTTCGAAGAGACATCTCAGCATTGTAAAAAACCCCTACTTTTCTCATTCCTGCAGCATCTGTACAAATACTACATTATTTATAAGTATTAGTTTCCATGAGTAAAATCTCCTCTATTTATTTTTACACTACTTGTACACATTCAAGGTATTGTCGTTCATAAGACTGGAAAAAGATTGTAAAAAACCTTTTCCTATGACAAAAAATAAGGCGTTTGCTTAGTAAAATGTCAGTTACCTAAATCCAAGTGGACTTAACAGCGTCCTTCATTCTGTACTGCAATTGTGCCTGTCAGTTGGATAATATTCATTTTTTGTTTGAAATACTTTCTTGGTAATATCTTTAGGGCATGAAAGTTGTCCTCGATTGTCTTTTATAAACAACACTCTTGTTATACTGCTGCAAAATAAACATTATGAAATGTGATATTTGATTTTACAGCAGTATTTTTGACTGTGGGCCATCTCATATTAACCCATACCTAACCAGTTGTCAATCCTTCACCCTTCTGCAGCCGATGTCTTTAAAAGGTGGAAAGTGTTTCTACTCTCCTTACCTGTTTGACGTGTTTTACAAGTCTTATTTTAATACAGATAGTCTTCTGAAAACTTGTTGTTTGAAGAATGTCTTTGAAATTGCCTTTTCCATTTCTGTTACAGAGGGGCTGATGATAGGCTATATTTAGATTGACAGATTAAATGGCAGACTGATTGTTGTGGGATAGCCTGCATTAATTCTGTTAAACGCTCTTCAAAACAGGGTGGTTGTACACAAATGTCTGTTGGGAATGCTTCTTACTCTAAGCCAAGTATAAACTCATGAAAAATATTGACTGGGAGAGTTGGCCTAAGCAAAATCTCTGACAGACGCTGTTCTAACCTTTTAAGAGTGTGTGTATATGCTCAAGTTCCTGTGCTGGGCAACATTCCCTGTCAATGCTTATCAGTGGTAGCTGATTACATAAATAAACAGGTTGGCATTTTGAAACACACATAGTTGAAGTGAGACACAGACCTTTGAAGATTTAGCCTGTTGTCAGTTGGTTTTAAGAAGATAGTATATTTTCTCTTACGAGAAACTAAAATAGTTTTTGAAGTATAGTCAAAAGCCTGTGGATTATTTCTAGAAAGTGCATAAAAAGTCAAAAAGACAAGCAAGCTTGTTGTCAGGAAAAATGTTTGTGTTTCCAGGCTGAAAATGATTAAACACAAGCATTGAGGGCCTGGGTAGGAAAGGAAGAAGTTCTGGCTGAAATGCAAGACAGGCCATCCATGTGGGAGAATGCTTCAGAAGAGGAGACAGTATGACTATTTATAGGTTTCTAAAGACACTTATGTTTTTAAGGAAGGATATCTAAATGATAAAACAATAAGGCTGAGTTCCAATTTGGGGGATATTTCACATTGTCTGTTTCAAATCAGATTCTGTTCACAGTCACACCTCATTAAGCATACTGTTTAAGGGTTGGGGCAGGGAAAGTAGGAGTAAAACATGACCGTCTTGTGTTTGTGTATTTCAAAAGATTGATAGAGGTACGTCTACACTGTGCGGCATTCTAACCTCCTGTTTTTTACTGGAATGTTACTTGCCCATCCCACTGTGTACAGATTAACTGGAACTTTCGGTCTGTTACTTCAGACTAGGTAGTTTGCTTGTAAACCTGGTCACAGATTGAAGGATGGTCAGCACATTGGTCTGGGCATAGTATACATTATATATACAAGTGGGGGAGCTATCAAGTACTTTCTAATACAGTTTATATAGAATTGCACAAAATGCTAGGTCTTGATATACATAAGGCTTTGTAGAGATGGGGCAGAAAGATTCAGTTTGGCTTAAAGCACAAACAAGTTATCAGCATTCATCTCATGGCCCAAAGGGCGTTGTTAGATAATCAAACCCTACAACAAAGAGTGACAGGTGAAAACATGACTGTTTCACAAAATAAACTTTCAGGGGAGGGGGGGAAGAGCTGGAAAAATATTATCATTATAAATAATTTTATAAACACCATTAAACTAATAAACTCTAATCTTAAATATTTTAGTTCTATTTTTAACAATGTACAGTTATTTAAAACCCTTAAAAGGACAGGCTGTCATTTAGGTAATGCAGAGATTCTATTTTCCTGTACCACTTAATTAAAATGTATCTACAAGTGAAAAATGAAACCCATGGGATATTAAAATACTGCATATAAACCTGCACTAATGTACTTAGTATCTGATTTTGATACCACACATGAGATTAGTACAAAGGAAGTATAATATATAATGCCAATAATAAAATTGCATACCTAAAAGAAATGTGATACTTACAGCCATTAACAAAAAGTACCTTTTCACATGAAGAACTTTAAATGCTGAGCTATTTACTTATGATATTGATCCAAATAATGATGGCTTACAGTTTCTTTGTTTCAGGAAGCAATGTGAGAAATGATAAGATCAATAATGTTTTGACCCTGGATTTTATTCATAGTACACCTTAATTCTTTATATCTATCTAGTTACCTTTGAATTACAAAATTGTTTCTATAGAGAATGCTGACAGTGACTGAACCATTAGGCAAGATTTGTTATGACCTCAGTCATAAATAAATCTCACCATTAATGTAGCATGCAATATATCACAAAAAATAGCTCAGTAGCAGCTTCTGGTAACGCTGGTGTTATGTCACTTACTAACATCTCCAGATGCTCTTGGAAGGTACATTTCAAAATCTGTTTCGACAACAGAAATGGACATTTTCTGACTTTCGGTGGCCTTTGGATCAGGCTCAACAGATGAAGAGGTCTTTGAATCTCACAGACCTGCTTCAACAATCCTTAGTGTTACAGTTACTGCACCTGCACAATAGTTTTGTTCAGTGTACAGCTTTCCAGTGCTAGTTATGGCATTCCTCATTCCTCCAGCAAACCTGAATATCAAACTAAATTTTTCTGAACAAAGAATGTGGCTGGGGAACCTTTTTTTGGTAAGAGTTAGAAAAAAAAAAAATCAGGTCTGTTCAAAACATGTTAGAAAGCAAATACTGGTAGGTTGTCTTCAAACGTTCTAAGATAAAGGGGTGTAATAGGAAATAGTTTAGACAAGCTTACAGGTAAAATTGGGGAATATTTTAAGGGAAGGAAAGGAAATGAAGCTATGTTTTTGAAAACCAAACCAAACAAAATGAAAATCTCAGGTAATGCTACGCAAGTTCTATGAACTGACACATCTGGTTTTGGTTAAGAAAACTCACATGCTTTTATTTTGTAAGCTCCATAGAGGTAAATTGACATTTTAACAGAAAAAGTCAGATTAAAAATCCCATGGCTCCAAGAATACGAGTGAAGTAGATTTGTACTTGACATACCAGTACATAAAAATCCAAGACAAAATGTAATTCTGGAAGACAGTTTGCTATCTATTTGCATAGGAGAAAGAAAATTAAAATGAAGTATATTTAATTGCTTAACCTTATATAAAAGGAAACTTAAGCTGCTGCTGACATTTTGCTTCTAGTTGAAGTGCATTTCAGTGAAGACAGAATTGTGTGACTGAATTGATAAAATTCAAATTCTTTGCACACATAAAAAAATTTAATTGCATTTGGATTACCTGAGTAACATATACTGTATAATTATGTCTACTTTTACCTTTTTAAGATAGCTTCTCAATTACTTCAGCAGTTTCTATGGTCTCTTTCAAATAGCAAATGAAGAATGAGTGGAATTGCCTCAAAGTTAAAGAAATGAGGTAATGAACACTTGCAAGCAGATAATACCCTTGGAAAGGTGTATGATTTGACAATGCCCATATGAATAGTTTCATATTACAAGATGCAGAGAATCTTACCTGAGAATCCAGTTTATTAATGCAAATAAACCTTTTATTGAGAATTAATATAAGCTTTTCTAATTCTTTCACCCCACAAACTAGACAAAATATTCATTCTTTAAATTAGGAGATATTCTTCTAGATCTTAACAGATGTATGTGAAAGCTGTATAACTTTACATTTTTTCTGGATCTCCAAATTCCTGTATTAAATGAGATTGCCTCAGAGCTCAGATTTATAAGCTTCCCATATATGAAATTGATTCCTCATCAATTTCTTTCTCCTCAAAACTTTTTTTCTATATTTCCCCCTGCTACTGTTAAAATTGTTGTCATTGAATGGTATAAAAAATATGTTAATATCACACTGAATTTAAATAGATCTATGATCACCAGTGCTTTCTCAGTGTTCATTCAACTTGTGTTCTTACTTAAAATAGAACTGAAACTAGTGTTTTCTTCTCTGTTTCATTGACTTTATCTTTTGGTACTATAGATGTTACAGACATAAACTACACATAGTATGACATGATATTGAATAACGATGTAATGTGTTGTACAGATTTATAAAGAACCAGTGTTTTCACCTGATCTGTTAAAAAATTGTTGACCCTTTTGAAATGATAAAATTATTTTACCTACAATCCATTGGTATATATCTAAACAGCCTCAATATTGTCTTCCTTCTGGCAGAAATACTGTGTGACATTCTGCCCTGCTTCTTTGATCATTGTATATATATATTTTTCTTGAAAAGCTGAATCAAAGTAAACTGTATATTTCAATCAGTAAAAGCAGATATTTTCAATTATAACTGAAATGATAATACTTCTTTTAAGATGCAAGCTTTTGGATGCCTTCTGCCTTCAAGCTTTATGTGTCATCTCTACTCCTATTTTACGGAGGCAGAAATTTCATATATTGGGAACAGTGATGTTCTTGGAATGATACTGTAGGAAGGATTCAGCAGGACAGAACAGAATGCTGACCTATTATGTAGTTATCTACCACCTGCAAGGTTTCACACATTCACTTATAGGTCCCATGACAAAGTGGGTAAAAACCCACTATTTTTTTGCCCCTAAATACTTGAGTGAAAAAAATAGTTTACTAAGAGAAACTATTTTGTCTCCTGAGCCTTATCCATTGGTCAATCTTTTCTAAGTTCTTGATCTTGTCTGATGTCTTGATTATCTTGTCTGTTAATGATGAAGACTTGTTTACAACATATTAGTAAAATAAACTTAAGTAGATATTTTGATTTGATTAAACAAATTTCTTCATAAGAGCAAAGTCATGCCAAATGACATTTTCATTGGTATGTTCAATTTTGATGAGTTTGAAGCCTTTGATCTTGTTTTCATCGCTGTAACGGTTATGGTATATTGATAACAAATGTTTTGTGTGAAAGAATTTTATTGAACACAAAATGTATTTTGATCTCTTTTCAACACTTTATTTCATTATAAATTATGACTTTTCAAATTTCTTCCTGAATCACGGCAAAATCAGTTTGTTTAAATGAGCATTTAGTATGGAGTCTTACCTGCTGTAGAATCATAACACCACATAAAATAAGACATGAAGTGTTCTTAAAAGGTCATTGATCCATTGACTTCCCCAAAGGTAAATATACTATCCTTAAACTATTCTTTATGTTTGATATGCTCTTTAAAATCTCCACTGACAGGCATTTTTTAACTTCTTTACATACCGTCTTCCATTATCCACTACCTCTATGTTTGGAAAGTGTTTTCAACAGCATATTTATATTATATCTTTCTCACTTCATCTTGTAGATCATCTGATTTAAACCAGTTTGCATTCACATTGTCAAAGTTCTTGTTATCTAAGGTAAGGCTTATCTATAATAATCACCCTTTGTCTTTGGTTATTACAACTTGCTTCTACTAGGACTTCTTGGTTTTCTGCTAATAATACCTTTACCATTGGACAACACTTACTCAGCTTCATTGGCATTTATTTGGCACTTCACAGTTACCAAGTAAGTCCTGAAGCACTGACAAAAACCCCATAACAATCTGTCCCTGTAGTTTTTGGTTAGCACATATCTGAGAATTAGAGGTAATATACCTAGGCAAAATACGGATATGCACTACACAATGAGAAAGGTCACTTTGCTGCTTGCAAAGAAAGACCAGCAAAAAAAAGCTAGCTGACTGACTTCCTGTCTTATATTTTCCTACCCACCACAAATTTCAGGATCACTGCTGCTTGAATCCTGTTTGCCTTACTGGACTGAAGAGCAGGAAAAAAAAAAAAAAAAAAAAGAGGAAAAAAAGGGCTAGGCAATACCAGTTCCTTCGTGGAAATCAATCGCTTTTATCACTTAGCTGTAAGTGATGAACAAGATCTGCAATGGTTTTGCCACAAGTTTGTCATCCCCCTGAGAACAAACTATTTGAGTAGTGGATTCTCTTCACTTTAGATGGCTTGAACTGAATCATCTCTGTCTGAATTACAAGTCCTAGTTTTCTGTACTGTGAACAGAGAGACACTCCTGCAGAGGACAGTTCAAGTAAACTATGTTAGTTGGTTACATCACAGTGAAAAAGAAGCAAAACAAACTAACAGTGTTATGTTCTTTACAGTGGTAGTATGGCTCTCATACTTCCAACGTATGGTACTTAGAGAGGCAGGAGTGGGACTGATAACAATGGAGTTATGTCAATAGATAATTTGTCCCCAGTGTACGTTACATTTCTTCAGTCTCTCATTGGGAATGCTACAGCAGAACAAGACAGTCACTTTTAGAAGTCTTAAAAAAAAATAATCTTCATTTCCAATAAAGATTCCATAATGAAGATGTTTTTGGAAAGTCTGCTTCAATATCAGGATGTCTTGTACTTCCAGATACCTTACTGTAAAATACTCAAAGATGGTGTGCTATTAATATTTTATTCTGAGAAGGAAGAAAAAAGAGAGAAGCTTATGCAGATGTTTATTGTTCTTCCTGGGAATTTTGCTAGGAGACCATTAGTGTATTTACTCGTCTACTAGAAATTGTGTTCTGCAAA
Organism: Harpia harpyja; assembly: GCF_026419915.1. Taxonomy (NCBI): domain Eukaryota; kingdom Metazoa; phylum Chordata; class Aves; order Accipitriformes; family Accipitridae; genus Harpia; species Harpia harpyja. Next base: position 11,438,911 of record NC_068943.1, read on the forward strand.
TACATTTTATCTTGTTCATTGATACCTGTAGCATGCTCTGGAAAACTTTTCAAAGTCAAGTCAGAAAATATGACTATACATATAACTAACTTGATATAGCTCCTCTGGGCATTAGGTTAGTTGGGGCACTTGAAACAACCACAGGAGAATGGACAGTGAATGGACATTGACTTCTGTTTTGAAGTTATCTCTTGCTGGGAGTGGAGAAGATAAAATAAGATACATAGGAATAGAAAAGAACTCAGAAACAGCTTCACTGAAAAAAATAAGTAAAATAGGAACAAGCAGATGACATACATGGTCTGCTGAAAGCTGCAGTGAGAAAGCACAAGTTATTTTGAAGAGAGAGCAAATTTTGGAGAGGTTCTGATAGTTATAGTTCCTGATACATAAAAAGGTGCTGAACTGCAGACCACAAAAAAGAAAAATCTGTAGACATCTTCAGAACTGGAAATTAGCCTGCTGCTTCCATCAGGCTGTTTCTGAACTTTAGTTTCAAAAGGACTAGTTATTCCAACAATTTCCTCTGAGGCAAAGGAGCTAGTTGAGCACCAACAGATAGTCAAGAGGAAGATAGCTGTATGATGTTGCATTGTGATTGGTATCTTTTCCAGGACAAGCTACTTTACAATGAGATTTCTCAAACTGAGATTACCTGTGGCGAGTAGGGGAAAAAGTTTCATTCTGTTAGATACAGATTCATTCTAGCTTTGCTATTTTCATTTCAGTGGTTTGTGATCTAAAAACACTTAATCTGCATAAAGTTTTATAACATTATATGCATATAACATAATATATAAAAACATTTTATATGTGTGTGTGTATATATATATATATATCTCTCATATTTTGTAATGTTTTAGCCTGGGAGGGAAATAATTTGTCTAGTGTCACAGTAAATGCACATTTGACTTAGGCTTACAGAATTGTGTCCTAGTCCTTGAGAGAAATTAAAATGGGAAGAAACAAGTCTTAACACCACCCACCAGTACAGGGGACATCTCCAGATTTTAGCAGAAGGAAAGGCTCTTTGTTCTCTTTTTCCCTCTATCATGACCTTATTCGTTTGTTTTGGTAGAAATTTTGTAGCATGAATGACTTAATGAGCTATTTTGCAGAAGCCAAATGCTAAAAATTTCTTTGTTATGCACAAGAAATGGCAGTAGAGGCTTTATGTGACTTAGAAAGGGTCAATCTGGAGCAAATCTCTAGTGGGTTAGTTTCAAAATAATCATTGAGCTTTAGCCCTTTTTAGCTATGGTAGATATGTTTTTAAACGCATTGTACGAATCAGCGATGTTCAGGTACACCACATCAATCAGCCTAGAGGCTCAGAAGTCAAAATTGGTGTTTGATGTTTACACAGAGAATCAAATAAGAAATGTACTTAGTATACTAATGGGCTTAACCTAAGCTTCACTACTAAGAAGTCACACTATCTCATATAGCCTGAGGAGACACTAAACTGTAATATAAATGATATTTGCTTTATAAATGTAATCACTCATGAATGACAGAAGTATAGCAGAGTAAATATGATGAAACAATACACTGTGTATCTTAAAAGCAAGAAGGTCTTTGTCTTACCTAAAATAGCCAAAAATTTGAATTGATTTAATGAGTTTCAGAAGCTAAAACAATTGTGTATTTTAATGAATATTTGGAAGATTTCATAGAATATATGTATGGTATGTACATGTAAAAGAGCAACCACCATGAGACCCTTGCAGGTAATAATGAAACTGTTATGGCTATGTTGTGGTTTAACCCCTGTAGGCAGCTAAGCCCCACACAGATGCTCACTCCCTCCCCATCAGTGGGATGGGGAAGAGAATCAGAAGCACAAAAATGCAACAACACGTCGGTTGAGATAAAGACAGTTTAATAGCTAAAAAAAGCAGTGCCTGCATGTAAAACAAAATAAGGAATTCATTCACTGCTTGCCATTGGCAGGCAGATGTTAAGCCATTTTCAGGAAAGCAGGGCTCCATCATGCATAACTGTTACTTGAGAAGAGAAATGCCATAACTCTCAACATCCTCCCTCCCCCCCACCCCTTCCTCCTTCCCTGTAGCTTTTATTGCTGAGCATGACATCATATGGTCTGGAATATTCCTTTGGTCAGTTGGGGTCAGTTGTCCCAGCTGTGTCCCCTCCCAACTTCTTGTGCACTCCCTGCCTGCTCACTGGTGTGGTGGGGTGAGAAGCAGAAAAGGCCTTGACTCCGTAAGCACTGCTCAGCAGTAACTAACCCATTGGCGTGTTATCGATACTGCTTTGGTCACAAATCCAAAACACAGCACCATACAAACTACTATGAAGATATTTAACTCTATGCCATCCAAAACCACTACAAGCTGGAAAGACATAATTAATCGGAAAGACATGCTGTGATTACATACAGTCAGAATTCATATATACATACTTCACAGTAATTTTCAAATTGTTTGCTATCTCCATCTGTATTCCAGTCCAGCTTGAAGTGAGACAGTTCCAAGACAGATGCTGTTGCATTACTGGAGCACTGAGACAAATCTATAACATCTTCAGCTATAGGCTACATAGCCTGTGCTCTGTATCCCATGGCACAAGCCTCTGCCATGCTGGCATGGTACATGTTTTCACTGAGAGAAGTTCAATTTAATTTAATTCAAATCCCCTATTGTCTCTGATACATTTTCCTACTTTGTTTTTCATGTACCTGTTCTCCTGTCTTCTCTCTATGATTCCTTTGAGTCTAGTGTTCAGCTTTCTTCTGTAAGCAAATATAGTCTTTCATGTCACTCAGTCTTGAGCAATGTGATGCCCATTGCCGATGTGAAGCCCATTTACAAGAAGGGTCGGAGGGAGGATCCGGGGAACTATGGGCCTGTCAGCCTGACCTCGGTACCGGGGAAGATTATGGAGCGGTTCATCTTGAGTACGCTCACACGGCATGTGCAGGACAACCAGGGGATCAGGCCCAGCCAGCATGGGTTCATTAAAGGCAGGTCCTGCTTGACCAACGTGATCTCCGTCTATGACCAGGTGACCCACCTAGTGCACGAGGGAAAGGCTGTGGATGTTGTCTACCTTGACTTCAGCAAGGCCTTTGACACTGTCTCTCATGGCATACTCCTTGAGAAGTTGGCGGCTCGTGGCTTAGACAAGCGTACTCTTCGCTGGGTGAAAAACTGGCTGGATGGATGAGGCCAGAGGGTTGTGGTGAATGGAGTTAAATCCAGTTGGTGGCGGGTCACAAGTGGTGTTCCTCAGGGCTCAGTATTGGGGCTAGTTCTGTTTAATATCTTTATCAATGATCTGGATGAAGGGATCGAGTGCACCCTCAGCAAGTTTGCAGAGGACACCAAGTTGGGAGGGAGGGTCGACCTGCTCGAGGGTAGGTAGGCTCTACAGAAGGATCTGGACAGGCTGGATCGATGGGCTGAGGCCAATTGTATGAAGTTCAACAAGGCCAAGTGCCAGGTCCTGCACTTGGGTCACAGCAACCCCATGCAGCACTACAGGCTTGGGGAAGAGTGGCTGGAAAGCTGCCCGGCAGAGAAAGACCTGGGGGTGCTGGTTGACAGCCGGCTGAATATGAGCCAGCAGGCTAATGGCATCCTGGCCTGTATCAGCAATAGTGTGGCCAGCAGGAGCAGGGAGGTGATTGTTCCCCTGGTGAGGCTGCACCTCGAGTCCTGTGTTCAGTTTTGGGCCCCTCACTACAGGAAAGACATTGAGGTGCTGGAGCGTGTCCAGAGAAGGGCAACCAAGCTGGTGAGGGGCCTGGAGCACAAGTCTTATGAGGAGCGGCTGAGGGAACTGGGGTTGTTTAGTCTGGAGAAAAGGAGGCTGAGGGGAGACCTTATCGCTCTCTACAACTACCTGAAAGGAGGTTGTAGTGAGGTGGGTACTGGTCTATTCTATCAATCAAGTAACTAGTGATAGGACAAGCGGAAATGGCCTCAAGTTGCGGCAGGGGAGGTTTGGGTTGGATATTAGGAAAAATTTCTTTAGTGAAAGGGTTGTCAGGCATTGGAATAGGCTGCCCAGGGAAGCGGTTGAGCCACCATCCCTGGAGGTGTTCAAATAGTGCATAGACGAGGTACTTCAGGACATGGTTTAGTGGGCATGGTGGTGTTGGGTTATGGTTGGACTCAATGATCTTAAAGGTCTTTTCCAACCTAAACGATTCTATGATTCTATGATTGTTCTACAGGTGATAAAAGCATTTATTTTAAAAGAGAGATGGGATGGCTGTAGATGCACCTAAACAACAGGAAGTAGTTACTAATTTTCTCAGTTCTGCTTTGGTACCTCTTAAATGTACCGTTTTTTTGGAACCTGATACAGAACGACATTACCTTCATTATGCTGTAAAATAATCCTTTCTTTGCTGATTGCCTATTTTACTAGAATTAATTTTGATGAAATGACAAAAGAAAACTACAGCACTAACTTTCTCCCTTCACTATTTCTTATGCCAAGTTCAACCTTGGTTTAACACTGTTGATGTCAAATACATGACAGTAAGGGTGAATAAGGTTTGTTATTCTGAATAGCTATTTGAGACTGGAAAAACTACCACATGACTTTCAAAACCAGATCTAGAAGGATTAGACTGTTAAGCAAAATAGAAAGCAATTTCCATATGTGCATGCAGCGAAGGCAGAAAGCCAAAGAGCTCTAAGTGTAACCTTTAAATATGCTGACACTGTAAGGTGCAATATTGGATTTACTGTTATGTTCTAAAAAGTTTTGTCTGCATGCCTAAATTTCTCATGCAACAAACTTGTTTGATACAAGAGACACAAGTATACACCTGAGAACTCTCTGTCTGATGAATTGGAGGGCTTCTCACGCAGAGCATCCAAATAATCAGAAATATAGATCACTGAAGTATATTCATACTCCCCGACAGGTAAAATCTGCAGCATGAGAGATCCTCTTAATTCAGCGTAATGAGGTCTTCCATATGCTATCATCTACCTCATATCCAGTCTCTTAAAGCCACTTGTTTTTTGAGCATTTCCTGATACTAATCACCTAATTCAACCAGTAAAATCTGCTTAACTCCTTGGTGCCACAGGGATAAACCTGTCAGGTGACTCATACCCAAAGAAAAAATCAGTCATCTCCCAGTTATGTATCGCAGAACTTAGTTTTGAGTCATCCATTCCCAAACAGAACCTGCTACCTAAAGGTTGTGTCTTGAGGTTCTCTGTACAATATACAGGAATGATGAATGCCTCGGAGATAGAACATAAAAAAACCTTTGTATGCCAATTGTGGAAACAATCTGGAGCTATCCAATGGGAAGACCTAAACACAGTGGTATGCCTGCACTCTCATCTTTCTCTAGAGCTCAGGGGCTTGAATCAGGTCTACAAGGAGAGACTATCTGTTCACTTGCATACAAAATACACTTACTAACTGAAGGAGTTAAGCCAGGCTATTTCTAAAACGTGATTTCTGAAGAAGACAGCAGTGGTTTCTTATTGTAAATCAACTCAGCATTTGAAATGACTGTGCTCAAAAGGAGCATATATAGATCTCTATCAGTTAAAGAGAAGCACATTTCCAAGGGAAAATTACAGGACGTTTCATACTCAGAAAAAAAGAAAAACACCCTCCCCCCCAAATCAACAACAACCAAAAAAAACCCCCCAAATTTAAAAACCTTAAGTCACTCTACCCTCTTTACAGAAAGATTGTCACTAGGGAGAAAGAATTAAAAGATTAATAAAGAAAAAAAGTAATTATAATTTAGCATGCATATGTTGAGCTGCAAATTTGAGACATCCATGTCTAAATAAAGGCCTAGAATTCAGTTGCTTAGAAATAGGTGCCACTTGGTAGATCCTAAGGTATGTCACCTGGTCTCCTGTTTTCTTTTTAGAAGGCACAGAAGTGTTCCATAGGTCCCTGTGACTACATATGGATAGGTCTCTAAGCTGCCATTACAATCCACAGAGATCAGGATCATGGCCTCTGGTCGGTCACTAGAACAGGTTCCCCAGGGAAGTGGTCACGGCACCAAGTCTGTCAGAATTCAAGGAGCATCTGGACGATGCTCTTAGTCATATAGCTTAGTTTTGAGTAGTCCTGCGAAGAGCAGGGAGTTGGACTCGATCTTTATGGATGCCTTCCAACTTGAGATAATCTATGATTCTATAATCTAATTACCTAAATATAGGTGATGAGTGCCCTTTGAGGCTCCCTAAGTATCTGGAGCATCCACATGGGATTGGAAGACATCATACCAGAGAAAACTGGTATGTTGTGGAATGTCATCTGGAGGCCAGGTAGGGAGGGAGGTAGTAGATCATCTTAAATGCCACAAACATCTGCAAAGTAACAACTGAATTGAGTCCTTTATCACAGTAATCACTAGAGGTATGAACATCTAAATTTTAGTGTCCATGATCTGAAGATAAATTGCCATCCCAGAAATCTGCTGTTTTCTTTGATAAGCTGTACTCAGCTGAAAAAAGGAAAGTATTCTATTCTTTGACCTGGCCCCATGGAACTGTTAACAAATTCAAATTAAACTTTTTTTTTTTAATTGTTATTGCTAATTTAAAATATCAGCCATAAAACGTTCCTTAGAAAAGGAGTGAAAAATTTAGGTTTCCTCCCTTTCCATTGCTAGTACTTGAACCATAGGGCAGCAATGTCATATTCTCCAGGAACACCTTATTGCAGCCTTTCAGTACTTGAAGGGTGCTTATATGAAAGACAGAGAAAGACTTTTTACAGGGGCCTGTAGTCACAGAACAAGGGACAACAGTTTTAAACTGAAAGACGGTACATTTAGATTGGCTATAAGGAAGACTTTTTTCATGATGAGAGTGATGACACTCAAAGAGGTTGCCATGAGAAGTTGTGGGTGCCCCATCATTGGAATTGTTGAAGGTCAGGTAGGATGGTACTCTGAGTAACCTGATCTAGTGAAAGATGTCCCTGCCTATGGCAGAGGGGTTGGACTTAGATGATCTTTAAAAGTTCCTTCCAACCCAAACCATTCTATGATTCTTCCTCGATAGGTCAGATTTTTTTGCCCAAATAAGTTGTTTTCATCCTTTCTATCCCAAAGTGGTAACACTCCGACATGAGAGACGAAATGGTATTTCATCTGTAAAGCTGTTTTATTAAAAGCAGATTTAGTTGACATTGTGATTGTTGTTTTTCATCTATGTGGTTAGTCTTCACACTACTGACAAGCTCAGTGCTTAAGGACAATTAACTAGTTGTCCCTTCACTAAATTTACAGATTCTGAAATGGGTTAGTTAACACTTAACTGCATAGGCTAAGAGAACAGTGGGAACTGCAACATCTGAAGTTCTTTGGATGACAAAAATTGATATTGGCATTTATCACCTATCTATTCTCAGTTACCTCAGCAGTCTTTGCAACCACCCTAAGTGTAATACTAGGGTTTGGCAGTGGCCATGTATGTAGTAGATAAAGATTGTGATGAGTATAATTATTGTTCACAGTTTTGTCCTCTGTTTAAGGGGTTAATATTCTTAATATTCTTATTTCAAACTGTTACCTCACTACTCTTATTTTCCAAACTGTGCTTTTTGTGACATATTGAGTCTTGGTCAATGGCATTATATAGAACTAAGGCAGGCATAAAAATGTCCTTTAAACTTTCTGGTTTTATCCACTTTCCTGCAATTTTAAGAATATTTCTGAAGATATTTATTAAAATAAATTGGCCAATGTTGTAGATTACTTTGACAAATGTTATTATTGCAGGGGAAAATAAAATATTAAAAAGTAAAATGCAGAGTACCAACTACAACTTTTTCTCTTTTGATTATAATAAATTTAATCTTCTATGTTTAGAGAATTGATTTGAAATAAATGGTGTAAGGTCTAAAATACTAATTACTTTTATGTATCATAGGTAGTTTCCCTTATAGTTTTCATGAGAAGGGGAAGACTATGAAAGATACTTGTTTCTGGGAAATATTTTGTCAGCAGTGTGTTTTTATTTTTCAACGCTTGAAGGAATTTTTGTTTTATTATCAGTGAAAACCTTGTTCATATGCTAAAGATGTAGGCTTTTTCTCAGAAGCTTAATCTCTGTGTTATTGTGTGGAACAGTTGTATCTTTGGTTTTCCAGTCACTAGCAGTAGAAAGTTCGGTTGTAGGCAAGCAAACACATAGCTGTTACTTGAAAAGTTTGAATCATATTTGACATGAAATATTACCTTATATATTATACATATAGTGATCAATATTTTTATGACCCTTTTTGTATAATTTTACAAAATTCTGACATTTCAATTGTCAGAAAAAAAGCTGTAGAAATATTTTAAAATAACTTGAAATACACATTGCATTCATTAAGGCTTGACCTATGGTAATAAACCAAGGAGGACCTGGTCCCAGATCCAAGTACATATCTGTCAAATTTGTTAATTGTTAACACAGCCTCAGCTGTGGTTTTAAGCAGTTCTAGTTATTCTCCCAGTAAGGACCAAATAAGTTTCAGAACTTGGCAGATGTGGAAAGCATTCCTCATGGGAATTTAGAAATGATCACCCTGTTTTGGGAGCAAGAAACTTCAGACATATTAGTCCTATGGGTGACTGAACATGGAATAGTAATTCCCACCTCTACAGGTATGTTAAAAAAAAAAAAAAAAAAAGAATATCCTTTCAGCCTTTGTAATTTCTCTAACACATAGAAGGAAACAAAATAAGATCATACTGATTATTTTCTTTGTGATTTATTTTTGGATTCTGATATTAGCCCAGATACTGAGGGACTGGTTTTTGGATGATAAGTTTTCTCTTAGATCTGTGCATCTCTAATTTTACATTTAAATTAAGAATTTAAGCTCCAGCTTTGTAAGAAAATCTGTCTTTAGGTTGGACATTCCAGGAAGTGCTAATTTTTCTGTTGTTATTTTCTCCTTTGATAATAGAAAGTTTTTAGCAGGATGTGCTAAAGGATGTCTTCAGGAATCCCAGGTCCCAGAGTCCAGGGGAAAGGTTGGAGCAAGGGACATGACAAACCCTTGGTAGGTACATCCTGGGAGTCCTGGTAGACACCAAGTTAAACATTAGACAGCAATATGCTCTTGCTGCAAAGAAAGCTAATGGTATCCTGGGCTGCATTAGGCAAAGCATTGCCAGCAGGTTGAGGGAGGTGATCCTTCTCCTCTACTCAGCACTGATGAGGCCACACATGGAGTACTGGGTCCAGGTCTGGGCTCCTCAGTACAAGAGAGACATCGATATGCTGGAGTTAGTTCAATGAAGCGCCACAAAGATGATGAAGGGTCTCACCATCTGTCATATGAGGAAAGGCTGAGATTGCTGGGAATGTTTACCCTGGAGAAGAGACGGCTCAAGGGGGGGATCTCATCAATGTATATAAATACCTGAGGGGAGGATGCAAAGAGGACAGAGCCAGGCTCTTTTCAGTGGTGCCCAGTGACAGAACCAGAGTCAATGGGCACAGACTGAAACACAGGAGGTTCCATCTGAACATCAGGAAACACTTTTTTACTGTGACAGTGATGGAGCACTGAAATAGGTTTCCCAGGGAGGTTATGGAGTGTCCATCCTTGGAGGTACTCAAAATCCATCTAGACATGATCCTGGGCAACTGGATCTAAGTGGTCTTCCCTGAGCAGGGGGGTGGATCAGATGACCTCTGGAGGTCCCTTCCAACCTCAATTGTTCTGTGATTCTGTGATGTTGTTTCCACTTTTTTTGGTTCTAAAACTATTTCAGTTCTGCAGGTATAATATGTAGTGTTTACAATAGGCAAATATCTTTTTGGACCTGTCTACACTTCTGACTAAGCCTCTGGAAAAACTAGAAGCTGTTTCCCCACCAGGTCTGTGGGAATCTACTCCTGTTTGTCTTCTTTAGTTTAAACACAGAAGCAGTGAACATTCTAAAAAACAAACCAAGACAAAACAAAACAAAAAAACAATGGCAAAGGGACTATGTTACTCTATGATCCTGTTAAGTTACCTAGCAGTAGTATAGTGTTAATGATAATTACCTAATAAATAATGAATTAGTATTACACTCCACTGCAATTCCACCACCACCCCCCCATGCATCTCCCCTGCTGAAGGAATGGATTATATGGAAAATACTAATTATGTTACTTAATATACTTTTGAAAGCTGCATTGCTAGTATTTAGTCTGTGATATGTAGATACAGATAATGTACCTGGAAAAAGTAGAGAAAGGAAGAGATCAAATAATGGGACAGAAGTGAAATTGCTTCAGTGTGCCTTGATTTCCTCCAAAAGCTGTAGGCTTTCCCAAACTGAAAAAAAGGCTGTCAAAGACTATATTGATTTGATACTTCAAAAGGCTATGGAGTGCATTCAGTGCAAGTAAGAAGTCTGCCAGGGGATTTGTAGGATGGAATATTTTCCATTAATTAAGTACACAGTCACTCACAAGCTACTAGAAATTTAGCTGGACATGAATTAGTTCCTGAATGCATTTACTTAATTAAATCTTGTTCAGTGTTACTTCCCCATAGAATCACTAATTTTGGTTCAGCTAGGGGTTAAGGTGATTTAGCATTATAAGAAACATCTAAAAGAAAATAATTCTTTCTGATTTTAGAGGTACAGTGCATTATTTTTTTTTTAAGAGACTGCCAAATTTTAAACAGAAACAGGGAAAATAAAAAATTTAAGAAGGAGTAATAGATTCTCAGGACCATGCCAGCCTTAGCTTTTGAGAACAGTGTCTAGACATGAGAGAATGTCAGTGTCACAATAAAACCAGGATGAAAAGTAAAGCAATAAAGTCTACCCTTAAGCATTTATATAAAAATATTCCAAGGGGAAAGCAAAACTGGGTAGATTTGACCTATCCTGAATTTATCAATAGAATTTTATGAGGAAACCTCACATTGCCTTAAATACCTACATATACCTCAACTGCCTAAAGATATGTATTAGAATATAATTGTCATCTTCCTGGGGAAATTTTTTTCCAGCTCTGTTCATGAACGATAAATAGGCATCTTTAGATAAATCAGATATTTACCGCTTAAGTGGAATTCCTCCTGAGGGGGAGGAGATACCACACTTGTAGTTGCAACTAAGAATATACCTATTTTCATACATACAAAGATTAAGACAAACTAAAAAAGACAAACTTTAAAACATTTGACAGATCCAGAGTTGAAGGAATACCAGGCACTTCAGTAGTATTAACTATAACATTTCAAGATTCCTTGCATGATTTTCAAAATATTGTCCTGCTATAAGCCTGGGAAGACCAGCAGAAAATATAAAAGAGTTTTATGTTTGAGTTACTCCAGGTTTTGGTCAAAAGACAGAAGAGTGGGAAAAATCTCCCATTTTAATTATTATTTTTTTAAAATTTTACTTTATACACAGAAACAACAACAACAATAAAGTGGGCCACCAAATGGTTCTGTCTAACTTACCCCCAGTGCCCTGCAGCATTATGATCACTCAATTGCCTGGTGTATTTTCTGTCCAAAAAGTGCCATGATCTCCTTCTGAGACCTTGTCTCCTAGGTTTCCCTCTTGAGGAACAAAACTGTAAAATAAGGAAAATCTTATGTATTTCTGAGTTGGAAGATACAGATTGAAAGGTAGCAGGACTACTCCCTTGGGCAGAGGAATGCAGATTGTTCTCACATGGTCATTAGTTCAGGCATAGTCTCTCTAATTCATGCTCAATAAATAGCATGAAATTTCTGAAGAATAGTATAAACTGTCTGAAGAATGTTGGTGTTAAGATGTACTGATGATCTTCATTCACTAAATTAAACAAGTAGGTCCACGAACACTGGATCTTATAAAAGCCTGGTTTCCACTGACTTTTATTTGTAGCTTAGTGACTTTGGTTTCTAAGTATATATGAGGTATGAATGAAGCTTTTTTTTTAATTTCTGGAACTCATTTATTGAGTTCCTCACCACAGCAAAATGTCGTATGTTATTAGGTGTAAGAACGTTAGCTTTTTTCACAGCTAGAACATTAACCTGGTATGTCCATTTATTCACCCTATTGTTTTATTTGTCTTTTATGCTTCTGAAGGCAGCCAACATTGCATAAGCAGATAAAACCTTTTTCACATGAATCCTTGCAAAAACAAACTAATAAAATTAGCTGGAGTTACAGCTGCCTGTTACAATAGGTTAACATAAGTGTGTGGAAATTTTAGTAACTGTTGAATTTTCCTTATGATTTGCATGTATATGCATGGATTTATGTGTGCATATTAAGACCTTTCTGCATGCCAGAAAGCCTTCAATGTCACTAGCAGTTACTGGAAGACTTTTCTGTCAGCCTGACTTGTGTAATACAAACTCTCCAAGGGAATGTACTGTTTTAGCATTAGAACATTGAGAGTGTGCTGCAGAGTTAAGGTACTGACTGCTTAAGGTGACCCAAGGACTGATTTACAGTCTCAGCGTACTCTTATGAAGACTAGAATGTCATGTTACCATCAGGGCTGCTGAACCACAAAAAAATTAAAACTAGATTAAGATCATTTGTAGATGTAATGCTTTATTAATAACTCTCAAAATAGTCAAAACTGATATAAATACTTGTAAGAGACAAGTGGTGCAGAAATGAAAGAAAATCTGCTTAATGTATTTACAGGAAATAAGTACTTACCAGATATCTCTCAGTCTTCCTTGTTTTAATAACTGTGTTCCTCCTAATGAGGTAGCAAATGGGATTTCCATCTACATGTCCCAGTTTTAACTATTTGTTAATATTTATCAATAAAATCATTCATAGGAGAGAGTCTTTCTTGAAGAGCTGCTGTCATAGAACACACTCAGGATCACTTCTCAGAGTGCACGTTCAAGTAAAATTGAATCTTAAATCATATCCTTTCTCCCATTATTTTTGGAAGAGTCTGTTAATTTCTTACAGCATATACCCCTTTGAATTCTTCTAGTGGATCACAAAAATGTAGTCTTTCATCTAAAATTTCCTCTATTCTCTTCTTGGAGATATCTTGGAGGTAGTTGTGCCACATTCTTATCTAAAGTAGATGTTACTTTACATCTTTAGGAAAGAAGATGTCTTTTTGTTAGAACATGAAGTGCGGTCACCTGCACTTAAATGGCTAATAAGTAACCCTGTATTTCAGTGAGGTGTAAAACAGTTTTTTTCCCTTTGGTGACTGCTTGCTGTGTTTCAGTATGAAATATACCTTGCACTGAACTACATGGTATAGCAAAATATATATTTTCTATATAAACACTAAATAATGTACTTGTTACTAGTTCATAACTAGCTTCTGACCAAGAATTACTAAATAAAATGGGGCCAGAGACTACTCTTCGGCCACAAGTTAAAAGTGGCACATTCTGGCCATATTTACACTATAAAAGCTCTAGCCATGGGTCTTTCCTGTGGCTCCTTTGGTGCTCTCCAGCCCTAATATGTAGCATTGTTTGACACACTTTTTTCTCCAACTCATAGTGTATGAGATAGAAGTGAAGTTTCTGCTTGCCAGAATGGTGTTTACACAGCATGAAATTTTTGATGTGTGTTGCATTTCTTTAGGATGTGGCATTAAAATATGTGGAGGTGGTTGTAACAGTGTTAGAGCACTGTATGGGATAGAGTAGCCAAACCTGCTGCAGTGTTAAAAATAGCCCCTCTCCAGGGCTACCCTTTGAACCACCGTCTCAGAAGCCTTAGTGCCACAGGCTACATGTGCCAGGGAGCTTTCTAGCACTTAAAAAAATATGAAAAATCATTGACCTAGTAATTAAGATTTTCCACTAGCTCTGTGTTATTTAGCAGACTGGACAGAGCCATTGTTGACAGACAAAAATGTGAATTAACAGCTCTGGGATTATAATCGGAATGTTATGACTGATCCCCAAACTCTTCCTTGTGAGTATACAGTAATGCTGACTATAGGTGAAGTCTTGACCTGATAATGTTTTGGGAGTGGGTCACTTACTGTTTTACACAGGAAAAAAAAAAAATGGAGACATTCAAACATGAAACCAGAATAATAATAATAATTTAAAAAAGGAATATATTAGATTTCTTATCTAGGCTTTTATTTTTGTTGAAGGTATTTCTTTGCAGGGCATCAATCTCTTGCTATGTAACGTGTTACAAGAATGCAGCTGGCATCATCATTATAGCTGTAAATAAGTATTACAGAGTTTCTGGATTTTGAACTGTGTAGAAAACAAGATTGCAATCTATTCCGTTATTATTTTTAGAAATCTTTTGGAGAATTGGAAGCAATACTTCATAATGAAAATTGTGCAAATATTCTTGTCAATGACCTTAGTGCTTTTTAAAACCCATACTTCTGGAAGGATTAACGCAATAATTTGAGTTTTATAAAGATTTTTAGATAAAGTTTTTCCTTTTTTGTCTCCATGTTAAAAGAAGCACTCGAATCTTTTTTCTGAAACAGTATTAACAGAGATAAGGAATCAGTTGTAACAGGGTTTTCTTTTTCTTAGTAGGTAATTGTAACAGTAGTAGGAAACCAGATTTTCAGAAGTTGGTCTGAGGTAATTGTCCAAAGGTTGGGTGCTTGTATCTCAGCGGTTCTTTTTTTAATAGGGCATTAAGTGATTGACAATGAGGATTGCATTTCCTGTCACAGCAAACTAATATCCTTTTTTTTTTCTTTCCTTTTCTTTTTTTTTTACAACTGTAATGCTTCTATAGCTTGCTTCTAGCCCAGAATTCTTCTTGCACTTCTTGAAAAATTCATTAACTGTAAGAATGGGGTGAAAAAATCAGAACGTGAATCATGTCGTGACAGATCAATGCATGCCTTTACAACAAAGGGAGGCTATTACAGGGTATCTTGTTCACTGTTTTCTGGATATTCGCTGCATGGTGTAGCTTGCTGCAAGAGGGCAAAAAGTCTGTTTGTTTTATCCTGTTTTGCTAAAACGTGGATCAGAGTAATCCCTTTGGAGTAAGATGAAATTCTGCCTTCCATGAAAGTAAATGACATGCCTAGAGAAGAACATATAGAAGAGTGCATGCAATGAGGGATGCTTCAAACATAGAGAGTGCAGAACAAGAAGAGATGAAGATGGAGAGCATGGAATAGAAAGATATGAAAATATATAAGAAGGAGGAAGATAATACAGTTTTTCCTAGGGACTTAAAATTAATTTAATGAAGTGTCTTACAACCTAGCAAGCCTTAAGAAGTGCTGGATGAAAAGCAAAATTAAAGAAAACCCCGTTTCTTTTTTTCCAGAAGGATGCCAAAGATAGCAGAAATTTGCCCACAAAATAATTTCTTTCAGTATCGCTATTTTATAAAGCAGTAGTTGCAAAACAGAGCTAAAGTTTTATTAAGCTGTTTGGTAGCATAAACATCAGGGAGCTGTGTCTCAATTAAACAAAGAGGGTGCAAGAGTTGGTTCAGTCTGTTTCAGAAGAACCAGCTCTAAAACCAGTCAATTCTTACACTACACATAAAAAGAACCCCAAAACTTCTCAATGCTGCCATACAGGTATTTTTTCAGAAGCATATCTCTTGTGCTGTATTCCAGTTAGCTGCTTCATCTCTTTTCTACCTGTCTTAGACTGATTCCTGACCCATGTCACCTGGTATGTGTACCTCTCTTCAGGACTAACTTTTATTGTTCTGGAAGTGTATGCCTCTATCCATAGGGACCTTGGCAGACTGAAGGAGTGGACGTATATGAACCTCATGAAGTTCAACAAGGTCAAGGCACCTGGGTCGCAGCAATCCCCAATATCAATAGAGACTGGGAGATGAATGGATTGAAAGCAGCCCTGCAGAGAAGGACTTGGGGATATCGGTGGATGAAAAATTGGACATGAGATGGCAATGTGCACTTGCAGCCCAGAAAGCCAATTGTATCCTGGACTGCGTCAAAAGAAGCATGGCCAGCAGGTCGAGGGAGGTGATTCTGCCCCTCTACTCTGCTTTTGTGAGACCCCACCTGGAGTGCTGCATCCAGCTCAGTGAGCCTCAGCACAAGAGAGACATGGACCTGTTAGAGAGGGTCCAGAGGAGGGCCATGGAAATTGTCAGAGGGCTGAAGCACCTCTCCTCTGAAGAAAGGCTGAGAGAGTTGGGGTTGTCTAGCCTGGAGAAGAGAAGGCTCTAGGGAGATCTTATTGTGGCCTTTCAATACTTAAAGGGGGCTTATAAGAAAGACAGAGAAAGACTTTTTACCAGGGCCTGTAGTGACAGGACAAGGGGCAAAGATTTGAAACTGAAAGAGGGTAGATTTAGATTAGACATAAGGAAGAAGATTTTTTTCGATGTGGGTGATGAGACACTGGAACAGGTTGCCCAGAGAAGTTGTGGATGACCCATCCCTGGCAGTGTTCAAGGTCAGGTAGGATGGGACTTTGAGCATCCTGATCTAGTGAAAGACGTCATGGCAGAGGGGTTGGACTAGATGATCTTTAAGGTCCCTTCCAACCCAAACCATTCCATGATTCTATGGTTCTATGTTTCTATGATTCTATTTTGTAAAGAAAAAGATACTTTTATTCCTCTATTGAAATTTTACCTTTCCCCTCTAATTACTTTCTGTAATGCTTGCCTAAGAAGGGTTTGAACTGACGAGTTTGTTTCCATTTGAAATCATAAAGTGTAAAAGTGTATTTGGGACAGTTAAAATACAGATACTCCTCACACAAGATTTTTTTTGTGTAAGCAGACAGCAAAACTGTTATTCCACACCCAAAACATCCCCAATGCATCTATATTAGGTTTTGATGTCATTGACATTCACCACACAAATAGGCTGACTCATCTATTATTGTCAGTAATAGATGTGTGTCACTCACTGTCACAATCCCATAACGAATTTGTATCTTGTATACAGTTTTAATATAGATAAAAAACTCCCTTTAGGAGTTTTGTAACTATTTAAATCTGGGGAATAAATTTGTGTTGAAACACTTTTTACCCTCCTAAACATGTTTTTGGCTATCCATGAAGAAAATAATTTTGACCCTGGTGTTATTCTGATCTCTAACAATAATAAAGCATGTATTTTGGTCATGACATTTCAAGGTAGGTCCAATCTCTTGGCACTTTCAGAAGAGATTGCCTCCCAACAACCAGTAAATGTGTTTGCAGAAAATATTTCTATAACTTACCTACCAAATAGATGAACTGGAATTCACACAGTTATGTTTCATGAGTGTGTTCATGGAACCTGTTAAATGTCTTACTCATCCAGCCTAAGTAACAGTCTTGCAGTTGCATAGAGGACAGTTTTCCTTGGCACATAAAAATCTAGTTGTGGTACACAATCAATAATAGAAGTTGTAGAAAGCAGTACTGTTTCTCAAACTTGATATGCTGTTCCACTAACATAATGTACTAAAGTTACATCAATTCCATTTTATTGGTTTCCTTGTGCAGAAAATTGCTTGCTTACGCTGCCATTACATTTTATCTAAGAATTCAAAAAACTGCTCAATGAATATGTGCAACTGTGTTTACTTGGATGCAAATGCATTGCCTCAATTTAAGGCATAATCACTGTACAATGCTACTTTTACAGAACAAGACAATACTGTAACATAAATTTTCTAGTATATGTGAATATACATTTCCTAGGTGAGTGAGTGTTGTAGTTTAACCCCAGCCAGCAACTAAGCACCATGCAGCTGCTTACTCACTCCCCCCCCCCCCAGTGGGATGGGGGAGAAAATCAGGAAAAGAAGTAAAACTCATGGGTTGAGATAAGAACAGTTTAATAGAACAGAAAAGAAGAAACTAATAATGATAATGATAATGATAATAAAATGACAGCAGTAATAATAAAAGGATTGGAATATACAAGTGATGCACAGTGCAATTGCTCACCACCCACCAATCGACGCCTAGCTAATCCCCGCATGGCGATCCCCCTGCCCCCACTCGCCCCAGTTTATATACTAGATGTGTATACATGGTATGGAATACGCCATTGGCCAGTTTGGGTCAGCTGTCCTGGCTGTGTCCCCTCCCAGCTTTTTGTGCCCCTCCAGTTTTTCTTGCTGGCTGGGCATGAGAAGCTGAAAAATCCTTGACTTACTTAGTGTAAACGCTACTTAGCAACAACTGAAAACATCAGTGTATTATCAACATTCTTCTCATACCTAACTCAAAAACATAGCACCGTACCAGCTACTAGGAAGACAATTAACTCTATCCCAGCTGAAACCAGGACAGTAAGGGTGTGTGTGCCTGTGTGTGTGTGAAAACATGAAAATGAAGAGACTTAAGAATAAAAAGCCAGAAGTATAGTCTTGTGGCAGAACATATTCTTTGTATTACTCTTGATATCAATGATTAGAAGAGAGAATTTTCAGTATAGAAGTCAGCATAAGTTTCTTGTACATAGTCTTTTTCTTTTTTCCTTTCTGTTTTCCCTTATTCTTATTTGCTTTCCCTTTCTCTGTCACCATCAATATAGTAGCTGAGGATCACACTTATTCTGTCATACGTATGGTCTCATTCTCTCCCTAGTGACAAAATATATACAGTGTAATGTGCTGGATTAAAAAAAAAAATAGACATATCCTTTATGTTTATTTATGTTACAGGAGGCAAGATCTATCTGAGGTGGAAAGGTTAAGTTTTATGATGATCTTCATTTACTTAGGGTCTTCATGTTAATTAGCACATCAGAATAAAATCCAAGAACACATTGCATACACAAATGATATTTTCTATTTTCATATAATTCTGTCTTATGTCAAGGAAAAAAACACAAAACCAAACAAAAAAACCCCAAAATACAACAACAAAAAAACCCCCATGCTGGTAGTTTCCTTCATCCTTGCCACTTCAGTCAGTCCTAAGAATTAAAGGCTAGACTACTGAGATTCTTGAAGATGAAGACAAAGATCTTGAAATTATTTTAGTATCTATCTCTATTGTATTTAGACAGCAGAGAATAAGTGTTACAATCCCTGTATGCTCCTTTTTGGTCAGGTCCCAATTATTTATTTCTTTAGTCCTTTGGCTGTGAGTTTCATCACCCTTGGCATTTGTGTGTACTTACTAAAAAATATCATAGGGAAGTATATCTAAATAAACCAAACAAATTATACATTAACAATGTTACTAAAAATATGAAAATAAACAACAGTTCTAAGACAGTTCAAACAAATAAAAAATGCTAAGCAGTTCTAAGATGGATCCAACATACATATGCTGTGCTTACAATCCAAGTACATCAGAAACAAGAGGAACAGAAGGCTAGATGTGTTGTCCTTGGGTATGGGACCTCCAGAAGTACTAACCTTCTTTTCTTACATTAAGTAATTTTTATATCATTATTTAACAATATATGGTATATAGGATCCTTAGTAAAGTAGGAATACTGTAATCTACTAGTTACTGTACCTTCAAAACATGTACCTCAGGGTTATGTTTACTAAATCTCATATTTTGCCATCAAAAGAAACTACTAGTTTATAACATTCTGACTTGCATATTCACACTACCTTATGTAAACTGTGTTTTGCTAACTTCTTTTGTTACAAATACTGATTTTTTGTTGTTGTTTGTGCAATTAAAACAGAAACAAAATCTAACTTGAATTGATTTCATGACTTGTCCTCTTGTAGCATACCCTGTTCTCTAGTTAGGGGAAAACCAGTAACATATACTTCTCATTTCTTCCTAGTAAAAGTTAAACTTTTCTTCATTTTTTTAAACATATTATGTTCTGGAATGCTTACTTTTCCTTTATTCGTGATCTAGCCAGACAATACTTAAGACAACAGTACATTTCAGAACTTCCTGAGCATGGATTCTTCTAGTTAGTTATATCAGAACTTGTTATGTTCCATCTGAATAGTGGCAGAATTGTAAGTAGTTGACTATAACCAAAGAGGGAATGAAATGAGATTCTCCCTTGCAGGTAGATTAAAGCAAGTTGATTAAAGTAATATACTCATATGTGGTAAAAAAGAGACATAGCATTCTGTCTTCAGGAGTTGTCTGGCATTTAGAACTGTGTTATTTCATTAATTAATTAATCAGGTAAATATTAAGTAGCATCAAAGTTAAAATTTATCATCTAACTCTACAGTTAAAAAGTCTTTTAGTAGAAGCATGCTTTCTGTTAGAACTTATCAAATGTTTCTCTGAAAAGTGTTAACATGCAGTCCCCTGTTTTCTTGCTGTGTCACCCATGTGAGAACATGTTAGATTATGATTGACAATGCTTAGTTATTCGGAGAGATTCAGAAAGATGAGAATGAATACCTTCCCTAAATTTGTTTACATAAGTCAATCAGCCTGTAACATGCTAATACTATTTCAAGTAGACATCTACACTAGATTTAGATTCTTACAGGGTATGCTCTTTCTTTTCAGTTAGAAGAGCTTGAAGGTTGCCTTTGGTTTGCTTCTTTATGACCATGTTAAAAAAATGGAACATTAGATACTGGTTTGTACATGGTTAGAACTAATTTATGCAGTGTGAGTTTCTTCAGAGGTAACTGAACTATTGCATGCTGGGTTGTATCTTCTTTGTTGTTGTTCTCTTTCTCAGCTAGAACGTCAGAGGATGCAACAATCAACCAGAAAGTTTGTGAAGACCCATAACTGACCAAAATGTATTAATAACTGTGCACTGAGATAGAATTCCTGGCTATATTTAAACTGTTATGGCTACAGCAACGACTATAACTGCTGATAGCAATTCTCACAACAGAAAAATATTAGGAAAAAACTTAAAAGGATGTAAATGAGCTAGGACAAATCACTATGCATATAGTTAGCCTATGAAATCTGACCTTACAATAGAGTCAATGTTGTTACAAAAATGGTGTGACCTGCTCAAACAAGAGACAAAAAGCTATTCAGATTTATTCTGTGAATACCCAGCCAACTTCCGAAATGCAGCTACACACACACTCAAAATCCAATTTAAGAAAAGAAAAAACAAAAGGGAAAAAAATAATGGAATTTATTTATCAATGCATATGCAGTGACCACTTTAATATATTGTTGTTTAAATGAACAAAAAGTTGAACATGACAATTAATTTTTTACTATTTTATATAGCTTTATGTTGTAAAATTTCCCAGTGAAAACATTGACAGCACTCAGGAAAACTGTGATAGCTGAGGGACACAGTAAAGTGAAAATGATTCCTTTACAGTAAAAGCTATCTAACATCTCACAGGCAGGCCTTAAGCTAGCTAAACAGGAGAACAGCAAGCACTACACCTGAAAGTGCAAAAGGTGATACACCATTGCTATAACAAATGATCTAGTTTTAAAAGCACTTTCAAAGACAAATATGTTTTTTCTTTCTCCTTACTTCCTGTATTTGGACAACAGATATCTGAGGGCTTGCTCAGACCTGAAAAATAGATGTCTCTTAAGAACCATGTATTTCAAAATGTACAACTTATAAGGCATAGTTTTGGATTTTTTGTTCCGTAGCTTTTTAAAAAAAGCTATTTGAAATATCCCTGATATTTCAACTAGGTGTTGCTTATTTAAATGCTTTGTCTCAGACCCAGGTCAAATATGACAGATTCAGGTATGCTGTCCTTTTTACACAGGAGATCATTTGCAAGAAAACCTATTCAGTAAATATAACTTGAAAGAGCCTGAATGCATTGTAAGCAAAATCTCCTTGGGTAGGAGAAATATATTTATTACCATGTACCCACTCAAAATAAAATTTTATTAAAATGAGCCATACACTAAGTTAAACACTTATTATTGTTTTATACTATGCTGCTGAGCTTTATTAGACAAACATAGTTTCTTTGAGCCCTTTCATGCATTAAAGACATTTTATCTGGCAACACATAAATTCTTCAACTTTTGCGCATAAAGGAAAAGGGGAGTGTCTGGAAGGAGGGGGAAAAAGCAATGATGGAATAAACGTCCAGTTACTTATATCCTAAATGTGTCTTAATGGATGTGCCACCACTGAGATGTGCTCATAAAGGGGATAGTGCAGTTCACTGATTAAAATCATAAAAATGTTTTCTCTGAGATTTTCATGGAATGTACATTTTAAGTATGACTGATTAAATCAATTCCCTCTTACAGAGATTGGTTTGTACATTGGCAACCCAGTCTCTGTTATGATTTTGATGAGTCAAAAGAGCCAGGAGCTAGGAAAATCTCTTTACCTGGCTACAATGTCCCCGTCCTTTATTCATAGTTTCAGTACAAAGGAACAGGAAGGATCATTGCTGAAGTGCTACTGTTCTCTAGTTAAGATTAACTGAAGAAATAACTTTTGACTCTTACTGTACTTCTGAAGTAGCAGAAGCAAATTGCTAACATTAAGCTTGCTGAAAGGATGCTTATCTCCATATAAGTTCTCTGCCTGAAAGACCTTTTGTCCTTTCGCAACTGGCAGAATAGTCCCTTTGAAACTCCAAGTTAGATTTCTGGTAACCTTGCAGATGTAAAGTTGCTGTACCCATGTACTCAGGTTCAGAAAATGCAAGGCTGACCACATATTCCCAATAGACACGTATGGATGCACAAAAAATATGCACCCTTGACTGGCCACATGGGTTAACACAGGCAGGGAACAGTGTCATACCAATACCCCATAAATACATTGCACTCAACAAACATGAACAGCATGGTTGGCTTGATCCCGTTCCTGCTTTCCAGCTGATCAAGGTTGGAGTCTTCTGGGGGAATATATCCACACAATATGGAGCACATCCATGGATCTACCCGGTAGCTGGTCCCAAGATGCCCTAGTCTCCCACATTGCTGGCTCCTGGACATGGGAGCCCCAGGGGTTTACAGTTTCACTGCTGTTGCTACTACTTAGACCTCTTAGGCTATCCGCCATCTGTTCCAGCTTTAAGTTCACTAGCATTAACATGTTTCCATTCAGAATAGAGTACATATCCACACAGAAGATAGTAATGGAATCTAATAAAAACATAGATTGCATAGGGCTTATTGAAACAAACATGCTAACCAGCAGCGCATACTCAGCCAGCCCCATTTATACCCTTTTCTCTTCATTTTCCCAAGCTTGTTTGTCCCTGATCCACCTCAATCTCTCCCTTTCCTTGTCTTTACTGTTTGTGCTAAACATCCCGTTAGTATTCCATATTTCCATAATGTTCTTAAAACACTCCCCAGTAAATTTTACACAATTCTCAAATGTTCTTCCTCCTGTATACTGTAAGTCTGAAGCCATTGTAGGCAATAATCCCTCTAGTGTGCAGGGACTTCTGGGAAGAGAATCTTTTTGGCTGACTAATCCTGTGGGGTCTCACATCAGGGACAATAATCTCATTGTTCTCCTTTGTTAGTCCTAGACCAGCTGATTCTATATGGTCTATTTGCCTTAATTAGATTGCTAAGGTTTCTCCACCTGTCATTGTTTATCTTACCTTTACCAGATCTTTGTATTTTTTGCCTTTAGTAATGTAACCTAATACTATTTTTCTAAGGATTAACCTTCATCTATAATAATTCTGGGGTTTAACTAAACAAAATTAAACTAGCCAGCCAACAATCAAATGAAAGAAAATCTTTGTGAAAGAAACTCCTCAATACAGAAGGACCCTCTGATGAATTAATGAATCCATAATCTACATTAGCTGTCCTTTCAGGTTCCCATTAGGTTTGGCAGATTAGGTTTAATGTGATGTTCCAGTCCCCAAATCACTCTTTCTTTAAGTGTTGAGGTTTACAATCTCAGCATGGGAAGTTAATGCCACAGAATTATCTGATCTGTATTCTGCAAATTCGGGGAATTATCCATCTGAGGTGCAAGACTTTATTAACTAAACATAGATATTTAATTTAGGATGTGATGAATTGTGCTGTGAAAGCTGACATAATGCATATCATCCTAAAGTAAATGTTCATTTAGTTGGAAGAATTTTTTCCCAGAAGTGTCCCTGCCTCTCCACTGACTAGAAAGGGAGCCAAATGCAATTCAGCTGCTGAAATATAGATGTCTAGTGCCGTTTCAGATGCTATACAGCATCTGAGACAACTGCATGGGGTTGGAAGATATGCCAGACTGAAGAAGACCCACAGCCCCCGAAACATATGGAGTTCCTGGAGTCTGGGAACTTGAACATCTCAAATTACGCTAGACAGCTCTGCATAGGCAATTAGAGCCTACCCTTACTCTCCTGGATTTCCATACTGAGCTGGGATGAATACCCATCCTACAGTCTTACATAAAACATCAATAAGGAATCCAGTAAGCTATCAAAGGGCAATTTCTACACTATTTTGCCCTTTAGCTTTTATTTTGGATCATGTACAAGGTCAGCATAGTACCACTTTTGACAGGGTACTGCAGAGGGACAGACTAACTGGCTAAGTAGCAGCTCTGCTGAGAAGGTTCTTGGAATCCTGGTGGACAGTCTGTTAAACAGGAGTCAGTGGTGTGCCTTGGTGGTCATGAAGGAGCAGCATACCAGGCTGTATCAGTAGAACAAGGAAAGTGAGTGTCCCCCCTTATTTGGCACTCATTAGCTGCATCAAGAATACTGCATCCAGCTTTGGACTTACCAATACAAGAAGGATGTTGATAACCTGGAGTGAGTCCGTTGGAGAGCCACCCAGATAGTTAGGGGCTGGAGCACTTGCACTGTGAGGAAATGCTGAGGGACAAGGCTTCTTTAAACTGGAGAAAAGAAGGCTTTGAGAGAACCAAAGAGCAGTTTCCCAGTGTGTAGAAGACAGTTACTGACAGTGCCAGGCTCTTTACTGAACTGCATGGTGGGAGAACAAGAGGCGGTGGCCATAAATTGAAACAGGAGGTTGTGACTGGATATAATGAAAATAAAATCTGTGTGAAGATAATTAAGCACTGGAAAAAGCAGCAGCTTAGTTGTGGCTGGGGGTATAGGTGGGAGAAAGTGTTTTAATTTTTTAAAATTTATTTTAATTGGCAATAATTTAAATTAATTTTCCCTAATTTAAGTCTGCTTTGCCTGTGACAATAATTGCTAAGCAATCTCCCAGTCTTTATCTCTACCCACGAGCTTTTTCATCTTATTTTCTCCCCCTGTCCTGTTGAGGAAGGGGAGTAATTAAATGGCTGGGTGGGGGTCTGGCAGCTGTCCAAGGCTAACCCACCACATTAAGTTACATAATTAGAATACAGCAGCCTATTTTCCTTATCCCTGCTCACTACATTAGATGCTTTGCTACATTGAGTTACTAAAAAAACCCAAACAAAACCAGGGAAGAAAAAAAAACTTTAAGCACCAAAGTGTTTGGGTGAGGTTTTGTGTATTTCTCTTAGGCACATGCATTCATTCCGGTTTGTGTTTCATGGGCTCAAAGGCTATTTTTAACATATTTTAACAAACTTTAATAAATTTTCCCCAAAACCTTTCTATTTAATTGCATCATATTTCTATCTCACCTGAGACAAAATTAACAGTCAAACTCTGTCTTTTCTTCAGGACAAACCATCCATGATTTCTGAAAATACATCAGTCCCTGAACAATGAAAACTGCATGCTTTATTGGGAGAATGCCATTCTGAATGGTTGCCAATGTCTAAACTATTATATTGGAGGGAAATATGCTGTTCCCTTACCTGATGGCTAGCTTCTAAAATTTTCAATAGTAACTGCATTACATGTTAAGGGAATAATTACTTCCATCATCACTGCTATGTTGATAATTGAAAATAATACTGGCAGCACTTTTCATGCTTTTGGTGCTAAAGTAATTTTTTTTTCCTTTTTTAAGCATTGTGAGTAGATTCACTGAGTACTGGGAATCCTTGTTGGTGTAGAAAAATAGATTCGCTGAGTTCTTTCAAACTTTGAACTAGGAGTGGATGATAGTACCTGCTTATTTCAGCTGTTGCAAGTTTATATGACTTAGCCTCTGGATTTCAACTATTTTGCCTAGTGATTTGTGTTAACTCATCACAAAATGAGAGGTCTGCCAGCCTGGTCAAGATTAGAATTCTGAGGATCTTCAGTGAAATCATTTTCCCCCTGAAAGAAGTGTACAGGGTAAAATAACAAGAATAAGCAGAAAAAATTAGGTTAATACTACTGGGAATTTTTACTAGTGGAAAGTACTTAAGAGAGTCCTTTACTCTCCATATAGAATCCTTCAAATAGTGGATAGTAAGTATTAGATTCAATTCAGTAAATTTTAACTGTCTAAAATGTATTTCATGAACATAACTAGAGATCTAGATTGCCGCTGTAGTCACTTGGTGAGATAAGCAACCAGAGGAGGAAGTTTAATCCACCTGTCTTTGCATGGAATAACTGACCTCTACTTTAGTATTTAACAGACATGTGGGAGGGCTTCTGAGTTCCTTCAGCCTAGTGTGACCCTTAGCAATGTTTGCTTGTGTGCAGACACTGTCTCTGGGCCCTGGTGTCCATGGGAAGGAACCACTGAGGTGGGGTGAAGCATTGTAATTTTTTTTTTTAATTGATAATCAAAGAAACTAAGTACTGAGTAAAACTAGATACAGCTATCTCCTCTCACTGATCACAGAGAAACACTAGATGGGTATTTTAAATAAGATGTATAATATCATACTGTGGAAGTGACATGGAATGCTGGAAAAAATTTAAGAGATTAAGTAAAGGAGAGGTTAAAGATGACTGTGTAATTTCAGTACTTTCATTTCCTATTATTCAAAGTAATTTCAACACTTTTTTTCTAATTAGAAAAGAAAAAAAGCTAGAAAAAAGGAGCACTATGTAGTTGAAGTTTGAATGGAAATTCTTACTTTTACAGTACAGTTGCTGGAAGAACTATTCTTCATCCAGATAGGAAATTAAATGAGGTCAGATTTAAAAAAAAAACCCAAACAAACAAACAATCAAACAAAAAAACCCCAACCATACAAAAAAAAACCCAACCCCCTCTCCTGGTTTCAGCTGGGATAGAGTTAATTTTCTTTCTAGTAGCTGGTACAGTGCTATGCTTTGGGTTCAGTACGAGAAGAATGTTGATAACACACTGATGTTTTCAGTTGTTGCTGAGTAGTGTTTAGACCAAGTCAAGGATTTTTCAGCTTCTCATGCCCAGCCAGCGAGAAAGCTGGAGGGGCGAAAGAAGTTGGGAGGGGACACAGCCAGGACAGCTGACCCAAACTGGCCAACGGGGTATTCCATACCGTGTGACGTCATGCCCAGTATATAAACTGGGAGGAGTTGGCCTTGGGGAGGATTGCTGCTCAGGAACTAACTGGGCGTCAGTCGGCGAGTAGTGAGCAATTGCATTGTGCATCACTTGTTTTGTGAATTCCGATTGGTTTACTATTATGATTGTCATTTTATTTTTGCTATTATTATCATTATTAGTTTCTTCCTTTCTGTTCTACTAAACTGTTCTTATCTCAGCCCATGAGTTCTACCTTTTTTTCCCGATTCTCTCCCCCATCCCACTGCGTGGGGGGGAAACAAGTGAGAAGCTGCGTGGTGCTTAGTTGCTGGCTGGGGTTAAACTATGACACCCCCCAAAACCCAACAGTGTTAATGAAAGAAGTTAGGTGACAAGGAGATTTAACAAAACATGAAATTGGCAGTGGCATGGTGTCATAGCTAAAACCAAATTACAGTGCAGAGACTAAATGGAATTGACTATTAAAATGTTTAGTCACAGATTTCTGCAATTTTATTAATTACATGGCTTCATTGTTTGACAGGAGAGACAACGTTGTCCAGAAGTTGGATGGGTCATGGTAGAGGCTCCATCTATGCTGTGTGTAGTCCTGGGCCAGGACCTGGGCTCCCTGGAGTTCTCTCCCTGAGTGACCCTGGGAACCATCAGTTACAGGACTAGGCAGAGGATCCCTGTTTCTTGGCTGTCCTGTTCGGAGTCACTCAGTGCCTAACAACTAGCTGTCACTAGTGCTCATGGTCTGCTCCTCTGGAAGATTCTGGACATGTTCATAGCTTTCACAGTGATTGACATGTTTGCATCTTTCACAACCAATGTTTAGCAGGCTGTTTATGTACAGGGTACTCCCCTATCCTTACGACTAAGCTATTCCCTTATCCTGTAGGTCTAACTAAACTTATACTAACAGTGTTGTCAACTAGGCCTAATTTATGCTATCTGCACCCAGTGTATGGCTGAAGAATAGCAAGCAGAACACATATGTGTAAATACACATTATATAAAAAGAAGACAATCACAGATTTTCTAACTTAATTTGATCTCAGTATAATACAAAATTTTAGAACAAATGATAAAAGAAAGAGCAACTGAAAACTAACAACTAAATAGAAAATGTAACAAAATTCAAGATCTATTTATAGAAAAAAACCCACCCTGATATTAGAAGAAGAAATTAAATAAAAAGAGGACAACAAGTAATTCTAGTAATTATGAGTCTCAATGTTACAAAAGATTACTTTAACTATCTTATTTGTTTCAACACAAAAGTTCTGGATGCAGAATATTAACCAATGGTAGGTCATGGAATGGTATATGTGGGTGCCCTTCTCTCAGTATGGTTATAGAAAATATAATTCAGAGTATTTTTACTGGAGACAGAGAAGCATGACTGTTCGTGAAAAAGCAATTAGTGACATTTTATGTAAAAAATCACATATGTCCTAATCACTCCTTTCAATGAAAAAGTAATTGAAATTGGACAATGGATAGAATGCTTTAAATTAATGTGTAGGAAGAGATACCCTATCTTATTGGAAAAGACTAAAACACTCAGACTATTTATTTCAGAAAAATAAAGGAGGAGGCTTGTGTTTACTATCCACTGATATATCAGTGAGTGAAAGCTAGAGCAGCAATGCTTATAGAAAATGCTGGTTCAAGAAAAAAATAGATTTAATCTGCCCTCAAATACATGTACAGATGTAATTGAAAACAGAGTCCCCAGCCATAAGAGATGAATACTTCAATGTTATTCTATGGTAACTCTATTGAAGACAAGTCTAACCAGTGAGAGTTTGATAAATTTATGAAGAGTTTTGTTCATAAATAAAGTTTGCCAGACTGACCCTTCAGTTTAGGAAAGCCAAAGCCAACCTGGAACTGAATCTGGCAAGGAATGAGAAGGGCAGCAAGAAAGGATTCTACAAGTAGATAAACTGCAAAAGGAAGAATAAGGAAAGTGGGGTAGGTGACCTGGTGACAAATGACACTGAAAAGGTGGAAGTACTCAGTGCCTTCTTTGCCTCAGTCTTTACTTGAAAGATTGGTCATAAGAAATACCAGGTCCCTGAGACTAGGGGAGAAGACTGGACAAGGAAGACTTGGCTTCGGAGGAGGAAGACTAGGTTAAAGAGCACTTGAATAAACTGGTTGTACATAAATCCATGGGGCCTGATGGGTTGCACCCATGGGTGTCAAGGGATCTGGATGATGTCTGAGTGAGGCCACTCCCATTTATCTTCGAAAGATCATGGCATGGCATGGCATGGAGAGGTTTCTGAAGACTGGAAGAGAGTAGATATCACTCCTGTCATTGAGAGGGGTAAGAAGGAATATCCAGGGAACTACAGGGCAGTTAGCCAGTTCCTGGAAAGGTGAAAATCCTCCTGGAAAGCCTTCCCAAACACACGAATAAAAGGAAGGTGACTGGGAGTAGTCAGCATGGCTTTATGAAGGGGAAGTCATGCTTGACCAAACTGTTAGCCTTCTACTATAAGGTGACTGGCTTGGTGGATGAGGGTATAGCAGTGGATGTTGTTTACCTTGATGTTAGAAAGGCTTTTGACACTGCCTCCCATAACATCATCATGGACAAGATTAAAAAGTACAGCTTAAGTAAGTGAACAGTAAGTTGGCTTGAACAGTGGCTGGATGGCTGGGCCCAGAGGGTTTTTTTGATCAGTGACACAAAGTCTAGTTTGAGACAAGTCAATAGTGGTGTACCCCAGGGGTCAATAATGGGGCCGATACTGTTCAACATCTTCATTAATGACCTGGATGATAGGACATAGTGCACCCACAGCAGTACTCGGATGATACAAAACTGCGAGGATTGGCTGACAGACTAGATGTTTCTGACGAGCTTTGACAGCTAGCAAAAGGGACCAACAGGAACCTCATGAAGTACCTGAAGGGGAAATGCAAAGTGTTGTCCCTGGGGATGAGTAACCCTATGCATCAAAACAGGCTGGGGCAGACAGGATGGAAAACAGCTTGACATAAAAGGACCTGGTAGTCCTGGTGGACAAGTTGAATGTGAGCCAGAAATGTGCCTTTGCAGAAAAAGCAAATGGCTTCTGAAGCTGCATTAGGAAGAGCCTCACCAGTGAGTTAATGGAGGTGATCCTTCCACTCTAATGGGCACTGGTGATCCTCACCTGAAGTGCGGTGTGTAAGTCTGGGTTCCCCAGTACAAGAAAGATATGGACTTACTGGAGCAAGTCCATCATGCGGCCACAAAGATGATTAAGGGACTGGAGCATCTTTCATATGAGAAGGGGTTGAGGGAGCTGGTATTGTTAAGCTTGCAGAAAATAAGGCTTAGAGAAGAGCTTATCAATATGTTTAAATACCTGATGGGAGAGAATAGAAAAGAGTGAGCTGTACTTTTCTCAGTAGTGCCCACTGACAGGAAAAGAGGCAATGAGCACAAATTAGAAAAAAACATGAAATTCAACTTGAATAAAGAATTTTTTCTTTTTTTTCTTTTTTTTTTTTTTTTTACTGTGAGAGTGACTGATCATTGGACCCGGTTATCCAGAGGGTCTGTGGAGTCTCTATCCTTGGAGAAAATGAAACCCCAACTGGATATGATCTTGGGTGGCATGCTGTAGCTGCCCCTGCTTGAGTAGGGGCAGTTGGACTAGATAGTCTCAAGAGGTCACTTCCAGCCTCAATGATTCTTTGATTCTGTGAATACAGATTTTTTGTTACCTATGTATATTTCCTGGTGGAAGGAAGGGAAACAAACTCTTCTACATCTAAGTCAGTTAATTCACTAGGTAGGATCTTTAAATTGGTATTCTAACTTTGTGCTGATTGAAATACAGATACGTAATTTACATTCTGAATCTATTTTTTGTATACTTTACTGAAATGAAATTAGATACCTTTCAAAAAATTGATATTGAATATTGTCAGAGGAAAATACTGGATGGTATGTATCAAATACTTTGGGATAATCCTTTAAAGGATTCACTTCTAGTGAAGTCTTGGAAAATGACAATGACAAAAGCTAGTAGCTATTGAAAACATCACAGTAATGATCATTCAAGTGTGCTGCATACGAAACCCTTGGCAGTAACATAATTATCTTGTAGTCTAAACTGAACTCAAGTTCATACCTAAACTTGCATATAATTTAAAATATGAGATTACAACAAAAGCAATGCCCTGAAAATTAAGGTGAGAATGTTTGAAAATATTGCAGGATGGTGAAAAAATGTTACAGTTTTGACATGGTGTTAATGGATGACAATTGTCATAGGGACTAAATCAATTAATTTATATTGGTGACAGAAAGATAGTTATTTTTAAAAAAGATCATTTGAAAATTTAATGGAGCAAATATTGCTAAAGAATGTAGTTTGTTACTATCCTCGTAACTTTAATAGCTGAAAGCGATATGAATTTGATGTCACTAATTTGATCTCACAGTTGTATTAGCCCCCAAACAATTTAACATTAAAACCGATGGTAATGGTTAATCCCAGTTTTGCAAAACCTACATACCGATATTAAGATGTGAGGTCAAAAATCACAAGCAATAAGCTAAATTGCTAAAGAAAATCTCCAATCATACTACTGGACTGATGGATGCAATGATAAACACATTAAGACTTCTGAAAGTTAATTGCTTCTAGTAACTGTAAATAGTGTTATTGCACTTAACATCCTGGGAACAGAAGTCCTTCTGGAATTATTAGAATTCAAAGATTCAAGATTTTTTACCAGGAATTTGGGGTGAAACTGTCTAATCAGGCTCATAATTTTCGTCAGGACCACAGGGTGAGACAACATCAGCATTTAGTCCTTATCAAGATTATACTTTTAAAGTGAATCTCTCCATTGTCTTGACTTACCCTGCTTTCGTTCACTTTTGGCTATGTTTACATAGCAAGATGCAGATTTGTAGAGTAAAGTAGCTGTTGCTGAGGACCCAACATCCATATTATGTACATTTAAAGGGTGCTTTTTTCTTCACTCTGTTGCTAGTCTGGACCCATCCATGATCTCAGTGTCTGTTGGCTGCTGATATAGATAAGACTTTCTGTGATGCAAACCAAAGCTCAGGAAGTGGGAGGCATGAAGTTGATTTGCTTCAGAAATGCACTGCTGATTTGCACAGAAAATGTAATGCCTAATCCACTGTAGAATCTCAGGATTCACTAACTGGATTCCTTTTGGGTGAAACTGCACTGGAAAATGCAAGCCAGGAGGGCATTTGTTGTGTCCCAGTTGCTAACAGTCAGTCAGTCCTTTGGACCTCACTGGAACTGGTTCAAAGTAATACCCCCCACATTCTGAAACACTGGTAATGTGTTTGTCACATCCTCACCAGCAGCTCTTCTGTTCTGCCAATTCACCTTAATCAGTCTACACTAGCTGCTAATGTAGACATAACTGTAGTGAATCAACGATTCTCAAGAAAAGGTCTGTTTTTCTTATGGAAAGTGCCAGTTATTCCATTCGGGCTTATTTTTTCAGATTGTTAGATATGAAAACTCCATAGTGATGCAGTGTGAACAAAATCCCTGTGAATGCCTGTAAAAGCAGCTACATCTCTCTATTTTCACTGTAGGAAGCATGGGCATTCTGATTTCTAGATGTTTCATATTTAGGTGTAAGTTAGGACAGGATAAATCCTAATACTTAGCCAATATTCTTTATTTATAGTCACTACTTTTAGGAGGTATCTAAAATGAAGATATAAATTGAAAAAAGATTTCTATGCATCTTGCTCTTCAGAAAGTCCACAGTGACTTAAATTACTTACCCACACAAGTTACCCTGAAAAAAAACCAAGGAAAAGAAATGCCAAGAAATAAAACCTAGATTTTTTAAGAGAATGACCTTCAAGGACTTGCAATGTGATATAATTTATACATGAAATCATGGCATCCAATGTTGTTATGAAAAAACCTTTCACAATAGCTCATTTATTATTTCCACTTTATTCGTTTCTTTTTCTTGAATCATGGGATACACATTTAGGTCATATTTTTTGCTGTTGTAAAATGATTCAGATGGATATAACTTCACTAAATTCAAGTAATGACATCAGTTTATATCAGCCATGAATTTGTCTGTATGTTGAAAAAAATAAGTCCTTTTTAGCCTGAGAATTCATTGTATTGAATCTATAAAATTTGTTTAAAAATTCAGTATAAAAGCATAGCAGGTAAAAAGATGAAATTATTATGTTACGCAAAAGAATGTTTTGACTACAATTATAATTATGGTATATAACTAAAATAAACTTTTAATTGTACTCAAGTTGTGTGTGTCTGTAAGTTACATCTACAGGGTGAAAGGGAAGAAATATTGCCCTATTTTTCCCTTTCATTTTTATTTCATAAGAAATATAGAATAACATCAGGTATGATTTTACAGTGTTCAGACCATATTAAGAGTTAGATTTTACATCCTGGGCATTCTTTTACAATATTCAAAACATTAGAAGAGGCTAGATTTTATGTACTGGAAGTGCACTTTTCATCTAATCAATGTACTTGTAGAGTACTGTGGTTAATGGAAATTTGATGTAATTTTAAAAGTGAATCATTGCACAAAATCCATCTACTTGCAGCTGCAGTATCTGTTACTCAATCTTATGTGAAGCTCATCAGCTAAAGTGCTGGGAGATGAATCATAGAATCATAGAATCATAGAATCATTTCGGTTGGAAAAGACCTTCAAGATCATCAAGTCCAACCATTAACCACGCCCCCTAAACCATGCCCTGGAGTACCCTGTCCACTCGCTTTTTGAATACCTCCAGGGATGGTGACTCAACCGCTTCCCTGGGCAGCCCATTCCAATGTTTGACAACCCTCTCAGTAAAAAAATTTTTCCTAATATCTAACCTAAATCTCCCTTGCCTCAACTTCAGGCCATTTACTCTTGTCCTATCTCCAGACACCTGACAGAAGAGACCAACACCCTCCTCACTACAACCCCCTTTCAGGTAGTTGTAGAGAGCGATAAGGTCTCCCCTCAGCCTCCTCTTTTCTAGACTGAACAACCCCAGATCCCTCAGCTGCTCCTCATAAGACTTGTGCTCAAGGTCCCTCACCAACTTGGTTGCCCTTCTCTGGACACGCTCAAGCAGCTCAATGTCTTTCCTGTAGTGAGGGGCCCAAAACTGAACACAGTACTCGAGGTGCGGCCTCACCAGTGCCCAGTACAGGGGAACAACCACCTCCCTGTTCCTGCTGGCCACACTGTTCCTGATACAGGCCAGGATGCGATTGGCCTTCTTGGCCACCTGGGCACACTGCTGGCTCATATTCAGCCGGCTGTCAACCAGCACCCCCAGGTCTTTCTCTGCCGGGCAGCTTTCCAGCCACTCTTCCCCAAGCCTGTAGCGCTGCATGGGGTTGCCGTCACCCAAGTGCAGGACCCGGCACTTGGCCTTGTTGAACTTTATACGATTGGCCTCAGCCCATCGATCCAGCCTGTCCAGATCTCTTTGTAGAGCCTCCCTACCCTCAAGCAGATCGACCCTGCCTCCCAACTTGGTGTCGTCTGCAAACTTGCTGAGGGTGCACTCAATCCCCTCATCCAAATCATCAATAAAGATATTAAACAGAACAGGGCCCAACACCGAGCCCTGGGGAACACCACTCGTGACCCGCCACCAACTGGATTTCACCCCATTCACCACGACCCTCTGGGCTCGGCCATCCAGCCAGTTTTTCACCCAGTGAATAGTGCACTTATCCAGGCCACAAGACACCAGCTTCTCCAGGAGTATGCCATGAGAGACAGTGTCAAAGGCCTTGCTGAAGTCTAGGAAAATAACATCGACAGCCTTTCCCTCATCCACTAGGCGGGTCACCCGGTCATAGAAGGAGATCAGGTTGGTCAAGCAGGACCTGCCTTTCATAAACCCATGCTGACTGGGCCTGATCCCCCTCTTATTCTGGAGCTGCTGTGTGAGTGCTCTCAAGACAAACCGTTCCATAATCTTTCCCGGCACCGAGGTCAGGCTGACAGGCCTGTAGTTCCCCGGATCCTCCCTCTGACCCTTCTTATAAATGGGAGTCACATTGGCAAGCCTCCAGTCCTCTGGGACCTCCCCTGTTGACCAGGAACGCTGATAGATGATAGAGAGTGGCTTGGCAAGGACCTCAGCCAGTTCCCTCAGTACTCTTGGATGGATCCCATCAGGTCCCATAGATTTGTGAGTGTCCAGATGGCGTAACAGGTCCCTAACTAATTCCTCCTGGATTAAGGGGGGTATGTTATGCTCTTCATCCTTACCTTCCAGCTCATGAGGTGGAGTACCCTGAGGATGACTGGACTCACTATTAAAGACTGAGGCAAAGAAGGCATTAAGTACCTCGGCCTTTTCCTCATCACTGGTTGCTACGTTCCCTTCTGTATCCATTAAAGGATAGATATTCTCCTTGGGATTCTTTTTACTGTTAACATATTTGTAAAAACATTTTTTGTTGTCCCTTACACTAGTGGCCAGATTTAGTTCTAGCTGAGCTTTCGCCTTTCTAATTTTCTCTCTGTATGATCTAACAAGATCCCTGTACTCCTCCCAAGTTGCCTGCCCTTTCCTCCAGAGATGATAAACTCTCCTTTTTTTCTTAAGTCCTAGCAAAAGCTCCCCATTCAGCCAGGCCGGTCGTTTTCCTCGGCGGTTTGACTTGCGGCACATGGGAATAGCCTGGTCCTGAGCCATTAAGATTTCCTTTTTAAAGAATGTCCATCCCTCTTGGACCCCTTTGCCCTTCAGGACTGTCTCCCAAGGGACTCTCTCAACCAGTGCCTTGAAGAGGCCAAAGTTAGCCCTCCGGAAGTCCATAGTGGTGGTTTTGCTGACCACCTTCTTTGCCTCACCAAGAATTGAAAATTCTACCATTTCATGGTCACTAAGCCCAAG
The DNA here is from genome assembly GCF_026419915.1 of Harpia harpyja. Taxonomy (NCBI): domain Eukaryota; kingdom Metazoa; phylum Chordata; class Aves; order Accipitriformes; family Accipitridae; genus Harpia; species Harpia harpyja. The sequence continues at coordinate 11,474,892 of NC_068943.1, forward strand.
ACGGAAACTATAGTTTAACACATACTTAAATAGTTTCTGGGTTTCTGGACAAATCTCCGTTTGTTAACAGTTCCATTTCTGAATTTTATAATTATCAGCTAACCTGTCAATTTTCTGTATTCTTAAGATGGGCATTTACATAACATTGCCTGATTAAATCTTAGCTGACTGGTTCTTTCTTTCCACTGCAGTTGGCTTAGTCAGCCTTCTCCAACATCCCCGATCGTAGAGTATTTATAGCTCTTTGCTAAAAGACACAGTGTATTATTTCTGTACAATGGAAAACACATTCAGCAATTTTTCTGCCTCAGCACCACATCTGGAATTTTATCTCCACTGTTATCAAGAAATAAAATTATACTAGTAGGTAGACTAAAGCAAGCTACATTTTCCTCTGCTTGAACTGTTTTCAGATGGTAGTCCTTACATTCAACTAGTGAATTTGTGTGCTTTCTTGAGTGTAGTCTTAAGATAACTCTGAAATGTGTTCTGACTTTTCTGTATGGGATAAAATATTCTTACAAGGTGATGCCAAGAGGTTATTGGTGTATACTGCATGGGACTGCATATACAGATTTGAGTCATGAGTTAGAGTCATATTTTATTTGCAGTTTTTAAATTCATGCGCTGCCCCAAAATATCCATAGGACTCTAATGTTCTTACTAAATTTTACATGTAACCAAACCAGTTACATGTCCTTCCCACAATATCTTAATGCAGTACACAGACTTTCAAAAGCATTGTTGGGATTTCTGAAATGTGGAGGTCTTAAGATTTACTTTTTGTGAAGGGATGAATTCTATCCTCATTAATTAAAGTGTGTCCCATGTTGGGGACTGAAGTATAAGTGCTAGCTTAAAATCAAATACCTGAGACACTCTAGCTACAGTGGACTAGAATTATTTCAATCTGAAATGCTTCATGTACATGCATCAGATCACAGAAAGAAAGTGCAGTATATAAATCTTTCCATTGGAAGAATATGAAGTCTTTTATGAGGCACTCAATCATAAATTTACATTGTAGACAAATACAGGATTATTTTGTGTATCTTTTGTTTTATGAGTATTTTCTGTTGCAGTCTTAATTTACTTCAGACTTTATCTTTTATGTGACATTACCAAAACATTATTTCAGAGGAACATTGGCAAATCACATGGTGATGCCCTTGTATTTAGTCACACATTCTTAGTCTTACAGCCTGTGGGATGAATTCCTTAAATATGTATTTGGTTTGGCTTTATGTGCCGTCCCACCTATTAACCCTTTTAAGGCAGTCTTAATTCATGGTCCTTTTTTTCTCACAGTAACATGTTATGTATGCCCCTTTTCTCCCCTGTTGATAATTATCTTGGTGAGGATGATTGTCTCATAACCTATATCAGTGTAACACCATAAAACATAATAACAAAGATTTCACCAAGGTTCAGCATACTATACTTAACTTTTTCTTAGGTGTTTCTTTCATTTTTTCTCTGAAAAGCTGGGAAAAAAGGCAAAAGCATAATAAACTTAAAAATTAGCATACAGGTAGTCTTTGGCTCACTGTAAATCAGCTCATTTACACATAAGAACTTGCAAGAAGTCAAGAGAGTGATCAGTTTGCAGTTTTGGCTCTATAGTCAATAGACTGAATAATGTATCAGGTCCCAGTGATGAGATCTTCTTAACAAGTGTTTTTTTTTATCCTTAAACTTTCTGGTTTATCAGTTTTGTATATTGAAAACCCTTTGGGATGGTGAAATTGGGGCCACACCAAGATCAATAGTAAAATTCCCATTGAATTCACTGGAGGTCAGGCTTTTACTCTATGTATTACGTACTTTGGGATTCTTATAGGATATTACTGATGCATCAAACTTGAAGATAAAAATAAGGACGATGAAACAGTCAGATATCTGTTCTCAAGTACTGCACATTAATATGATATCTAGGTTTTGCAAGGAGTATATATGTCTGTTCTCTTTAGATCTGTAAGTTTGCAGGACTATTAACACTTAAAAATGCAGTTAAGTTCTTAGTCTTAATGATACCTTGAGCAAAGGAATTGCACAGACCGATGACAACCCTTCAGAACAATTTACAAACATCAATAAAGCTTTTATTGCAGATAGATACTAAACACTGAATAAAGAACAAGCAAGTAAAGACTTTATTTCAAGAAGTAAGGAAATGAGTTAATGTGTCCTGGTTTCAACTGGGATAGAATTAATATTTTTTCTAGTAGCTGGTGTAGTATTGTGTTTTGGGTTCAGTATGAGAAGAATGTTGATAACACACTGATGTTTTCAGTTGTTGCTAAGTGTGTTTAGACTAAGTCAAGGATTTTTCAGCTTCTGATGCCCAGCCAGCAAGAAGGCTGGAGGGGCACAAGAAGTTGGGAGGGGACACAGCCAGGAGACCCGACCCAAACTGGCCAATGGGATATTCCATACCATGTGATGTCATGCCTAGTAGGACAGGAGATCTTGGGTTCGTATCCCAGTGGCTACTATATAAACTGGGGGGAGTTGGCCTGGGGGGATCGCTGCTTGGGAACTAACTGGGCATCGGTCAGCGAGTGGTGGACAACTGCATTGTGCATCGCTTGTTTTGTATATTCCAAATCTTTTGTTATTATTATTGTCATATTATTATTATCATCACCATTATTATTTTCTTCCTTTCTGTCCTATTAAACTGTTCTTATCTCAACCCATGAGTTTTACCTTTTTATTTTCCGATTCTCTCCCCCATCCCACTGGATGGGGGGAGAGTGAGTGAGTGGCTGCGTGGTGCTTGGTTACTGGCTGGGGTTAATCCACAAAAATATGTTTCTGTGGTTTTTGTTCTCCTTCTCCAGAAGACTTAAATTTTATAATTTTCAATAGAAAACATCCAGGATGTTAAGTAGCAAACACAAAAGAAATAAAGTTGAAAGGTTTATTTATTTATATTTAGTTTTATATTAACTTTCAAAATATATATTAAGGTTTCAAAATAAGGTTATATATATGAAATTTATGAACTTTTAATGAAACTAATAAAACCAAGAATGCAATAAGGAGTTGTTTGCATTCAAATTTGCCTAATTGTAAAATAAAGCTTGAGATTTAGAGCAAGACATTGTTGGCAATATATGTGATAATGGTTCTCAAGATAAGGAAGTTTGACTTACCTTCTCATGTTGGCTTTGTCCTGGAACTGTCAGAAGTCTGTAGAAAAAAATATTTTTAATTTTTTTTTTTTTAAATGCCTCAAAATCTAACTCTTTTAAGCTGCAATAAAACTAGAGTTTTCTTCTCTGTAAGGAGCAGCAAAGTTTCATTCAAACTGCCTTTAACTTCCATTAGTAAAAGTTATGCTTCGGATTCTTCTGGGTTTTGGGAGGGTGTGTGTGTTTGTTTTTTTATAATTCTGTTTCTTGTTAGACTTGTCTTTGACAGTAAAGCAAGATAATCAAAGTATAAAATATAAAAATAAAATATCCAACCATGAAAATTTATTTTGCAGCTCCCCCCCCGCCCCTTTCCAGGTAACTAAATCAAATTCCCTAGATCAGATTCTTCTCTCCTTCTTTTATTTTCTCCTGCTTGCTTTTTGAATATTCTCAAGCAAAGCCAACCAGAATAATAATAATAGTTATGCATTACTGTGTCACAACTTTTTGTCTTATTTATCTTAGTAAGGCAAAAAGAGTGAATATTGGTTTTGCAACTATTCATGCATTATTAGTTTGTGTGTTGTACAACCACAGTCTGTGTAGTACTAGTTCATTACTTAGATTTTTTTGCTAAGACCATTGTGTAGTCAACTCCCACAATAAATAAATAAATAAATGGCCAAAAATCTGCTTTTCTGCATGCTCACTGTGGTTCTAGTAACTCAGTAACTCTTGCAATATTTGAACATATGAAGGAGCAGCAGAAACTTTCACACTAGTGTAAACCTTGGTGTTATATAAATGACTGTAATAATAATTCCATTAGCAAAAATTCTAAATTTTGCATAAACTAAATTCTGAACTATTCAGTCTTAGCATAATTCCAGATGAAAGTGAGATCAAAGCTCCACAGGTGAAATTTACAGATTTATTTCAGAGTGAGGGAAATGGTAAGTGAATAATCTATTTTGCTTTTCACTTTCTTTTTATCTAGGAAGGACTTGCCATCAGACAAGAGTTGTATTTTCATTTTGTTCTCTTTAGCCAGGGTTGTCACATGACATCAGGAAAATGTCATATTATAAGTGACTTCATGAAAATTTCATATCATATCTGTACCAAATTACTTCAAATTATTGCCATCACACATACACACATTCCTATTTTATAATCCACTTACCTAAATTAATCAAGGGGTTTTGGTCAATTTTTTAACAGTGGAAGATTTTACCAGCCTTTTCACACTCCACTGACTTCATATCTCCAATTTCTTTTTAAAATAAATGTACAGGTAGTTCTTATTCTTGGGAATCCTGCAATACCATTGAATCATTTTTTTTACTGCAAAGTTTGTCAACTATAATTTAAATGGTCTTTCATCCCTCATTTTAAGGATTGTTGTTATTTGATGTCTGTTTACCTGCATACTGTCAAAAATCAATATATCCATGCTCCTTTGTATGCCAATAGAAATAAAGCAAAAGATCAATGGTAATGATACAATTCAATAATTAATGCTTTTGTAGGAAACAGGATATTCTAAGCTACTGTTGAAACTTGTCAACCCAGGAGCTAGTTTTTGTTTTGAAGTTAAGACATCATATTGTTATTTCAGGGCAAGCTTATTATTTAATTGTATGGGTTTTATTTGCTTTCTCTGCCCTATTATTAAAAACTCTTACATATGTTAGCTCTATTTATTATTATGAAGTAACAATCAGGCATAATCCTTGTTTTCTGAAAGGATTTTGGAATTTGTGAATGCTAAGGGACATCCAGTTGACTTGAACAGATGGCGCAGTCACTAGAAAGAGTTAAGTGGCTGTTGGTTAAGACTGAATAGTAACTTCTTGAAGAAGCAACAAAATATACTTCACAGTCTATTTCCTGTTGAGTAGTTCTGTGACACTGTGAAGGAAGCATCTGTGGATTTATTTGCTGCAATGGTTGCTGCTGCCAGGAATTTCACTCACAGTATTTTATGAACAAGTAGTATTTCCGGAGTTGATGTGTTCACTTGAAACTGTAGAGCTTTTTGGAGAAATTAAACTAATGAATGCTGACTTATAAATATGCTCTCAGATTTGCATAAATTAATAAAATTAAACATAGGAAAGTGACAATTTAGTTTTGAGCTTAGCAACTGTGTAAAATTTAATATTACACAACAAGTCCCCAGTGTTTTTGATTCCCACAGTCAATTATTGAGGTCAACATTTTTTTGTTTATTGCTAGTAAATTATTTTCCCCAAAGGGATGAATTTAAAAAGAGAATCATATAATTAATTTAAATTTGTTTTCAGTCATCAAATGATTTGTTAGAATGCCAAGAATACCATTCTGGGTAGAACTTGGGAAAAAAAAAAACAAGACAGACTTGCACTATTAATAGTAATGGGGTAGTTTTCTCAGTTACAGGAATGTAGCATGATGAACAATCTATTAGTCATAGAATGAATGACTATTTTAAAACCGCAAACGTAACAGTTATTTTAAAATACTTTTTAGTATAATTCCAGATAGTAGGGGTTTTATGGTTAATACCCCAAACTTTGTTCTAAATTTGAAGATCTCAAAACCTGGAAATAATAAGATTAAGTATTTTGGTTCAGACCATTATGAAGGCAGGGATCAGATCAAGAATATCACTAGGAGTCACCTGAGTTTTCAGTAACTTTTCTAAGGCCTATTTCTTTCATCATTTATCTTTGGATGTTTTTGTAGAATAAAATGTAATGGAAACAATACACACTATTTTGATTTAACTCTTAGAAAATTACTGTATTTGGGAATATCTTTTTTTCAAAAAAAGAGTAAAAGAAGACTGGAAACTCACTTCAGGAGAAATATTGCAGTTCTTAAATGCAGTGCATGCATGGAATTACACTGCATAATGCAACAGCCTGAATATTGAAATGCCTTGAACAATTTTAAACATCTGCAGAGTTATTTCTTTTTTGTGTGTGTGTATGTTTTCTAGTATGCGGGTTAAGTTCAAATGTTGCTTTTAAAATTTTCATGTTGATGAAAAGAACACATAATCTAAAGCAGTTAATAAAAACCCCATATACTAGATAATAATAATAGATAATCTGTGAAGCAGATCAGTCAAGAACAATTATAGTGAAGATAGCAGAGCTCCCCATTAGTTTACAGCATGCAACCAGGATCAGAATCTGCCACAAGCAGACACTCTCATTGATTTGTGATAACATCAAAGCTGGCAATCATTTTCTCATGTAATTCTGGATTGTAGGAGAAAAAAGTATAGTTTGTTTAGTGACAGCATACGTAGATGGAAGGATCATAGAAGTAAAGAACTATTTCCTGTAAAAAGTCAAGTCCATGGGGCCTGATGGGATTCATGCCAGAGTACTGAAGGGATTAGCAGATGTTATGGCAGAACCCCTCTCAATCATCTACCAAAGGCCTTGGGAGCCTGGGGAAGTCCCTGTTGACTGGCAGCTGGCCAGTGTTAATCCAATTTACAAAAAGGGTGTGAGGGAAGACCCAGGGAACTGCAGACCTGTTAGTCTAACCTCAGTTCCTGGAAAAATTATGGAGAAGATTATACTGAATGCTGTTGAAAGGCATTTAAAGAATAAAGCAATCAGGCAGAGTCAACATGGGTTCACAAAGGGAAAGTCCTGTTTAGCTAATTTGATAGCCTTCCACGATAAGGTCACCCACCTAGTAGATGAAGGGAAGGCAGTGGATGTAGTTTTTCTGAATTTTAGTAAGGTTTTTGGTACTGTCCTTCACAGGATCCTTCTGGACAAGATGTCCAACTGTGGGATGAGCGGGTTCATGGTGTGCTGGGTGAAGAACTGGCTGAAGGGCAGAGCTCAAAGGGTTGTAGTGAATGGGGCTACATCTGGCTGGTGATTGGTCACCAGCGGCGTTCCTCAGGATTCAAATCTAGGGCCAGTTCTGTTCAACCTATTTATCAATGATCTGGATGCAGGAGTTGAATGCACCATAAGCAAGTTTGCTGAGGATTCCATACTGGAAGATGCTGTTGAGTCTTTTGAGGGACAAGAGGCCTTGCAGAGGGATCTAGATAGATTGGAGCATTGGGTTATGATTAATGGGATGAAATTTAACAACTCCAAATGCCGTATTCTGTACCTAGGATGGAGTAATGCCAAGCACAAGTATAAATTGGGAGAGGAACAGCTAGCGAGCAGCCCTGCAGAAAGGGATTTGGGGGTGCTGGCCAACAGCAGCTCAGTGTGAGTCAGCAGTGTGCCCTGGCAGGCAAGAAGGCAAACCCCATCCTGGGGTGCATCAAACACAGTATGATCAGCAGGTCAAAAGAGGTGATTATCCAGCTGTATTTAGTGTTGGTGCAGCCTCACCTTGAATACTGCATGCAGTTCTGGGCCCCACAATTTAAAAAGGATCTTAAGGTTCTTGAATGTATCCAGAGGAGGGCAACAAAGCTGGTGAAATGGCTGGAAAGAAGGTCTTGTAAGGGGCAGCTGAGGACTTTGGGTTTCTCTAGTTTGGAGAAAAGGAGACTGAGGGGCGACCTTATTGCTCTCTACAGCTTCTTGAGGAGGGGAAGTGGAGGGGGAGATGCTGATCTCTTCTCCCTGGTACCCAGCAATAGGATGCATGGGAATGGTTCAAAGCTGTGCCAGGGGAGGTTCAGACTGGACATTAGGAAGCATTTCTTTACCAAGAGGGTGGTCAAACACTGGAACAGGCTCCTAGAGAGGTGGTCGATGGCCCAAGCCTGTCAGTGTTTAAGAGGCATTTGGACAAGGCCCATAACAATACGCTTTAACTTTTGGTCAGCCCTGAATTGGTCAGGCAGTTGGACTACATGATCATTGTAGGTTCCTTCCAACTGAAATAGTCTATTCAAAGAAAAGAAGAGAGAAGAGAGAAAAGAGAAAAGAGAAGAGAGAAAAGAGAAGAGAAAGGGAAAAGGAAAGGGAAAGGGAAAAGGAGAGGGAGGGGGAAAGGGGAAGGGGAAGGGGAATGGGAAAAGGAGAGGGAGAGGGGAAGGGGAATGGGAAGGGGAAGGGGAGGGAAGGGAAGGGAAGGGGAGGGAAGGGAAGGGAGGGGAATGGGAAAAGGAGAGGGAGAGGGGAAGGGGAATGGGAAGGGGAAGGGAAGGGAAGGGGAGGGAAGGGAAGGGAGGGGAAGGGAAGGGAGGGGAAGGGAGGGGAAGGGAAGGGAGGGGAAGGGAAGGGAGGGGAAGGGAAGGGAGGGGAAGGGAAGGGAAGGGAAGGGGAGGGAAGGGAAGGGAAGGGGAGGGAAGGGAAGGGGAGGGAAGGGAAGGGAAGGGAAGGGAAGGGAAGGGGAGGGAAGGGAAGGGAAGGGAAGGGAAGGGAAGGGAAGGGAAGGGAAGGGAAGGGAAGGGAAGGGAAGGGAAGGGAAGGGAAGGGAAGGGAAGGGAAGGGAAGGGAAGGGAAGGGAAGGGAAGGGAAGGGAAGGGAAGGGAAGGGAAGGGAAGGGAAGGGAAGGGAAGGGAAGGGAAGGGAAGGGAAGGGAAGGGAAGGGAAGGGAAGGGAAGGGAAGGGAAGGGAAGGGAAGGGAAGGGAAGGGAAGGGAAGGGAAGGGAAGGGAAGGGAAGGGAAGGGAAGGGAAGGGAAGGGAAGGGAAGGGAAGGGAAGGGAAGGGAAGGGAAGGGAAGGGAAGGGAAGGGAAGCTGCTGTCGGGCACCTCAAATACTGCTAGGCATGTAAGCAGTCATAATAGTCAATATAGACAATGCAGTATTGGAAGAGTATTCACTGAAGTAAAACTTTATATTTGGTCACCTGAAACATTCTCTAGGGTCCGTTTACTGTGTTGACCAGGGATTCAGTTCAGCTGCCTGTGCATTTACATCCTGTGATCTCTGATACTTTCTAAGATATCCGAGACATCCATACAGTACTGATAATATGATACAGGATCTAGAGCAAAGGCAGCTGAAGGTGAGGTGAAATACTTTTAAGTTGTCTGAAATGGCACAAAGTACTAGATTTACACAAATAAATTGAGCACATGTTTATCTTGACCATTGTGGGAATTTACCTCTCAAGCACTGAATCTTGTGCCTAAACGTAAGTCTGTTCACCTCTTACATACTCTAGGTTATCTGAGACAGCCTCAGCTATGGCTGGCAGATGTATTATAAATGCCCTACAGGACACCTTAGTCCAGCTGAAGATGCAGCCTGAGCTCAGATAGAATACCATATATTATCTAAAAAAGCACTAGACACCTGTATTTAGGCAAGTGAATAGGTCACTCCTCTGTATTTAGACGTCTGAGCTGAAATCCATTTCTGCATTTAGGCACCTAAATATAGGAGTCCTATAACTTAGAGGTAAGTTCCATTCATGTTGATTTTGGTGGAATTGATAGTAGATGACCTGGACCTACCCAGTGTCAGAAGGAGCAAATTTCAGCATCTCAGACTTCCAGCACTCCTATTTATTTCTTTACTTATGTGGCCAAATTCTAGATTTCTTAGATGCTTGTTTCAGGTATCTTAAGAACATGACCCTAATTGTATGAACAGCCTGTATGCTAATTAACACCTGATTGAAGAAATACAATCTTATAATATAATTTGGAGCATAAGTGGAAATCAGGTTTTGATTGTTGACTCTGTTGTTTTAAACTGTAATATTAATCATTATTACTTCAGGAAGGCACATGGCAAATAATACAAATTATTGAAACTATGGTGAAATTGCAAGCATTAAAATATTAAGCAGATTAACCATTGCAACAACTGTTGCTCAGCTGACAAAAAAAAAAAAAAAAAGAGAAAAAGTAACAGCCTTTGAGCAGAGTAGTGAAGTGTAGAACAATAAAGTGAAATCAATTTTGTGTTTAATCCATGCAACCACTGATAAACCAGATCCTACAGCTTCCAAGATATAATTAATTACAATTACAGATCTGATAAAAAAGTCAATAATTGCTTGCTGAAACATTTAAAAAATCAGTCTCTGTTTTTAAAACTTCCAGTAATCAATCTGTGTCTCATGCTTCAGGGACATTTTTGCTGTTACAGCATGCCACATGCTGGAATACCTTCACTGGTATCAACAGTATTATGTAGGCTTAAGTCTAAGTTATTGCAGTGGTGAACAAGAGCTCAAATGTCTAATTGTCTCATTATCAGTAAAATAAAATAGTATCTCTGATGAGATGCTTAACAAGAGAAAACCATCATTTCCATGCTATTTGTACTGGAGGAAAATATCAGTAATGACTGCATTATACCATAGAGCAGGTAGGCTGAATTAAGAAAACCCATCATGGCTGTACTCAGACATGTCAGGAAGGGACATTCGGGCTTGCCACCACTTGTCTCCAGTGATTCCTCTGGAATGAAACCTAAGCATGCAGTCATGGGGGGGCCTGAAGTACGTTCTGTATAGTACCTACTCTATAATACCATGGTCTGTGTGGTCTGGGCTCTAGACAGCTTGGTGGTGAACATCTTCCTTTAATATAAACATAAGTATTGAGTTCTATCTTCCAGTCTTTCTCCTCCAGCTCTACAAGCCAAAGAATAGTAACTGTTCATGGAGGAAAAAAATAATAAAGATAAAGATGTCCTTTATGATTCTTCCATGACATAAAGACAGAGGAAGATTATTTTAATGTTTTCATGCAAGGCATAATATAAATTCTTTATTTTCTTTAAAAGCAAAACTAATTGACAGCTCTTTATCTGCACAGAAATCCTATATACCTTTTTACCTAATTCAGAGATCTGAATTAAGAAATCGTTTCTATTTCATAGTGCAAATGCATGGAATGAATTTGAGATACTGGTCCTAGGTCTCTGTGAGTAAATAGATCCATAGCTATATGGGTCTAGAAGTTCACATAAAACAAATCTAGATTACACTTACTTCTAGTATCTCAACCACATTGTTGGTTGATCTAAAAATACAGATACCTCTTTTTTTGATCATTATGGAATTACAATTTTGAACACAATTACAAGACAAGAACAGATTTTTGACAGAAGAATATTGTATTTGAATGAATAGCATAGCACATCCTATGTGTGTGTGTATGTGTGTGTATGTGTGTATATATAAGATTGCTGTTTTTTTCATAGTTTTAGTGGCCTGTGAAAGTTGATAACAAATAGAAGACAATACAAAAATATTATCCTTAAAAGGTTTGGTCATGCAGAGAACAAAAAGAGCCATAACCAGAATCTGAGTTTATTTACACCTACTGAGTTTATAAAAGTTTTCTTTTTGTAAGACCATTAACATTAAATTAATTTACTTTTAAAACATTTTTCTTTGCATTTGGCAGTTACATTACTGTACATCATTACAGATGATAGAGATGATACCAGTAAAATTTTATTTTGACCAGTATCTATGTAGAGGTAGCACAACTAGCAGATTAGCTACTTTAGCTAGATAACAGGTATGTTACCACCAACTTCACTACTAGAAAAATTGCTACTAATAAGTGCCTATAAAAAGTGTACAAAAAACCCATGAGAATCGTTACTTGGTTTTAGTTTACGTTACAGTCAAGGGGTGCTGCATTTGGCTAGCTTTACATTACTTTTCTCATTTAAAGTTCCCTAGAATTTGATTAGTCAACTGCATTAATGACAATGAAACCATGAAAAAAAATGTTGTTTTCAGCAGGACTGGTATAATGATTACTAAAGTACAGTCCCTGAGCCTGCATCATTTCAAGGGCTTTGGTTCAGAGAGAGAAAACAAGCCTGTGGAAATCGTCACTGCTTTTTTATTGGCTTTTGTTAGAAAAAAGAATCTTTAAGATATGCAGTCTCAGTGGTTATGGTCAAATGTATGAGCCAACCATGCCTTTTGATATTAGTCTTCAAGTCAGCATCAACTCCTGAGTTCTTGAGTAAAAAAAGGGAAAAAAATAAAAAAAGGATTGTTTTTATCAATTTATGCAATAGTAGATAGTATGTCTATCTTCAAGAAAGCAGATGAAGTTAGGTATAAGGCCTGAATTGAAAACTGAAAATTATCATTAGCTCCTTGATTCTCAGCCAGCAAGAAGAAAAGCAGTCAATCTCATGTTAGGAATTGTTATAATGTAAGTATATAATAAAAATAGAAAATATTCGTATAATAATAAAAGATAAAGATAATACCATTTTTGATGTCATGAGATCATCCATTACCTTCATGTAACAGAGATCATTTAAGTTCAGTCAAGAAGACTGTATGCTAGGAAGCTAAGGGATATATATACACACACACACACACATATATGAAGTTGATAAATATATTATATGTATATATTAGAGATATATAAATGATAAATAGAAATTATATAATAAGATCCATATATGAACAAAAAAGTTTATACCTGCAGCTGCCTAATTTTTCAAATTAAGTCAATGAGATTTTTTTATGAGAGTCCACTTTGTACTGTGAAGATACAACTATCATAACAAAATTATAAGGTAGTGTTGCAATTACTGAACTTTTGCCGAGAAGACATATTGATTTAATTTATAATCAAAACCCTGAACACTATGGCTGAATGGAAAATTTCAATGATAAATTGATGTAGTGAAGTGTGTGCACAATTTTATTTTCTTTAAACAGAAGTAGCTTTTTTAACTCCATTTGTCCTTGTTTTCAGTAGATTTTAGTAGATTCCACGGATGCTTTAAATTAAGTATATCAGTGATATTATTGCAGAAATCATAGTATAAAGAAAATACATTCTCCTACAACCTGTACAAATATAATCCATAACAAGCATTAAACACATGAGTTTCATACAAAGTTATTCATTCAAAGCATTCATGTTATAAACATTGACTATTGATGATTCTTATTGAGTAATTTTAAAGGAGTGGGGAAAAACACTATGAAGAAGCAAAGCTATTACAGCATTTGGTGACTCACCTGTGGCAAATGGAGTATATATTTTCATCTCTCCAGACATGGATTTTTTTTTTTTTTTCCAAAGACAGCTTACTTCAAACAGTTCCACAACATATAGGACAGAGTTCTGATGAATAGTCTGTGCAACTGGGATTTTAAAAATAAATTTTGAAGTCTACAACTGAGCTGTCACCCAAATCTCTCTATATAGTCATCTATGGAGATGCACACATTTTTAAGTAAATCTCATCTCATCATAAAGTAGATGTCTGTTTCTGGTTGGATGAGTCATGTATCGAAAGTTCAGAGCTGAACAATGTCCACAGTATTGATCTCTAAAGTTAGCTGCAATTAATTCCATTCTGGGAGTCATCAAAATGATTAATTAGGGCATTAGTATGAATCAGGCTATAAAAAACCAGTTAACTTAAAATAATATATTTATACTTGCAACAACTTCCCGTGTATTTCATGAAGTGGCATAAATGAGACAATTTCTCAGCAGTCCAACTGATGTTCATTTTTTCCTATACTGAGATCATTTTCTCTTTTACAGGTTATCACTTGCCTCCTTTTCAAGGTCACAGCACCCTTATTCTCTTGTCACTGAATTCAAGCCTCTTAAGTGAACTTCTTTCTTATTGTCAAAATTATTACAAATATTATTATGCCCTGAGATATTTCTGGCTATTCCATTCATCAGTTTATTATTAAAACCAAAGGTACTGATTGTGTTTGCTTGCATTTCATTGCTTCTGTTGCACTGTGTGCAGTGGTTTAGAGACAGAAAGAACAAATATCTGATATATATATATATATACACTTCCATTTTATATTCTATTCTGATAGTGTGTTTCATTATAACAAAGGCATATTTTTTGCTTTGGGGAAAATAGTTTTTATGCTTTAGAAGAGGACACCTTCCTCAACATTAATAGAGCGTTAACAAACAGGAGTACAAAAGCATTTTGGCAAAGCAGCAGCACTGATATATATCACAATTTTCCCAGGGAAACTTCCTTGTAGTCTGAGAGTTAATTAGGACAGGTAACTCTCTCTGTGAGGAAGGAAACAGCATTGTCTAAATAATTGAAAATATTAAAAATCAGTAGTAAGCAACTCTCCAGTGAGCTAGAGTTTGGTCAGCCTCCTTTGTCTCTTAAACAGTAGACTGACTCGAGTTTCAATCAAGATAATTTTGTTGGGTTTTTTTACAGTGTTTACATCATGGGTTGTGTTCTAAAGTGAAACATACAGTATTGTAAGGTAAACGCAATCTTTAAATTAAAAAAAAGAAGCATATTGGAAAGTAAATTTACTTGTACTTTTTAAATATCCTCTGGGTAAGTAGTGTTCAAGTTCATGAAGAAGAAGAAAGGCCTAGAAAGGAAAATAGTAGAAGGTTGACAGAGTAAGTCTGCTTTTTATAAATTGTCTGTTACACTTTGTCCTCTCTCCATTGTTTTATCTCTGTGATATTTCCAGGTTCACAGTCCAATTTTTTACTATCTGTGACATCTTTGTGAATGCAGAGGGACTCTGAACTACAGAAATATATTGAAGAATCAGTTAGGAATAGTGAATCCCTTAATTTTCATCTAAAATGTATTCACTTGTTCAGTTAATTGTTTTCAATTAAAAAAAAAAAAACAACAAAAAACCCCACCCAACTAACCTCAAGAACTACCAGAAATAATTTATTTAACTACTTACTCCTAAACCATATAATTTTCTTTTCAAGGACCTTTGCTCATAACTGCTGTAAGTGACTTTTTAATTTTGTCTCCAGTGTTTTGATTCACATTCTCAGGACACAAAATCTTTTAGAGGAGGTAGGAGCATTAAATGAACCTTGCTTTTGTTACATATCTGTCAAGTTCAAGTATGTTTTTTTATAATTAGTTTTTAATATATATATACACACACATATATGTTCATTACATATTGCTAACTCCAACAGATCCATACTTTTTTGTTACAGCTTTGCAAGGCTAAAACCATAATGGAGCACTGATTGATTAGAATATCAACACACCCTTTTGAACAGGCAGTCAGCTTAATAAAAACACATCATACCTAATTTCTGCATTTTGTCAGACTTCACTCAGTCAGAAATATAACTTGCAGGAGCTGTGGAGCCACTGTTGAATATCAGCAATGCTTTATTGTCTAGTACAAATTCCAAATAATTAGCTGTGGTGTGTTGACCTTGGCTGGACACCAGGTACTCACCAAAGCCGCTCTATCAATCCACCCCCTCAGCTGGACAGGGAGAGAAAAATACAAAGAAATGCTTGTGGGTCGAGACAAGGACAGGGAGATCACTCATCAGTTACCGTCACAGGCAAACCAAACTCGACTTGGGGAAATTAATTTAATTTATTACCAATCAAATCAGAGTAGGATAATGAGAAATAAAAACAAATCTTTAAACACCTTGCCCCCATACCTCCCTTCTTCCTGGGCTCAACTTCATTCCTGATTTCTCTACCTCCTCCTCCTGAGCAGCGCAGGGGGATAGGGAATAGGGGTTGGGGTCAGTCCATCATACCTTGTCTCTGCCACTCCTTCCTCCTCAGGGAGAGGATTCTTCACTCTTCCCCTGCTCCAACGTGGGGTCCATCCCATGGAAGACAGTCATCCATGAACTTCTCCAACGTGAGTCCTTACAATGGGCTGCAGTTCTTCACGAACTGCTCCAGCATGGATCCCTTCCACAGGCTGCAGTTCTTCAGGCACAGACTGCTCCAGCGTGGGTCCCCCATGGGGTCACAAGTCCTGCCAGAAAACCTGCTCCAGTGTGGGCTCCTCTCTCCACAGATCTGCAGGTCCTGCCAGGAGCCTGCTCCAGTGCGGGCTTCCCATGGGGTCACAGCCTCCTTCAGGGGCATCCACCTGCTCCGGCGTGGGGTCCTCCACGGGCTGCAGGTGGAGATCTGCTCCACCGTGGACCTCCCTGGGCTGCAGGGGACAGCCTGCCTCACCATGGTCTTCCCAAGGGGTGCAGGGGAATCTCTGCTCCGGTGCCTGGAGCATCTCCTCCCCTGCTTCTGCACTGACCTGGGGGTCTGCAGGGTTGCTTCTCTCACATATTCTCACTCCTCTCTTCTGGTTGCTGTTGTGCAGCAGTTTTTTTCCCCTTCTTAAATACGTTACCCCAGAGGCACTACCACCGTTGTTGATTGGCTCAGCCTTGGCTAGCAGCAGGTCCATCTTGAAGCCGGCTGGCATCGGCTCTATCGGACATAGGGGAAGCTTCTGGCATCTTGTCACAGCCCCCTGGCTACCAAAACCTTGCCACACAAACCCAATACAATAGCAAATTATTTTCTAATGCTTAAACCAGCATGCAGACTAAGTATTAAGAAAAATAAAATATTTATTTCCTGTGACCAGAAATAAAATTTGTGATCTAGAACATAGCTGTATTAACATTAGCTCATAGAGTAATTTTATGTATTTTAGATCTCCAAAGAATAAGTTGGATTTTTGTACCTCTACTACCAGTAAATAATCTTGGGGATATATCTGCTGGGATACAAACTAGCCTTTGTCTTACAGAACTGTGGCAAAAAAATCCACTGAGACCAAGCAAAAATGCAGATAAGAGTCAGGTCAAGCCTCAAAGATCCTAAAAGGTCTGTAACATCATTGCCAAAGAGCATTTCAATGAGAAAAAAACACCACAAAATTACATTCAAACTCACTGTGGATTGAAGTATAGAAAAAAATATGCTGCCTTTAAGTGAGTATAGTCAATAACAGGGTTTTTCCAGATGTGAAATGTCTGCTATTGTATTACTACTTTCTGAGATAAAGTATGTGAAATTATTCATCAGATGTTTTCTATGCTTAAAACGAAAACTCAAATGAATAAACAACTTCCTGGTTCATTAGGTGAAATTTAGGCTAACAGCATGTTTTCTCTTTCTAAATTGTTATATGCCTAAGAGGTAGGCTTCACCTTTTGGAGCTTTGTTGTCTACAGTGTGGATAGCTGTTATCTCAACTTCCTTTACAATAAAAGGAAACAAATAAAAGTATTTGGCATGTGGTTAATTTAATTCCAATATAGATGTCTAAAAATTCAAGTGACCTAAAAGTGTCTGTATGTATTCAGATAAATCCCCCTGCTGAGTGATACCCCTGCTGGTATCTGCTGAGTGGTGTCCATCAAATGAAACAGGTAAAATGAAATGGACAAAATGATCTGACAGCATTACTAAGGGTTCAAACATGAACTGAACGGTCTTCCATTTCTCATGTGCTAAAAATCATGTGCTTTAAAAATTCTGTAATTCTTCTAAAGTTGGAAAACTTTAACAAATTTTGCATAGGTACGTTCATTTTAGTTCATGGCTCAGCGGAATAAGAGATTATATGCCATTTATATGCCATAATCACAAATGCTAATCAATTAATTGATTTCTTTTTTTTTTTCCTACTCCTATGTGCCCTCACTTTTAAAGAACTCTATTACTAACTTCCTTCTTCAAAGGAAAATAAGGACTAGGACCTCTCATTGTTTCTCACATAGTCAGGCTGCAGAGCACAGTAAGTACAGCATTTATGATAGACTTGTCACCTGGAACTTTAATTTTGCCCTCTCATAACTCCTTGAATTGTCTTCAAAATACTAAAATTGCAGGTTAGCACCAAAAGGCATATACTGGAGAATAAAGTTGCCAGCAAACAGCTCTGTCGCATAGTCTAATCTGCCAAAATTTCACCTGCATTCAGTGTTATTTGGCCTGAATAAATAGCATTGCAAAGACCCAAGAAGAGACAAAACAAACTTTAAACGAGCATAGATTACTGAAAATGGGTAATCTAAAATTACCAGATGAATGAATAAACGATATTACAGTTGTAAATATGCAGTTAAAACTACTTGATTTGCAGCTGCCTTGATAATTTCCAATTAAGCATCTGAAGACTGTCTAACATTAGCATATCAATAGGAATATAATTATATGTTCATTCTTTATGTAAACTTTTGTTTGTTACATGGCAACCTAATTTCACATTCATTATCCTAGATTTAGTTTTTAAGTCTTGTGTGCACTTCCAAGTTCACTTCTTTGCATGGACTCTCTAATGATAAAAGTTAGAGTAAGTATTATCAATAAAGCAAATATTATTGCCTATAGATATATAAATATGTAGATAGACCAAGTGATAGATAGAAAGACAGTGAAGTGCTGCTAGAGTTTCCTGAAATTTAAAATGTCTGTCTAGTTAATGCTTTATGTCTGCAATAAATTACAAAGTTAATATTGATGAAGCATTCAAATAGAAGTTATAAGATGGAATAATGCAATGCTTTAGGACATTTTTTTTTTAAAAAAGGTCTTTCATTAAAGTCCTAAAGAGATTGATAAGAACACTAACAACATATTCTGGTTGAAATCAGGAAGAAAGAAAATTGTTACTAGAACATGAACATTGGCAGCAAAGAGAAGATGAAAAACTTGGCTGAGACAAAGCCACCATGGAGAAAGATGGTAAGTGAGGTTAAAAAGAATAGTTGGAGTTAAAAATAGTCTAAGCATTTTAATAATCAGTCTAGACTTCAATTCATATTCTCTTAAAGTCACTGAAAAACAGACTAGATTTTAGTAACATCCAGATAAAATCTGGAACATACAGATGAAAATTATATCCTAACACATTGAAATAAATAAATATACAAAACTGTACTAACAATACTACATAAAAGCAGACATGTAACTGTGCTGGTTTTGGCTGGGATAGAGTTAATTTTCTTCACAGTAGCTTGTATGGGGCTATGTTTTGGATTTGTGCTGAAAACAGTTTGTTACTGCTAAGCAGGACTTACACAGAGCCAAGACCTTTTCTGCTTCTCACCCCACCCCACCAGTGAGGAGGCTGGGGGGGCACAAGGAGTTGGGAGGGGACACAGCTGGGACAGCTGACCCCAACTGACCAAAGGGATATTCCAGACCATATGACATCATGCTCAGCAATAAAACCAGGGGAGGTCGGCAGGGTGGCCGCTGCTTGGGCACTGGCTGGTCATCAGTCGGTTGGTGGTGAGCAAGTGTCTTCATTTGCATCACTTGTCTTTCTTGGGTTTTATTTCTCTCTCTCTGCTATTTTCCTTTTCATTACTCCCCGCCCCCTCACCTCCCCCAGCTACTAAACTGTCTTTATCTCAAGCCATGAGTTTTCTCACTTTTACCCTTCTGATTCTCTCCCCCATCCTGCTGGGGGAGGGAGTGAGAGAGTGGCTGTGTGGTGCTTAGTTGCTGGCTGTGGTCAAACCATGACAGTAACCCATGCATTTAATCCCAGTTTGCAATAGTTTGTTTTCTGGTGATAATTTGCTGGCTTGGAACTCTGTGTACTATGAAAAATGAAAGCCCACTACAAATTTGAGTACCTTAACTATGGAAAATGACCTTGATTTTTATATTTTTTAGTAATCTAACAGCACCTGAAGAATTAATTGATGAAGTAAAATTCTATAGTTACTTTTAAACATCCAGTTGTTCATGGAATTAACATTATATATATTAGAGAAAGAATGCAAGTAAAAATATAAATGAGGAAAAATTGATTTATATTTGTATTTGGTATGGTGACATAAATACAATTGTGCATTTTTATATGCAAGAATTTGTGTTTAAAGTTTGCAAAGAAATTTGCAAACCTATAATTCTTTCCTTGCCCATCATGAACAATAATTATAGATTGATATGTGAACAAGCCTGTTTCCATGTGAAAGGCAACATATGGGATCTGAGTCTTCTCTTGATACGAAACTGAAAGCAAGACAATGAAAGTAAAGAAGTAATGCAACTGTACAACAGCAAGAGAACACAAGGATATAATAATGTCTGTATTGGAGGCCAACTTTTACCCCCTTAATTATCAAATGTTGAATGTCCATATGACTACACCAATAATTATAGATCTGAATAGTCCAACTATTTGAAATTAGAAATATAAAAAGTTAAGTGATTTCAATCAGTTGAACTATTTCAATCCTAATTTTAAAAACACCTGCAAACTTCTTTGAATCCACTGGCTACAATGTTTTTCTCTTCCCAGCAGCAGAAAAAAATGAAAGTCTCATTCGAATTCCCTCAAATTGTTAAGAAACTTTGTCTTCTTTTTTTCACAATGTCTCTTTTGCCAGGAATAGGAAAGCAATGTAAAATCTTATTTATAAGGTTTGCTAATGGTTCATTTTTAAAATTTTAAGTTATTAGCTAAATTTTGATTTATACCTTTTTCAGTTAATAGAATTATCCACTGTAACACGAAGTGGGCAAGTCAGATAAAATTCAACGTTTACGTTCTCAGCTTTCAGTTTTGATGGATTGTAATGAACAACTTTATTGATCCATTGAATTCCATGTATACGATGAATAATGTTTAGAAACACATAATACCTTAACAAAATTATTAGAATTCAGATTTATTACCTGAATATTCTTAGAATCTAATAATCTGAGGACAAAAGGACATTTTACTTCCCCGGTTAGGAAGAGAGTATTATCTCACACTAAGGGCCTGTTAATGAGAATATAACAACAAAGGGCATTTCTGTTTTGATTAGAGATTGTTTTAATTCAGTAATTTCAAAAGGTATTATTGCTGTAGCACTAAATAACATCTTTTGATTCAGCATCACAAATATAGTACAAAACTGTAGAAAAATCTGTCCAAACTAACAACTCTACATTGAAATGTCAAAACTGACCTCCTGGTCAAGGAAACATGTTCCATTATAGTATACATAAACTTTCTCAGTAATACCAAGTCAATACAGATTTTAAATTGAGTCTGACTTCCAAATATACCTTAGCTGTTTATCTTGCCTACTAAAGAAAAAGAGAGCTTGAGCATGTATTTGAGGTACATTTCTCCCAGCAATCCTGGGAAAATACTGTTACTCTAAGCAATAGTCAAATTCCTTACCAACTATTTAATTACTGCCATGAAGTGGTAGTGGTCAGACCTTAAAGTGAAGTTAGGTAGTGAAGAGAAAAGTTGTCTGGTTTTTTCTATCTTTTTCCCCATAAAGTAGGGCCTAAGCTATAAATGAATCTAGCGTCACCTTTCCTTCAAAGTTATATTATATTAAATACCAGTAATTCATATGGCCATAGATCATAAGGTCAAAGAAGTACTTAAATATATTGCAGTGAAGAATCTATGAATAACTGTATTGTATCATGGCAAATACCTGCAAGTTTTAGTGAAAATTAATTAAAATATTTATATATGTAGGTAAATGTAGTTTTTTAGGAGTAACAATACTTTGGGACACATTGTCTTATACAGTAAGGCTTCTTTATACAGGATCACTGTATTAACAAAGCTGGAACCAAAGGGAATCATTTCCAAAGAAAACATAGCAGAAAGAAAAAGAATCAGAATCTGAACATTTTACTGTTGGGATGTGTGTTTAGGGTGCAGTGTATCATACTAACATGAAGGTACTAACTTATTTATCCGTCAGTCCTCATAAAATTATATTAGTTAGCCTTAATTTTTCAATGCTGTATATTGCAACTTTTTCTTCAAATCAGTTCCCCCCATATCACCATCTACCATTCACAGGTAGTACCAAATACAAACCATAGCACCTTGCTGCAGCTGAAATCAGATGTGCTCGACTTGGCAATGACAGAACAGTGATCAAATTCTAAAAACAAATTGTAATAGTAAATTTCACATTAGAAATCACCACAGTCAAAAAATGCAATTTCCTAGCTCCTTTGTAAAAGTATGTAGATCTTCACAGTGCTCCCATTCTAAGATGATTAGAAACAGACACTAAAGGTGTTCATTCCTCTAGCCCATCAATATATTCAGCACCTGATCAATCAAGAGCAGGTACTAGATAACAGATAGTAAAATACTGTTGAGTCTTCTTAGCTAACTGGATGTCAGGCCCTTGCCATGCAGAAATGTCTAGATGGGAGATAGTGGAATATAAAGCAGGGAGAGAATGAGACCTGGCTTGTGGGTATCATATACTATGTTCCTGGCTGGTTTTATGATAAGTATAGTTTTGTAATATCATAAAAATGTGTAAAGACTGGAGTCCAATATTTTCCTCTTAAGCAGATGATAAGAAAAGGGTTGACTTCTGCTACAGAAGAATACAGTCCACAGTATCTACTGTTATTGACATATTCCACTGTAATTGTCTAAAAGCTTCACAAGTTGCAGAAGTTAAGGATAAAGAAGGAATTTTTGTCCATGATAAACAGAAATAGCTCAGTGAAAGGCATTCTACAATACTTGACAATTACATCTGGAAACACTTAGAAGAAGCATATGTTCTTCAAAGAGGCAAAACCTACTGTTTTCTTATATATGCTAACATACATTCACCATCATTACTAATATTTCTGTCACACAATAGAGTGTCATATAGCACCTTGCAAACTTTTTCCCATTAACTGGCTTTTTATGTGGTGGTTGGGAGGTACAGTTATAGCCCTTATATTAATATCCAATATCTTAGTATATACTAGTTACAGCAGTTATAGTTTTTCAGTGATTGAGAATTTCTCCAGAATTATTTTCTCACAAGGAATTAATTTTCAGCAAGAATAAAAGAATCTTCAAATTGTTTTGTGCTCTATAGGTAGGGTTCAAGCTTCCTAGTTTCTTAACGACTTAAATGGAGTGCTTTTTCTTTTGCATCCATTTATACAAAAATACACATTCATAGTGTGCACACGATCACACACCTTTGCTGTAGCTCAGGAAGACAGGGACAGAAGCAGGAGCAAAATCTTTATATTAAACATCTTAACTACTAAATATATTCAGAATCCAGATTTCAGAATATATATCAAGAATTCTGTGTTTGATCTGGTTTTGAGTATGACTATTATGTATGTGAAATCCGTGACTGCAGCCTAAGTATATGTTCTGTTCTCTTTCCCATCTTCCTTATGGGATCATCAAAAACTGAAGTTGGTCTAATTATGAAACCATTGTAGCACAGCATGACAAGTGTTACACTGAAACCAGAAAGAGCTAGGACAGAGCATCCTCCATCCACAACGTGTCTAGGTTAGAGTCTTCCATTAGATGACTTTATATACCTTTCCTTTTTCTCCCAGAAGAATCTGCTATAGTTAGGGTACAGAAGTAACCATGTCCACTTAATCATTCAATGCTTCCTTCTTGTTCATGGCTGAGACCTTATTGCTTTTATTTCTTTTCTATTTCTCAAAGTCTTCTCTGAAGACAAAATTACAAGTTTCTCCTGTGGTATTTTTTATCAAAACAATCAGTATGAAATCTGAGTACTTCTCAGTCATTAATTAATTAATTAATTTTCATTACATTGTGAAAGATGAAGTTTCCTATATCCTAATTTCACAGATGGCTATCAGATATGAAGAAAGGAATGCCATAGAGAATAAATGTTCAGCCTGATGTGCTCTGGACGGTATTTTAAGATCATCAGTATTTCAGCGTCATATTTTGCAGTACTTTTTTTTTTCTTCTTCTTCTCCCCCCCTGCAGCTTCCAATAACTTTAGTCACTTCCTAGAAGGACAAGCATTTCTGCACAATTTATCCCAGTAATTAAATCAGACATACAAAGTAAGGGATGTGTAATAAATTACCACTTGTGAAATGAGAGGGTTAAGTGACTTGTGTACTGTGATGCAGAAACTTTCCTAGGGAGGGATTGAGTTTAGTTCTATATCTATTCAGAAAAGTATCATCTAAATTATTTTCTAATAGCATATACTCCTTTCTACATAATCAATAATTTCATCTTGACATGTTTACATTTGTTTGACTTCTCATTTTATTTAACAGATGAAAAAAAGACAGCTGGCTAGCATGTGAAAACCTTCCAGTTTAGCTGCTGAAGACTAAGTAACTTTTATTTCTCAGCAACAGGACTGGAAGCCTCTTGCCAGTATCCTCTTTTGAACCCTTTGCTTTTCATTCAGACAAACTAGGGAAAATGCAGTGATCCTGACTGGAAGACTGTTGTACTTTGGGGAGTTAATGATCCACATAACAACTGAGCTAAGCAGGCATGTGCTGTGCTGTGTTGCACATATCCCTTGACCTCCTGGACTGTGCTGTGCTACACATATTCCTTCACAGAAGATGAACCCAGCTAGCTGATAGTAATGGGAGAGCCTGGAGGCTGCACCCACTTGGCAACAGCAATAATGCCACTGGCCTGTCTTTGCCTTTATCTTGAAGTGAAGCAATATCTCATATAAAAATCCTTTTCTACCACAGTTCTTTTAAAAAAAAGTCTTATAAAACCTCTGAAAACCCACAAACGTCACCTTGGACAGGACCTGTGCAGCATGCCATGGCCACACTAGAGGTCCATCTAATGCTGTATCAACTCAGGGTTCCCAGCATCAGAAAGGATGTAAGATTTTATAAGTGGATATTACCTTTTCTAGAAAGTTAATGAAATGTTTACCTTCCTTGAGAGAGTTTGTTCCTTTCTTGTGGCACCCAAAAGAACCAGCACCTGTCGATACAAAACAGAAGAGAGAAAGACAGGCAGACCATTTGTTTTCTGAAACTAACTTTTTCTGAAGAATTTTGCCCTTCTGAGAGAAAAACATAGTTCATTATAACTTGCTATTTTTTTTTTTAAGATAAAAGTTTTAATTTATTCAGTTGTTCAAAGAAACATTGGCTTTGCCTGCTTTAGCAATAAGACTACCCCTCTTCCTTTCTGCAGTCCCATGAATGATAATGCTTTGTTAATAAAGTTTGCAGGAGCCAGAAATACAAGAATATTGAAAAATAATTGAGATTATAGGTAAACAGTGTTCTAAAGCTCAGTTTATAACATCACAAGCATATGTATTCTTATATGAACAAATGTAACTGTGCATCATACTTATGGAATCTAATCCATGGAGCAATGTCTCTAACAAGAACATGGGGTCCTGCAGATGGTTGTAATGGGGTCTGGCAAATGGTCTTAAGTTTAGTGAAGTATGATGCAGTGTCAAACTGAACAAAAGGCTAGGAGTCACACATGTATGAACAGGAGAAAACAGAGCAGAAGAGGGTACATTTATTTATATTTGGAACTAGTGAGATATCTAGGATCATGTGTCTGATAACCACAATTCAGGAGGTATCTGAATAACCAGAAAGAATTGTGACAATCACTGAAAGACTGAAATGTGTACTTTACAGTAAAAGATTACAAGAGCTCTGTCGAATTATCAAAGATACAGTTAAGGCACTGACTTGATCACTGTCTATTAACTTCACAAGGAACATAAATTTGAAAATAAAGTGGACAAAGAAATAAATGACAAAGTAATTATAAGACCTGATGGCTGAAGGACTAATTTATACAGCTACCTTTCTACAAGTTGTTCTTGCTTTAACTATGTGTTAAATAAAGTTGCACAACTCTAAATGTAGCAGAGGGCTTTCACTCTTACTTTAAGCAAAAAGATATTTACCAGTAATAAAAAGAGCAGCAAGGCTCATTTTAGATTCTTCCAAAGTGAGAATTTTAAATACTGACCATGTTTCCCTAAAGACACACTCTGCATATAATAGAAATTAATAGGGTGTAGTTCTATGGATAATTTATGCAAAAGGAGAGACCTGATAATTATAATAGGTTTTTCTGCTTTTATAAGCTATTTTTTTATTATTATTTTAAATCTAATTTTACCTTACATAGAGCTCTGGTCCTTTTAGCAAAAGCTTTTTTCATTATAATATCTTCATTCACACAAATGAAGCTTGTCTTTCTATGTATTTATACCATTTGATTGACTTGCTAACTGATTACAATTTTTGCATGATCTCTTCTTATAGTTACATAATTCAGTTTGAATTGTTCTTCCTATTAGAAGATCCATATGGCTTGTGGTAAATTGTCAGAGTCTCAGAGTCAACACTGGGAAAAAAACAGTGTTTCTTTGTTCATTAATGTTTTCACAAGAATCAGCCATTCTAAAGTTCTCAAGTTCTGTTAGTCAAAAACATCAATAATCAAAGATTGTTGGTAAGATCCAATGAATGATATTAATCAGAGATCATCCTGAAGATGCAGGGAGTCTGTATTGTAAACTGAGGTCTGGGATAAGAAGGCAGGACTAGAAACAGGACAAACAGGACAAAACAGGGAAACACTTCTCAGTTCACCTAATGTAAACCAAATTAGAATCAAAGAGGATTATTGACTTGTTAATAACATGTAATTAAGCCACAATAATGGAACTATCCATTCAGGAACAACAACAGCAATAGGACAGGTAAACCACAGTACTAGACACTTGCAAAACATTAATAGACAACTAAAATTTTCTGATGACCCTTCTATAATCCCAAGATGTTTTAATAATGTGCATGGTCTTGCAGTTACATGGGTGGATTTAGAAGTGCACAGCCCCCCAACTCCATCTCTTCCTCCTAGGGTGTAGGAGTTACCATCACTCCTTCCTGGCCATGGTGGCTCCCTTTGGTGCTGTACACACCTCATGTGTAGCTGAAACCCATGCATGGGTTTACCCATGTACTTGATGGGCCAGGCAAAAACTTTACCAGATTCATAGTTGAGTTCTTACTCCTACAGGAAATTGTCCAGATGGATCCTGACATGGACAGGCAGCCAAAACTCTGGTTTCTTCAGATGACTGTAGTCCTAAATGATGCTTGGTCAAAACAGTCATGTTTCTTTCATAAATGTATTCACTAATGTTGAGCACTCTTAATGTATCTTTTACTTTTTAAAATTCATTGGAAGGATGTTACCTACACCTGCTTGCTTCACTTCTTACAGCATGAAAAACATCTGATGATCTGTAAAACCACCTTCCTTTGTCAACTAGTGTTGCAAAATGGAGTGGTTTGGACTGCTTAAAGAATCACCATCAAGGGTATTGGCAAAAAATTATTTAATAGGAATTTATATAAAAGCACGACTTCACAGCATTCAATGGCAAGGTTCACTCTATTACTTAATACATGGATGAAACATACACAGAAAAATTAAGTTAGAATCAAACTAGAATTATGTATACATAAACCATTGATGCAAAAGGTTAAGAGAGAAACATACAAAGGAAAATCGGGTTAGAATTGATTTATCATGATTGATACAGAGACAGAATTTATAAAAAGGTAGGGGAGACCCTCCCATTGAGTCACGAGGTTCAGACAAGACCCCCTTGCTTTCTAAGCTCCTGTTGGAGTCTAGGTGTGGCTGGATGAACTCCTAGTCCCAGACTTCGTCAACGGTTTATATCTAAAGGGATTATGAGTATAATAGCAGCCTGAGATTCATTCACAGTTGAAAAAAGTTCACAACAGTAATTTATGTATAGATTTGAAAAGCAGTATTTGTAACATACTTGCTATAGAATATTCAGGTTAGTACACACACATGCACAAAGACACTAAGAGATATACATATAAGGGAGTCAAAGAGGCATACCTGTTAAAAATTCCCCTTGAGTTCAGTGAAAATATTCACGTCAAATGCTTCAGCATCTTTCGCAGCAGGTGAAGGACTGAGCCTCAAGGAGTGAAGAGTATCAGCCCAAGTCTCATCAGCTTTCGGTGACAGACCTCCAATCTTCACAAACTGAAGAGTTTGCGAGCTCTGAGAGGTGTCCCACTCAGAGGGAGGTGCTGGTCACAGCCCACTGCGATCTGGGAGAACTCAAAGGGTCTCATTTAGTACTGCTGTTTATAGGTTCGGGAGATGATTGGCTTTAGTCATCAGCAAATTACTGGGTTTCCAGTAACACTGGTATGATTTCACATGAGTTATAATTCAGATAAGGAAGGCTCCGAGGCTGTCAGAGAATGACTTAAGATTCAGATACGGGATACTCCGAGGCTGTCAGAGAATGACTTAAGATTCAGATACGGGATGCTCCAAGGCTGTCATGAGAGGACTGAGATATGTCCCAAGGTTGTCAGGAAATGACTGATTATTCCTACTCCCATCCCCAGCCTCCACCAGGCAACAGGAGTCCTTGGTACGGTCAGTGCAACCTTCTGTCTTAGCCATGCAAGAGTTCCTGGTACGGTCAAGGGACTCTTAACCACCCAACTCATTACACTTATGCTAAGGCCTAGCAAGACTTCCTGAGTTTGTAGATCAGCCCAGAGAGAGGGGGAAATGCACCGCCACAACTAGAACTGACGCCAGCCAATAGATTCCATAGTTTTTAGGATGGAAACAGGGTCTTTACAGTAAAAAATACATATATATACATACAGATGCTAACAGTGATCACATAAACCTTCTTTCTGTCAGGGTCGTGCTGTCCCTGCCCAGCTGCCCTGGAGCCACCCCCCACCCTCCCCACAGCCCAGAACCCCATTTCACCCCCCAGGGCCGTCAGTCCCTGCCACAGCGGTGCCACAGCAGGGCCAATCTCCAGCTCCCCACAGCCCTGTCCTGCCCAGCCACAGGCCCCACTGAGCTGGGCCCACCTCCAGCCCATCCTTGCCCTGTCCCCATCCCCAGGGGGTGCCTGATGCCCTGGACTGGGGCTGCTCCCGATGTCCTCTGGCTGCCCTGCTCTTGACTGGGGTGGTAGGATGGGCCCTGGCTGCCAGGCCCTGCCCTGACGGACCCCCATGGGGAGCCCCGACACATCCAGTGACACAGGCCCAGGGAGCCACCAGCCCATGCTGTGCTCTGGCAGTTTCCCATAAAGCCAGGAAGTAGGTGATGATAAACTTAGAAAATATTCATTAGAAAATATTTCATAAATAAAGCAAGAAAGTTTTTCCTTTATGAGTACTTTCTAATTGTTAGACCATTTCTTTATGTTGCTAAATGGGCTAAAAAAGCAACACTTACTTAGAAGCAGTAGGTTGTCATCTACTTCATGGACCACCAACTGAAGGTGTGATTAACCTTTCTAAAAATGCATAATCAACACATATTACTTTCATTTTTGTGATTCCATTCTTTTTTGTTATCTTGCAAATCAGTTAGTTGCAGTTAATCCAACTTCAGTCCAAAGCTGTGGAGCAGTGTTCTAAAGAGGGCCTCCATTTTCTAGCCATTTTCTGCAAGCTTAACACTTTTTATTCTGTTCATTGAAACACAGCCTTGCCCAAAACCTATCCCTTCCTCTGAGGTGTCCTAAACCTCTTCTTGTAATTAAACCAGCCTCAGTCACCATTCTTGAGCATCTAATCTCATCCCCAAACTGTGAATCGTCAAGTCCTTTGGTCAGCCATGTAGATACAATATTAAGTTCCAGTTACCCTCATTTCCCAGGAGAGATTTTGGGAAAATCTAAAATAGGTAGTGTTTGTGTGTATGAAATGGGTCATTTATTGTACTGTTTCAGTGTAAAAGTGTTTATTGTAGGCTGAAACCTCCTCCCCTCAATGTCAACATTTTTTTCATGTGTCTTTAAAAAAGACAGTTATGCCATAAAAAGGCATTTTGTTAAGTGAAAATAATATTTCCTTCACATGCTTTTTGCAAGAAAAAACTACTTTCTCAGCTGTGTCTCTCAGCTCAGAGACTTGCCGAGGTGTCCTGCCGCAGAATTGACTGAATTGTACATAGATATTTCTAAATAGTCAATAGAAACTCTTCCTGCAGATGCAGAAACAGTCATGTAGGACATTCTTTTTTACACAGTAAAGATAATTAGGAGGTATTTTGTACAGGTTTTAATATAATCAATAGCAACATACCATGCATATGATGGAGTGGTCACTGAGGACCATGGGACAGCTGTATATAAAAATTCAGCAGAACAGCAGTTCAGGAAGGTTCACCTGACTGAGCTGAAGATGCTGTTGCAAGGACACCTGCAATACAATTTTCTGTTGCCATCCATGTAGTGACCTGTCATCCTGCTTGCACAATTTGATTCCCTAAGCAAGTCCTATTTTTTTAAAGATCCCAATAAATTATTGGTTTTTATCCAACACTCGTAAATGTCTGTGCAAGAGGAGATATTTCATATGGGAAATAATTAGTGTGAATATATTTGATGTTAACGGCATTGATCTAGTTCATTCCATTGGTCTGGTATAAAACCCCATGGCATTTTCCAACAGCTGAAATTCACATCAAGAAGTGTGACAGATGATACCTTTGTATAGATGTTAATACTCTTCCCTCTCTGGAGAAAGGGAAGTTTGTGCCTTTTCTGGAAGAGCAAGTAGTATGCTTTGTATGGAAAGGGGGAGGAAATTTCAAAAGATTGGTTTTTGTCAAGCAGAAGTGGAGATTAAAGATTTCTAATTTAGAAGAACAGGGAACAGAAGCACAGACAGGCTTCAGAGGTTGAAGAAGTGACCTCCTAGGAACAAAAGGAGGCTATGCAGAATTTGTTGCCAGTTACTGAGTTGACTGAAATCAAGCCTGAAAGCAAGAACCTGCCTGAAAGGAAACAGTGGAAAGTAAAGAGAGTTGTATAAAAGGGCCTTTCTTTCCCTTTTCTATTTACTGCACTTTATACTGCTAAATAAAAGAGGTCCAGGAAGCAATCTCAAGCACTAGGACCCATTTTTCCATTACTTAAATATTAGTGCAATTCCTGCTTCTGTTTGGGACCACTGCATCTACCTCTCTCCAAGATAAGTCTCCTATAGAGAGGAATAGTCCTAATCAGTACTGACATAAACTACTTGGCTTAGACATACAAATTGCTCTCTGATCCTCTTTTGTTTAGTGCTGAGATGTTTTGTTGTGGGCTTCGTTTGTTGGGATTTTTGGGGGAGGAGAGGAGTGTTGGGGTTTTTTTTAAGGCCTTTGGCCTTTTTTTAGGGAGCCCATTGAAAAGAGAAGAGGGTAGGTATATCCAGCTTTGATCTTTAGCCATTTTGGTGTCCAGGGAACTCCAACAGAGAGATTATGAACAAGTCTGTGAAATGGGTTCAGTCACTAGTTGTCTAATGGCATGAAAATCAGTAACAAATGGGAGGTAAGCACAGTGCAAAAGCTCAAAGGAATTGCATGTGAGCTAGATAAGATCCAAAAGGAGTGTAACCATAATGACGTAGCATTGTGCCTTATAGCTTCATCATTTACAAGTTCAGAAGCAAATTTTTAACCAAGCTATAAAGCTGAGTAGTGCCACATGATTCGAGAGTATTAAAAAATAATAAGATAGGAAAATTTTCTGCTCATTTTAGTGAAGTGCAAATATTCAGCATTAGTATTTAAGGATAAAATAAAATCTAAGGCGGCTGTCTAAGAAATAGAATTGGTTATAAAATTGTATTGAGTTTACTGGAGGTAGATCATACTAGACTAACATGATATGTTTCTGTGATAAGAAAACTTATTTCTAGCTGCAGGAAATGTGGTAGATCACTTCTTCCTCCAAGACAGTGAAAAATTTGCTATAGTGTCACATGGGATTGGAAAAGATAAGAATTAATGGACAGCTTGCAGAGTGATTGAAGGCTATCTCATAGGAAGATAGAAACATGTAATACTGAAAGGAGAAATATAAGTCTGAAGTGAAATAACTAGTAAAAATGAACAGGTACTTCCCTGAATTACATTGGCATAAAAATTGGATACATGCTAATGAAATTTTCTTCTGAGACAGACTTGAAACTCATTGTCAGTACTTCTCAGTACAGAAGATTGAGATACCACTTATAAAGAACTTTGTAAACATGGGCTACAGAAAAAGAATAAATTAAACAATGCAGGTAGTAAAATTGTTGACCATGGGACTAATAACAAAAATGTCTGAAACAAATTGGGACTTTATTATTACATAATTGCTGGGAAGGAAAATTGTACAGCTGTAGTAATTTCATCACAGTGTGAGAAAGAGGACAATTCAGGAATAAGGAAATCATCTGGAATTTTTTTTTTTTCCCAACAAGGTAGTTTAAACAGATAGCTGGGACTGTTGCCTCTGTTCAAAGTCTTACTGGACCTTGCTATAGAATACAGTATACAGTTTTAGTCATCTGTGGTTCAAGAAAGACGAACTCAAACTTAGCTAGTACAGAGAAAGTTTAATAGGATGAAATGGAATTTTACAAACAGAAAATAAAATAATTTGGTTTGTTCAGTACAGAAAAACAAATGCTAAGAGAGAATGTGATTGGTGTCTATAACTATATAAAAACACTGTTTGAACTGAAGGACAGCATTGGTACAAATAGAAATAAATTATGTGGGGAAAAAAAATTATAAGAAGGTTCCTTCCCATTAAGGAAGTTCTGGAGCAGCCTTGTGAAAGGAATTTTGAGACCTAAAATAAGCTCCTTTTCAAATGCAGGTCTGTAAGTGAATTTAAAGGGTTATCTGTCACAGCAGAAGATCAGGTCCAATGGCCCAAAATCCCATTTCAAAGCTAAAGTGTTTCATAATACAAAGTACCTGACATAGTAGAGGGAGGCCTAAGGAATACTTCAAGCATAGGTCATGAGCACCAATAGCTTTTTCATTTACACTAGTGTTTAATCGTTTTTAAACAAAGTCAAATCGTGATTAATTTCATATCTGGTTCCTAAGAAAAGCAGTGAGAAAATAAGACTCTCAAATACATTTCTGCTTTCTTGACCCTGGACTTCACTTGAAATTATGTCCTGCACTGATTGCCACTGTAATTGACACTGAGAGAAAACTCCCATTAATTTCCACTGGTGAAAAAGTAGCCATGGGGCTTTAGAAAATCTCATCAATAATTTTGACTTGGATGAAAATCTAATACATGGATTGAGTTTGTTACAACCACATTAGATCAAAGACAGTTCTCCACACCTTAGGAAGCAGCTGAGTAGCCAAATCTATGCTTTACAGAAGCATATATATATAAAATATAATTTTACCTCAATACACCTTGTTAGTCTGAAGTATTTTTAGTCCAAATTCCATAAACATGACACAAATCTTTCATGTCTACTATTCTATAATAGGAAAATTGTAGGGAAATGTGAAACACAGTTGAAATCAATATCAAAATTGAGTATCTGAACAGATACATCTGTTGCCATGTTAAATGTCTTTGGTACACAACGAATATCCTTGGAGCTGATAGATATGACACTGGGCATATAGGAGATACCATCATTTCCAGAATGGCAGCTGAAGGACAGATAGGATGAAGTAAAGCATCTAATATGGCACAAAACTTCTATATTTAGGTTCTCAAATCACTTCCCAAATATCATTTTCTTTTAGGTGATTTCATCTTTTAAAAAATGTTATATACGAAAGTGTTTCATTTTCTTTAGTAGAAGTCTGTCCTCATGTCCGTATGTAAACAACTGCAAGCCACTGCAAAACAAGAAAAGGCATAATAGAAAAAAAAAAATCAATATTTTCTTGACAAAAGAACACTTCCCAAAATAGTAATCAGTAGAAAGAGTATTATTTACAATATATCATATCATTTTATACATAACAAAACAGGAAAATATTAAATAATATGTATTATTATCAATATGTAATGTGCCGTTGATTTATAGTGTATTACATGATTGTATGAGATAGTAATATATGTATGCATATAACAATAGGAAAGAATATATGATATTAAATTGCTGTGATAATTTTCATGTCCCCTAATTTTAAATGGCTAATCTGGTTGTTTACATCTTATTTTGGTACTGTTAGTTGCTTTCTAGTCAGTGAAATGAAGCAGATACTTTTTGAACGGGACGCACCCGATGTCCTGACTTGTGCCCTTGTAAGACAAATATCTGTCCATAAAGGTAGTTAAGAGATGTCTCAGGTCATGGTATTTGCATTGTAGACTTCTGCATTTGGTCAAACATATACAACTTCTAGCAGTCAGATCAATCCCACATTTTGTAATTATATTTCTTCTATTCTGTGCATTTTGCATTTTTGTACCAGTTGGGTTTGTCCTCATTGCAGTCAATAAACATTACTAAGTTCAGTGATGCTGGATGGGCATGACTGAAGTTGCAGCTTTTTTTAAATTCCCCTACATGAATTTCTTGTCATGAATTTCCAACAGTCTGCCTCTTTCAAAAGGATTAATACTGTGGAATTGCAGGTAATGAAAATCTCTCTGCTGAATGGCACAAATATTTAAGCCAACTGTCTGCACTTCACTAATATCAGCAGGGTCCCCCAGTTTCAATTTTGTTGAACTAATTCATGCCACTTCAAATTTTATTACAACTTGAACTTTCATTCCATAATTAATTACTTGAGCGGTGTGAGTATGCCCTGGATACTGAAAGATTAGAGCCTGCTTTTCTACATCTTAGTTCAGACACAGAGCTTTATTTTGCAGTATCAAGATGTGCTGAAGCCAATACTTCTATCTAGATACAGAGAATTTGGTTCTGAAATTTTAGTTCAAGGCATTTCCAGTACAATGTTAAAAATTAATTCCCTGTCCTTCTAGCTGTTTACAATTTAAAGAGACAGGAACACAGGAGACACCTGTGTTCTTCTGGGGCAGCAGCTAGAGGCTAGGAAAGTTACCCAAAAGTTTTTGAAATGGTACTAGACACCTATATTTAGGTAGCTGAATCACACTCAGAGTCTGAGCTAGCAATTTGGTTGCTTTTATATCAATAGAGACAGACACTTTCTGAAAGCAATTCATCCCACCTTAAAAGAGTTTTATATGAGAGAGGGAATGACTCGCAACTTGGAGGTGCCAATATCTCTCCATTGACTATGGTGAAAACACAGTTATTAACTTGCAGTAGGCAATTAATTTTTAGATGGCTAATTTTGGCTGAGATATTTGTTAATCAAAAGAGACAAAGTACGTCTGTCAGTGACTGACTAGCAAGAAGACATATCTCTGTAGAGATGTACTATGCATGAGAGACATCTGGAGGTCCTCTGCCACAGAAGGCAGAGTTTTGGTACTAGGGAGACAGAGGAATTGTACTTACACAATAATGTGGAGAATTCTACCTTTGCTTTGTAAAAAGGGAGTAATGCAGTTGTCACATTGTAAAAGAAGGTAAAATCAGTCTCCGTGTTCTTCAGAGCCTGGTTCTGTATCTATGTCTGCAAAAATATGTATGAGATTTTGTGGTGAATAAACTAATGACAGAGTTCTTTTTATTATGGAAATGCTTCCTATTATAATTTTTTTCCTTAAAATAGATATTCAGCTTGCATTAAAGTGTTCGAGTGCCTGATCAATATCCATAGAAATAAATTTTCTGCAGTTGAAACAGACTCCAGAGGCAAATATTGTCCCTTTTGGGCCATTCTGACTGTATGAGACATTCAGGAACGTTCTCTCAGAAACTGTTTAACCCATCACCAGTAGCACATGGAAGATTAGAGCCTATCCCTCTACCTTGGATTTAAATTCTACTGAGTAGTCTTCCTGATTTACTTGTTCTGATGTTGCTCTTTTAGATGTCTAATAGGGAAGAAAGATCCTCATGTCCTGTTCCATCTTCTTCTCTAGTTCTTATTGTACTGGTTTTGTCTGGGATAGAGTTAATTTTCTTCATAGTATCTAGTAGGGGGCTATGTTTTGGATTCATGCTGAAAAGTGTTGATAATACGGGCTGTTTTCATTATTGCTGAGCAGTGCTTACACGGTGTCAATGCCTTTCCTGCTCCTCACACTGCCCTGCCAGCGAGGAGGCTGGGGGTGGGCAAAAGGTTGGGAGGGGACACAGCCGGGACAGCTGACCCCAACTGACCAAAGGGATATTCCATACCTTACGACATGCTCAGCAATAAAAACTGGGGGCTTGGAGGTTGACAGGGCTGCAATTGCTCAGGGACTGGCTGGTCATTGGTTGGTTAGTGGTGAGCAATTGTTTTCTTTTGCATAATTTGTTTTTCTTGGGGTTTATTTTCCTCTCTCTGTTGTTTTGGTTTGGGTTTTTTCCTTACAATTTTTTATTTTTCTTCTTTTAATTATTAAACTGTCTTTATCTCAATCCACGAGTTTTCTCAGTTTTACTCTTTCAATTCTCCCCCCATACTGCTGTAGGGGAGTGAGTAAGAAGCTGTGTAGGCCTTAGTTGCCAGCCGGGTTAAACTACAACACTTATAATGATGTTCACAGATAATCATATTTTATATCTGAACTTCTTATTATACTTTTAGGCGTACTTTGATTTCTGTAACAGTTACAGCTTCTTTTTCTCTTTGTCAAATGAAAATAGATCAATTTCCCCATTTATTTATACAATTTAATTTTTTACCCTTGATCCTGTGGCTTTCCCTGAAGGAATAGTAGTGACATTGTTCCAGTGTTCCTAAAGTATGACTGATCTTTCAGGTTGGTACAATTTTGTAATACAATCCATAAGTCTACCTTATACTCTCTGGAAAAAATGAGAGAACATTTCTGACATAACATCCCTCAAATAGCAAAGAAAAGCTGTAGGTTGCCTGAAGGTCACTGAAGAGATGTTTCTGGAGCTCTAACCTCTTTCTGTGCATATTAGGGTCACCTATGAAATAGAAAATTAACCATTTAGCAACATACACA
This sequence comes from Harpia harpyja, assembly GCF_026419915.1. Classification (NCBI taxonomy): domain Eukaryota; kingdom Metazoa; phylum Chordata; class Aves; order Accipitriformes; family Accipitridae; genus Harpia; species Harpia harpyja. Next base: position 11,511,317 of record NC_068943.1, read on the forward strand.
GTTTGAATTGCACTAGGCAAAGCACTCCACATATAAGACTTTAATAAGAATATTAGCATTAGCATTGTAGGGGAGCAAAACAAGAAAGCAGATGCACTTAAGAAAAACATTTATGGTCTTGAAATACATAGGGAAAAATAATTTTTTGGATGGAGTTTTCCAAGCCCTCATCATTCAGTAAAGACCTACATGGCAGTCACAAAATCCAATTTGAAAGAGAAAATTTCTCATTTTGTTTGAGACTGTAATAAAAGGACAATTTATTGGTTGGTGTAAAATGTCATTCACTTCAACTGAGACATGAGGATTTATATAAAGCTGAGTAGGAGACCTTGAAACAGAGCAATATTCCTTGAGATATTTTGTTCCCCCTTTAATAGTGTTTATGTATTCTGTTCCACAAACTGCTGAATAGTGGCCTTGCATGTTGATAAGGTTTTGATTAATACACTTGAAATACATACATGAGGATAAAAAACCAGATGAGCCCTTTCTGGTACCTCCATATACTTACTGTTATGTGGAAGAACAGGAAACAGACTCCTAACACTTTTCAATTAAAAATAACTCTGTATTAAAACCTGTTTGGGCCCTTGTGGATTACCACTATTTTAACATGAAAGGGGATATAGCTGCCCAAAGTTGTTTTATGGAAATGTAGTCAATGATGCTGCTCTACCAGAACAATGTGGAAGGATTACATATACTGATGTCGTAACTTCTGTGTTTATTTCTGAAGGTGACAGACAGTCTTCTGCTGTGGTCATGGCAAAAATGATTGAGAGTTTCCACTCAGTCATGGATTTTAGGGAAAAAGGGCTCATCTGCACAACTTCATTCATGCATACTTAAAAATATCTGAGTGCTTCCAGCAAGATGATGTTGTTCCTATGTAGCAAATAATCAACCGCTTCTTCTTTGTATAAGGAAAGAATGGAGATGTAAAGTATTTCCTTCCTTCCAGTTTTCAGATTCCATCTGGTTATAAGCACTGACTTTGAATGCATAGATCATCTCTTCTCAAATTGTAGGCTGTAGATTGTTCCACATCTAGTCAATTTGGCGGATCATGGCATCACTTAATGAGTTGTGTTAATTAACTCCCATGAAATTAATAACCAAGTTCAAATACTGGAGATGACAGCCTTCTGTTACCCTTTAATGAGTATTCCAAATATTAGGAATTGTATTATGTTTATTGGTCATGCTCCAATGAAATAATTTCCTCTTTATTTTGTTCAATCGCTGTACGATTTAACAAAACCAAAACTTTTGATGAAGATGCATGCTGCTTTCACTTTGAGCACATCATCAAATAAAAATGCAAACATATCCTATGTATAAGAATTCTAAAATATTTTTGGTAGAACAGGAGCACAATTAACTTTAAAAGCATATTTAAATTTTATAACTTTTGCATATTACATGTGATATGAAATGGATTTTTTTTTTTTAAGTTTTTCTATGTCAAGCTGTTTATCATCAAATTGGGATCAAAGCAAGTAACACCTTTTTTACTACAAGCTTTCCCTCTATTCCTCATTTGTCGGTTCATAACCAGGAGGTTCAGAAACAGGAAGTTGTTGGTGGCTCTGGTGCCATTTGAATAATAACATCTCCCACTGATCCTGTAAAGAATATTTATCACTTATGATGTGCTACAAAACTGTTGAGAAAACTCCATCCAGAAATTTAAATTTTCTTCTTTAATCTTTTAGGAAGATAACCTGTTCCAAATACAGTCAAGTGTTCAGAACAGAATGGCAGACCTAAAGGTCTTGCTTGCCAGTAAATTGTTAGCATTAGAACTAATTAACCTTCTGCCTTATGTCCTGTAGAACCATTATCATAATTCTTTAGCAAGAGATTATTGTTTTGATATGGGGGATATCAAAATCAAATTTTAATGTGACAGAGTTTTCCATTTCATTCTATCAGGTTGACCTAAGAAATTTCTGATGGCTTTTCTCAGCCTTCACATTTATAGAATAGATGGGTCTGGAAACTAATCACTTAGAAAGCCCTGAGATTTGTGTATTGCTGATGTAAGGCTCTAATATTTGTGATCATATGCAAACTTACTGATATGACAGGCAGAGAGACTGCAGACAAGGCTATTATTTTTTACCCCTTTGCTTACTGTCTCAGTGGCACTCGGACACAACTAAAGAAAAAGAACAGTAGTAAATGACATGTGTCGCAGGATACCTACATCTTACAGAGCTTTGAGTTGGATTTTACTGTCTTTTTTAAAAAAATAAACAACCTAAAATATATGAAAAATGTTGGATATCCATAGCCTTTAATAATGAAATTAATGAGACAAAGTACAAGAGAAAGACTTTTTGGGAAAAAAAACCAAACCCAAACCCAAACCAAACAAAAAACCCCAACATTATAATTTTTTTGAATGACAAACACTTAAAAAATGAGCTTTGAAAACAAATCTCCTGTTTCCTTTCCAGATGGTCTTCCTTCTTGTCATACTTGGTGGCTTCCTTGGTTAAATAAACTGTACACCAGTTGTGCTTATAACGCTTTCTAGCTGATATGCACGTGATGTGCACATGTGCCCATATACGAATATAAGTGCATCATAACATGGCAGAGAATTAAGAGAACAAAACAAGAATAATATAGGTTATTTATTATTAATATAAAACTGACAAGACAAGAATATTTAGTTACATGTTGGAAAAGAGAGAGTGGAGAGAAAAAAATCTACTATCCTGTAAAGGGTGTTGTAACTTTCCCCTACTTAGCACATTTCATTCTTAGACCTGGTTGGCATTTGCCTGTCTGTCAGCTTGTGAATAGCCAGCAAAATTCCCACTTTGGGCTTCTGTGCCCACACAAATACACGATAAACTATTAAAAAAATTATTGTACTTATTTTTCAACACAAAGAATCTATTTCATTCAACCTTTCAGTGAAAAGAAGGGTTGAAATACAGTTGTACAATGATTTCTCATCACTCACTTCACAACAAAATCAGAGTTTAGATGGGGTGCTGGGGACTTCTGAATTTCTCCTGAACATTGTCTTTCTCACCGAGTCAAAATTACCACATGCCCACCTCTGTAACTTTGGCAAGAGACAAGGGCTATGGTACCAGCACTGTACGCTCCCTGTTCTGCTGCACACCTTCTGCTTCTGTGCCTTGTGAGGCTGGTGTGGCTGTCCTCATTGCTTAGTGCCAGAGGGAAATAAGGCTTGGGAGAATTTCACTCAGGGTTGTACAGCTCTGGTGCAGATCAACCACAGTGCCACAGTAGGAGCCATTTCTGCTTCACATTTTCCTTGCTAGTCCTGCAAATATGGTAATACTGCTGCTGGTCACAGGTCACGAGCTTTGTGCTGAGTTTGCAGGGTGTCAGAACTGAGGCTTGCCAGGCTTTTTTTGAACTTGACCTGCTGGAGAGTTTGTTTTCACTTGGTTTATCTATAACAGAATTTTTTCTAATGACCAGGTGTCTATATCTGATTAATTTTGGGTTTTTTTGCACAGTATCACCATAATTTTCACAGTAGAAAGGAGTAATTACTCTGTGTAGAATGAAATATTTGTAACTCTAACATACTGATGTAGTAGTATACAGGCATATAGACCTGGTACAATAACAAAAGCCTTGAAAAGTGGGGATGCAAGATGCATATGTAGAGCATGCATGGGATAACAAGAGATGAGACAGGAACTGTAACTGAAACTCCCAAAGCTGTAAGAACAACTCATTAACGGTCACTGAGCTGCAGACCTGGGAACTGAACTAAATTAGGTTTTGGGTTAACAGAGAAAACAAAGTATGATTATCTAATATGTGTAAGCCAGCCAAATATGAGTTCAGACATAATGTGAAGTTTCACACCAATGAAGAAAAAGCAAAGTTTAAAACATTTAACAAACATATAAAAATGCCAAGTGCATCTTACAGTGGGGAGGAAGAAATCATCACCATCAACCTGATATTCTGCCATGACAAAGTACCCAGGATGCTGATGAATCACCATTCCAATATTGAATACATATTAGGAGTCCAAGGTGCAATGGAAGCATGGACATAGCAGCAGAAATTGGGTAGATACTAGGAAGTATGTTTATACCAAGTTTAACTGTACTGTTTCTGCTGAGACTTTTTTCTGTTTCAATATTCTTTGCTTTGCTTTATTTCTTTTTCTGTAATAATTAGATTTGGACTAATAATAAGTCTTTGAAAGCCTGTCAATGAGAGAAATGGAATTTTTTTCTTCTTCATCTTTCCTCTTCATGCCTGATGTTTTTATGTGTCTCAGTCACTATCAAAAGCAGGGAGGGGCTCATCTACTCCCAATACTGTTTGTTACTGATTTTGCCAGCTGTCAGCTCCAGCGTGTTCAGCAGGATACCCTGCCCATTTGGAGTCCCTTGTTCTTGTCTTGTTCTTTGCTCTCCATCTTGCAGATTCTGTTACTCCTCTCACACTTTTCCATGCTACTGAAGTACAGCTACACAAGTCTTTGGTGGTTACATTGCTCACATACATACTTACTTAAAATGCTTATATGTTGTGTATAGCTATGTCATCACAGTGTTACAAAATATTTATATACTGTTGTCAGTTACACTATTTTAGTATATTTACTTATATTTAGGTTCAAGGCATGCCACATTAATGCACTTGTAAGTGTTACAGGCTTCTGCTTTGGCTACAGCTGAAAAATACTTATTTTTTCAGAAAAATAAACCAAACAAACAATCAAACAGAAAAAGCCTGTGTTTTTCATAATCCATGTCTCAGCTTTCTAGGAGAGAGAGTGAAGGTTAGTTTTGGGGGTGTTTTTTTCTTCATTTTCTTCCTGTTACAAAGTTCAGCTGATGAAACAACTTCCAGCTGAGCCATTTTACAGAAAAGGGATATCTCTGGGATTGTATATTTTGCCCTGTTGTGATATGTAGAATGCATATTGGTGGATTTGGAAATGTCTCGATTGCTGTAAGCAGTCTTCAATGACAAAGGAAAAGTTACTGAATTTTGCAGCACTACCTATGACAGTGATATGATTAATGAGAAGCAGATGTAAAGAGCTTAATATAAGTCTATTTGATAAATGGGATCTCATTTCTTTCTCACCCACTAAAATGTACAGAATTCAGAATTTTTTTCCTCAGTTGTAAGATATCTGGGAGAAATACCACTCAATCCCTTCTTAAATAAGAGTATTTCACATGCTTATTTAGCAATGACCCACAATGTTAACATTCCTGGTTAATTTTGAACTTGCTTACAGAGAAACTTATTTTATATATATATACTGATATTCTGAAGGGAATTAAATTCAAATTTTCTGCTTAATGTCTTTGTGTAAGTTTTCTATCTAGAACCATAAATCTGCAAATTGCTGAAGACAGATAAAAATGACTGGACTGAGCTTAGTTGTACAAAGAACAGCATATTTGCACAAGACCCTGTAGCCAATCATGGAGAATTTTTATGACTCAGATCCCAGTTCCTACCCTTTACATCCATACTCTCTCGCTTTGGGGAGAAAAGTAGTCTGAACCAAATCTATACCTGCTATATTTCTATAAGCAAAATTGTGCTGACTGATCCATGTGGATGGAAAATCCAGATGAACAAATGACTTGAAACGTATCATAGTCTGATTGTTTATTAACAGAAATGTTCATTAATGTTCATTAATTCATTAATGTTGTAATAAGAATTTGTCCAAGAGGAGAGTCATTCTGTATATGACTAAAGACAAACTACTAGAGATGAAAAATCCCCCCCCCCCCCCAAATTCCAAACAATCTCAAACTCTGCTTCTTGGTAAATTCTGTGGTTGAGGAGGGAGAGAGTTGATTGCTTGTTTGCTTACTTTCTTATTTATTTTCTTCTACTGACACCTGCTAGTTATTTCATACAAGAGTTTTTTGTGCGTGGTTTTGTTGTTTTCCTGTAATATGACAGAGCATATATGCCCCTTATTCTGTAATTACATACTGGTAAATTATTTGAAATATGACTGAAAGCAGAAAAAAAAAACCAATAATAATCTTGCAAGATCTGTGTCATAACAGTATTCTCAAGAGACTGGCAGAGGAGCTGTAAAGGAGAAAGAAAATATAGAAACCCAGGGGTGGAAGAGGAAAAAACTACTGTCAATGGAATGAGAGGGCAAAGAGGAAATAGAAGAAACCTTGGAGGGCAGAGAAGGGTGAAAAGTATACAACGTCCCCAGACAGAATACCAGGCTGCAGTTCTTCTGGGCCATTCTTGCGAAAGATAGAAATGAGAATAGCAGAAACTGCTGGTAGTTTAATTTAATTTCTGATCATTTAGTTTCTTTGATCATCCTAGAACCCTTTCTAATCTTTTATTGCATCCTTTGAAAATGAAGTATTGAACTTCATACATTCAGATGTGGTGCATCTTACAACATACTCTTCACATGTTGACCGTAACAGAGTGCTGAGCTACTGTTTTCCAAGCACTGTCTACAATTACAATGATTTATGGATGTTTCCATTAAAGGCTATAATTACATATATAGTTAGTTATTTTTTAGATTTGAATTGTTTTGGACTTACCAACAATAAATTTTGTTTTAATTTCATCATCTGTTCACACAGAATGTTTGATTTTTCTGCCTCCTTGCCACAGCTTTCATTTTTACTTTGAATTAATTAATAATTAATCCTTTGAACAATGAAGGGATGCTATCCAGAGGAACCTTGACAGCCTTGAGAGGTGGGCCTGTATGAACTTCATGAAGTTCAACCAAGCCAAGTGCAAGGTCCTGCACTGGGGTCGCAGCAATCCCCATTATCAGTACAGACTGGGGGATGAATGGATTGGGAGCAGCCCTGCAGAGAAGAACGTGGGAATACTGATGGACAAAAAGTTTGACATGAGCCGGCAAAGTGTGCTTGCAGCCCAGAAAGCCAATCATACCCTGAGCAGCATAAAAAGAAGTATGGCCAACAGGTCGAGGGAGGTGATTTTCCCCACCTACTCCACACTTGTGAGACCCCACCTGGAGTGCTGCATCCAGCTCTAGGATCCTCAGTACAAGAAAGACATGGACCCAACCCAAACCATTCCATGATTCTTTGATTCTATTACTGTTACTATATTGATGCTGTTGGAAAATTTACTCAGGCCTTCCCTCTTATTAAATGATGGCTTTGTTTTTTTAAGCACTTCTGGAAAGAAACTTACTCACAAGATGCATAAAATTTAGTTTAGCATTTCTGTTTTTTAAAACAACTGTAACTTATATAGTTTTGATAAAAGTTTGAGAAGTTTTGGGGGCTTGGTTTTTGTTGTTGTTGGGGTTTTTCTTTGTTTGGGTTTTTTTAAGCAGTTTTACCATGCTGTATTTAGCTATAGTCATTGAATAATGGTATTCTTTATTATAATTTTTAACTATTTTCTTGATATGATGTTAGGCTTTCTAGTTTGCTTCTGCTGAGATATTCATTACAGCCTTGTTTGAAGTTTGATAGTTACTATATTTTCTTGCAGTAAAGGGACTGATCTAACCAGCATATTACACACAAAAAAAATCAGTAGTTAAGTAGTTTTGTATTTCACAAGTCAATGCCTCCTTTTGTTTTGTTGCTATTAAATTTGTGATGCCTCTGATTTAAGAAAATGTCTCAAACTAGTAATAATGGGGAAATCTACAGTCAACCTCAATGAAAATTCTCAGTGGGACTTCCTTGCCTGATCAGTGTCTCACCAGTGACTACATTTATGCTCCGGAGAGTGATCTGTAGCCCCCAGGCCAACTAATGCAAAGTGTTTTATGTCCACAGTGCTCAGTCCTACTATTTCTGGAAGAGCAGACTACTCTTATATTACATGGCACATAGCACTTACTCACTTCTGGATCTCATCTAGTGCCCCTGTAGCACTAAGAAATTCTTATTTCATGTTTGTTTTTTCTTCAGTTCAAAATGTCTAAAACAATATGAGGCCAATTTTGAAGACAACCAATGATGTTTTTATAGCATGAAATGGAGAGTATGTAGTTCACACTGTGGGTTGTAGTATCAGAACACCTGGAAATACTTTAATTTGCAAAACCTAATAAAATAGCATTGAAGAACTATATAGGACACAAGAAAACTTGCTAGTCTTGTTTATACTACATATTGGAGGGGTCCAGGAGCAAGCAGTCTCAGAACAACATCTGGAACTTTTTTTTTGGAGAAAGTAATTGGTTCATTTCAAAAGAGAGCTACCAAGTGAACTCAGATTTTGCTAGGATATGCAGACAGATGCTGAGGCACTGGCCTGAGGTTTAGCTAACACAAGAGACCATGAGTAATTGTTGGACATGACATGAGAAATGGAAAGGGACAAGACAGGGAGGAGGAAAAGCCAGTGTAGGTAGGGGAAGGACAAGCATGAGAAAATGGAGAGAAGGCAGTAATAAAAGGAGATGGTCACCTGTAAAAAAACTGCTTGTCAGTACGCTTGTCTGACTGAGCCTTGGGCCTGGTCACCGCAGTCTGTCCTCTCTTCTTATGAAACTGTATTTCTAAATATTTTCTGTGTGAGCTTACTGTGTTTTCTCTGTGTGTGTAATTTGCTGGTGCATTTCAAGCTGAAATACCAGTTAATAGAAGGAGACCTGCATCTCCAAAAACCCAAGATGTGAGACACTGACCAAGGAAAGGGTCCAGGGTCTGGCCTTGGTTATTAGATGAGCTTAGAGTCCCTGCTAATACTCAAGCAGGGTGGAAAGGAGAAACCTCTGGGCCCCAGAAGTCTGGGGATTCAGCTTATACTTTACATATTTATGCAGTGAAGATGCTTAGAAATCAAGACCCAGAAGTGAACAGGAGAACTGAATAATTTGGCAATGTAGGTATATCTGTTGTGGCAATAAAGCTGCTAATCAAAACCTGACTCTCAGCTTGCCATCTGGCAGCTCAGAAAGAGCATCTACACACCCTCTCCTTTACAGCACACATGTTCCAGAAAATAATGGCACCATATTTTACAGCAATACATCCATCTGTTTCTCCAGAAAAGGAATAGTTGAAATGTGATATCAGTTTCCTAAGGAGAAACTATCCAGATGAAGAAAGCTGGTCATTCTCTTTGAAATAAAAATACTCCAGATCTTGTAGCAATCCTTCTCAGTAACTTACAGTAGTCCTACCCAATTTGAAAACCCTAATAATAAATTAATCATCTTTAAGATGCAAATCAGTGATGCATTCAAGGACTGTTTTTTACTGAAGCATGTCTTCTGTAGTCCACTGCTAGAATGTCCTGTGGGAAATGATCTCTACAAGAGTGCTCCCAATCCATTTGTGTCGGTCTCACTTTTCTTCTTCAGGGCTATGGTTTTTTGCTGGTATTTTCTGGTTTCAAGCCTGTAGCATAAATCCTACTGGGTTCAGCGCCATAAGAAGCAGATTGCTTGCTCAGTAGACTACAACAACACTGGGTTCTTTTTATCTGTCCAGGGACAGAGTTTTATTTTGACTATTCTGTATTTTGAGGGAAGAACTATGGCAGTGTTAATCTGAGAAAAAAAAAGCTTTAATGAAACGCTTACACGTTAAGCTTTCACGCACACTACAAAATTGTATTTCTGCTCTGTTCCATCTCCTCTGTTTTATATTGATGTGATCCAAGATCCACTGAATATTGCAAATAGAGTCTATTAACTTAAATAAACCTTTGGTCTGGCTTTGAGAATCAGGAGATGCCTATAGTGAAATATGTCTTTTTTTTTTTTTTAATAAAACAGCGAACATGGCCTTAATTTCTATTATAATCTTAATCTCATGTATCATAAAGTTTTAATGCATTTCTTTATTCCAAATTGATAGAAAAACAAAAATAAGCTGCCTTTTAAAATTATAGTGCAAAGTTTCCTTCTACTCAGCTTGTTCAAAATATGTTCATAGTTAGTGAGTATAGCACCCTATATAACTAGTAAACGAAAACCAAATCAGCTTGAAGTTTCTGAAAGGAAAAAGTATTAACATTTAATCATGTTGTAATTAATGAAAATCACACCTTTCTTTCTTCTATTTTACATCAAATATTCTAATATGAGATGTATTGTAGTAACCTTTTCTGGACGTCAGAAGGGTGATCAGTGATGTATTGTTAAAGAAAGATCTATGTTTGCTGACTTAACAGAATCTGTTAGTAAAAAGATATTTTAAAATGTCTTTACCGTGATATTGAAAATAAAAATCTGTTTCTTCTTGCACTAGCTAGTAATTTACAGAGGATTAAACACTGTAAAATGTAAGCATAAAAATCAGGACAGATGTTCTAATACATACTTAATTTTAAAGAAACCTGATTCTTAAAAGTAACAACTTATTATATTTTTATAAAAGCATGTTGGTTTTAAGCAAAGAGGGGGCATTATATACTGTACAAGACTGGTTTGTTGCAGTGTTTGCCCTCTAGGTCTTCTCGTAAATTATATCTCCTGACAGCTTCTTCAGGCAAGCCAAATATGTAGCTTTGGTCTTGACAAAGATTAAATCAAAATGACTAACACATCCTTCTTTAACAAATCCCTAAACATAAAGTACAAACAAATCCTGACTACAGGACAGAAAACAATAGGTTTACAATGGCAATTGACCTTGAATTTAATTTACTTTTGGGACTGATTACATGTTACATCTTGACTAAACACTATGACATACCTTATTTCTCTGGTCTTCATTGCTCCATTAAAATAAAGTGCTACAAAGACCTCCACATTGAAAGGTCGTTTACTATAACCCTTTGTCATGGTTTAACCCCAGCCAGCAACTAAGCACCACACAGCCACTTGCTCACTCCTCCCCCAGCAGGATGGGGGAAAGAATCAGAAGAGTAAAAGTGAGAAAACTCATGGCTTGAGATAAAGACAGTTTAATAGGGAAAGCAAAAGCCACGCACGCAAGCAAAGCAAACCAAGGAATTCATTCACCACTTCCCATCAGCAGGCAGATGTTCAGCCATCTCCAGGAAAGCAGGGCTCCATCACACCTAAACAGTTACTTGGGAAGACAAACAGTATCACTCCAAACGTCTCCCCTTTCCTTTTTCTTCCCACAGATTTATATGCTGAGCATGACGTCATATGGTCTGGGATATCCCTTTGGTCAGTTGGGGTCAGCTGTCCCAGCTGTGTCGCCTCCCAACTCCTTGTGCCCCCCCAGCCTGCTCGCTGGTGGGGTGGGGTTAGAAGCAGCAAGGCCTTGACTCTGTGTAAGCCCTGCTCAGCAGTAACAAAAACATCCTTGTGTTATCAACACTGTTTTCAGCACAAATCCAAAACACAGCCCCATACCAGCTACTGTGAAGAAAATTAACTCTGTCCCAGCCAAAAACAGCACACCCTTTCATTTATAGTCTTCTAGTTCTCATTAGCCCATTCCTACAGATTTTGTGTCTAGCTCATTTTAAATGACAAACCTGTAAACTCTTTGTATGAAAATAAGACAATCTCATGCTTACCTCTCCTGTATTCTCACAATGTTGAATATGACAGAAGTACAAATTTACCAAAATTATAGGCATGAGACTTCATAGTTTCATCAGTCCACACTCTGGCATCATTGTTGCTAAATTTGACCATGGGACTAGGATTTTGCCTTTACTAGTAAAAACCATCAGGCACTATATTGACTACATAGCACTGGGTCTCAGGCTTTTCAGGGCTTGTATCATTCTCAGATAGTTTTAGACTGTGTTAACAACTGTAGTGGACAAGTCACTATTGCCTGACCTATTGTAGCTTCAGCTTTGTGAGTGACACACAAGGTAAGGGTCTGACAAAACTAGGTGGCCATTGTGTAAGAAACAATAGGCCTTTGTGTCAAATAAGGCTGGAGAAGGCTGTTGTGCAAATTCCAGACATCAGTTGGGAAGCAAGAAGTCTGTGGCAATAGGGAAAATGCCCTGGTTTGAGCTAAGACTAAGGAGAAAGAAGCCACCACAGAAAATACCCTGTATTGCTAATGTTGTCACAACTCCCCACCCCTCTTTCTCTTTACAAATACTGAGAAGTATCAACCTTAGATAAAAGGTGCAATGAAAGGGTAAGTGTAACACCTAAGAAAAAGTGTACACAGTTACGACATCCCTGCTTAACAGTTCTGTCTGTAATATTAATTGTGTTTTTCAGTATTAATTAGATGATTTGAAATATTACACTTTTAAAAGTGCAACTGGACTAAAAAGAAATTTTTGGCTCCATAACTACAGTATGTTTCATTTTTCTCATAACAAGATTTTGAGTGTGACAATACTTAAAGGTGAGATGATTAGGAATTTAATTCAGTTTCCCACCTTAACCATTAGTATCATTTGAGATGCCTAAGGAGTTGAGGCATCCATATATGAGAGCTATGAGAGGAGAAGCAAGAGATCAGGTGGAATATCCTGCTATAGTCAAGAAGTCTAGATAACCACTTATAGGCAACTGAATAAAACCCTTTTGTGAAAGATTTGGGCCCACTTGAGTATTCCTGCAGTTGATTTGACACATAAAAAAAGACAAACTCCCACTGGTTCACTTCCCATCTCAGTCAGGGTCTCTTGCTCTCTGTGTCAGAAAGTTCTGTAAAATGGGGTCACCAGCACTTTCTGCCATATTTTGGAAACAAGGAGTACATCACATATTGCTCTGAAGGAATCGAAGATATGCATCTTGAGTGAAATGAAAGGGACTTGAGTAAAACACTTAAAATTTACATAAAATTTACATTATTTTGCCTATCTCCAAGTAGTTGCACTCTCCAAGCAGTTACACTCTGTGTGTAGGTAGGTCCTCACCAAATGTCCTGACAGTTGCAGATTGCCTCCTGAATAGCCTAACTTGCTACATGTCCAGGGTAGGAAGGCTACATAGTGGCACCTACAAGCTAGGTGCTGCATTACCAAGTACTGAGTAGCCCAACTGCATTTATTGCAGTTAACCATTTACCTCAAACTGGTGATGCCAGTATTTCAGATAAACACCTGTAAATTTCCTTATTTAAAAACCAAAGAGGCAATGTTAACACTTTCTGAAAACTTAAAGTATAAGAATCCTGAAGTAATTCTCCATTGCCAAAGGAGTTAATTATAGGAATATATGTTGTATAAAATTTTGTCTAAGAATAACAAAATATTACCGACCAGAGGGTGATAGCAAAACACACCCTATCTGCCATGACCTAAATACATTTTCTCTTGTTAAAATTAATAAATCATGTAACAAGTCTTAAACAAAATAAAATCATTCTTTCAAGAAATAAAGAAAATAAAAGCTGTATCAGGGCAGCATCTGATTGCAATTTAAGATTTATTACTAGAAATAAGTCTGTTACAGGCATTTAGAACATGTTTGTATTATTGTGAATATCAGATCTGTATACTGCAAGGCGCTAATGGGATCCACATCAAATATTGACAACTTAGTGCATTTCTGTCAGTTTGGTCAGAGCACACTGTACAGAATTAATTCAAGGGATTTTTTTGTTTGTGTGTTTAGTTTTGGTAATGCTTAAATTATCCCTAGTACATAAATACAGGATCTGGCATACAATCTGAGTAGAACAGACAGACAATGCCTGATTGAAAATAAAATCCGCTCTTGCAAAGTTAACTTGTCAAAATTTGAGCAGACCTGAATCAGCAGAGTAAGTTTGTACTAAACCTGAGCATTGCATTATGTGGCCTGGGCTTATATAGTCTCATGTCAGCAATGCTAAAGTCAGATTTGGTGTATTAGTGAACTATGAACATAGGATACTTTTGTATTGCTATTTGTCCATTAAAAATGAAGATAATATCTGAGTCTTTTTGATCAGCATGAGTAATTAGGCTTCAGAATGAGTTATAGTTTACAGATACAGATTTGCTAAAGGTGTTCAGAGGAATGTGGCTTTCCATCCCTTAACTCCCCACTACTTCCTTTACCCTTCCCATTGCTTCAGGACTTCCCACTTCATCCCACCCACCCAATTCCATCCCATCCCATCCCATCCCATCCCATCCTGCTCCATCTTTATAATGATGCATCTGGCCTTGGTTTCCAGATTGATAGCAACAATGAACTGTGTATGAAAACACAATGACAGCTGACACCACAAACGAGTGTAAAGTGCAGTTTATAGGACATACTACCTATTGAGTATGTAGTATGGGAACAAAAATAATGTGGGATAAATCTCTTCATTGTGAAAGACATGAGAGCCTTCCATTCAGTAGGGACCTAACAGTTTACCTTGTATCAGATCAGGTATGTCACCTTTAATCCATTGGCAAACAGGGAGCAAAATTGGGTAATGGCTTGGTGCTACACATAACTGACTTGTCAGGTCTACTGTACCTATCTAGATCTCTGCTATAATTCTATCATAAACAAATACTGTGAAAACCACAAAGCTAGCTATCACTGACTCAGAAGGAGAAATACAGAACTTCACTGGGATAAGGTTTTTAAAAATTAGAACATCAATACAATAAAGTATATGTATTTTAATTAAATATTGCTGTGTGCTATTTGTTCAGTAAAAAATCCCTGATTTTTGAAACCCCTTATCATCATGCTTCTTGCAAGATGAAATGTTAAAATTCAATTGAAAAATGGGAGATATTGATTGGACAGAGTGATTAAATGAAAGTGGACAAGAGCATGTATCATGTTAACTGCTTCTCTGTAACTAAAGAGATGTTAGATAAATCATTACTTTGAAGCAATAAAGGTGATACATTATATTTGTCATTAATGAATTTTGTGAAGAACCTGCCCCTACTTCATATTGTAGTGTTTTGAGGTCATTTGCTACCATAAACCATGTTTCTTGCTACTCAAAATATTGTTTAAAATGCAATTGAGTTGATAATGCAAATGAAAGGGGTTTTAGATCAGTTATAGAATAACCGTTTATTCTATATTCTTGTATTCTATTCAGTATTTCTTCTCTTTTCTCCTCCTTGAGTTTAGTTTTGAAGCTCAGCATTTATGAGAAGCCAAAATGTCTCTATTCAGAAGAATGAGCACTCTGGTGCCGTCAGGATCCACAGCAGAGCGCTCCAGCGTGGTGCACAGGGGGTTTCCCAGACAGAGCTCTGGTGGGAACACACTTCCACCCCAGTGCCAGGCTGCAGGCTGTGCCCTGCTCTTATACCAGTACTGGACAGCAGTGGTGAGCACACCTGTGGGAGGTGCGCCCAGGTAGAGGAACTCCTCCGCTTAGTGACAGAGCTCCGGGAGGAGATGACTAGGGTGAGGAGTATCAGGGAGTCCAACAGAGAGCTAGATTACTGGAATTGAACAGTACCGGGCCCAACAGGGACCCCTCAACAACTTGTTACTTGTTTCCACTTGGATATTGAACCACTGACTGCTACTCTTTGGATGCGGCTATCTGCATTTTAAATCTATGTCTGGAATTTTACCACATTTCTCATTAAAATTAATGAAAGATGTGTGTTTTCCAGTGTGGCAGGTACACCTGCCCTGCTAGACAGTGAAACTTCACTGCCGAGGAAAAGAGGAAAAAAACTAGAACCCGGGGTTTGGGGGTCGAGCCGCCCCACCCGCACAGTGAAGTTGGGTTACGACCACCAGGTACGCACTTCCAGTCAGGAATAAGGAAGTGTTGGGCCTCAGCCAGTGAGGACTAACTTGATCTTATCTGACCACAGATCAGATTTGATGAGGGCAAATTGAGTCAGTCCTCCTTGGAGCAGTGGGTCTGCAGTCCGGGACTCTCCCCTTGAGTCGGGACACTGCCTAAGGTAACTCCTGCAGGTTGAGAACCCTTGTCTTTTAGATGAGTGATATGTGCATTTTGGGTTATCATTTCTGAAGCTTAAGAATTCTTAAGTTGGTCGTGTAGTATTAATTTCCCATTACATCATTGAACCTGTGGTTTACTAATGTTATTGGAGTTCTAAATTATTTTGATTGAAGAATAAATTTCATTGACTCTAACACCTGTTTAATTTGATTATGCGAGCCTCCAGGACATCCAGGCACTATTAAAATACTATTCATGACCAAAAATAGAATTTCAGTTCTATGGAAAATTCTGTATAATAGATGTAACTACCAACCTGAAAATTCTAAATGTTTGTTTTCTTGCAACACTTTTATTTTCTTCATAATGTGTAAATTACACTCATTTCAAGCTGTCACTTAATGCCTGACACTACAAAACCACATTGTCTTTACAAGTTGCTTCTTACACTTCTGATGAATTCACAACTTTAGTATATCTTACTCCTTCATTTCACTTATATTGGCCCTTATGGTTTTGCAATAGTTGCAGCTGCTTGTAAAAGCAAGGATTTTTTATCTCAGAAAGTGGGTAATCAAGCTTTTGGAAGTTACTATTTCAAAGTTTTTAATTACTAAAACTTCAACACACAAGAATTCTAGCATATGACAAGCAGGTAAAACCCAAAGAGGATACTGAGAAACGGATCAGGAGGATGACAGGGGACTCCAGGTGGATCCACTTTCTCCAAGATAATTCTTTTTTAAGTTCTTTCCCTAGTTTTAACAATTCATCTAACCATCCTTCATAGCCAAAGCAAAGGATAAGTATTTTGATGATATATCACACCCAAACCCATGTCTCTAAGACAAATGATCTGATCTAGGAGCTGCACAGGAGCTAAGAAGGTGGTTTTACAAGGTCCTTTCTTTCCCCATGCCCCTAAACTTTCCCTCCTCTTATTCCTCCCTTCCCTATTATTTCCAGTGACACAGTCCTATTTCTTTTCTTTATAGGGAAAGGGAGGTCTTATCAGACACTCCTAAGTTGATCCAAGTCATAATTATGCAAACCTATCCCTTTGTTTATTTTTTGTTTGCTTGCTTTTGCCCTTTAGCTTGTGTTCTGCTGCATTAGTGATTTTTACAAGAAGGTCTGAAAAATACTAGAGCTAGCACAAGATAAATAGTGAAAATGCACAGTAGAAATTGGGGGAATGGAATGGAGATGAAGGGACTACCTCATTTCAGCTATTTGAAGTACCTTTTGAAATAGCTGAAGCTAGTTGACTCTAATTTTACTCTATTTTATCATTATGGTTGCTTATATTCTGACAATTACAGAAGTATCATAATAAAAATGTTAGTGAGGAAAAAGAAAGTAAAAGTTATGTATTTAACCTCACTAGACTTTAAGTTAAACCTGTATTTCATTTCACTGTGTGTGTACAGAGCAAACTTACACCACTAAAGGTCCACACCTCATGGTCTTGAGGTTATGGTGTGTATGTTGAATGCAATCCTGATATGAAATACCCATATCTGATAGACATTTGTGTCTTATGTGTAAAAACAGGAAATGACACTTGACACTTCTATGAAATAACATGTAACCTGGCTTAAATGTGTACATGCAAAGTATTTTTAAAGTTAATCTTTAAAATGTCTTCACAAACCCTTACTACTATTTTACTCTTTGGTAATGCTCCCAAGTGAAAAAAAAAGGGTAACAAAAAAAAAAAAGGCAAACCAAACAAAACCAAAAAAACACCCATCCTAAGAAGATCATAAAGCACACTGGACACTGGAAAGCTGAGTTAAAACTTGTGCTTGTTATGACACCTATGTCTTCCTTCATGAGGAGGGGGATTTTCATTTGCCATTAATATCAGTGATGACTGGACTAGACATTTAGACCCACACAGCCAGATCAGTACACAGAATTAAGCATTCCCACTTTCTTACTGCATTATAGTTACTGCTTAATAGCATTTTATGTGAAGCTAAACCTTTGCGTTTCTTAAATTAATGTGCTTGTCAGAACGTTTTATGTTGGAAAGCTTTTCAGTGCAGGATGCAATAGAGTTGACATACCTAATAAGAGCTGATAGTATAGTAAGGTTCAACTTATTCTTTTTCTTTCATTAATTTTGCCCATGTACAGTTCGCTCCCATTTCATTAAGAATACAGCCATTCTTTGGTACAGGCAGAGCATTACAAATATATTAAGTACTGCCTGAACAGCTGCAGAAATGGAGGATGTAAAAGTTAAAACCAAGAAAGCGGTGAAGTAATGAGATTCTAGATTAGCAATTAACCAGGCACCATGTGTCATGAAATGGCTTCCCCAAAACACACTTTTCCCTTGGCAGCTAAATGTAAGCAAAGGCTTCTTAGGATGATAAATTGTTTAACAACTTTTGAGAGCAAGAGCTGTCTCTTCATACGGCACCATCACAATCTTTGTTTAGGACCTAACATTATTATAATATAAATTAAAGAAGAAAAAACCAAACCAAAACAAACAAAAAAAACAACAAAACCCCCAAACACCTTTCCTAAGCTACGCAGAGCTAAATTACTTCCTGAGCAATGCAGAGAATAAACACCTTATTCTAATGAATTCCCAGTGCATCAATTATAGATTTTATCTAAGAAAAGTCTGTCTTGATCTTAAAATCATCACATAATTTTCCAGAAGACAAAGATATTGAAGTTGGTAGGAGAGTGTTACGGATGCACGCACACTCAAATCCAACAGGTGTTAAAGCTCAGATTTATTCTTCAGTAGAAAAGTTAGTTAGAACTCCAGTAACATTAGTGAACTACAGGCTCAATGATGTAAGGGGGATTAGTACTACACAGCCGACTTAAGAACCCTTAAAATTCAAAAGTGATGACTCAAAACGCGCGTATCACTCACCTAAAAGCTGAGGGCTCTCTCCCTCGAGGAGTTACCTCGGGCGGTGCCCCGACCCGAGGGGGAGTCCCCGACTGCAGACCCGCTGCTCCGAGGAGGACTGATTCCCACATGTCCTCCGGCAGGACCCTGTTTATACCCTTGTCAAATCTGATCTGTGGTCATTTAATCCCTATTGGCCAAGAAGGTCACTTCTTTGTACCTGGCACATCTCGATTGGCCAGTTCAAATTTCAGCCTGCGCCCTCCAGGGTTTAGGGTTTTTTCCTCTTCTCCCTGCCTGGAGAAGTTTTGTTTCCTGCTGGGGTGGGGGGGAGTGTACTGCCACAGAGAGCTCACAGGCAGTACAGCAGTAAACAATATTTATTTAAATATGTTTGCAGAAGGACTTCCAAATAATTTATTCTACTGTGGAAATAATATGAAAATGGGGTTAAAATAAAGGTTTATTTCTGTATCCAAAGCTCAGAACATTAATTTTTTTCAAGTATATATGAAGTTTTCCGTGGAATTAGGCTTTTGATTACAGAGCTTGCAAATTGTGGAGTTCATTACTATGTAAGGAAATCAGTTCATAATGCTGGTAGGAAAAGATACCAATAACCATGTGTATTTGGAAACATTACTTGAATTAGACCAGCTTTAATCTAATTTAATCTGAAAAAATAATTCTGTACTTGGTAGCATGTACAGATCAGTCAGTTTAGCAAAATATAGTGGAGAAATTGTTTATGCCTAAATCATACATAGTCATATACTTTTGCTCTTTTTATTAATGCCCTGACATTAAGTTTACAGACTTATGAGACTTGAGTTCAAATGGCTAATGAAAGAATATAAATACCAACATGAAAATGAAAGTACACTATACTGTTCATTAAAAAGTATGAAAGGTTTGCATATCTTACCATTTTTCATACACAGATCTCAGTCAAAAACAACCAAAAATCTGTCCACATCTCAACAAACGTTTAATCAAAAAGACTGGGAAGAGACAGGTTTACTACGAGATAGTCTGCATAACTCAACTGTCAATGTGAGATCCATCTAATTTCTCTACCTATCTAAAATCTTGCTGTCTAGTCTGAACTGATCATGTACACTACATCTTTTGCAATGGATTGCTCCAGAGGCAATTATCTCACATATTTTGCAAGCTGACTTCAGAATGGGATGAATCAATCTCCTGAATGTTCTGGGTATCTCCACTGAGTACTGAGAAAGTCTGTATCATAGGCTTAGGCTAGAGAACTAGCTTTCAAACAACAAAAAAAATACAAGGTAAATTCTTTCCACATGTCTAGTTATCATGGCAATAGACAATGTGTATTGTCACGGCAATACATGAAGCTTGAGATTTGGGCATTCATATCATCTCTTTGAATTTGGTGGGCAGCAGTGCAACAGCTAAACTTAACTATGGTTAGAACTCCTTGAAACTACGGAAAATTAACATTCAGTAAAAAAGTCTGTAAAGTAACTGACATTAAGATCCAAACTGTTCCAAGGAGTTTCATAACATGAGAACATAGAGCTGAAAGGGATCATTAGCTTTAAGTTCAGTCTTCTGCTGTTGCAGAAAACATCCCCTAAATATGTCATTTAGAACTGTTTGCAAAATAATTTTTAACATGATGCTCCCCATCACAGATAAGAAGACAATTTTAACACATGAATAGCAAACAGAAGTTGCCATAAAACAAAAACCTTCATAATGTGCCTTACAGGACTTAAAGTTTTCCAGAACTTTGCGATGGATTGCCTCCATCTTTTTCTTAATGTGAACACCCAAAAGCTACTAAAGGGACTTTCTAAAATGTTCTGCTTTCTGGAAAGTTTTTCTTATGAGCATTCTTCACTGCTCTTACAGGTTCAGCCTTCCTCCTACCTTTCAGAGGTCTCCTCTTCACCTGGTGTGCAGTTGCTCAAATCAAGTAAACAGGTTTTCTCCCTAATATCTACTCAAGTTCTTCTAAAAGACCATAATTTATAAACATATATATATACACACACGTGTGTGTATGTGTATTTCAACTATAGAGGGAAAATCCACAGTGAAACAGTTTTACAACTCATAGGAGTTTCACAAGAACAGGAGAAAACACGAGCATCAACAATTGCTTGTACTCCTGTATTAGGAAGATGCTGGCTCAGTAAATCTTACTCTGATCCCAAGTTTCAGGTGCTACAAAGAAAGGAAAAATAGCTGGTGAAATTTTTATTTTCTCCCCGAGAATTCAGTACTACTGGAAATATCAATGTAACCTACTGTCATCACAGAGTTAATTTTTAATTCTTTTGAACAACAAGAGCTAAAATTTTAGATGAAAGGCTAGAATAGCAGAATAAAGGACAGAAGGTTTAGAAAAGAATCAGTCTTAAATTTTAGAGGTGACCAAAGGAAATTCTGGCACATTGGACTCTACCACTCACATTATCAATTCCTCTTGTTTTTTAAAATAATGGAAAAAAAAAAAAAAAAGACTACGTTCTCTGTTTTAGAACATCACATGTATTACTGAAATGATTAAGAATAAAAGTTACAGTAGTCACAGCTTCAATCCTGGTTTGTTCCTGTCTGCATAGGTATTCTAGTGGACCTTCTTTAGAGTCTCTTCTTCAAAATTAAAATTTCAACAAATGAACTTCTTGCTAGAGCCCATAAAGTGTATTTTTTTATTTTTAATGTCCCAAACCCAAGTCCTGAATACTTGCAGTCAGGATTTACTTTTTGGATCTAATAGATAGAACAGCCAAGGGTTTATAAGGAGCCTGCTCAATGGAACTGCTGAAGGCCTGTGAAGATGGTAATTTCTAGGCAGTGTCTTAGAACTCCCCTTGGTTGTTCCTCTTAGTATGTTAAGCATGGCTAAATAAAGATACTGTTTTAGCTGGTTGTGGAGTCTCCATCCTTGGAGGTACTCAACACTCAAGTAGACACAATCCTGAGCAACCTGCTTTAGCTGACCTGAAGTTGGACCAAAATATCTCAGGGCTCTCTCTTTCCACTCAACCATTCTGTGATTCTGTGATTCTATATTTACCTGTGTAACTGTTTCCCAGCTAAAGAAAACAGTGTAACTGAAAAACTTATGAACTGAAATCTTGGACCATACTGAACTGATCCAGGGTGATCTTTCCTCATGTTTGTCCCCCCAGATCTGCCAACAATCTGTTCCCTAATGATTACTCTCCACTGGATTTCTACCTCTGACTTTGCGACGAATAGAAATAGCTAATCAGAACAGGTTTGCAAAAGGAGGCCTATTTCTTGAGATCGGAGTCAGTGGCATTAATTATTTCTATCCAAATCTTTCAGGAACTGCAATGATATAATTCACTGAACCACCTAGACTACTTTTGGGGGGTTTGAGGGGGGCGAGTTGTTTGTTTTTTATATATATATACACATACACATACACACAAATTTATTCCTTATGGCATAAGAAATCTGCTGGTGGTTGCAGCATACCATATTCCATCACCATCATTCTAGACAAATTTCATAAGTTGTAAGAAAAAAAATAAAAAATAAAAAAATGTTATTGCCCCTAAAGAATGAGCTGTATTTTTGTGCTCTGGTACACTAAAGAGGTCACTTCACATTTGGGTCACTTTCTCAGCCTTACATTATCCTTTAGTTCATTGGCTACCATACAAGTACACAAGCTGCTCCTGAACTACTATTAAATGTGTGGGTTTTGCTAAAGTAAAACTATTGACTTTTTAAACATGTGCCTTTGATTAGCTCTTTTTCCTCAACACTTCACTTACAAGTGAGAGGATATTCAGCATATCTGTGTATATAATTATACAGGCAGATAATTCAAGGCTCACACTATACTTCAGTTCTATAGCTCTACATAATTGCTTTCAATTTAAGAATGCTGAAGGCCAATTAAAATGGACAATTATTGAGGTTTTATTAGTTCAGTTACAGCTATGTAAGCTTTGAAATTTCCAAACTCTTGAAGAACTCAATATGCCTGAAGGTATGTTTAAAAACTTCCATGTACATTAATTTATGTCTTTGTCTCTGGTAAAATAAACAATTTTATTTTAATTATATAATTAAGGGAACAATGTCGATGTCAAGAACTGCTGAGAGGACCAGCAAAACAAGACTGTCTAGTAGCTAATAATTTTTCAGCACACTAACACAGGATTTCAAAAGTATCTATACATTGTAGGAAAAAAAAGGAATCAATGTGCTTGAGTCAAGTGGTATTCAAGAACACAAAGTGGAATTTAGGTACCTGTACTTTACAGATATGTCAGTTTTCAAAAACAGACTCCTCCAGGCTAGTACATATCTGTTTCCACATATGAAGCGACTGAATAATGACAATCTGTGTAGCTCTGCATTTACTTTATTTGTAAACCTTAATAGAGTTCCTAAATTAGGAATTTTGCCACCCAATCTCTTTGAGAGGTCAGTCCAGCAGGATTTTGGAGATCTTATATAATCCTCAAGATGAACATATGTGCAGCTCACCTGCTGTTTTACCCTATTTGCAGCTGGTAGACTTTTAAACTTTTTTAGTTGAAAAGACAGATGAATGGCACAATCACCACTGGTTTTCTCTGCACCTTCATCTAGAAATCACGTTCTTCCTTCTCACTCCCTTCTCCAGCTTTCTTTCTTACATGAATACCTTCAATCTTTCACTAAATGAACTAAGATGGATTCGTAAACAGTTAAGTGTTCACAAAATAATGGTTTGCATTACACCAGCTGTTTGCCTAGAGCTCAATATGGAATGAAGAGAAGTAGCAATCTACATGGGGGAGGAATTCTCTGTAGAAAGAGTGGCAGTTCCCTGAACAGCAAAATGCTTGAGGTGGATCTATCTGCCCCTTTTCCTTACAATGAGTATTCCAGTAACATCAACTAGTCATTGAATTTCTAGAGACTTTTATCAGACTTTGACTTAGAACAAGGTAACTTTTGATACAGAGACAATTCAGATCATCCAGCTGATACATATTTTAAAAAATAATTTGTAAACAAATATTCCCCTTTCCTGCAGTCTGTACACAAGGACAGCCTTGATTTTAGTCCACCAGCTTTCACTGTCTTCTTGTTTGCAACAAGCTCCATTCAGTTCTCCTTGGGTCCTCAGGGCATGTCACTGTGACTCCATCACATCTCTAAGCTAGCACTGAGTCTCTGGGTCTCTGCTGAGGCACTGTACTTGCAGCTTCTCTCATTCCTGTGTGAACCACCTGCACCCAGCTGAAATCCAGCTGAAGAATCTTGTATCCTTCTGTTTCGTCTGTTGCAGATGGGAAAAAATAAAACCACTAACATTATAGAACATAAAAGACAGAATTCCCCATTCCTTCCCACTTTTGAAAATGTAATTTTGAGAAGTCATGTTTATACAAAAAGTGTTACAACAAACAAACTAATGAGATTTTAGGATTCTATCTTTCCAGAGAGAGGTCTTTCCTGTGCTTTACTCTTCAATCTGTTACACAAATCAAAACCAGATATGATCCACAACCAGTCTGTGTTTCTCCCTAATGAAACAGCTTGATCAGCATATTTGTAACTCAGACATCCATTAAAATAGACAATTCTAGACAGAATTATTTTGGGGCTGTATTATTTGTCTATAGACTGTGTAGGGATTATACTTGACTTTAAACAACAAATGTAATAATCAAGAGTAAAAGTAGCTAGCTGGCATGTTCTGCTGAGACATATGTCTTGGAATTTTCCCTTACATTTAGTTGCAGTTGTCTTTTAAATAAAAACATTTTTTTCTGAAATTTTCTTTGTATAAGATGACATTACATTATCTTATCTTAAATTTTTGCACAGAAGGATTTTGCAAGTTGTGAAATTATGGGAAAAAAAGGATGAGCTGTTTGTTGGCTGATTTTGATTCTGTAACATTTCTTTGGTTTTGGTTTGGGTTTTTTTTCATGACCACAACTGGCATAATGACTTCAGATGAAGACAATGGCAGTGCTTAGATATGTATTCTGAATTTCATAAAAATCAATTGCCTTATTCCTTTTTTTTAATCAAAACTTGGAAAAGGTATATGAAAGCACTGTCCTCTCAGCTGAAAAATTACTATTGACAAGAATGTCATTGTTATTTTTCTTATGTTTTCTCAGAATTCTGATGCTACATGTAGCAGTACACCCCCCCTTCCCCCCCCCCCCCCCCCCTTCCCCGCCAGAAACAAAACTTCTCCAGGCAGGGAGAAGAGGAAAAAAAAACCCTAAACCCTGGAGGCCGTGGGTTGAAATTTGAACTGGCCAATAGAGATGGGCCAGGTACACTGAGGTGACCTTCTTGGCCAATAGGGATTAAATGACCACAGATCAGATTTGACAAGGGTATAAATGGGGTCCCACCAGAGGACATGTGGGAATCAGTCCTCCTCGGAGCAGCGGGTCTGCAGTCGGGGACTCCCCCTCGGGTCGGGGCACCGCCCGAGGTAACTCCTCGAGGGAGAGAGCCCTCAGCTTTTAGGTGAGTGATACGCGCGTTTTGAGTCATCACTTTTGAATTTTAAGGGTTCTTAAGTTGGCTGTGTAGTACTAATCCCCCTTACATCATTGAGCCTGTAGTTCACTAATGTTACCGGAGTTCTAACTAACTTTTCTACTGAAGAATAAATCTGAGCTTTAACACCTGTTGGATTTGAGTGTGCGTGCATCCGTAACATACAAAATGGGACCAATTTTGAGGTAATTTGCTGTTCAGCAACTTAAAACATACAAAGCAAAAGGAAAATTTTTAAGTAATTATTAAATACTTTTATCCTTATTACTGAAATTTAAGCACTTTTATCTTAAACTTCTTTGTCTAGATTTCATTAAGGATTTAGAAAGGTCTCTTTAAACATCTACACCCCCACACACCACCATTGTCTGTGTCATGTGAAGATCAGTGAATGGTGAACTGCAGCTATCAAAGATCTGTCAAAATGAACTAAGTCAGAACATAATGGTAGGATTCTTATTGCTAAAATTCTCACAGTAAATTAAAAAAGAAACCAAAATTAGATCACA
The DNA here is from genome assembly GCF_026419915.1 of Harpia harpyja. NCBI lineage: Eukaryota > Metazoa > Chordata > Aves > Accipitriformes > Accipitridae > Harpia > Harpia harpyja. The sequence goes on from NC_068943.1 coordinate 11,536,996, forward strand.
TGCCTTAATCAGGTTCAGTGAACGTGAAAGAATGATCCACTTTATTCTAATATTCTCCTTTTTTTTTCATTCACAATATCATCTAAGGAACATTCTCTCTTAAGAAATTTTGGCAGGGAGAGACACAAAAAGGCTAAATAATAGAGCCTGCCCATCAAGCCAGAGCTGAAGTCTAGGTCTTGGGTCTTGGCAAAGACAGAATTACTTCAAGGTGGAGAGGTAAGCCAGAATCCTGAATGCTTGATTTCTGGTCAAATCTTAAAGTATATTACCCAGTCCCTGGAATGGAAATGGAAGAGTAGAAAATCAGAGCTATATTAGGCCTGATAAACATCATCCATACTGTGGGTATTTCAAGCCAAGGGATTTTTGGCCAAGAAAATTCCTTGGTCCTGTGAGACCATGGGGCTCAGCAGGGCTCTATTAGAAAAGAAGAGTTAATCAAAACATGGATCTAGGAAAGCAGGCTGCCTAAGTTGCCATTTTGTGGTCTTCACTGGGTCACCAGTTCTTCATTTCTCAAGATTTAAAGTCAGGGTTGTTCATTTTACTTTCTTCCTGGATCACAAAAGTGAGTGTCTCCTTGACAGGTTTGACTTCTGGTTCAGGACTTTGTACCTCAAAAATTTTCAGAGCTCTGTTCTTGCCACTTTATTTATATCTCCTATTCGATAGATAAGTAGTTTTAGATGTTTGACTAAGACAGGGACCTTAGCAGTTTGGGCTGATGCTTTGTTCAAGCATGGTAATAAAATTTCTTAGGCCATTAACAGAGCTCTACAGTCTGCCTAACATTCAAGTACATTATTCATAACTGACATACTGTCTGCCTTCATAAGAAGCCTAGCGAGTGCATCTCCTGCTCTCATGTTTACTCTTCAATCCACAGAATGTTTTTCATCAGTTAAAATAATGTAAGCTTTGCATATATAAACACCTCTGTGAAATGAACCATTCTATGAGTCAGGGAGATGTAAAGCCAATTTTCTGTGGCATGTAAAAATTAAAGCTTATGTCTTTATGAAAAACAATTTTAATACATTTTAAATGAGCTCAGTCAACCATGTTATCTGGTATTACTTATACATCCAAAAAATGTAAGTATAGTGGAAAATATATTTGTTAAAGCCACTGCCAAATTCAAGATTGGAAGATAGTTACAATCGGATCAACTTCAGGATTTCAAGAAAAGATAGATTTTTGCAATTTCCTAGTCCAAATGAATGCTTCTGAAAGTCAGAGTTAGGTTAATAATGTGATAGAGTGAGATATTATATCACAGCATATTTCTGAAGTCTGCTGATCATGTATTTTACAGGGTGTGATTTTGACATTAGCGTTCTCTGTTTTACTTTATTAACACCCTTGAAAAGAGGAGTGTTGCTTCTTCTACAATGACAATTAAATTAAACCAAATTTCTAGGTAACTTTTTTTTTTAAATATTACTATCAATACTGTAAAATAATAGCTCAGGAATTATGTTGCCATCTTACAAGTTGGAAGAGTTGACACAAAAACTGGTTTTGTTGCTAAATTTCTTTGTGATTTTGGTCAGATGGTTTAACTCTGAACCACTTCCTGGGGTAATGATACTACCATCTTCACTAGGAGAAGGTAAATAAATTAGAGAGTAGAAAAACTGTGACAAGAAGAGTATTGTAAATAGCTTTGAGAAAACTGTTGTTTTTATCCAGAGATGACAAAAAATATTATTCCAGGTTCATGCATTTTGGACTCTTACTCTGTAATAGCTTATCACATGAAAAATGGACACTGTTATAGATGAGTAGTATGTGAGAAATTCAGGAGAAGATCAGTGTTTGCTTTTGTTTGATGTATCTGCTAACTGAATTTCCAAATTATTCTGCTCATTCTGGGCTAAATTTATGCATTTGTATTTATGAACAGGTCACCTTCCCTTTAAGGGGGGAACAAAAGCTATGTGAATTCTAAAGCTTACGTAGCAAATTCACAAGGAAGAAGAAATACAAGTACTGGATGAAGGAAGAAAACGGTTACGGATATGACAGTTCTCCAGGCTGTGTTTTTCCTCCTGTGTCATCTCCAGCATTCCATGTGCATTAACTAGTTAGTTATATTACAACTTCTTCCATCAAGAGGATTAATTTTATCAGGCATACTACAAAATCATTTTTAAAAGGTCTTCTATGAGGACAGTGATTCAGCCTATACCTTCTACATAAGCAAATCAATTTCTTGGAATATACAATGGACCCCATTCATTTGAAGCATCAGTACTGCCAATATGAATCAATCAAGTTGATAATTTTAGCCATTTTGGTTATTTACTGAGTAGTGTACTTTCCATTGCTGCTGGTTCTTAGGGTACAGGACTTTAGCAGCTCTCCTAGGATGCTTAATATACATATTTTCTCTGCCCAAGAAAGAAAGAAACAGAAGCTATTTGAAATGATTGAAGGTGACAGTAGTTAAATGCTTTGTTCACTCTCTCAGGTAAGAATGCTGGACAGCTAACTCCATTCAAGATATCCCTTGTCACAACAACAACTTTCCTTTCAGATGAATCAGAATAATTTTAACAGACTTCAGCAATAAATAACTGGAAACAGTAAAACTTTCACTCTCCTATGGTGAACAAAGCAGGAAATGTAACACCACGCCAAAGAAATACTATTCCCTCTATCTGGCACTTCAGTTCAGAGACCTTTTGACTACACATGCCCATATTTCTGAAATGCCATCACGTTGAGGAAAAAGAACAACAAAACCCATTCCTGATGCAAGTGGAGGGATATCACTGCTTTCATCACATTTGATTTTTCTCTCCTTTTTTGGTGTTAAAAGTGACACTTTCCATTCTTTTAATTTAACATCCAACAGAAAGAGTTCTCAATATAGCTGCATGAGGACTACTAGTATACATGTTTATATAGAGATACTTGCTTTATAACTCTCCCTTTTTAATGACATTTCTCAAGGCTTTTTTTGTGTGTGTTAAAAGAACAGTCAAAATCATTATAATGAGATGGAATTCACACAATATGCAAAGAAACTAAATTAAGAAATTGTTGAGATGTCACACTTGATTTATCATTTGAATTAGCCTCAGTCTCAAAAAGGTGAGAGACAGAACTCTTTTTTGCTTTTGTATTTAGTGTGATCAGAAAACTACAAGCCAATTAACTCATCTGTTTACTACAAAAAACTTGTTTAAATTATACTAGCATAAAATTAGTAGACACAATGATAGATGTGCTGTGGTGGAGATGACCCACTGTTTTTGTTTCCTTTTTTTAGAGCACAGTCGGAGTAGGTAATACTTGAGTCTTTTGAAGGAGTCAGTAACTATGATAATCATGGTGATTCAGTGGAGGCGGTATCAAAGTTTCCAAACAAGTTCTTACAAAAGAAAAGGTAAGGTTCTAGGAAACAAATTACACAAATAAAGGCTCAGGTTTCTCATTGGAAACAGAAATTCATAGAATCCTACAAAGATATACATAAATTTCTGACCCATTTAGAGTATTCAAACATAAAAAGGACAAAATTTGCAGTTGATATAAAATTATTCAGGGTATTCAAAAGTAAAATGAAATGCAATGAAATACAGAAGGATGTAAAAATTTTGAATGACCACGTAACAAAATGATAGATGAAATTCAATGCTGATAAGCAAAAATTCATGAATAGTGAAAAATATAACCCTAACTTACAACAAAGATTTCAAATTTAGTTATTATCACTTGGTTTCCATATTAAGGAGTAAGACATACTGAATAAACTAAAACTCTCAGCTTGAAAAAGAGCTAAATAAGGTCAGTTGTGGCATAGATCCATAAAATTTTGAATACAGAGAAAATGAATAGGGAAGTTGGACTTGATTATGTTACAGTTGGACTCAATGATCTTAAAGGTCTTTTCGGACCTAAATGGTTCTATGATTCTATGATTTACTATTTCTCTTAATGTAAAACCTTCTGATTCAATTACCAGATATCTTGCTTGAAATAAATAAAAGGAAGTGCTTTTTATGCACTATACTTCAGTTATGGAACTCTTCCACCAGATATTGTAGAGCCCAAAAGCACAAATATGTTAAAAAAATGAACAGGATAAATTAATGAAGAGTAGATTCATCAATACTTAATAAGTGCAATGGTGTGAGTAAAACTTCCAGTTCCAGAAGTCCCTAACCTGCAAATTGCTGGAAAATCTGAGGATATACTAGAGTAAAATATTTTTTTATAACTTTTTTTTTTTAGTTTATTTCTTAGAATAATCTCTTAGCCAACCTTTTTTGCAACTATCAGACAGGGGGTTGGTTGACTAGCCAGACCTTTGAACTGACCCAGATTAGCTCTTTTTACATTCTTATGTATAACTCAATACATAATGTTTTTAGCAAATATGTTTGCTTAGTGCTTTTATGACATTTTTACAATATTTACCCTATTTATAATAATTGCTTCTACATCACTTTTTATAAACTTGCATATATATCACAAGTCTGAATAAATGCAAACATTGTCTTACCTTGTTAGTGCAGTTAATTGAATGAACGCTTAAAGATACATATTGTAAATAATGTCTTTATTCCAGCTATTCAGTCATTCTTGAAACAATAATGAATGTATTTCTCATTCACAAGGATGGTTCAGACAGAACTCCCAGTACACAAATCCTTCATAAAAACACTTCTAATTGTTTCATTACCTGCTATTCTTCACCTAAGTTACCTACAACATTGGTTTTGTTCTCTTGAGGGATTTCACAAAGGCTTTCTGCATTTCCACATGGCAGCAACCAGAATCTTTACTGCAATGTTAAATTTTTCACAGTACATGCCATGCCCTGGAGGACTACAAGAAACACCAGAGAGGGGTAGCGAGCCACCCCATGGCTCTGCTATACATTATCTTCTAAGCTCCATTTATTGGAGGCAGAGAGGAGATAGAAGTACAGCTGACAATTTAATAAATGCCGCTACATTTTGCAGCTTGACCTGCAGTATTTCAGCCAATGTTGCAGTCCATTGCTCCCTACAGTATATACCATTTGGCCCCAGATAGGAGCAATGCATCCATGACCCTCAGGGGTTTGGCTGCTGGTGCCCAAGGCTGGCTCTGACACAGGGCAGCTGGGTGACCTGGGATCAGTCTGGAGGGGTGACAAAGAGATGAGACAAGCTTTATTTGGGCCTTCCGCCTCTGTGCTCAGAAGCTCCTTTCAATCTCAGGCCCTGGCCCTCGGTCCTTGCCTGTGCTGTATTTCCCTTGAATACTTACAAAAGCCAAACAACTCAGCAGTTTCCTGCAATTAAAAATTAATACCTTCCACAAAAATAGTTCTAAAAGAATCCACAAACACAGTGGCATTTTTCCCTCAGGTATTTTTTGTGCTTTCTGTATTGTGTGGGGTTTCTCCCGCTTGCTTTGATGTAAGGAGAAAGAAGCAGCAACAAAAATAAAAACCAGTAAAATCAAGACTAGCGAGATCTACAAGTCTTAAAGAGTACACTTCATATTCTGTACACAGTGGCAAATACTAATTTCAGTTTCATATTCCTATCATCTTTAGCTTGCATGCTAATTTTCTCAAATGTGCACTAGCACAGCATGATTTCTTTCTTTTATATATGAATCATGCCCTTCCAAAATCATCTGTTGCCTACAGCAGAGGTTACTTGAGCCATAATTTGCAGCACTGTACTCTGACCACAATTTTTCATCAACTGAAACAGTAATTCTACTGTCTGAGAACTGTGATATCCCCATGACCTTTCCATCTTCTGCTTTTTATTCCCCATTCACTGATGATTTCCATGCAATTTGGTATAGTTTAGACTTCATTATTCTACTTGATAGCTCTACTTCATTAAACATTTTTTTTCCCCATATTGAATGGAAATTTTATGTAACTCAGGTTTTGCCTGCAGTATGCAATTGTTTGTTACAGGCTAACTACGGTGTCTATGTATTTGAGAAGATAATTAGAAAAAGCTAACTTCTCTTTCCTCATATCTTACCCCCCAAAAGAAAATATGTGATGACTAATGAAGGAGGGAAGACTCTGGTAATACTTCCAAATGTATTTATTGTTCACATGCAAAGCAAAGCTGAAGGTCCGGACAGTATCATCTACCTCCTCATGTTCACGTGAAACAGGCTCATGTTTCTTTCAAAGGGACTATTGCATAAGTGAATGATCAAAAATGCAAGTAAGGTTCAAATTTCTATTGAAAATTTTAAACAAAAGATCACTAAACACTGTATGAAGTGTTACAGATAAATGTGGAAGGTAGAGTAAGGTAAAAAAAAATGCAATTTAAATAAAATTATCCCAAGCAGTAAGCATAATTATACTCCTAATGTTTCATTCCCTTTCAAAAAGGGCAAACTATTTGAAAATCATTGAAATTAGTGCTCCTGACTCACAAAGGCACTTTCAGGATGTCTGCAGTAAGATGCACAGTATGTTACCTTGAAAACTTAAAAGAAAGACTGAACTAGTAAATACATATTTGTAATAGTCCTGATGGTCTTGAATTGGGAATGTTTATTTCATTCCCAACTTTTAAGTGTTTAGCAATGGTAATTGTAATTTTGAAATCAGATATATTAGGGTACACAGTACTTTCCCCTGCATATCCTCTTCTACTCCTTCCCCCAAAGAAGAAAGAAGCTTATGCCAACTACTACTTCCTGAGATGATACTGTTTTGGAAAGAGATGAGAACTTGAGCCCTTGCTGTCTATGAGAATGGAACTTGGATGGGCTTAAATCCTAGAAGTAGCCAGGTCTGAGCTTCACAGCTGAATGGTTCAATCAGTAGCTTTTTATAGTGCACGGCCGTAATTACCTCTTACACAAACTATCTGTTGTTGAAAGAATTTCACTTCAATCCACTCTATACAGATCCCAACATTTGAGGTGCCCTGTGGTCTTTTGTTGTTTGGGTTTGGGGGTTTGGGTTTTTTTTATTTTTTACTCTTTAGCATTTTCATTTCCCATTGCCTTTAGTTGGTATTAAAGGAAAGATGTTTGGACATGGGGTAATTGCTCAGTACTACAGCCATAATAGATTATATAGCAACAAAAGTTTGCCTCTTAAGATAATTTAATATAGAAAACAGAGTGAAGAGCCTTTATGCATTGAAATCTTCCAGTATTCAGAAGTTTGGGTGATTTTTACATTGAATCTCTATGTACTGTTGTCCTTGGAAAGAGGATAATGCACTACATAGACTGTTGTACATAAAGATTACAATGAAATCTTTCTGCATTCAGTAGCTACTTTGTTGACAGCAGTTGTGTCAGATGAGACATTTGTTTCACTCAGGTTTAAGTTAGAAGTCATCCAGTTAGAATTGATAGAATTATTCTAGCATAAATAGAGAAAGATGAGAGTCCCAGAGATAGTGAGCAGAAGGATCACCTACCAATGCAAGTAAAAATAAAGGACAAAGTGAAGGTTTTGGAGGGAGTTGCCAAAATAGCATAAAGTTTTTCTTGGCCCTTCATTATACCTAACCTAGAAATGCCCCAAGACTCAGTCAGCAGACTGGAAGACTGGATCCTTGTGATCCTGAAGGACAGTAAGCAAAACATGGAGAGATGTAGGTAAAAACCTGCACATGCTTTCTTTGTTCTTGTGTTACTGAGCAGAGATTGGGAGTGGCACTGATGCCAGATCTGGACATCCATATTTCTCCTAGGTCACTGATGATTCTATGGGCAACCAGAGTCATGTAGACAAGGAAGTCTTTTTTATTATTAATTTCGTGCCATTCAGCCATTAGACTTAAATACTATTCCCATTTGGTTTTATGCATTTTCAAAATAAGCATGAGAACTCCTTCATGAATTCGAGAAATTTCTTCTGGGGAACTGTTACGGATGCAAGACTAACCAAATCCAACAGGTGTTAAAACTCAGATTTATTCTTCAGCAAAAGTTAGTTAGAAGTCCGATAACATTCTATAAAATCACAGACTCAATGATGTAAAGAGAAGTAATACTACACGGCTGACTTAAGAATTCTCAAGATTTAAAGCGATGGCTCAAAACGTGCGTATCACTCACCTAAAAGCTGAGGGCTCTCTCCCTGAGGAGTTACCTCGGGCGGTGCCCCGGCCCGAGGGGGAGTCCCCGACTGCAGACCCGCTGCTCCGAGGAGGACTGCCAACGTGTCCTCCGGCGGGACCCCGTTTATACCCCTGTTGAATCTCACCTGTGGTCATTTAATTCTATTGGCCAGGAGGGTCACCTCGGTGTACCTGGCGCATCTCGATTGGCCAGTTCAAATTTCAACCTGCAGCCTCCAGGGTTTCCTTCCCCTTCTCCCTTCCTGGAGAAGTTTCGTTTCCTGCTGGCAGGATGGGGGGGGTGGGATGTACTGCCACAGGAACACCTCATTTATTGCAGTTAGTTTTTCTAAACAAGCATGTCAGATTCTCTAGGACCTCTCAGACTGTGCAAGACATCTGTTATTTGGCAACTTCATGGAGCACGTGACATTCATTACCTTTAATAGTAGCTTATAGATCTAGGCAGGTACGCATCTAAGCTCATGAGTCTTTCATCTGAAGATGAATCTCATCCTAAGATTTGTCTGAAACTTCTCTCCACTGTTCCTTCAATGTCTTTTGAGTGACACCAACTGCTTTTGCCTAATATAATGATGTGGCATGGTTCTAGGAACAGTTCACTTAATGGATTGGTCCCCAAAAGATGTATACACAAGCACCAGACTTTCCTTTCTCTGCCAGCCCAGTTATCTCGCATCTTATCATTGTACTTTGAAATGGCAGCATCCTCACACAGACTTATATCATACTTCAAAACATATAACATATGCTCTCCATTTCAGGCAGTAGAACACTACTCTGAATGCTATCACAAAGCCCTCATATTATTTCAGATACTTTTAACTTAGGAAAAAAATCTTTTTAAAAATAAACATTCACATGAAAAATGTTAATTAAAGCTTGATTCCCCCACCAGATGAGAAACAAGCCTAAGAACCATGTAAAGTGGACAGCTAGTTTGTGCCAGGGGGAGCTAGCACTCTGTATTACAGATATAAACCACCTGGCTTAAGAATCTGTCCCTCTATTATTTAGTGGTATAGACAAAAAGTCAGATGGCTTATTATGTCTTACTGGTTAATAAACAATAACCAATATCAAGTTTCTAAAACTTTAATTCCCTTCACCTATTTTAAAATGTAGATGTTCATTATTAAGTGATACTAGAAAAAATAATTTTACTCTCCCGATCTACAGGCAAGGTATGAGGATACTTAATCTCTACAGTAACCCAAAATACTGGTTGATGTTCCTCACAAAAGGTTTTTATTCCATTCTTAACAGATTGGAGTAAGTGTAATTAGTATGATTAATCCTTCATTCTATTACTTGTTGGTTCTTTCACATCTAGTCAATTAAGTCATGGACAACCTTTTTGCAGGGAAAGAGAACCACAATGCCCGTTCTACTCCAAACCTGTGAAACTCCACTCACAACACTCTGGTATACTTCTCTACAGAGAAAAGTTGATTAACAGTCTTTATTGACTTCTGATGAGAAATGTCAGTGATCCTGGGGGTGGGAGAGGCAAGGGAAGGCAAACAAAGGCAAGGCGAGAAAGGCAAGGTGAGGCAAGGAAAAGAAAAGGAAAGGAGAGGAAAAAGGAAAGGAGAGATTCTGTTGCTCACATTGAGAAATAAAAACCAGAGTTTAATAATATTTTGCTGACTGGAAGATCTGAATCAAAAATAAAATATTTTTGTGGTGTGCCATCCTTTGGAATTTATATAATTTATCTGGTATCAATATTTCTAGTATTTATACTGTGTGATCAACACTTAAAGAAGAGGAGGTTTTAAATTTACATTCAACACTCTTTCAAGTAGATGTCATTGCCAAAGGAATGCATACTTGATGCACTTTGTCTTTGATTTTCTCAAAAATAAGGTTTGATTGTGACTTGATTTAGCTTTTCATACATCTGACAGTGATTTATTTCCCACTGATAGCTAGTGATCATTATCAAAAACATAAATAAATTTATAAATATATATATATGGGAGTGTGTTTTCAGGAAAGTTATCCATTTCTCAGCACTGAGTTGGAGCTAGTGATTGATTTGATAAAAACTGTTTGACGTAGGGATTCTGTGTTGTTACATTCATGTCATTTCACTACTCACAGAAGTATTTTTTACAATTACTAACTGCATTTAACTACCAAAAACCTTCACAACTTTTATTTAAGAGTGGAATGTGTATTTATTTGTTAGTCCATAAATAAGCAAAACCTGAAAGATACCATGATCTAGTAAATCTAGAAGTATAGAGAGAACTGAAACATTAAATTATTTATTCAAAAGAAACTGTTTTCTTTAGGAAGCCAAATTAAAGAACATTATTTTATAAATTCTTGCTTAGAAGGAAAATGACTACTTAAACCTCTTTCTTCAAGGTTAACAAGAAAAACAAGAACTAACCAACACAGACTTCCAACTTTTCTTTGTGCCATTAATTACCAGAGTGAGAATAGATTACTTTTCTTTGGTAAAAAGTTGATCAATACAATTTTAGGTGAAAACATGCAGACAAACAAATAGAAAACAAACAAAATGGACTGAAACTAGGTCAAGGTGAACATTTTAAAAGCAAAACTAAGCTTTTTCTGAGCTCCATATCTGATCAAATGTTTTTTATAGTCTTATAGTATCAGCATTTTACAAGAAATTCAGGACAAATCCATACTCAGACAAGCTCATATTAATCACTGCCTAAGCAAAATAGCAAATGCTAGTATTTCATTTCAGAAGATTTTAATGAATTATTCACTGATACATTTTTGTCCTTCTTAAGGGCTATCAGTTTAACTTTCTTCTTTCATATTCATGCATATAAGTGTATAGAACAGCAGCTCCTGTTATGAGAAAAATACAAAATATTTTTGTAATATGGCAGAAAACTATTCATTCAGTTCACTTATACAACTTCAACAAAAGTTGTATATCCATGTCCTGGTCTCAGATGGGATGGATTTAATTGTCTTCCTGGTAGCTGGTACAGTGCTATGTTTTGAGTTCAGTATGAGAAGAATGTTGATAACACTGATGTTTTCAGTTGTTGCTAAGTGTGTTTAGACTAAGTCAAGGATTTTTCAGCCTCTGATGCCCAGCCAGCAAGAAGGCTGGAGGGGCAAAAGAAGTTGGCACAGGACACAGCCAGGGCAGCTGACCCAAACTGGCCAAAGGGATATTCTATACCCTGTGACGTCACATCTAGTATATAAACTGGGGGGATTAGGGGTGGGTCGATCACCGCCTGGGGACTAACGGGGTGTCAATCGGCAGGTGGTGAGCAATTGCACTGTGCATCATTTGTATATTCCAATCCTTTTATTATTACTGTTGTCGTTTTATTAATTAGTGTTATCATTATCATTATTAGTTTCTTCTTTTCTTTTCTATTAAAACATTCTTATCTCAACCCATAAGTTTTACTTCTTTTCCCCTATTTTCTCCCCCATCCCACTGGGTGGGTGGGGGTAAGTAAGTGAGTGGCTGCGTGGTGCTTAATTGCTGTCTGGGGTTAAACCATGACAATCCACTAGCAAGATCAATAGATACATTTTGTAACTAAATCAGTCCCTTGTTCAGCAGTTGGAACTTTTGTTCCAAGTAGGGCCTTCCTCATTCTGGAGAAATGAAGTAATCATCTCCAGACAGAGAGGGAGATAAAGAGCACTGCTGCAAAGAGGAGCATGACTATTCAAAGAAGTCTTAAGGACATTTAAGAAAAGGTTTAAACAAACAAACAAACAAAAACCTAAAACCCAATCTTAATACTATCGTGATTGCTTTTTAGCTGTTTTACATACCAAACTGTCTGTGATTTCAAGTGATAGCAAGGCATGGAGATGTAGAATTGGATCATTAGGGGCCTTTGTCAGTGCCTGGAGAAACAGATGATATAGCCTTCTGCTCTCTAGTTACCTACTTTCTGTGTTGCTAATGCTGCTGTCATTTCTATTTGCTTATGACAGGTTGCATACACCTGCAGGGTTGCATAAATAATGATTAGGATATTGTAGGATACCAAGTTTCATGTATTGCTTTTGTCAGAGTGACAGTCATTTTCTGCTTTACTACTTTCGTTGCCATTAGCATCTAATGTCTTTCCAAGCTTCTCCATAGTGAGCTTAATATAAAAGGAGTCTTTGAAACAGTTTAAAATTTGCACATCTCACACAAGAAGGTAGGGGGGTCATATTTAGAAAACTACTTTGTAGCAGGGCTATGTATTGAAAATGTAGAAGTCAGGCAAATGAAATGCATGAAATCTTAAAATAACAAGCTCTGTAGATATATGGTAACTTCATTCTTAATCCCCTAGAGAGACTTAAGTAATGTTCCAGCTGTAACGTTTATTTCCTTTTCTGAAATTCTCCTCTCTTTGTGACACAGTAGAAAGATAAATACATAAATATAAAAAGAAGTCAAATGCCTCCAAGGTAAACTTCTGAAAGCTTACTGCCAAGGAAGTAACACAATGTGGAAGCTAGAAAAAGTATCTCTAGATCCCTTTTTTGTTTTGCTGAAGTGCATTTTTCCATTCCATCTCTTGGAAGAGTTTCTTCATCTTTCATGCTTAGAATTCAAATATAATTGCTGTAGGAGAAGAAAATATTTATTTATTTATTTAGGGTATTACCTGGTATCCAGTGATAGGACAAGTGGGAATGATTCAAAGTTGCATCAGGGGAGGTTTAGAGTTGATATTAGGAAGCATTTCTTTACCGAGAGGGTGCTAGAACACTGGAACAGGCTTCCTAGAGAGGTGGTCAATGCCCCAAGCCTGTCAGTGTTTAAGAGGCATTGGGACAATGCCCTTAATAACATGCTTTAACTTCTGGTCAGCCCTGAAGTGGTCAGGCAGTTGGGCTAGATGATTGTTGTAGGTCACTTCCAACTGAAATATTATTCTATTCTATTCTATTCTATTCTATTCTATTCTATTTATTTATGTATTTCACTAAATCACTCTTAATATTCTTATTGTTATTTCCTTAATTGTCAATATCTCCTGGGGTGGGTGGTCATAGTATTTAATTGGGTCTGGCAGTTTGAAATTATGCATAAAAAAGTACAGTGAATTATGATAAATTGCTCTGTTCAATACACTGGAAGCTGTTTGTTTCTGTGCAAGTACCTCTTCCCACTCATCTAAGCCACAAACTGTTCTGCTGTAATTTCATAACCCCATTATAATCGCAGAATGGGAGAAAAATATGCCATATAAGGTAATTTGATGCTAGAGGTTATGGTAGGTTAATGTACCTTGATTAAAGCAATGAAACATCCTAACAGAAGAATAAGGGAGGATCATCCTCCTGAAATTATATGTCACAAGATTTGCAAACCATTTATTCTGATTTGCAACATTAGAAGAACCAACTCATATTTATGAACAGCTTATTGTGGTCTTCATACTGTTCTTTTTGTATGAAATATTATTTTAAACAGTGAATGCAGTTGTGTGACACACATACATACAGATTAGCATACATGCAAGAATGGAAAACCATTCCTCATATTAGAATAAGACCACACAGCAAAGTCTCCTTTCCTATACCCTGGAACAACATGGTCCGAGTAGAAGCATGCAATTACTGAAGTCTATTGTAAAATCTGTATTCATTTCATTGTGGCAAAAATTCCATTCCACTGTATGTATTCTTTATTTTACCATTCCTCCTGATGTACCTTTCCATAAAATTTCTAGATTTAATTTTGTCCTCACCTACTTTATCCTATTTTAGTTACTTTTCCCTTCTGCTTCCATCTGATAATCATTTTTACATGAATCTAGACACTGAAACTAGGTTATTAAGGGTAGCTTGAAATCTAGTAATAGTATGTCCAATCATTTATTAAGACATCAGCAGGGACACCAAGAAAAGCTTAGTAAAACCTTGTACTCCAGTGTCGTGTGACAGTCTTGTGCCTGTTAAGATGTCCTCTCCACACAAATCACCCTGTCATGCACAGTGAATTCTCAGTGCAACTGTCCCAGCTACTGATGAGATTCAGGATGTGGATTTTTTCCACTATGTGCACCTCCAGGAGAAAACTATGAGAGTGCTGCAGCCTGGTTTTTTGGGCTGGTGTGCTGCACTGACCTGAAGGAGACAGCATGGAGGAATGTGATAACACTAAAAGCTAACTCTATACTAGTCACATGAACATGCTTGGGACTGTTCTCCGGCACTGATACCAACTGGCATGGGGCTGCACCCATCTGAAACAGTGTGACCAGCGTAAATTACCTACTGGAATGGTCTTTAGCTCATGGTATCTCCTGAGCCATACCTGGGAATTGTTTGGAAGAACACCACTTTGTTCAGGACAAAATGATGTTAGGAACCTTGCTAACAGTAAAACAGTACAAATGCTTTCTATGTACATTAACTGCCAGTGTTTATCATATAGCCAGCTTAAATTAATTTAAATGAATAAAAGCTGTCACTACAGTAGTGAATCTAAGTAGGAGATGCCAATTCTTGGGGGTTTTGATGAGGATTTCAAATGGAACAAGAAAACAGCTTTCAGTATCAGTTATGTTATTACTGATATATTATTTTGAAATTCACTAAAATCTCTGAAGCAGAAGTTACTGGATACGGGATCTTCACCCAGTAGCCTTTAAATTTTGAGGTTTGTTTTCTTCTCTCTGATATGCTGAGAAGAAATGCATTTCTGTTTTTTCTCCATGTTTTTATTATGGTAACAGTACAAATCAAATGTTGAGTAAAAAAAAAAGGCATGTATCTCTGAAAACAACTTTATCATTGGTAGTGTGGTAGAATATTATAAAAACACAAGATGCATTTCAGTCTGCAAGTAAGTGAGAATAATCAGACATAGAAAGATTCATGTTTGGTCAATAAGCACTTTTTGCAGTGGACTCACACAGCAGTTGCACATGCCATTACTCCAACAGTCTTTTTCTAATGGCAATGTTTCTATGGACAGGGACAGTTTGTTTCTATATGGCAAGCATTAGCCAATGTATACTTGAGCCGAAAGGAAACATTTTCTGGTTTCAAAGCAACGTGTTTATTTTTAAGAAAAAAGAATAGATTTAACTCACAGATATACACCAGAAATGCATTAGAGTCTGCTGAATTTGGTGGGCCAGAGGGTGTTCCTCCTTTCCCAGCCCAGCAGATGTGAGGCTGTTGTGGTTCCCTGTTCCCAGCTCCAGCCAGTGAGCCAGACAGAGAATGAGCATCGTGATAGATGCGCGCACACACAATGCACAAATGACCAGCCACACAGACGGGAAACCCGCACCTACACAAATGTACAGCACTCACGTGAGGTCAGCAGCCCATTCAACCTGATCCTCTTCTTCCCCTCCAACTGATGAGCACTGAAGGTGGTTAGTCTTCACCTTCATATAGCTTAGACATTCAAGCTGTCCGGGTGTTGGCCCCAGGCCTTGCCCTCTTCCAGTTGTTGGCTTCTGGACCTACAAGCCCCTCAGGTTCGCAGTCCCACTCCAGTTGCTGGTACTTGGACCTCTAATCCTGTTTGCTGGCTAGCCTGGCTTGAAATTCACTCATTTTCACCACTCAGAACAGGGAGTGCACCCACAGAGAAGATAGAAATAAGATTTAATAAGAATATAGCACAGACTGCAGTGGTCAAGCACAGTGCTCAGTGAGACAAGCTTACGGACCAGCAATCCATTTATACCTAGCTGGCCACTCATTCCTCCCTGATCCACCTCAATCCCTCCCTTTCCCTGCCTTTGCCCTTCCCCGAAACACTCCAAAATAAGCCTTGCATATTTCTACAATCACCTTAAAACATCCCATAAGAAGATTTACAAGGTGCCTAAGTGCTTTTCCCTGGCACCCCAAGGAAGTGGGATGTCACATACCCCTTTAGGCAATAACCCCGTCAGTCTGGAAGGTGATCTGTGGAGAGAGCCTCTCCTGTCAATGGCTCTAGGGGTGAGACCAGGGTCTGACCACCCTCCTGAGGAGGACTGTGTTTATTGTTAAGGCATTTCAGTGCTTGTGAATCCAGGTCAGATTGTTTTTTAAATCCTGGATCTGAATTAATCTCACCTAATTTTTTGCACTTTAAGGACTCTCATAAATTACAAGCATGGATGGTTTTAGGGCCAGCCAAGTTGGAGTGCTCTGTTTGCCCTGGAAGATTTTGCTGGGGTTCTTTGGCCCAGCATCGTTCCTCTGATTATCACAGATTTTTGTGTTTAGTGTGAATAGCTTTCAGTTGTGTAGCCTAAAAAACTGCAGTTCTTCTCATAACTTCACACGTCTCTCTCAAAGATGCATATTCTTGTGTGCCACAGGTAGTCCTGAAGATTTTTACTTAAAATGGAACACAAAACATCTTTTCATACAACAACAAATATAGCGCAGATTATCCCTCAGTATTATGTATTTGATTTCTGGACATTTAGTCACTACTTCGAAAAAAATGTTATATTTAAAGAATAGAAAGAATGACTTTGACATAATATGCTTGATTTTTGTATTAAACATTCAACATACAATTAATTAGATCATTATATTTCACTTACATAGTTGTACATTATTCATCCCTCTCTTAATAGTGTAATTGAAACTTTTCTACTTCCACTTAGACTTTACAGTACCCGCTTTTACAACAGGTTTCTCTTATACAGCCTTTATATCATCCAGATTTGTATAACAATTCTATTTATTTTAATTTACTTCACTGAAAGTCAGTGCCTGCTGCAGTATTTCTTCAGAAGCTGAACAATTTGCAATATAGGGGAAAAATATATTAAAAAAATGTGCATGTATTGGTACATATCTAAATATAATCCAAGCATAACATTTTATTATATTGAAAATAAGACTGAAAGCATGTATCAGCTCTCATGGTTGTAAAAATAAAAATTATAAGGATACTGCATTTTTTTTGAATCAATATATCACAAATACAGGAAATTCAGCATTAAGTTTACCCACAAAGGCAGTACAAACAGGTGAGCTAAGCAAAGCAATCAACCTATCCAATTCTACTTCGGTACTGTAGGACTGTGTTTATTGGTAAGGCACTTTAATACATGCCAACCCAGGTCAGATTGAACTGTGTTTTTAAAAACCTGGACCTGACTTCATCTCAGCTAATTTTTGCACTTCAGTGACTCTCTTAAATTAGGAACCAGTTTGTCCATAGCTATCTTCAGGCAGAGAATTCACTAAGAGGGGTTTGTCCTCACTTTTCCTTCCATTTGCAGACACTGGCTGGTGTGTCTTGTCATCTGGTGCCATCTGATACAGATAAAATCTAATGATCTCACAGCTCTCTCCTTCACTTAATGCTGGGGTAGCATCTGCAGTCTTTTCTAGTAAGTGGACACATACTGCCAGAGAAAAATTCAGATTTTAAGGGGTCTGAATAATTCCCTCAAGAAACCTCTTTCGGTAAGAGGAGCATATAGTGCTTTTTGTATCCTGTCTCAAACACCTAAACTGTGCATAAAATTAGATAGGATTATCAAAGTGGCATGATATATAACATCTAACAAGGAATAAGGTCATTGATCCTTTCAAAACCAGTGACATTTGAGCCGGATAATGAAATTCTGAGTGCTTTTGACCTTTATCTAATCTCTCTTATATCTTAACCATTATAATAAACTGTTGCGTGCAGGTAAGCTGTAAAAGAATGATGAGTTTCATGAGTTGTCTGGTATAGCAGTGGTTTTCTTTTTATTGTTGGAAGCCTAGCATTAGCCTCTGTAATTATAAACATTAGATGTCATTATCAATACTCACAGCAATGATAATCTTTTCTTCCCCAACTGTGCTTTTTATACAGCATACCAATTTATTTTAACTGTATAGTGCTTTCAGTATTCACAGTGTTCTTCCATGTAGATTGACAAAGAAAACACTAAAAATAGTGATAAAATGAAGTATATAAATTAATTTTATAGTTTAAAATCTTTATATTACAGACACTACTGTATTAAAAAGTAATCTAAATGCTTCTTATGGTTATCTTCTCCCCCTTCTTCTCTTCTTTCAATTGTTCCTTCATCATGCTTCTCCTTTCTCCATCATCTTTCCCCTACAGATAACAATCTGTGGAAATTTAGTGTCACAGAACCTGGTAAAACAGATATTTGACTCTGATAGTGCATCTGCACTACTATATAAAGAAGAGTGGGGGTGTGCACAACTAAGAATGTTCAAGAACTCAATTATTTGAAATACTTTATTCTTAGATCACTTCCCAATTAGCTCACCTCCTTTTTGGCCTGCTGAACAATAACATTTTCTTCAAAATAAATTTGTAGGGATGGACTAGTCTTTCCAGACATAGATGTGAGACAATCAGTTTCACTTATCTTGGACATAACCCACTGATCTTTTTTCACTTTAACATGTAGACACAACCAGAGATGTAACTGCACCTTGCATAATGATCTCTTCTTTTCTTATATTTTTCTAATTGATATTCTCTGTTACCCAACAGGTACTAAGCCATAGTTATTGCTATCTTGTAGATGTCAGTGACAGACATGCTACCTAGTCACCACCAAACCATTTGAAATGTTAACCAGGGCAGTTTTCAACAGGAAAGAAGAAATTTATTGGTCCTTCTTGAGAAAATAGGACTGGAACCTCAGAAAAGTCCCCCCATTTCTGTCTTCTGGTTAACACAGAAAACTCTGTTTATTTTGTTTAGTCATGTTAAAACAAAACAAGGCAATTGATTTGCAACAGTCATGTTAGCTGAATGTCTCACAAAAAATTAGTAGTTGCTGAATAATTCTTTGCCAAATCAAGTCTACCAGGGCTTCAAAGAGGTGCTTTTCAGAGGACTTGCCCCTGCCCCAGGAAAGACAGCAAGGTTATCCCTAAACCAGGACAGACGGGAGCCAAGTAATCTTTAGAGTAAAATGTTCTAATTAATCTAAATTAATTTAAATGCTTTACTTTCACAGCACATTTTCTTGACAGAGACTGAAACCCAAAACAGAAGGACTACAGCCTACATGCGCTGAAGTCTCCACCCAAACAGACCTCTGAAGGACTGAAATAGCTGTCCAGACCTTAGCCTGCATGGAGCTTCTCACCTGGAAGTCCCCCACAGAAGGCAGTGGTGAATGTCATAGCTGCAAGTATGCCCAGCTAGAACTCTTCAAACAAGTAGCTATGTTACATGAGGAACAAATCAGGCAGCACAGTATCTGGGAATGTGAGCAGCAAATCCATAAGTGGTATTGTGTGCTGTCCCAGGCTGAGCGACAGCCCTGCCTTAAGGCTGTGAAAGGGGAAGGTAAGCCTGAATTCAGCCTCCAGTTGACTGACACAAGTAACTCGATGAGATGAAGGAGCCATGTTTCTGCTTGGGGCAGAAGAAAGAACTTTCTCCCTTCTCCTAAATTGTTCCTATGTAACAGATATAACTCTCTGGGGTTGTAAAATGAAGAGTATGTGAGTAACAGACAAGATCTAAGAAAAGCCAACCAAGCAAAGCTGATCCAACCACCCACCCATATTAGAACCAGTGCCACCAGAAAAGCACATAAAGCATTACTAATTGGAGATTCCTTACTGAGAGACACTGAAGCACTCATTTGCCACCTAGACAATTTCTCTGGAGAAGTTTGCTGCCTACCAGGAGCTCACATTCATGACATCACTGAGAGGCTGCCAAACCTGCTGAACCCTACAGATTGTCATCTGCTTCTACTATTCTATGTAGGGTCTAATGATACCACAACATGGAAACTTAGAATCATCAAAAGGGACTATATGTCCCTTGAGTAATGTTAAAAGGATGTGGAGCACAGGTGGTGTTCTCCTTTATCCTCCTAGTCAAAGGAATGGGTTCAGGAAGTAGGAGACGACCTAAACAGGTCAATGCCTAGCCACGTGGCATACTTAAGGTTTTGTCTTCTATGACCATGGATCTACCTTTGAGAAGCCATGTCTATTGGGACGTGAGGGGATTCACCTGACCAAGTGAGTTCCAAGCAACAGAGAAGAGCCAGGAGCTGCTGATGTATTAGGATCCAACAGAGAATCACCTGTGAAATACCGCAAAGGAAATAGGGTGTCTTCCTCTAATAAGGTGTCAAGGTCAATAGCCCAGCTGAAGTGCCTTTATACCAATGCACACAGCATGAGTAACAAGCAGGAGGAGCTAGAAGCCATTGTGCAGCTAGAAATCCATGATCTAGCCACTATCACTGAAACTTAGTGGGATGAATCACAGGACTGGAGTGCTACACTCAGCTATAAACTATTCAGAAGAGACAGGGAAGGAAGGAGGGGTGGAGTGTTGCCCTGTGTGTAAAAAACAGGATTGACTGCAGAGAGCTGTCTTTGAAAAACAGGGATGAACAGGTTGAGAGCTTATGGGCAAAAATTAGGGCCAAGCCAACAAGGACAAACACCTTGGCTGGTGTTTACTACAGGCTGCCTGACCAAGGGGAGCCTGTAGATAAAGCATTCAGCTACACAAAACATCATGCTCACAGGCTCCAATCCTGCTGGGGTGCTTCAATCATCCTGACATCATCTGGAAAAGCAGCAGAGCAAGCTGTAAGCAGTCCAGGAGACTCTTGGAGAGCATGAAGAAAAATAAAAAGGGCTTCTACAGGTATTTTAGTCAGAAAATGAAAACAAACAAAATTGTGCCCAGCCCAAAAAATGAGACAGGGATCTGGTGACAACCAACATGGAGAAAGCTGAAGTCCTCAACAATGTTTTTGCCTCAGTTTTCACTGGCAATTTCTCTTCGCACATCTCTCCAGTCCCTGAATCTCAAGGCAGGGACTAGCAGAATGAAGCTGCACCCACTGTAAGAGAAGATCAAGTTTGAGACCACCTGAGGAACCTGAACATGAGTAAGTCCATTGGGCTCAATGAAATGCATCCCAGGGTCCTGAGGGAACTGGAAGATGTAGTTGGTAAGCCATTCTCTGTCATATTTGAAAAGTCATGGCAGTGATGCAAAGTCCCCAGGGACTGGAAAAAGGGAAACATCACACCCGCTTTTTAAAAGGTTAAAAAGAAGGACAATAGGAACTACCAACCTGTTAGCCTCACCTCTGTGCCCAGAAAGATTACGGAGCAGACCCTCCTAGAAGACATTTTGAAACATATGGAAGACAGGGACAGGCAACATGGCTTGACCAAGGGCAAATCATGCCTGATTAATCTGGTGACCTTCTACGATAGAGTGAGCAAAGAAAGAGCTATGGATGTCACCTACCTGGACTTCTCTAAGGCCTTTGACACAGCCCCACACAACAACCTTGGCTCTAAATTGTATAGATATGGATTTGATGGGTGGCCTGTTATTTGGATAAGAAACTGGCTGGATGGCTATATTCTAAGAGTTACAGTCAATGTCTCAATCCCCAAATAGAGATCAGTAGCAAGTAGTGTCTTTCAGGGGCCCATATTGCGACTGGTACTGTTCAACACCTTTATTAATGACACAGACAGTGGGATTGAATGAACTCTCAGCAAGTCTGTGGGAGACACCAAGCTGAGTGGTGCAGTTAATATGCTAGAGGAAAGGGATGCCATCCAGAAGGATGTTGACAGGCTGTGGTGGTTTAACCCTAGCCAGGAACTAAGCACCATGCAGCCACTCACTCACCCCCCCCACCCAGTGGGATGGGGGAGAAAATCAGGAAAAGAAGTAAAACTCGTGGGTTGAGATAAGAACAGTTTAATAGAACAGAAAAGAAGAAACTAATAATGATAATGATAACACTAATAAAATGACAACAGTAATAATAAAAAGATTGGAATATACAAATGATGCACAGTGCAATTGCTCACCACCCACCAATCGATGCCCAGTTAGTTCCCTGAGAGGCAATCCCCCCTGCACCCACTCCCCCCCAGTTCCTATACTAGATGTGATGTCACATGGTATGGAATACACCGTTGGCCAGTTTGGGTCAGCTGCCCTGGCTGTGTCCTGTGCCAGCTTCTTGTGCCCCTCCAGCTTTCTTGCTGGCTGGGCATGAGAAGCTGAAAAATCCTTGAGTTTGGTCTAAACACTACTGAGCAACAACTGAAAACATCAGCGTTATCAACATTCTTCACATACTGAACTCAAAACATAGCACTGTACCAGCTACTAGGAAGACAATTAACTCCATCCCAGCTGAAACCAGGACACAGGCTTGAAGAGTGGGCCCATACGAACCTCATGAAGTTCAACAAAGCTAAGTTCAAGGTCCTGCACCTGGGTCAGGGGGCAATCCCTAGTATCAAAACAGCCTGGGGGATGAAGGGATTGAGAGCAACCACACAGAGAAGCACTTGGGGATACTGGTGGGTGATAAATTGGACATGCGCTGGCAATGTGTGCTTGCAGCCCAGAAAGCCAGTCGTACCCTGGGCTGCATTAAAAGAAGCGTGGCCAGCAGGTCGAGGGAGGTGATTCTCCCCCTCTGCTCTGCTCTTGTGAGAACAAACCCAGAGTACTTCATCCAGCTCTGGAGTCCCCAGCACAAGAAAGATATGGACCTGTCAGAGCAGGTCCAGAGGAGGGCCATGAAAATGATCAGAGGGCTGGAACACATTTCCTATGATGAAAGGATGAGAATGTTGGTGCTGTTCAGCCTGGAGAAAAGAAAGTTCCAGGGAGACCCGATTGCAGCCTTTCAGTGTATAAAAGGGGCTTGTAAGAAAGACAGAGAAAGACCTTTTACCAAGGCCTGTAATGACAGGACAAGGGGCAAGAGTTTTAAACTGAAGGACTATAGTTTTACATTGGATATAAGGAAGATTTTTTTTATAAGGGTGGTGAGACACTGGAACAGGTTGCCCAGAGAAGTTGTGGATGCCCCATCCCTGGATGTGTTCAAGACCAGGTTGGATGGGGCTTTGAGCAACCTGGTCTAGTGGAAGATGGCCGCGTCATTGGCAGAGGGTTTGGACTGGATGATCTTTAAAGGTCCTTTCCAACCCAAACCATTCTATAATTGTATCATTCTATAATATAGTAATAACTGCTCTTGTTCCATGCTTCCTTCTCTGACTTTCTCATTCTTTCATATTCCTGCCAACTTTTATGGCTTTTATTTTATGTTCATCCTCTTCCTTCTTAATTTACCAGGTTCTTACCTTTGTGGCAAGCATTTATTTACTTATGCTTCCCACTCTTCCTCCCCAACCATTCTTTTACTAAGCATTTTACTGCAATGGATGTAAAAAGACTGAACAGTGAAGACCATTGTTCCAAAACAGATCCTTCACTTTTATGTGAATGTGCAATTTTTACCTTGTCAGAAACCTGGGACAAAAAAAATTGCTTCCAAACAGCTTTTTCTCAAAGATGCCTCCGTAGGCTTGTTCAATTTTGTAGTTCATTCGCCTCTTGGACAGATATTACACACTGTTAGTATTCCTCTACATTTCTATTCTGTGGTTTTTTTCTCACATAGAATAACCTCAGCCTGGGCATATTCAATATCTACTCTCTCTCTAAATCAACAAATTTTAAATCTTTCTGATGTATAACTCTCACTTTAATATTTCCTTCAAAAAAATTATGACCGTGAGATTTTATGTCTGTCTTACAGCTTCCAAAATGCATCTGTTTCTCTCCAACTCATATGAAAGAAAAGAAAAAGAAAAAAACAGGAGAAAGCCCTAAATACTATATGAAATATCTGTAGTTTAAAAACAACTTTGTATTTCAGGTTGCCTAGCTGTCATTCTGAGTGCTTTTAAAACAAACATCTAGTGAAAATCTAATTGCATTGTAACCCTGGACAGAATTAAGAAAAAAATTGCTAGTCCGGACCTAACTTTGCAAAACTGGAGGAAAAAAACCCCACCTTCTGACAAAGAATGGATATGCATTCTCCATTGTGTTGTGTTTCCAGTTCATACAGTTTGTAGTTTGATGCTTGGTCAAATTCAGCTAAATAGTTTCAGTTAAAATTGTTCTGTATGCTTCTGCATCTTGAAGTCTATTAAAAAAGAACATTGTCATCTATGTTTTTTATGTTGCTGAGTTCTAAATATTATCCAAAGTCAGAAAATGCTGAAAGAATGGACTACTGCCCTTTTCAGTGCAGTGTGAAAAACATCAAGTAAATGAAGGAGACCGATCAATTCCTCAGCTGGGTAGATCAGTATAATTTTACGGCGTTCAAGGGGACACCTTCTCTTATTGTAGAGATTCTGGTCTTTAACAGCTAGATGAGAGATTGGTGTAATCTGTAGCAACTGATTACACAATGTCTATCTTGAAATGTGGGAGAGAAAAACGGAGTTGCAACAATAAAGGTTCATTTAAGATTATAGAATGCTGAGTCTCCTTCAAGGGATAAAAACAAACTGAAGAACTGGGGGATGATTAGACAGTAAGAGGTTGTTCTTAGTAAATGAGATGAAATTTTATTTTCTGAAGGTTAAGATAAAAGGCTACCTGACAGTCAAAAAACAATGGCCAGGATGCCACATATTTTGTTTTCTTTTCCTGGACTGGGACGGTATTTTACTCTAATAGACAGACAACCGTTGGACAGATACTCTTTACTCTGCTGAAATTTACTGCTCATCTTCAGATGCATTTCACTTGTTGCTTTAGTTCAGTCTCACTTTACAAAATACATGGGTTAGAATTTTACTCCACTCAACACTAAATTTTATCTGTCTAAAAATTATGCTAGGTATGTCCTTTTCACTCTGAAACAAAGATCATAATTCCCAGTGTTTTTGTTAGGGGTTTAACCCTAAGACTATATAAACTTATGAAGTAATCTAAATGCTTGGAATTCGGAGTACAAGAAAGACATGGACCTGCTGGGGTCTGATCAGAGGGCTGGAACACCTCTCTGAAGAGGAAAAGCTGAGAGAGTTGATGTTGTCCAGCCTGGAGAAGAGAAGGCTCCGGGGAGACCTGATTTCAGCCTTTCAATACTTAAAGGGGGCTTATAAGAAAGATGAGGACAAACTTTTTAGTAGGGTCTGTTGCAATAGCACAAGGGGTAATGGTTTTAAACTAAAAGAGGGTAGATTCAGACTAGATATAAGGAAGAAATTTTTTACGATGAGG
Source organism: Harpia harpyja (assembly GCF_026419915.1). Taxonomy (NCBI): domain Eukaryota; kingdom Metazoa; phylum Chordata; class Aves; order Accipitriformes; family Accipitridae; genus Harpia; species Harpia harpyja. The sequence goes on from NC_068943.1 coordinate 11,562,109, forward strand.
ATGGTGAAACACTGGAACAGGTTGCCTGAAGAGGTGGTGGATGCCCCATCCCTGGAAACATTGAAGGTGAGGTTGGAGGGGGCTCTGAGCAACCTGATCTAATTGAAGATGTGCCTGCTCATTGTAGGGGGCTTCGACTAGATGACCTTCAAAGGTCCCTTCCAACACAAACTGTTCTATAATTCTATGATTCTATGATTCAATTTAAACTTAATACAAATTGAGGTTTGAATACAATGTATATTTCTGTTTGCAGAAAGTAAAACTGTGTTTAAAATAGATTTTTAACTTCTCCAGGCTATGAATACCTTAGTTAGTTAGTTAGGCTATGGCTACATCACTTACAATCAGTTATGTGCTCATTATGGCCACACTCTTCTAACCAGCTGGATAAAAGTTGGTAGAAATAATGAAACCACTGCTTGCATTGCACTGTCATCTAGATAAAATGCTTCCTTCTAGGCAGAAGGGCCAAGGTACTCTAGATTGTGCTATATGTCATGTTAATATATTTCCAACCAAATGCAACTGCATGGCTTCTGCATCACAGTGTTTCTTGCCTGGCTAATTTGGAATGCAGTGAAACATATGTCCCTTTATTCACAGAAGACACACTCCTACAAGGCTAAGTCTTACTGGTGCTGAAAAGATATGAGGACACTTACAAAAAATATTTAGATTATGGGAATGTTACATATTCTTAGTAGTAGACCAATGTACAAGTTGAGGAGAGTTAAGTGGATAGACGAAAAACTGTAAAAGAACTATCATGTTTGCTTGTGTAGAAAAGTCAAACTAAGACCATTGTATTGCAAATCCATTTTAATGCATATTAGCACTGGGCTAGTAATAGGCACTCAAAAGAATTTATGCATTAAAACATATTAGTAGATAAAGGAGGAGGGGTCAAAAGTCCTTGTTATGCTTTCATTTCATTAAAGTGATAAATAAATGTTCTATTTTTAAAAATATTTTAACAGTGGAGGTGTAGTCTAAGATACTTCTATGAGAAAACACAAATGTTTTCCTGAGACTTTATAAATCATCATAAACAGATGATTTTTTCAACCACGTGTAGCAGCTGTTGATGTTATAGCAGCAGTACTCAGAAGACTAAATACATATTATGGTAGGGTTTTTTCCTTACACCTTGTAATTATTTTTTTCATGTTGCTTCAAATGCTAGCCTGCTATAACCAGTCTCTAAATTATAACACCAGTATCAAGTGGCAGCTGAGCAATATCAGTATATCTAATTTGTTCTCATTGTTTCTGGCCCAGTTCTGTCACGGACTTTGAAATCTTTCACAAATGTCATGAATGAACTTTTACAGTGCTGTACAAGACTGTGCAAAGATCATTCTGATTTTTAACAACTCTTTGTGTTGTATAAGGAAGCATTCAGATCACTTGCAGATGTATATAGGATACTCTATAGCATATTCTTAGCTTTCTATGGAACATAGGAACTTTTTCCTATGTAATTCTCAGAAAAAAACAGCACAGTGAATATAAGTAACTTTTAAACTGAAAATTCCAATTTATAATAAACTTCTTTTAAAGAGGTTTCTGTCATGTTCAGTGCAAAATCTTTTAAAAAAAACTCAGCAAATATTAGTGTATTCTCTAATACAGGTTGAAACAAACTTTTCACTTAAAACAGTGCTTAAATTGAAATATACCCACAAACAGACATAAAGCCAAAAACAGTTCAGCTCAATTTATGCCCTTCTTTGTCTTTAAACACCTCCTCCAAAATCAACAAAAAAGTATAAACATTTGAAAAACTATTGAAAGCAGTGTGATCATATAACAAAAGTTTATAACTAAAAGTCGAATCATTAACCACAGTGGTTCAGAAATTCAAGTTTCATCTCTTGTTCTTTAGTGCAAAAGAAGGTGAAGACATTTTGATATAGATTGATTTTCCGTGCAGAAAACACAGGTGAATTCTCAATATGGTTGAATGAATAAAGTTGACTGAAACAAGGGACTTCCTTTCAATATGCCTTTGTTTTCTCAGAACAAATGCTCATAGTCTTTGAGGGTTCAGATGTGTTTACTTAAACACACAGCCCATTTTCACGTTAACATCATGCCTATGGTATCTTCCCACTCTGTATCCTACGAATGGCAACTCCTTTCTTTTTTTTCAAAATATATTAATATAAAAAGGAATAGGAGAATTTGAGGGAACTCTTATTAGAATGCTGTCTGAAGGAAAAAAATGTTAATGAATGTTTTTCTGAGCTCTTACAATACAATTTATTTAGAAAGAAAACTAAGGAAAGTGTTAAAAAAATACTGCATCGTACTTCTTCCCCTAGTAGAGTATTCTTTAATGCAGCCATTATTAGATGAAGATGGGGGCGGGGGGGGACGGACAAAAGAAAAAGGCTGAATTGTAGGTTAGAGAAAATGGGAACTAACTGGTAAATCCTAGATACCTGTCAACATTTTGGTTTGTTGGTTTTTTGTTTGTTTGTTTGTTTCGGCTTTCTGCATTGTCCTGTTTCCTCCATCTGTGCAACTATTCAAGCAAACATATCCCACAGCAAAAGAAGAGGGATAATAATATTAGTAAGGTAATTTAGAAAACAACAATATGGGGAAGGGAGGAAAAAGGTTTTATTTTATCTAGACTAGCAAATAGTAAGGAGAAATAATAGCAAATCTGTAGAAATAGACAGCTTATGCAGAACATCCAATTTCCATACAATGTTTGAGGGGGTTTCCTCAGATAACCTCTGATTTAGCACTGTGAACTGAACATAAATTAGTGGCTGGAGAATGTTAAGTGTGCTCCGGAGTGTATCTCAGTTTATTTTCACCTAAAAAACCCCAAAACAAACCCAAAGCAAAACAAAACAAAAAACCCTTTGTGTGTTCAGTCATCATTGCACAATGGGAGTTAAAATATAGCAAATGGGGACAATCAAGAGTTTCTGTTTAAAAGCACACTGTTAATATGAACTAAAATAGTACATGTATACGCCCAAAGTGTTCTCTCTGTGTGTATGTTTTAACAAGAAAATAAAAAAAAATCTTTTATTTGCATGGGACAGAGCTGTCAGCCTTTTTTATCATCTTAATAATTCTTATCACAGTTATTCACCACTGCTAATCTGAAAAAAAAAAAAAAAAGAAAAGAAAAAAAAGGTCATGGCTTTAGCAAGAGGATACAGTCATATCTATGCCCATACTTTGAGACATGACTCTATAACTAGATAGGTGGGGGGGGGGGTTATGTCAGAGCTGTTGCTTAAAGAAAAAAAAAACCACCACAATTAATTTATTGTGCTTTTATATATAAGTTATTAAGCATTGTTCCTATCTCTCCTTTTCCTCTGAAATGACCCCATAATGCATGGGATCACTGTTCAAACACCACCACCTAGAGTGACCAAAGCAAAGGAGTGACCTTGGTTGTTGCTTTTTTTCTAGTGCTGGAATGAGTGGTAGGGTGTTTCAGATCTCTGCAGATATTCCCAGGTGAATCTATATTGGGGCCCATCTCTGCTGCCCGCCCCCCCCCCCCCAAGTATCTGGCTCTCCCTGCAGAGGTGTGGGAATGAGTTTCCCACTGCAGCAGCATGGAATAATTTGCCAGGGAACAGTTGTTAGGGCACTCAGAATTGTTCATACTGTATAGCAATTATTTATCTGGTTAACAGGTAAATAGTTTTGTTCTAGCCCTGGACATTATTCTTCCCTTACTCTTAGATGGGAATTTCTGACACAGAGATATACTCCTTGAGATCCTGAGTAGCTTGCTTTCAAAAAAAAATCGGAGGTATATGATAATGTCCTTAAACAGACATAATAATAGTGAAAAAGCACCTTCATTATCCAGAAAAGTTATCTCCAGACAGCTCTGGAAGCCGAACTTTGTTGTCTTTACTTATAACTGTTCTTACCTCTTTTCAACTCCCATCATTCAGTACTGCTATCAACGCTGAGCAGCTAAGCTTTTATAACATTTCATTTTGTCTATCAGCTCAGTATTGAGAGATCAGGACATAGAGACATCTCAAAGAAACTTTAATCATATGGTTGCATAATGATCATGACCTTGCTTTCAGATTATAGAAGACAATATTTCCCTACAAACCCAGAAACAATATATTCTTATACTCCTGAGAAACACAAAAAGTGTAATTAAGAATTCTTTTCTATTTTGAGGGACAAAGTATCCTAAAGAGGCTGAATGTGAGAGGCATGCAGTCTTTAAATAGAGAATAGGACTTCTTTCTTATTTTCACTGTACTAAAATGGGATAGCTGCCAATAAAAATGATATTCATACAGAATTAGAGTGTTTTGAAAACATTATTTAGAAGAAACTAAGCCAAACACAGTCAATGAAAGACAGAAAGTACAAGGTCAAATTGTTTTCCTCCTGTACTAGAAAAAATCTTGGTTAACTTTGAACAAATCTAGGCTTATGCAGAAAAAAAAGATGGTGAAGTTTCAGAGAAATGGCAGATTTTTTTTAACATTAGTAAATTTAACATATAATAAAAATTTTTAGATGTCACTGCCAAAAGTATTGTGTCAAATTCTAAAGGACAGCTCTAAGTATTTGCAAAGATATGGGGCAGAAACATCATGAAAGATGCCATGGTAATTTTCTGATCCTGTTGTCTACATAGCTGACATTTATGTAACCAGAGATCTTTTCACTGTCCAGGTAGAGTTCATGATGCCGTTTCATTTTTTTACTGAAACAATGCAAAACTATAGAGATTCTGAGAAGACTATCAGTCTATCTCCAGGCAAAAGACAAAAATTTTTCTAACATCCGCAAATTGGAAAGATTAGTCAGTCTGGGAGAAAAAATTTGTGGTGAGTTGACCTTGGCTGGCTGTCAGACCTCCACCCAGCTGCTCTCCTAATCCTCTTCCTCAACAGGGCAAGGGGAGAAAATAAGATGAAAAAAGCTCATGGGTTGAGATAGAAACAGGGAGATCACTTATCATTTATTGTCTTGGGTAGAATAGACTTGACTGGGGGAGAATTAATTTAATTTATTGCCAAATAAAAATAGAGCGGGATGGTGAGAAACAAAAAGTAAAGCATCTTCCTCCACTTCAACCCAGGCTCAACTTCACTCCTTCACTCCTGAGTCTTCTACCTCCTCCTCACCCCAAGGGATTTAGGGTAATGGGGGTTGTGGCCAGTCCGTAATAGTTTGTCTCTGCCACTCCTTCCTCCTCACACTTTTATCCTGCTCCAGCACGGGTCCTTCTATGGACTGCAGTCTTTCAGGGTATATCCACCTTCTCCAGCGTGGGCGGCAGTGTGGTTATCTGCTCTGATGTGGTCCTCTCCACGGGCTGCAGTGTGGATACCTGCTCCACCGTCATCATCTTTGTCACCTTCCATGGGCTGCAGGGGAATCTCTGCTCTGGCACCTCGAGCACCTCTTCCCCCTCTTTCTTTGACCCTGGTGTTCACAGGGCTGTTTCTCACACTTTTTTTCTTTACTCTTTGCTGCTCTGCAGCAATTTGCCCTTTCTTAAATGTTTTCTGAGGTGCCACCAGCTTGGCTGATGGGCTCAGCTGTGCCCTGCAGTGGGTCCACTGCAGCCAGCTGTGTCCAGCATGGGGCAGCCCCAACCCTTTCTCTCAGAGGCCACCCCTTCATCCCCCTCCCTGGCCCCACTACCAAAACCTCACCACATAAACCCAACCTATAACACTTTCATGATTACTGTAATAGGCAAGAGTATTGGTTGGTGAAATTTTATTCAATGCATAAACAGTCCAGCACTTGCACCCACATTTCTTCAACTCTTCTTGCTAACAGGATAGCTTAAAAGAGCCATTTTCATGAAGGATTTAAGCAGCAAACTATTTTAATTGGGGACTTAATTAGAACTGGGGGTATTTGATTAGATTCTTTAAGAAGAATCCATCTCTTGAGGAAAAACTGTGTTTTGGCTATTTAGAAGATTGAATAATAAGAAATGATGAATGAATACTTCATCCTTTGGAGTGTTTGCAGAATGAGAGAACAGGTGGAAATGAGATCTAATTTACCTAACCTAGCAACCTAATTTACTCATACATTTTATGTGCTTAGATTATACATATATATTCTAGGTAACAGAGGCCAGGGATTTATCCTGAGTCTGAAGCCAGGTATCAGACTGGCTCAAACTCACGGTTCTTATGCCTAGGTCACTCATTACAATTTTTCATGAAGACAACTTGCTAGAGTGGTTAAAAACAGAGTCAGGTAGTGAGCTAACAAGAAATGAGATGATTAGGAGTTTACTACTGACCTCACACCCTGTTCATAATTAATTTACCACCATGGATATAGCCAGATGTGACTTCTATGTTGAAAGTAAAAAATGATCCTGCACATGATCTCAAGCAGTGGTTTACACTTGCCTACATTGTTTGTTATAACTTTTCTTGTCATGCTTTTTGCTCCTTCTAACTAATATTCTCTTGAAAAATATTTGTTCACAGTTCAAAGGGATAACATTGGCAATGAGGGAAGGAGGGAGCTTAACCACAGAAAAATTGTCATTAAATACCAGTTGGCCTCTGAGCCAGAGAACATCCTCTAAGGAAGGATCTTTGTTTCACAGTACAATTGAGTTCATAATGGCAAAACCTGCCTAAATTTTCCATGTCAACTACCTTAATGAACTCATGTGATGTCACATGGCTGAAGTTCATTGAAGCCATGTATTGTTTAAGAAAGCTGTCCTTAGTAATAATATCTAGATTCATCAAACTCTCTTTCCTGCTTATCTTTGGCAAATAGGGCAGATAACTGCTTCACTTTGGAATGAGGGATGTTCAAGTTCAGAGTTTCTTTGAACAAGGATATGACCACATACCAATCTCTGAAGCTCAGTGTACTTCCTAGAGTATGTCAGTTATGTTACATAGCTGTTGATAAAGTCTTCTGAGTTCTATCTCAAATTCTTCAAGAATGAGAATTTCCTGAAAAATCCCAATTTTAAGATGATCTCTTGAGTGACATGTATATGCTGCAGTGGTAAGGTCTATCAAACGCATTAAAACATCTGAAGTCTGCCCTCTATCTTTCCCAGTTCATTAGTAGATGAATTTAGAAATTTTACAATGTCTTTGAATACCACACTCTCCCAAATCAAAAGGCATTCACAAATGTCTACAACTGTTAAAATTACTCTTTGCACAAAAGCAACACGAACATATTGAAGAACTTGTGCTGGTGTAGAAAACGGAAGGCTCCTCCTCTCAGATAAAAAATATGAAATCTACCAAGAAAGGAAAGCATAACCACAGACAAGCTTGTCTTTTCTTTTTTTTTAATTTTTTTCTCCCTGCCCCTTAATGTCTTGCTAATAGTCAATGAAAGGATACAATGATTAATGGTTTAAAGTAATTAACAGATTATATTAAAGATCTAAGCTACCATATTGTAAATAAAGGTATTACCTATAGAAAGGTAACTATTTTACTTTTTTCCCTAACAGTGTTATTCCACAGTTGAAGGCTTTTATGCATTCATAGCATTTTAAATTTTTAAAGTTGTTTATGTAATTTCATTTTTTGTACTTCTCTTAAAAATGATTTGTCCTCACTCAGAACTTGCATTTTTCCAGTATTTAAAGCCTGTCATATCCTACAAGATATATACATAAGGTTTGATCTATGAAATGCTGGAATCAGTGGAAAGATCTCAGTTCATTAAAACAATTAAACCTTAAGGTAAGGTTTTTTTCATTATTCATTTATAAAGCAGCTTGCCAGGTTTCTAGTCATTAAGGTTTCTGTTTTCTGAATTCCTTCCAGTTACCAACATATTTTGTAATGGGGCATCTGTGAATAAGCATATCTGGGTGAGTGGGCTCTTCCTCAAGATGAGATGGGAAGGAAGAGCAGGTTTATTACCGGCAACCTGCTTCTCTTCTGTCTATGCAGCTCAGTCTGGCTATTTTTGTGTAACTTGACTGGCTACGTAACTTGTGAACTGCTGCTTAAATTGGTATTTATACAACTCTGCCTCCTCTGGAATCACTAAAATCAAGCAAAGTACTTGTTCATGTGCTTTCAATGAAGAATCAGAGTAATCCTATTATACAAGCACAGTTAAGTACTCAACTAAATTTTATAAGGTTCAAGGCTGAGTTGTAATATTTTCCTGAATTGTATCTATTGTTGGTGCCATTTTTATTTGGCATTATTATTTGTTTTTCCTAGTTTAACATTGTTTGACTATATTTTACCTATTATTCTAATTTGCAACCTTCTTTTTTCATTTTTTCTCATTTCTAAATGTAATTCCAGAAACTCCCAGTTGTGTTTCACGTGCAAATTACATCAACATACTGTTTGTCTGCTCTTCCAGGCTATTAATGAGACACAGTTCAACTAACAAAATCATAGCTGACTCAGTGCAAACAGCAAAAAAAGAAGTTTACATTTAAATATGCAAATATCACATAACATCAACATACATTTGCAACTGCCTTGTTTAATACTTGGAGCACATGTTAACATTATATAACACTTGTTAGCTACTTCTTCCTGTTAATTTCTTCTCCTATATACCTCTATTACTTTGGCCTATGAATTCTAAATTACACAAGAGCTTTGACTTATTTCATAAATATTAAAAATAAGTAAATGAATAAATAGTCTGATAAAATGATTGTAAATGTTAAAAGAATCATATATTCATCAGGGTGACAGATTTGTTTTCATAAAACAAATTTTTCCTGCTATGTGGAATGATTTTTTTAAATAAATTGAAGATTTCAAAGGACACAAAGTATGTTCTATGTTCCTCAAAAGAGCCCGGGAAATAAAATGTAAAATTTATTTAATTGAAGTGATTCTTGAAGTACTCTTAAGAAGGTTTAGGAGTAAGCAAAAGATTAATTATACAGAATTAATCTCCAGTTCAGAGATATGGGTTTATTACTGTGATAGATGCTACCTTGCAGCTTCATCTTACTGTTAATTTAACAGAATTCACTGTTTTCACTGTCATCTTCCAATTGTCTTGCAAGTGTTATTTTACCAACAGAGGCAACTGTACAGAGGCAGTTATTGTTCCATTTGGTGGCACAGAAAACACAATTTTCTGTATACTGGCTACAGCTTTAATGAACAAGATCTATTCCAATTTAAACTAACACAAATAAAATAACCAAATTCATGGTCCCAATACTGAATCAAATTTTTGTTTCTCTTCTTTTGAAAAGTCTATTCAGTATTAATATATGATTGATTAATAGCCATGATTGTAGATGATTTCCTGACCATTTTTAATACAGATTGGTTAGACCAGATTGCCCAGGGCCATGTCCAGTTCCATTTTGAAATTTACTCTAGGGACAGAGACTTTACTACCTCCTTGGGCAACCTGTTTCAGTGTTGACACCCTCACAATACCTAAGTATTTTTTTGTGTTTAAGTTGAATTTTGTGTATTTCAGAGTATAACCATTGCCTCTTGTCCTCATTGGGAACCACTGAGAAGAGGTTGGCTCTGCCTTGCTTACATATCCCTCCCCTTTGATAAGATCTCCCTGAGCCTTCTCTTCTCCAAGCTGAACAGTGCCAGGTCTCTCAGCCCCTCCTCGTATGACAGATGCTCCAGTTCCTTTACTCTTAACTCTTTGGGATAGACCAACCATCCAAACAAACAAAAAGGACAAAAAGAAGAATGCCTGTAGTTCCCATCATCTAAGCCTCCATTTTCCACAAGCCTATAGTTCACTGCAGGCTGTGTACCTCCTGTGACCCTTTCTTACATGTGGCAATCCTTGGTCTGCTGTAAAGAGTTGAGAATTTTCCTTAAACAGCCTCCTCGGTAGCCTGTGCTCCCACTGGACTTCATCAGCAGCACTCCCTCCAGCTGCTGCTCCTGCTTGTGGACCACTCACGTGACAAAGGCAAAGTCAGAGGTGGATCTGCCTGGCCCTCTATTTCTTGTTTTCATTTGAATTGTTATCCTACAGTCCTCAAAGAAGCAAAACTGCTCCTGCAAAACTGCTCCTGAAGTCAGTGACTGTGCCTGAAGCAAGGCATATGCACACATTCTCCCACAGACATGTTTTGTTTCAAGAGAGGAAATATTTTAGCACTGACGGCTGCAGATGGAAGCATTAGGTATTCCTATGCCTGACAACCTGTCCCCTTGAGCTGAACTAATCCTCCTGCTGTCTTTCCTTGGGACAGGTTGTTCTGGGACCTGTCAGGTGACTTTATAAAGTGCTTTCTAAGCTGGGAAAAGACTGGAACTGTTTGTAAGTCTATTCACCATACATTGCAGGTGAATTTGGTTTCTTAAAACAGAAAAACTTCTGCCCTTTCTTTCCTAAGCTTGAAACACTAGGCTTCTGTTGGGTCATTTGAATTTGCAAGGCACATCTGTGTTAAATTTGATGCCCCGCACAAAACAAAGAGTCATAGTAATTATTAAAGCCTGTCAGTAGTGGCTGCTTTTTGAAATATCTTCTTATTGGACTTCTACTGTGAAATAAATTTGCATTATTCAGAATAGCCAAACCAACATTTCAATGCAAATAGTGTCTAAACAAACAAATTATATTCTTTTTCTCCCTGGTGGGACCTAGTTCTCTAAACAACCCTGGTGTTCGCAATATATTTTTCATAACACTGACACTTTGAGTGGGAGATTCAATTCACTCAGGAACAGTAGAACTGTCCAAGTAAACCTATTTCTCTTCATTGATTACAGAGAGTGACTGTATTTTGACACAGATGCCTCAGCTGATTAAAACACATTCAAATCTGAGGCCAAAAAATTTGTCCGGTTTTAACAATTTATTTTGATAGCTCTATAAATTACATCGATACACTAACTGAAAATGATTTTGCTCCTTTCAGAAACTGACTTGCAGCCACTGAGGAAAATCAACGGAGAATCTGACTCAAGTTACATGGTAGTGCCTGTAAAGATACAGGCAAAACTTGAGTGGCACACATTCAGTAAAGGTTTGTTTAAATGAATGAGTATGTGCTCAAACCTGTGGCACAGGTTTATATAAATGCATTAAAAATATATTCTTGAAGATATCTAGATCCTAAATAACAACAGAGGAGCATACTCTTCAAAAGGAAATTGCACAGTTTTAGTCCAGCAACTGAGCAATATTCTTATGTGATAATAGAAAAGTCTGTGCTTTCATAAGTATTCTTCTTTTTGTTTATATTTTTAGAAAGTGCATCTTTATGCAGCAGTGTTTGGTGAACTTTCTGCCTATTTGTGCATTTACAAATAATTCGTCTCCTCAGAGAAAATTAATAACAGGAAACCGTTGGGGTGCTTTTTCTAATAACACAAAGACTTCTAAAGTTTTTCTGTTTTGTTATGAGGACTATTATTTTATATGTTTTTTTCACTTATAGTAAATACAGTGGTTAAGATAAAAATATTGATTACACAAGCAATTTATGTGAAAATTTAGAGAACAATTTTTCCAACCACTTTTACCATTTTCAGTAAAATTCTTATGCTGCTCAGAGTTAAATGTTGCCCAGAGGAAAAAGGCCAAAAGGAACCATTTGGTTAATATGCTTTTATATTGTTTAGAATATAGATGCCATAAATAGTGTCACATTCCATTTCCAACATAAGGAAAAGATCCAAAGCTTTAAACCATTTTGCAACATTACTGATTTCAGACTGCTAGATTTGTTCATTTTTGTTTAAACTGCTGAAAATTAATAGCTAAATATTCAACTTTGAAGTGAATCATTGGTATTCATTTGCAGACTGCATTACATGACATACTGGTAAACATATGTGGTAAAACCTTGTAATATATGCTTTTAAAAAGGGCCTTTTTTGATTGTCGACTACTTATAGTGTCCCCTCTATAAAATTAATTAATTGGTACTAAATGCTTCAGGGATATATAGTACTTAATTTATGAGTTAGACTTATCAAAAAGAATTATCATTTGAATCAATACATTGTGAGATACCAATGTACATAATGAGAGAAAGATGAAAAAAAAAATCAATACAAATACACAAATATAATATGTCGTGGTAATATTAAGGTACTTATATACACCAACATCTTTCATTTCTTAAACTATATATAATTTCCATACCTTTTTCAAGCATGCATGCATTAATAGAAAGAGGAGAAGGAGAGAGGGAGGGAGGAAAAAAAGGAAGAGAAAAATAGTGTAAAAAACGTAAAAAGTCATTGCCATGATGAAAAGCAGCTTGACAAGACAACTTTAATTTTCTTCACAGGCTTCCATGACTCTTTATCAATCAAAAAACATTGTGTCAAAGCATTTTGAGACCCTTAAACCCCACAGCATTGTTCTGACAAGAAGAAAAAGAAAAGGCACGCAAACATCCATTTCCTTGCTATCCAATAATTATCTGTTTCTTTCTGATATCTGCTATGGGCTGGAATACAATTTAAGTTCAAATGTTAGTTGTTTAAATGTGAATAAAACTGTTATCTGGTTTAACAGATGCGTTCAGTATATAAAAATAAGCTTGTCAAATTTGACAAATTTAATATACTTTTCCCAATATAAGTATACCATGTGAACATCAGCCAGCAGAAATTTTGTGTGTTAAGATCCAAAAGGAGATATCATAATGACTACTTTTGCTAATTAAATTATGTGTTCATTTTTTTATTTTAAATTAAGATAAATTTCATAAATTTTATCCTATTGTATTTCAATTTTCCTTTGTACAAAAAGGAGGGAATTCTTTATTATTTATTTTTATAGCATGAGTAGTGTGTGACTAAGTACAAAGTACTTTTATGGTCAGGGAAAGCTATTCATCACTGGCAACTCTAGCCAAAAATTAGGTTTTCAAAAAGAGAAAAAAAGAGTAGGGAAAAAAAGGTCAACATAAACTTGACTTCCATTTCCTAAGTGGTGACTTTTACACAACTGCAAAGCTCAAGTAAATGAAGAATGCATAAAAATAATGAATTTAGCTGTTAATTTAAAATCTTTGTTCTGTTATTCTTAAAGTGTCTAATCAGTAACAGAAAAGTATGAAGATTTAAACTTTAAGTGAGTTCCAAAGTCTTGAAATCTCTCGTTAAATACTGAGATATTAAAAGTACTTATTTATTTATTTGGAATGTTTTTGGTGGGTTTTGTGTTTGTTTTTTTTTCCAAGAAATTTAGAAATCCATGTGAATAAAATTATGTTCTTTGGTTTTTGTGTAATTACTTGAGCCTCTTGTCCAATGACCTTTAATTTACTTTATATCCATAGCATTTTAAGGTTAGAAAAAGAAAAGAACTTTATCTTTTTTATTTAAAAAGTTATTTTCCTTAAATTCTTTAAATAGACTATGTATAACTACATTTAAATATTAGGTAGTAAGTTGTTATATATATATATGTATTTATATACATATATATATATATGAGAAACTAAAAGTTCTGATTTGAAAATAAAAGCCTTTGTCATGGTTTAACCCCAGCCAGCAATTAAGCACCACGCAGCCGCTCACTCACTCCCCCCCTCCCAGTGGGATGGGGGAGAAAATCAGGAAAAGAAGTAAAACTCGTGGGTTGAGATAAGAACGGCTTAATAGAACAGAAAAGAAGAAACTAATGATGATAATGATAACACTAATAAAATGACAACAGCAATAATAGAAGGATTGGAATGTACAAATGATGCACAGTGCAATTGCTCACCACCTGCCAATCGATGCCCAGTTAGTCCCCAAGCGGCGATCCCCCTGCCCCCACTCCCCCCAGTTCCTATACTAGATGTGACGTCACATGGTATGGAATACACCGTTGGCCAGTTTGGGTCAGGTGCCCTGGCTGTGTCCTGTGCCAGCTTCTTGTGCCCCTCCAGCTTTCTCGCTGGCTGGGCATGAGAGGCTGAAAAATCCTTGACTTTAGACTACACACTACTTAGCAACAACTGAAAACATCAGTGTTATCAACATTCTTCTCATACTGAACTCAAAACATAGCACTGTACCAGCTACTAGGAAGACAATTAACTCTATCCCAGCTGAAACCAGGATACCTTTTTGGGGTGTTCATATGCATCTTAAATAATAAAAACCCCACATGAATCTGTTCTCTTACCTACAAATCTTGTGAGTAGTTGATATTTTTAAATTATTTGTTTAAAATTGTAGGTTTTTTAAATACAGAACCTTTTATTCTTTTTTTCCTAGCACTGATTAATAGTACCAGATACAGATACCATTAATAAACAGCTTAGTATTACTTCATTACTGCATACAGACCCAGAATTTAAATAATATAACATTCAAATGGAATAGGTTGAAGAGCTTATTTTCAGAAAGCCTCTAAAACTAGTTACAGAAAGTCATCTTTTATTTTCTTTACAACCAAGGTGACTCAACCAAATTACAAAAATCTGGAACTCTTTGGAAGTGCACCTTGCAGACTTTTTGCAATTTTTCGTGGTTTTTTTTTTCTTCTTGCCTACACTTGATATCATTCCTGATCAGTAGTTCAGGGAACAGTATTACTATATTTTGTGTTTTGAGATAGCTAGCCACTGGGGACACAGGGGGGAAGAGTGATTTTTCTGTCCGGTCACTTTGAAACATTCTTCTTTATAACTTGTCATATAAAGAAAGTAAAGAGATTTTAACGTCTTCCGTTTCACCAGTTTTGGGACATTTTGTGTTTTAACTCATGTCAGGACTAAACTCCTGAAAAAAAAAAAAAGGTGTTTTAAAATATAATTTTAAAATAAACAATAACATTAAAAAAAGTACAAATGTCATTAAACTATATTGCTAGTATTCAATGTTATACAGAGATCAATCTATCATTCTTGTCTGGATCTCTTAGGAGGGGATTCATATTATCTGACTATAAACATTTAAAAAGTAGGTATCCAGTGTAAGCTCCGCAGACAGTGTTATTTAATAGGTGGTCAACAGGACACTGCTACTCCAAATAATATCAGAAGGTCATTCAGAAACAAATACAACAGATAAGTAAATACTAAAACCCCAGACAAAACGCAGAGGCACATATGCAGCTGGCAGAAAAGTGTAACAATCATGATCTGCCTTCAGACAAACACAGGACTTTGCTCCCAAATGCTGTTAATGCTTGCTTAAATTTTTCAATGAAAATGTTACAATTCTTAATTTCTAATTAAATAAAATTATTTTTATTTAAGTGGTAGTTGTATATTTGTTACCATCTTTCCTATGAAAAATTGTCTCAGGATTGATATAAGCAAGAGTCAGACTTACCATGGAGCATAAAAAACCCTGAAGAGCATTAGACAGACCTTCTCTAAAATATGAGTCACCCATTCCCTGCTATGGCTGGCCTCCTTCAATAAATAAATAGAATCTAAACTGCCAGTATTCCAGAAATTGAAGTATAAAGCTATTTAAATTCTCTCTTGTTACTTAAATAAAACTGATTCTGACATGAAGACAATAACCATTCAATAAAAGGTTAAAGGTCTGTTCAGTTTCCCCCTTAATCTATTAACCAAAACTCAGTTATGTAGGTAACATAGTCAGTAACGCTTCACATACAAGCATCAAACACACTGGTCAAAAATTGCAATTTAAGTCTATCTTTGTTAATATGTGCTGGAGCCTGCATGTTAAACAAGTTCATTTTTTCCAGACTTCATGAAAATCATACAGTCAGAAGAGTATACTTCCAAAATTTACAGTCTATAATCTGCAAGCAAATCTTGAATTTTCTACAAGGTATCACATACTTAGCTGGATTGTCTTTGGATGTCTTTGAATATCATATCTTTAAAAACTTTTCAGTGTTTCCTGGTTTTTTGAGACCTGTTTGCAATAGCTGGTGGCTATCCATATACCCCTTGGTACCTTTCACATACACTTGAAAATGACTGCTAATAATCTGTAAGAGTATTTGAAATAGACTGAATACTTTTTTGTCATTTTCGAAATCCAGCAGAGTGTGTTTTTCTGATTTGTGATGGTTAAGAATTGTATCTCTAAATATGCGTCCTTCAGTGAAACTTTAAGGACTGCAAGATCCTACACTTACAATTAACAATACAATAACAATATTCTAGAATCAGTGTCGTCCCGTCCCGTCCCCCAAAAAGATGACAGCACTTTCATGTATGTCCTTGAATGAACGGTCACTTGTCAAGAACTCACTTTGCCCTAGGAGGACAAAGAATATCAGCCTACAACTGGTGACTTTAAAATATTCCTTACTGTCCCCCTCGCTTTCTTTGGCTGTTTCCCTTTTATTTTCCCCTCTCCTGAGACTCTCCTGAAACAGAGAGTTATATATATGTATGCAAATGTCTAGTGCAGGAGGTCTCACTGGTTTTCATGTCCAAGAACACATTTACAAGGAGAGAAGCTCTTGTTTACCAGAGGGAAAGGCTAGAATGCAAGGCAAGGCAGGACAATTCCCTGGCAGGAAGCTGCCTCTCCAGGGAAGTGGAAGAATATGAATAGTGTCTTGATTGTTGATATTTGGTTTTGTTCCTGTAAATCTACACATCACTTTCTTATTTGTCTATGAGGAAAATGTAATTGCTTTTTAAAAATTATTTTACCAAGTTTCTGTGCTCTTGCTTTGACTGTCACTGTTCTGTTCACAGTGGGTGAATAAAACCCAGTATGATCTGAACTTAGGAGAAAGCAGATGTGTAAAAGGTTTGAGATGGAGAGATAACTTCCTTAGACAGCCACTAAAGCAAGTAAGGTCATGCAGGGGTTACTCTAAAGATTCCCCTTATAAAAAGGAGCATTTGTAGAAACTAAAGGGTAGTTAAAATTCATTGCTTATTCAATGATTACTGACGCATATACATCCAAACCCTTTCCTACTTTATGTATCCTTCAAGGTGCAGGTAACTTTTATAGATAGATTGTGGAGTTTTGAAACTTGACGTGAGTAGAAGGCCAGGCATTTGTTTGTGTAACCGCTAGTGTGTATCAGACTGAGTATTTTCTGTTTGGCTCTGATTTTATATTATTTTCCTCAGGTAATACCAATCTAATGTACGATGTAAAACCTTGCAACAAGGAAAGAAAAGTTGCAGGTAGATGGAAACGGTTATAAACTACATATCTATGTCCCTGCTCTCCCAGGTTTGTTTGGGGTTTGGTTTGTTTTGCTTTGGGTGGGGTGTGTGCATGTGTGCGTATATGTGTGTTTAGGACGCTGTATTATGCTCATACTGGTTTCCCTGTCTCTGCCAAATCTGCCCAATCTGCCAAAAATTTAATGAGATGAGGAAAGGAAGTCTCAGCAACTGCCTTCAGTCACCTTCAGTGGCTTACTGAGGAGAGACAATTTTCTTACCAATAGAATCATAGAATCATAGAATCATTTTGGTTGGAAAAGACCTTCAAGATCATCGAGTCCAACCATTAACCATGCCCCCTAAACCATGCCCTGGAGTACCCTGTCCACTCGCTTTTTTAATACCTCCAGGGATGGTGAATCAACCACTTCCCTGGGCAGCCCATTCCAATGTTTGACAACCCTCTCAGTAAAAAAATTTTTCCTAATATCTAACCTAAATAGGAAAGGAAACAGCAACCGCTGCTTCAGCTGGTCATCCCTTGTAGTCTAATAAATGAAAATACCTGAACCGTTCACTTACCATTCTTCCGGTTGTGAGGCAGTAGGGGGGTGCACCATGATGGTGCCATTACCATATCATCCATGTGTGGTACTGTTACTGCATCATCCATCTATAACTTTTGTTCAATGACTGAAAGGGGTTTGGTGTGTTCTCGTGTTAGGTGATATGCATGGATCACTTGAACAGGATTGAGGTGAAGCTTGGGGCTTTGGGCTTGGGAGCAATACCCCATTTGGTGATGTATGTATGCGGGAGATTTGTCCTGCAGATGTAATAGCGAGAGATGTACTCTCAAAGGTGTAGTGGCTGTCACAGTCAGACCAGTGATACATAGTATTTCTTGACAACCTTAAGTCAAATGATGGAATTCCTTGAGAAGGCACCATAACTGCCCTTCCATCTCATTTCAAAAAACACAGATAAAAAGCTGAACATATACCCAGCCTGTATTTTTGAGCACTGTTTCTCTAGGCTAAAAAGATGTCCTTGGATAGGATAAAAATACGTCCTTGGATGTGCCTTCACAGTGATGTTCTGTTGGATCTGGGGATGGGGGCCCTGGAGCATTATCACAGGGCACGCACACCTTCAGGATCTTCAT
Source organism: Harpia harpyja (assembly GCF_026419915.1). NCBI lineage: Eukaryota > Metazoa > Chordata > Aves > Accipitriformes > Accipitridae > Harpia > Harpia harpyja. The sequence continues at coordinate 11,580,294 of NC_068943.1, forward strand.
GTGGTAAAGGACAACCTTCATACCTCGGTGCTATGGAGACGAGCTACTGACTTGTATTCCCACCCAAAGTTTTCTCCATGTAACAGGTATAGCTCTGTCACTCTGTCCTTATATGTGGTTCTGGACCTTCAGAACTGTCTCTCTGTGTAGCATTGCTGTGTAGTCCTTTCCAACCCAGCAACAATCATAAGGTTAACAAACTCCTGATACTGCCAGAGGGTTATCCTCCCACATAAGAATTTCTTGGCCTTTTTCACAGCATTGATCTACATGACGCATCATTTCCTTGGGGCTTCACGTTACTTCCCTTTGAATTTCCTGATAGTTAGAAAAGGTTGCTACTGGAATTGCAGAAACAGGAATATGAAGTAGAAAAGAAGTAATAAAATGGCAAGGGTACTAGAATAATAAGGGGTTTATAGAGGAGAATAGTAATAAAAAGTAAGTCAGGATTTTGCCCAGAATAGTAACTAACCAAACTGAGTTTATATGCAGTCAGGTCTTATTGAGGGGCTAGAGCACTAGAGCACAGAAATGTACAGAATTTGTGAGAAAACACACACACATGCAGCCATACTGCTATACTCAGTCCTAAAGGGCTGGCATGTCAAAGGGTTTTGGAAAAGTCAGATGCCTGAACAGGCACAGGCAGAGGAGAGCTTGGACCACAGGGAGAGCCCTGGCTCTTGGAGCAGGGAGAACATGCAGCAATTTGTCTCAATTCTGACAATCCCACAATGAGTCTGGAGCCATGCCCACAGTAACAGTCCCTTCTTCTCTCTCTCTGAGACCTTTGCGTTTTCAGGCAGTCCTTGGCCTTTGCCCTCCACTTCCTGAAGTCTGTACTACACAATGTTGGAGGGTGTTGCTTTCCCAGGTTTCAGCCTTATCTCATTGCTCAAGTGGGGTTTTTTTCTTTGTTTAATGGCTTCTTCTTTTCCTTATTATATTTAAATCAATCTTTTTTCCAGATGTCAAGGCAGTGACGAATACACTGTCATCGACAGTTCTGGAGCCTCTGCTTTCAACCTTTCTCTACTTTCAAAGCCTTTACTGTTATCCCACACTCAAACTGCATATCATTTCAAGAGACATGTGGTTTAGAACTCATGTTCACCCAGTGAGTTCTCATAACAAGGTGATTACAAGTCTGATAGGCAAGGAGTGTGGCTTTGTAAAGAAAATGGCTTTGACTTGCAAAAAAAAAAAAAAAAAGTAAATGGCCTCTGATTAGCAATGTCAATACTGTTTCTGCTAGGCCACTGTGCAACAATGGAACAAGGAGAAAAAATGCGTGGAAAGAAAAGGAAAGAACAACAACAAACTGCAACAAACTTATTGTATGCTCTTTATGTAGCACAGGAACCACTTCAGATATTATGGGGGCTCTGAGTAGTTTCAGAATCCTGGAGGCACATGCATGGTAGGAACATGCTGAAGTATTTCATAGTGGTGCAGTCCACAAACTGGTTAGAAACATGACGACTCCACTGACTTTGGAGTCCTGGAACAGAGTTGCTGTTTCAACTTGCTTCAAAAGGAATGACTTTATCAAAGCTGCTCAAGAACTGAACAAACACAAGCAAATGCAGGCAATATGGGGATTTGCTTCAGACCTGCACTGCTGCTCGAAAGCAACAGACTACTGCACAGAGAGCCTATGCTGAATGCACTCTGACTCCCATATAATAGGAGCTCAAACACCTGGCTAACCATATGGACTCCATGTGGATTCTTACACTTAGATGTCAACAGGCTGAAGGTGAATACTGGACAAGTTGATGTGAACATAATAATGTGAATGTAGGCATCAAGTATCACTTGGGATGCCCAGACTATCACAACTTTTCTCCAACTGCTCCACCAGAAGGTCACGAATCTCCCATGAGTCCTTTGTTATGTCTGCCACATTTAGGATTCTTGCATACCCGTATATTTCTCAAGTGGCATCACTTCATAACTTAAGGAGATGGCTCATAATCAATAAAATCAATTTCTGAAAACTCCATCTTCCAAATAGATATTAATGCTTTTTCTAAGTAGCTGAAAATAATAATCTTCTTACTGATATTTAATGACCTACTGATTTGTGGGAGCAGCTTGGAACCCCTCGCATTTGAATCAAGAGTGAACGTTAGAACTTGTGCTGCATGTTTGCCAAGCCTTTGAAGAACTAGTTTTACAAGGTCAGGTCGGAGGACTGCCTGGTGTGTGCCTGGGAAGTTGTGGCTGAAGACAGTCACGAGTATGAGTGTGTAGTGTGTGTTTATCTTTAAGTGTTCTGAGGACTGGCAAACATCCCAGCTGAGCCAGATATGCATTCCTATTTTAGTAACATATAAATATGCTGTAAGAGTCAATAAAGAGGTCTTTTTACCGTTGCTTCGGAACTATCTCGCTGTCATCCTGAGTGCCTCTTTCATCGCCGCACTGATTAAAGGAGTAAACTTTTATGAAACATGTAGGAATCCTTATTTCAAAGTGACATAAAGGTTAAAGAAGCGTCAAAGAGGAATAAGAGAATAATAAGGGAAAAACATTTTTTATATAAAGCTACAACTATAATTATAAGGTAAATATATTTAAAAATGTTTGTATATTTAAGAATAGTAACTGTTACTTGGCTTCCATTACACACTTACCCAGAATTAGAGAATTTTCAACTGCATAGTGCTTTAACTCAAACTTTTTTTATTCAACTAAGAGGATGAAAATGAGTAAATCATCATATTATGTATGAATTTTCAGTTAACTTCTGCAAAAATAACTTGTCCTTAATTACAAAAATAGAGCTTTTCCATAATATCATACCTTTCAGCCATAATTTTGGACTTAATATATCAATAATACACAGTTCTAAAATAATAGTTTTTAAGCGCTTGTGTGATTTGCGCCTGGTGGGGAAAATGTTCAAAACCAAATTATCTTACTTATGGCTTAGCTTTGTAAGGAATTGATTTCTCAAAACCTCCTGAAACAGTCTGGGGAATCATCACATGAATTATCAGCATTTGCTCAGCCCTTGCGCAACCCAACTGCAATGCAGAAAATGCAAAATCATGCATGTCATAGCCATTTTCACTGAATGTTAATGAAAACTCAGACGTACCTCATTTAAATGTGCTTATAAATTGTGCTAAGAAGAGCTAGACATGAAGTGTAGTCAAATACAAATCAATACAGACACACATATTTCTTTTAAATACATTACATTTTTCTCTACACTGACCACAAACAGACACATTAGAAGTGACCTTTGGTTTAGATCACAGAGATCAACAGAAGAAAAAAAAAAATAGTGTTTCATGGGAGTTCATGCATTGAGTCTTTCTTCCCTAATGAATGATCATTTGTCTCCATAGACAGCTGAATCCTTAGAGATTTAATGTGAAGCACAGAGAAAACAGAGATGAAAAAAACACACACAAGGATTTTTCCAAGTTAAGGTGTTTCCTGTTACCAAGAGCTTAGCATTTTGTGACTTATCCTTGTTCTTTCTGTCCTGCCAGTGCCATTCAACACCCACCCTTATCTTACTTCACTTGACAGTAATGTAGTCCTGTGAGTGCAGTCCTCACCTCTCACAATCCTCCTCTAAAGTGCAGTCTCCAGCCCCTAACAAGCATAAAGGAGAACTGGATTCTCAGAGACTCTAGCAGAATAAAAAATAGCTGTATTTTGGAAGACACTGATAAGCAGATGGAAAATGCTGTTCAAGGGCTTTGTTAGTCTGGAACATTTCACTGCATGCTCCCAACAGTTGTTAATAGGGAATGAGTTAGTTAGCAGAAGTAATCAGCATGCATTCTATTTACTAATGCAGATCAATGGGGTTTAGGTATAATATGCTCCCATTATGATAGATGCTTTAAAAATGTACCTTCTCTTCCAAGAGTGAGAATTTCAGAAGCATTCAACACTGAACTACATTTATTCTAACTGAAATCATGTGGACCCTACACTTCAGTTCAAAGACAGCAAATGAGCCAATATCTATTTTTTGAGACTATGAATTCAAATGGATTCTTTAACCATTGTTGATTTTATTTCAATAATCTAATATCAAGGAGACAGACAAGGTTTATACTTAAAAGAAAACCTTTATCCACAAGGAACAGTTTGAGCAGTTTCTTGGCTAGGTGGGAATTAAAAACAAACCCAAAAACATTTTCACAAAGGTAGACATTTCTCAAGTTACTCTGGATATTCTGGCACCATCCCATCTGTCTCCTACACAGAAAACCTGTGTTTGGAGCATATTCTTATTTTAATAGTTTGCGATGTAAATAATTTTGGTGATTGCTTTTGCATGGACTTGTGCCTAGGCCCTTTTTAGAAAGACAGCATATGCACTTGAACTCAAGCGGTCCTCCGAACAGCCCTGCATTTCCTCATATCTCTTTATACTGCAATGTCACCATTCACTCAGTTCCTAACTGGCCTCTGTTTGTTTTATACTATTTGCTTAGGTATAGATATATCTGGCTGGCATTTAACATTTCATTCCGCTTTCCTCTATTTTCTTCATGTCAGCCAAACAGCGCTGGAGCATGTCTTCTCAACCTATGCCCCTGGAGTGCAATAGGGTTCTGCTTGATGCTTCTGTGAATATAATTAAAAAATTAACTTTGAGAAGAAAATGAAGACATCAATACTTTCATCTTAACATTTCTAGAGGGCTGAGGAAGTGGAAGATGAAATCACCCACTCCAAAAAGTTTGTCTCAATTCTTGCCATTGCTTGAGGATCCCATGATGTGGGAGGAAGAAAGACTGGGATGAAAAGAAAGCTCTTAGGAACAGATGTGTGTACTAGACATGGCATGGATCAAGCCATCCTGCACTGAAGAAAGTGCTGTGATAGGAGTCTGAGATCAGCTCTGTTGGTAGCAAACCACTGCACTGCAATTCAACATTCCATTAGTATTTACCCCAAATTCCACAGTCCCCCTTAGGTCACACTGGGAACTTTTCATGATAGAGAAATTTAAAATGGCCAGTGAGTTTCTTGTGCAAACTGCCAATGACTTCTCAATAGCTTGTCACTTGTGCCTGGTGCTTATTTTGCTGCTCAGGCAGCATGAGATGAAAAAAACAGTTTTCATGAAAAACAGAAAAATCTACTTTACTTGAGCTATAGTTATATTATTTCTATGACATAAACTGAGGCCATTGCTAGAATGCTCAGGCCCACATAGTCCATGTCTAGTTTTCCTGTGTTTCTAGTTGCTCCCACTTCACTTGTTCTGGCACTAATCAGAGAACAGATCCAGCTGAAAACTAATCCTCAAAAAAAATGTCTATTTGTTTATTATTATTATTATTCAGTTGAGTTCTATCATCTGATTCATTTTGCAGTCGTAGGGATGTCAGCACTGGTATTGAGAACAAACAGCTGGAAATAGAAAGGAAGGAAGGATCATCCCTTTTTGGGGCAACACAGATACATACTGGATGAAAGCAGTAAGCTAGGTGGGAACCACTACCTGCAAATATTTTTCCTCACCTTGTAATTAATACATCTGAGACTCCAGAGTACCAGAATAAGATCAGAGCAAGTATAGGTAAAAGATCTACCTCCCTTCCAAATCTATGATCCAGAAAATGTTTCCCAAGCTCATAAGCAGAGAGCAAGCACTCAGTCTTCTTAGAAAAAACTCTCAGAATGACATGCCACATCAGTACCAAACTATCTCTCTTTTTTTAAAAAGTTGAAACCATTGCCTTCACAAGTCTTTAACAGAGTGCATTTAACAAAGGCAGCTCACAGATGTAGTAGTTTTCACAGCAGATTGTGCAGGAGGGCGCACAGAAGGCAGCCAACAACTCTACTAAGGACAGCATAAAACAGCTCAGTAACAGTGGTGATGTATCACAAGGTCTGGATAGAACAGCAGAAGGTGGGCTGCTTGCTTTCAGGAAGCAAGCGCTGGTCGATCATCTGTGTCACCAAGTGAAGGAGCTACAGAAGGACTTCAGCAGCCTATGCAACATAAGAGATCACTAGAAAGAGATCAACTAGATCTGCTCTAAGACCCTACAGCTACAAGAGAAGCCTAAATCCTCACCTCTATTGAAGGAGGTGTGGCAGAGTCTGTACTTATGGGGTTGGGAAATGGACACACCTGTGATGGTATAGGCTGGAAGCTCATGACTTAACACCAGAAGCTGCTCCACCTGCAGTTTTGCAACTGCAGAAGAGATTTAGTGCCCTGGTAGCAGGTGATGGGTTAGGAGCTGTGTCCAATGAAGCATCTGAACCACCTGAGCCCCACAGCAGCACTAGGAGGAAGTAGCCTCATGTTTGCAGGCCCTGATTTTATGTGGAACTTGAAGCAGCTCAACATCAGTTGGAGGGAAAACACAGCAGGGCAAAGGCAATCAAGGAGGTTTCTCAAGTGCATTTATGATAACTTCCTGATGCAGATGACCAAGGAGCCAATGAGGGGAGGCCACTCTGCTGGGCCTCATACTTACAAACCAGGAAGAATTGGTTGTGGATGTGAAGGTCAGGCACAGGTTTGATTGCAGTGACAATTAGGTGGTTCAGGATCCAGAGGGGAGAGAACAAGACAAAAAGTAGGATCACAACCCTGTACTTCAGGAGAGCAGATCTGGGACCTTCTCGAAAGAATCCCAGTACAGATGGTCCTGGAGAGAAGGGTCTGTAAGAGCTGGTTGACTTTCAAGGATCACTTCCTCTGAGCTCAAGAACAGTTCATCCCAATAGGCAGAAAATGAAGCAAAGGCAGAACAAGTAGCTTCTGACAAACTTCAAACTTAAAAAAGGAAGAACAAAAAAGGGGAACCAAGGTGAGATCACCCAGGGGAATATAAAGCCATTGTCTCAGCATGAAGGGATGGGGTTAGGAAATCTGAAGCCCAGTTGGTACTGAATCTGGCGAAGAATGTGAAGGGCAACAAGAAGGATTTATACAGATATATTAGAAGCAGAAGGAAGACTAGAGAAAATGCGGGCCTGCTGCTGAATGGGGCATGGAAAGTGGGGACAAAAGACATGAAAAGACCAAGGTTTCAAATACATTCTTCAGCTCAGTCTTTACAGGTAAATTCAGACTTCAGGAATCCCAGGCCCCTGAGACCAGTGGAAAAGCCTGGTATGAGGAAGTCTTCCCCTCAGTAGGATCAGGGTAGGGCATATTTAAACAAATTGGACATGCACAAAACCATGGGACTTGATAGGATGCACTGACAAGTGCCAAGAGCTGGCTGATGTCACTGCAAGGCCACTCTCAATTATCTTTGATAGATGGTGATGGGGAGAGCTTCCCACAGACTGGAAGAAAGCAAATGTCATCTCTATCTTCAAGAACGGCAAGGAGAAGCCAGGGGACTACAGGCTGGTCAGCCTCACCTCAATTTGGAAAGGCGATGGAGCAAATAATCCTGGAAAACATTTCTAAACACATCAAAGACAAGAAGGCAATTTGGAGTGGTCAGCATCCATTTATGAAGGGAAATCTTGCTTTACCAACCTGATAGCCTTCTATGATGAGATTAGTGGCTCCTTTGTGCACAAGGGGAGAGCAGTACATATTGTTATTTTTACTTTCACAAGGCTTTTGATATTGTTTCTGACAACATCCTCAAAGACAAACTGATGAAGTACAGACTGGATAAGTGGACAGTGAGATGGATTGAAAACTGCCTGAACTCCTGGGGCTGGAGCGTGGTGATCAGCAGCACAAAGTCCAGCTGGAGGCCACTCACTAGTGGTGTACCCCAGGTGTTAATACTGAGGTCAATACCAAGTAACATCTTTATTAAGGACCTGAATGCTGGGATGGAGTGCACCCTCAACAAGTTTTTGGATGATATAAGTATGGGAAGAGTGGCTGATACACCAGATGATTATGCTGCCCTTCAGAGGGACCTCAACAGGTTGGAGAAATTGGCTAACAACAACCTCATTAAGTTCATCAAAGGAAAATGCAAATTCCTGCACCTGGGGAGGAGTAACCCCATGCACTAATATATGCTGGGGGCTGTCTGGCTAGAAGCAGCTCTACAAAGAAGGACCTGGGGATCCTGGTGGACAACAAGCTGACCATGAGCTAGCAAGGGGCACCTTTTCTGAAGGGTCACCTTCTGTGCCCTTGCAGAAAGGAAGCCCAAAAGCCTCCTGGCCTGTGTTAGGAGTGTTGCCAGCAGGTAAAGGCAGGTGTTCTGTCCCCTCTACTCAGCACTGGTAAAACACATCTAGTGTGCTGTGTCCATTTCTGTGGTCCCTAGCACAGAAGAGATATGGAGCTACTGTAGTAAGCCCAGCAAAGGGTCACAAAGATGATTAAGAAACTGGAGCATCTCTCATACAAGGGAAGGCTGAGAGAGCTGGGATTGTTTGGCCTGGAGAAGAGAAGGCTCAGGGGTTGATCTTACTAGTGTGTATAAATAGTTGAAGGGAGGGTGTAAAGAAGACGGGGCCAGGCTGCTCTTAGAAATATCCAGTGAGGGGACTACGTAAGAAAAATACTTTTTTACTTTAAGAAGTGGCCAAACGAACTGCTTCTGGAACAAGTGGCCCAGAAAAGTTTGGGGTCATCATTCTTGGAGGTCTTCAAGCTCTGGACATGGCCCTGGGCAATCTGCTTTAGGTGACCTGACTTCAGCAGAGTGCTTGGACTAGATGATCTCCAAAAGTTTCTTCCAACCTCAGCCATTCCATGATTTGCGGTTATTCCACAAATACAGGTAACTTAAAAAAATTAAAAAATAAAAAAAAAAAAAGAAGAAAAAACGATGGCAGAGCTGTGTGCTGTACATCTTAGAACTTAAATTATGCTATGGAAAAAATCATGGTAACAGTTTTCATTTTATTGAAAAAATGCACAAAATTCAGTTGCCTAAACATTAATATCATCTTAGACAATGTGGGATATTCTTCTTGAGTGCAATTGTTGCTCCAAAATCTATTAAATTCTGTGTCATACCTGCCACCCCAATACACGTGTCTATGATACCTTAGTGTATCTCAAAATGGTGTTAGGCACCTATGTTTAGACACGTTAGTTCCTTTAAAAAATATTTATGCTTGGAAATTGAAGTTTTCTATAAATTAGGAACAGACAACAGGAGTTGGTACTCATAAAAGAAGAGAAAAGCCTAACCCAAGTAAAAGGCTAGAGTTAACAATGTCCATGACCACTATGTTTATATATAGAGGTGCAGATGGGATAAACTGTAGTCCTTTCAAAAACCATTGACAGTGAAAAGACAAAAGTGATTTGTGAGCCTGAAGCTTTGGAATACTTCTAGCAAAGATTAAGAATTAAACATTTCACTAAAAAAGCAAGATTTTATGTAATTTGTATTTCTTTTGTGGTTCTTGGAGGGCAGGGAATTATGCTTGTTAACTATTCCAGGACAAGAACTGGGCTCTCAAAATGTCAGTTGCGTCTATCCTTTGAACTAAATATTGATTACTCAAGTGAGAATACCTTTGGTTTAGTTGTGGTTGTCTTTTTCATTTCCAAATCCATCTCAGAAATAGGTATTAATAAATATGATTGCTATGAATGCTGGGAGCAAAGGAACTCCCACCTCCGTATTTTATTTTTATCTCAGTAAACTCTTAAAACATCTTGAAGGATTATAACAGGTCTTATAGGAATTGTAAAGTTCTACATAATTTATAAAGCCTGTAGCAAAGCTAACCTTTTGCCTACTTACATCATTCAGATGCCCAACTCCTTCACACCTTATCAGAGACTTGAAAAATTGAATGCATTCCAAATGTGGTTCTGTATTTTATATATAACACATAAAATGAAGAATAAGGTTTAAAAAAGAAATGTAAAAATAACTGTTAAAGTGGTGACAAAAGCAGACTGATGAGATGAAAATTACTTTGACAAAGATAGAATATTGACCAAAGAATAGATGTGGGAAAGAATAACTAAATGTCAGAAATCTGTTGTGTGTAAGAACACCTACCGCACTGATAAGCTTTAGAGGAAGCAGTGCCATTAAAAGTAGCTTTAAGTACTGCTTCAAAAAGCTTGGACCAATGAGGCTTGACCAAGGTTTAATAGACTAGAAACTGCATTGACACAAAAGGAATTATTACTACCTTTGCAATTTTTAAAATATTTTTTAAAAACTGTAAAAAAGACCATTAAACCTACAATTATAAACTGTTTTAATATTCTGAATTATGCTTGGTTTGAAGGACCATCCTCAGTGTAGTGGGTTCTTGATTTAGGAAACTACCATAATGGGATCAGCAATTGTGACTCTCCTTCAGACAAACACAATAATTTTTGGAGCACAGAAGGAAGGAAAAGGCTTCAAGATTCCTCTTGTGAGACAGAGATATTAGTGTCTCAAATGGTTCTTTGAGAATGATGGGTAAACTGAAATGCCTCTGACATCTTTCTCATGACCTTTTCTAAACCCCATAGAGCATGTTCAGGTGAAATGGAGTATTAGTAACTAGCTGGTACTAAAGCTGGGATTCATTACCCTTTAGACATTTATGATCTTAGTCTAATGTAGAATACTTTTCTAGCATTACTTTATAATTAATGAAGAGAGAAAAGTTTCACTAAAGAGCAATTTATTCTACTTGCCCTAAAAACCTATGTTAGGATACAATATATTGCATTGTGGAATTCATTAAAAGGAGACGGAAAATCCACTGTAAGGAATGCATTGAAAAGCAGCCATATCCCACCACTTAGTTTAACCTAAACGCCTAGGTTTTAGACCTAGTGGTGCACCACAGCACCAGGCTGACACAGAGACAGACATAAATAATATACCTTTGGAACCAGAAAGTTCAAAAATGTGGCTGACTGAAATGATACAGAGGTAGCTCAATAAATATGCAAAATTGTATTATACAATGTCAACATGCCCTAGGAAATGAGCAAACAAGGACGTTATAAAAGAGCCGTAATAAAACTGAGCAACTAGACAATAAAATTACTTGTGAAGAAGTTAAATGACAACAAATACAACACACAGTTTTAGGAGAACTGGTCCTAATTCCCGGCAGAATGAAAACCATAATGGGTTGCCCAGGGCTATGCTAGAGTAGACATTAAGGCTTAGGAAAGAGGTCTTGGAATCACAGTGAGGAATTATTTTAAATCCTTAGGTCAGTGCTCGCTGCCGAAAAATAAGACAGAAAATATGCTAGCACAGATTAGGAAAGGAAGTTAAACTAAACCAGAAAATGTTACTATGTGTTTTAAAAAGCATCAGAAGTAAGGAATTGCTTCCATCTGAAGTGATATTAAATATGTTTTTATATTGGAAAAAGATAATTCATGAGGTTTACCAGAAGTCTGTAGAGCAAAGAGTTTGAAGAGAATGTAAATAAGGAATGATTCTTATCTCTTTAATACAAACACAGATGCACACAAAGAAATTATCAAGCTAAAAAGTAAAAAGAAGGTATGAAAGCAGTATTTCACGTAGTGCATGATAACATTTCTAAAATCATTATTGTATGATGTGTTGAAAGGTCTTAAAAGGAATTAATTTAACACCAAGTGTTCACTTTTTCCTTTTTTTTTTTAAACATATATCTCTTCTCCAAAGCAAGAATTATTAGTTAACCTGAGAGAGTGAGAGAGAATATATTGGAAGAGAAGGAGCTCTAGTCAGGTCCAAATACAGTGATACTTATGCTCACAAATGGAAAATTTCCTTACCATTCTCAATATAATTATTTAAAATTACAGAGGTCTGTTAGGTAGAGAATTCTTTCCTTCTCTCATATAGATATCATTGAATCCCAGGAATAATGTTGATCAGCATAGTTATGCTAATCCATGATTTTCACTTAAACCTGATATTTTAAAGAAGGTATAAAATAAAATAAAAATTTATTCATTATATGAGATTTAATGGAACCCAGCAGACTTCAAGATTCATATTTTTATCTGTCTTGGAACAGCTGCTGACATCTGTGGGAAAATAATGGAAGAATGGCGAGGAAGATTGTAAACATGCTCATGGGGTAAGCATTGTAAACATGCAGCTGGGGTGTAGAAAAATACATATATCATTCTAATTGTTGTCTATCCTTGTGTGTTTAACAAGTAAAACATCTGTGTTCAGATAACATAGGCCTGTGATAGACTCAGAGGCACCCTATTGAACATGCTTGGTGATTCCTGCCCTGCTGCGGGAAAGATCAAAGCTCAGCGGTAAACAAGCCTATGCGAATCCCTGAAATACAGGCAAAACCAGCAGGTTTGGTGATCCCCTAGGAAGGACCGAGCTCTGCAGTGCCTGTATCCCCGCTTATGTGCCTCTGCCTGGTGCTGCTTTGGGGCTCCCCTGGTTCACAAGGTAATGAAAATAAATTTACTCTTTACATTTCATCTGCGGTTTTGTGGTTGCTCCTGCATCCTGCCTGTGCCTGCTCACACAACATCTTTGTTGATATTACTCTTTGACTGAAGATAGTTTCTTCAAGACTATAACACTACATCATGAACAAGTGTCAGTGTTGTATTAACTGAATGAGTTTTGGCAGATGAAAAAATAGCTAATTCATTACATTCTATTTTTAAAAGGAAGCTTTCAATTTTCAGGAAATTACAAAGAGAAAAAGACGTTGCCCATACAACAATATTATCTTTTATCTGGTTATATCTAATGTCAACTCACTCCATCAAAGTAAATACAAGGTGAATTTTCTCAGCACAGCTCAGGAGGGATGGTGTAAAGGAGCTTGTCATACACTTACAATTCACATCCAGAACTTTTCATCAAAGTAGATCCCAAAGACATCAATGTTGAATAAAGCTTGGAAACATAAGTAGCTATTATCTCCTCATCTTTGAAATAATATTTTTATTGAATTCTGAGAAAATCCATAGTTACGAATCCTGACATAACTCCTCATTATTCCAATGTTTATATAAAATATTTCCTATACCTTCAGTGAAATTGCCTGTCATTTACATGAATGCAAAATGAGATGTTCAGTCCTCTAACTAGCATTTGACCCAAATTCAGATTTTGCAGTATCCTTCAAATATTTTGAACCATTAAGGGAGACAAAATATTACTATGTTAGTCTTAATTTTCTCATTTTCTTATCTCTCTTTCGTGAGTAACCACCTCATGGAACCATATCTGAAATACATAAAATAAGAAAATACCTGTGAAATAACAGTAACCCAATATAATTGTATAATTTTTTAAAACAAGTAAGGTCGATGTGCCACACGTCTTTGCTTATATTAAAATCCAAGCACAACCAAATCATATACCTTAATAAGTAAAGGTTTGAAACAAGAACCTAAACTATTCTTATACAGAGTAGATTTCAAGTAGCAGAAATTTGATGGAATTACAGGACCAACTCCTGTATCAGGATGAACTTGCTTTAAAATACTTGTTTTATTTTTGTGTTTTTAAAGTGGTATTGTTGAAGTGAAAAAAAGGCAGATCGGACTTATGTCACTGATGTCAAAGATGAATTCTTCCTTAGTTACCTACTTCATAATAGCTGTATCCTGATATGAAAAATCTGATTTAACCTCCACAATTTCTGCATGTGCACCTTATCTAGTTGTCAAGCATTTACAGAGGCTTGACCAACAAAGCAAGCTACCAGCATTTGAACATCACAAATGAGAAGACCATCAATGAAATATGAAAGCCAGCCTCCACTTCGGGGAAAATATTTAAATTCGATATTTGAAGACATATTACATATGAACTGATCCAGAAATTAAATGTGTGAACTCACAGACTGTTGGGAAAAAAGAAATAGGAAACTGAAAATACATTAAATTATTGAAAGCAAGAAAAAAGAAAGCATAACAAAACAAAAACAGTAACTAGAGATTCAATAATGACAAAGGATACCATCATAGCCTAAAATACTTGATTTTCTGAAATGTGTGATACAATAACAGCCTGTAATATATTTACTTTATTTTCACAATTTAAAATTCCAAAGAGAAGTATCAAATTAATAAAGTGCTACGATTACAATCTTCTACTTAAAGAACAAGTACAGCATAGAAAGACATGAGCCTAATGACTGGTATTCTTTAGATAAAGGGTTGCACTCTTGCTCTGGAGCCCACAGGGACATTTAATGAACATGATTACTTCCTCCACCATGCTGTAGCCGCTTCAACCTCAGGCAAATCTTTTTGTGTCTCACAGACTTTTTATATAAATAAGTATCCATTTTTAAATACAGGTATATGACTTAGAGACAAACAAACAGAACTGTTTAATCCTAATTCTACAAGTTGGGGTGCATTCACATCTCCCATATAGGTCAGTGGGAATTATAATTAATACTCAGTGATTTGTGAAGCAAGGCACTATAACCCCTGAATGTTGAAACAAATGATAAAACAAAAGCTGAATTTGTAATTTCATTTTTCATTCTTAGCAATATTTACATGCAGTACAAGTACTTTATTTCATCATTCATGTTTGAAAATATTATTAACCCTAGAGGCAAATGGAAATAAATATGTTTTACCCTATGTCGCAGCCTGGAGCTGCACTATCTTGAATATAATCAAGGTCAAATGTGTGTGAAGGCTAGTTAATGTAAAAACCTTTATTTGCATATTACTGTGTTAAACCCTTTTTACATTGCAAGGCAGAGACTGATAAAAAACTCTGAGACACCATTAAATTTATACAGAAAGTTTTAACGACACAAACTTTCTTGCATGTATGAATTAAAGATGATTTAATTATCCCTACTTAATGTACTGAGTTTGTTAATTGTTTAATGCACATTCACAGATAAACATGACCAGAAGCACACGTAATTGTTCAGGCTCTAATACCAGCTCCTATTCTATTAATATTTACTAGCATTTTGGAAGCAGTAACACCGTAGAAGGCTAACTCACCGTTAATTATTTTTTTATTATTTTGACCAAAAGAAAGGAACAACAACATAACATTAATTTCTCAGCTTCATCTAAAGTTTCTACAATGAGTTATGTAGCTTCTTTTCCTTTAAATCCAATATGCCCAGCATAACAGGTTCAGTGTTATTTTGAAGTCTGTATTCAAGCAGTTAGTTTGTGATGATGATATTTGATGAACCAATGGCCTAAGAGAATCAGGAAGGGCTCCAAATCCAATGCTAACATTACAAATATCACAGTCTGTGGATTTCCCTGGTTTCACTGCCAACTATCTAATGTAACCATCCTGCTTTTAATGAGCATTGGACCTAAATCCTTATATCAATATGCACCACATTTTTCAAGTGTGACATATCACAGTCACAGTTGCATTAATGAGATTGGGAAACTTTGCAGTTCCAGAAAAGAACTTTGACTGAGTTTGTTTTAGAGTGTTATACAAAGCCCGAGGCTTGAAGTCTGTGGAATAATTTTCCTCAGTCAATGTTTTTGCCTCCAAAACAGCTTAGCATTTAAGCAGAAATAAGTTCAGTCTCACAAATTTTGTATGTAAGTATTCGTTTTAGTAGCTTAGTATCTTAGGCTACAATGAACATTATTCCTATACCATTTGCTGTATTGGAATAAACTTTTTTTGGACAACAGTGTAATTTTCAGTGTTGGTATATACATTCAATAAATGTAAATTGGAAATTCTCAAATATCCTTCTACCTTATAGATACACATCCCCCAAGAAGCATTTAAAAAGGAATACAACAGGAATAAGAAAAAATAAATTTCTAAGAATACTTCCTAATTTCTAATAGAAAAATTGGGAAGTCTATCTTCAGGTAGCACTGCTTCTTATTCTCTCATTACTTCAAATACTAGCATTACTGAATATGTTTAAATAATGGTAGTAGACCATATCGCTGCAAAAACTATTTTAAAAACTTTTGTAATTCAATTACTATTGGATGTTTGTTAAAACAATTTTAAGAAGTTCTATTTATAAATAAGTAATGCATTGCTGAATGTAATCTCTGTAATGAAAAAAAAATACTACCCTAATGAATTTTTCAGGAATTTCACTTGTGGACTCAATTTTTTTTCTTGGCAGTTGAGATGTATTTAATTACTTACATACTAGCATAAATGGACTAAGATTATGAAAGAGTCTATTCTCTCTCCTCCCTTCCATTATCTATTTCTCAGTTCCTGAATGAGTAAAGTGAAGACAACAGAAATGGGATTTTTCATTGTTGTCCTGCCAAAATACTAGATCTACATTTTGTTTTCATTTAAATAAGACTGTGTGGAACCGGTATCCAAATGACACTTATGTATTGATTTTTCAATCCAAAGTAGGTAGCAATAATGATACTCAGTGGAAAACGACATTCATAGTGGGCATATCAATCATATTTTTTGCAAGGTAGATATATTTTTCATTGTGCTATAAGTTTTAATATCTTCACCTGTAAGGCAGCTATAACCATTTCAGTGTGATGCAACAGCATCCAAATAATGTTTATGTCATTTCATGAGAAGACTTGTTTGATGTGGTGTTTTAACTTTTCAGAACAACTTAACAAACATTAGCTTCCTTGAGTTGTGTCTCTTCACAACTAACAGTTTTTAATCAATTATGTAGATGTAAGCATTGCTGATTGAACCTACTCCCACTTATATATCCTGTTTTGTTTTCACTATAAGTGAAATTCAGTTCTTCTTAACTTAATATTGACATTTCCTTTCTCTGCATTGACAGGAATGTTTCAGTTAGACACTTTCACAGCTTTTATATTTAGTAGCTGAAAGGCAGAACACTAGATGAGCTTCAGCTGTGGAATTCATTTTCCATATGGAGCACTCACTGCTCTATTTGCTAAAAGCAAAATTCACTATGGAACTTAGGTACTTGTGAGTTCAGGGCTATTATACATAGGTTTTAGGTTCCAAAGTAGAGATCAGAATTGAAAATTCTGAATAAGGTATCATCGGTTCTTATACATGAGAAAGTCTCCTAAAAATAACTAATGAGAAAATCTATATGCCTGAAATGTGATGTGTTTCTCAGGTTTAGAATTAGTAGTACTTTTGAGTACTTGAAGTTGAGGTGAAAGAGGTTTCAGTAGATGGAAAACATAGTGAATATTGATCATATCTAGTTTTAACCATTTATATCTGTCATGGTTTAAGCCCAGCCAGTAACAAAGCACCATGAAGCTGCTCGCTCACCTTCCCCCACCCGGCCCCGTTGGGATGAGGAGGAGAAAATATAAAGAAACGCTCGTGGGTGAAGACAAGGACAGGGAGGGATCACTCACCACTTATGGTCACGGGCAAAAAACAGACTCAACTTGGGAAAAAGTGAAATCAATTTCATTTACTACCAATCAAATCAAAACAAGGACACTGAGAAGTAAACCCACACCTTAGCACACCTTCCCCCCAGCCCTCCCTCCGTCCCGGCTCAGCCCCACTCCCGGTTCTCTCTCCCTCCTCCCCCCGGCGGCGCAGGGGGACGGGGAATGGGGGTTGGGGTCAGTCCGTCATACCTTGTCTCTGCCGCTCCTTCCTCCTCAGGGGGAGGAGGACTCCGCACTCCTCCCCTGCTCCGCCGGGGGGTCCCTCCCGCGGGAGACAGTCCTCCACGGACTTCTCCAGCGTGAGTCTTTTCCGCGGGCTGCAGTTCCTCACGAACTGCCCCAGCGCGGGTCCCTCCCGCAGGCCGCAGTCCTTCAGTCCCAGGCTGCCCCAGCGCGGGCTTCCCCAGGGAGCGGCGGCCATCTTGGGGGGCATCCACCCCCTGCTCCGGCGTGGGCTCCTCTCTCCCCGGGCTGCAGGTGGGCATCTGCTCCCCCGCTCCCCTCCGTGGGCTGGGGGGGGACAGCCTGCCGCCTGGTCTCCCCACGGGCTGCAGGGGCATCCCCTCCTTCCTCCCTGCCCTCGGGATCTGCACAGGGGTTCCTCTGCCATCCCGATCCCCCGACTCCCGGCAGGTTTCCCCTCTGGAATCTGTTCTCCCAGAGGCGGGTCCGGCTCCCAGCCAGGGAAGCTTCCAGCAGCTTCCAGCAGGAGCCGGCCCTGCGGCCCCTACCCCGCTACCAAAACCCCACCACACAGACCCAAACCAATATCTTAAAGTATGAAAGAGTCATTCTTGTTATTCATGCTTCTTGATATTTTTAACTGCAGAATAATTCTTCTCCTTCTTCCAAAAGAGTTTGGTATATTAATGAAAATAACTTTTTGTTCTGCTGTCTTAAGAGTCTCTGAACTTTACTTGCTACCCCTTTAAAAAAAAAAAACAACCTTTTAAACAAATAGATTTATCCTCACATTCTTTACACTACTAAGTATTCTATACTGTTGCATAAAATAAACTCTCTTACTCTCTATTTTAAGGAAGTTTCTAAGTCAATTGCATAACTTTTGCTGGTAATATGTAGTCATGGTGCTAATACAGTTACATTCTGTACCCTGCTTGAACAAACTGTGAAAATCCTTGCTCCCTGACAACAGAATGCTTTTCAGCCCACCTGAGAGAGTCAAATCATCAGTAAACTAACTAGCTAAAGGTCTTTCAAAGATTTCTTCCCAGGTGTTAAAATGAGTTTTTAGTTCATTTGGGCACTGTGAGAAAACAAGCATTAGCTTAACTGATTTAGCAACCATCGTTTGTGCCATTGCATTCAGTGGCCTCAGCACAACAGAAGTATTGAGAATGCAAAAAGAATTACCCTTTTTCTTTCAATTGCAGTGTAACTCATACTGTCAAAAACACATTAAAAATATTACTTTGTGTTGTTTCTATAAGTCATCCATTAAAGCAACATTAATTTTAAAAAAGCCATTATGAACAAAAGCATGACAAAAAGCTTCATTTTAAGTTTGTAGTATTTTAAGTAGATAGGCATAGATAAGTAACAGATCTGCATTCAACCGGTAGATAGAAAAATATCAACATTGATGATAATCATCTATTATGAGAGCTACTGATGCATAATAATTCCTGAAGTCCATTCAACAAAAGATGTGAAGTGTATTCCAGTTTGATCCTATTCTGATTGCTAGCTAGGGCACCCTTGCAAAAGGCTGAGGTTTTGCCTTCTCCCATAGAGAAATGCACCACAGCAGGTAACAGTTTACCTAACTTCTGAGAGCTGTACTTAAAATTAAACGTTGATTACCTCTTTGACTACTTCTGGGAGCTATGCTCTCCATCTGACTCATATATAGTCGTTTTGCAAGCACTGGTTAAAGGGAGCTAGACTTTCCCTAATCAGGGGTTAGCTGTAATAAAGGCTCCTGGTACCCTAGATCAAGGGCAACTAGTCATGCTCGTTAGAAGCTGCTAGAGCTTCCTCCGACCCACAGCCTTGTAGCTCCCCTTACCCTGTCCTTACCTGGCAGCAGCAGGAGCCCTCAAGTGTCTCAGAAGGTTTCCAGGTGTTCCCTGATGATCCTGGACCTTGTCCCCAGAAGATCCCAAAGCAGAACCCAGAGACTGCTGCGCAAACTGTTGTTTCTGTTGGCATATGTATTTTATATGTATTATTTTTTTTTTCTTGAATTTCTTAAAAACTATTTCTGGTGGATCAATACCAGAAATGAAGATTAGACCAAACCGAATTTTAAGTCACTTTTATTTACTTTTGGAGAGAAGTGAAGGGAAAAAAAAAAAAAAGAAAGAAATTAGGATGGTATAATATAAATAAAGGTGAACATTCCTAAGAAAAAAATACTGGGATAATTTTCCTTTTTAAGAATGCCAGGAAAAACAGTTATTTCCAGAGTGTAGTTCTGCCTGAAGCATAATAGCTCAGAACTATAGTAGTACCTTTCATCAGAAGGAATGCCTTAATTAAAGAAAGAATCACAGGATATCCACAGAAGTTAAAAAATAGAACATACATGAAAAATATAGCTACTCTCACCCCAGTGATTTGAAATATTAGTTTTTTAAATGAAATTTTTATATTCAGGGATTTATTTCAGGTAGGATGGAAAGAGTTAAGGATTTCTTTCACTGAATTGGAGTACAGTTAGGTTTTTGTTCCCTAATGCCTTGCCCTCTTCAGGTAGCTGAAATAAAGAGCCTACCTTTCTGACAACACAGCTGACAGCAAAAAAAAGAAAGAAGAGAAAAAGCAAAAGAGAAATCACAGAAAACAATAATAATAATAATAATAATAATAATAAATGTTCTGTCGCCAAGGAATACAGTCAGTATTTTATTTATTTCAGAGTGTGAGACTTTCTTTCCTTTCTTGGATTTAATGCATGCACGTTTTTGCTTATTTACTGTTACTCTGCAGTATCGACTGAAAAGAACCACTAACTCCAAACGGCATCTTGTACCTTCCTGAACACTCATTTCTCCACATTAAGACTGACTGCCATCCTGGGAAAAAAAACTGTTGAATGAAATTGCTGTGAGGTGCTCTGCTGTCTTCTACTTCTGCCACACTCCCTCATAAACTACATCAACTATTATGATTTTACAGCAGCTGTGGTGATTCTTGAAGGGATGAAGAAGTGTATAATTGAATGCCATCTTATTTTGTTTGAGTCATTTAATTTGGAGCTTTTGGCAGGGACATTCATGACATTTCTTAACCTGAAGGTCTGTAAGTGAAGAGTGAAATACAAAAACAGAGCTACAGAGAGAAGCTCACAGAGGTCCATCTTTACTAAAAAGGCAGATGTGCATACTTTTCCACAGCTTGTTTTTTATATTTTTTTAAAGAAATTTAATTAATTCAAATAGCTGTATTTCAGAAGCATATGTAACCTTCAAAATATGAAAAAAAAATTAAGTAATCATTTAAAATAATATGAACAGGGGATGTAATTGTCCCATTCTGTGGGTCAAAAAGAGTTATGTACACAAATTTATATATGCTACCATTCTTATTTATCCATCTGGCTGAGTAGTTGTGCAGTTTGGGGCACTATACAGGCAAATAAAAAACATGAGTTGTTTTCAATGTATATTAGATTTGACTGATTAGGAGCATACAGGCAGATGAGCTATGAGAGGGGGCAAAAGTCTCTATAGTGATGCTTTAACTGTATCCATTAATTTCCCTTCTAATGAGTTGTTTATATCTTAGCTCTCTTTCCGATTCAGTGGTTATTACCTTATTTGTCTCTAGAGTTTTGTGTACACATTTAAAAAGCAGGGGTGAGAGTGGAAGTACAAGCAAATTCTCATATAAAAGAGTTACATCGTGACTGTATTTTCTCTATTAGTTATGATTTCTATTTAAAACAAATACAATTTGTGGAAGCTCAAGTATGTCTTTAAACAGCAACTGTTACGAATTATGATGGAGTCATATTTTTTTTAACTTGTTATTTGATTGAGGCCATTGGAAAATAAGATGGATAACCTGAATATCACAAACATGACTCTTCCCATGGTAAATCAGGATTCCTTTATTTATGAGAAAACATCTGGTCCTTTTTTAATCTAACCTGTTATAGCAGAGTTATCATAGCAGAGTTAAAAGAAAGGGTTTTAGGCAGCAATGAAATTCTTTCGTACAAGGGTACACTGCATGAAAGAGCAATACTAACTTTTAGGAGAGCATATTAAAAAGAAATAGAATCAGTTGTGTGACACAAATACATTAAATGTTTCCCCCTTGTTATTTAAGGTACCCACAGAAATATAAAAGTAAAGAAAATATTCATCATTGATGGATACATTGGAAAAGGATGCAGGACTGGCCATTACAGCTGAAGAAAAATGCTTTTTGTCTCTGCTTTTTCTAAATGAAGACATTTGTCTACAGAAATTATTTTTTTAAATGGAAACCAATTATGTCACATATTCAATACTACTTTTCAGGGGGGAAAAGGCTTTTAAAATGCTGAAATAAATTTCACAAACTTTTTATTGTAAAGTATTGAACTATTTGGAAGGAGTTAAAAAAATTAAATTGTTTTTAATAAAGAATATAATCTATCTTTAGATCACCTCATAATTGACAAAATGCAATCAAATTTTCTATCATCCTCTTTATACTCACACCCCTGAAAGCTTTTCAAGTGGTATGCAACTTTGAAAGAGAGTGCACTGAAGTTTTAAACACAGAGTTCTTAAAGATGATCAAAGATAGTTGGCTACTTTTTTGCATAATTGGTAAATTAGAATATAAGGTCATGGTGTCACACTAATGATGATATGCCTTATTAGCAATTGTTTCCACTGTTCCATTATGAAGTGGTCTAGCAGCCACATACAAAATCTATTTCAGAATAGGTTTCTAAATAATTTTATTTATGACTTGTGCATATCATAATCCTTTAGGTTGTCATCTGATTTATAAAATAAAAGATCATACAAACTGATACTAAATTTATACATGTAGTATTAGTCAGTGTATATTATTAGCTTGAATTGTCACTTGTTCGTTAGTCTTTGTTTTTTGTTATTTTAAATTTTAAAGGAGGTGTTTGTGTATGTGTAAATACAACAAAAGATAAAAAACATATAAGTCAGCATTTGGTATAATAGGAACTATATACTACACATATTTTTTCAAAGATTTTTCTACTAGTACCTAACAACACTGTAGGTAAAACAAGTTCTTTCTAAAACTGAGCAGGAAAACCACTAAAGCAAGTATTCATGCTGATGTTCTTAGAAGTCAATATGTATTTCAGATTGCCTGTTGATTTTACCAAATTGAAAATGAATCTAGAAAAATAAAAAAAACTAGTATGATATAATGCAATATCATATCAATATGAAATTCTAAATGCATTTAATTTATCCTATGCAAAATCCATTTATGGAAACACATTTTTAATCTGGTCGAATAAATATTTAATCCACATAGAAGATTATTTTTTTTTGGCATAGAAAATAGATGATGATTTCTGCAAGTGTTCAGACTAGCAGATTCCAGTAGTTAGTTCATCCCCTATCTTACATTCTTTCAACCCTATAAATTAGCACTAATGTTCCTAGCTCTTCTGATTAGCTCCCTGACCTCATTGAGAATAAAAGCTTTAAAGATGTGACAAAAGTCCCAGAAGGCATTATATCTCCAGGTTTTTTGTGCAAAAGGTAAGACACTTCAAGAGCAAGCTTAGTGTCCTTCACAAGTTCATGGTCAATATGTATCATGGTTTAGAAACTCTTATTCTGATGTTATCTGATAGTATGGGATTTGTATATGAAATGTCACCATTTTTTTCTGAAATTAAAGGGTTTGGGCTTCTGAAATTTGGGGGCTTTTTTGCTGTTTTTTTGTTTGTTTGGGGTTTTTTGTACAAGAGATAATTATTATTTGAGCTGTTATTTCAATATTTTCAAGGAATTTTCCTTCCTAATACAAAGCAGGAATCTCCTATATAATAACAAAAGATGATACAAATAAATATAGCCTTAAGTGACAATGTTAGATCTTGTAGATCGAGTGGAAATGATAAATCTTCTAGACCTAATGTATTTGAGCCAGCACACAGCAAAAGGCAGAGCAACTCAGTTCTGTACATATCATCAGCTTGCTCAGCTGAAATCTGACAATTGTATTCCCTTTAGCAAACTAGTAATTTAAATAGTAAACAAATTATAACTACATGCCATTATACTTAGATTTTTCTTTTTATCTTTTTGTATAATTCATTTTGAAAGCTACAATAAATAACATGTATTCCAAGAAATAAGACATCACAATTAAAATGTATGTGGAATTTCAGTGGCAATCTGCAGTTTGTGATATTCCACTTCACCTGTTTTCCACACTAGGAGGTTTAACAAGCTCTAAAAAAATCATTATATTTTACATCTCTGTATCAAATGATGCACACAGTTTTCATGCCATGGTTTCCAGTTTGTCACATGCAGTTTTATAAAAGGTAAAATGGCTCATGGCTGAAGACTGAATAATGATCTAAGTTTTTTCACAGGCTTTCTGTGACCTTCATTAAATTGCTTATGCCACACTGAGGAAGGAATTTAACCAATGATGAATTTTAAACCAACGTTCGAAGTTTATTTACTATTCATTATTCTTGGCTTCTTCTATTTGAATTGTTCCATGAATCCAAAAGAGGGTTCACAAACTATTGTGACCTAGGTGATCAATCACATACAATGAATAGTAAAGAGTTATTATTAACAACTCAAGGACAATTGTCAACAGTTAAAGCATTTGACATATCTTTGTTTCTTTTCTGACTGAACTTGCCTCAGGTGTTCCAGCTTTTTGCCTGCATGTGATTAGAGCTTGAATCTCACAATTATTCTGATATGGTGTCAGGATTTAGCATACCACACTGTCCTTTGTCCTTTCAGCAATGAAGTTTGGGTACTACTACTGCTTCATATTGAGAACTGTTGTTTAATAATACAGGGCCATACTAGCTTATGCATCAAACCAGGAACTCTCATAGTTCTGCAGGGTGACACTACCTTCTTCATATCTGAATTCAGCATGGAATTCAGTTCTCAAATTACTGTCCTTAAATTTCCTAAAGAAATAAAATGCGGAGTTAGTTGCTTAGGAATTAGATTTATGGAGGTCATGTTCATCTGAAAATGTTTGGGTCACTTAATAGTGCCAAAAATCATAGAATCATAGAATGGTTTGGGTTGGAAGGAACCTTTAAAGGTCACCTAGTCCAATCCCCCTGCAATGAGCAGGGACATCTGCAACTAGATCAGGTTGCTCAGACCCCTGTCCAACCTGACCTTGAATGTTTCCAGGGATGGGGCATCTACCACCTCTCTGGGCAACCTGTGCCAGTGGCTCACCACCCTCACTGTAAAAAATGTGTTCCTTATATCTAGTCTGAATCTACCCTCTTTTAGTTTAAAACCATTATTCCTTGTCCTATCGCAACAGGCCTTACTAAAAAGTCTGTACCTATCTTTCTTAGAAGCCCCCTTTAAGTACTGAAAGGATGAAATCAGGTCTCCCCAGAGCCTTCTCTTCTCCAGGCTGAACAATGCCAACTCTCAACCTTTCCTTACAGGAGAGGTGTTCCATCCCTCTGATCATTTTTGTGGTGCTCCTCCGGACCCACTCCAACAGGTCCATGTCTTTCCTGTGCTGAGGACTCCAGAGCTGGACGCAGTACTCCAGGTGGGGTCTCACCAGAGTAGAGGGGCAGAATCACCTCCCTCGACCTGCTGGCCACGCTTCTTTTGATGCAGGCCAGGATACAGCTGGTTTTCTGGGCTGCAAGAACACTTTGCTGGCTCATGTCCAATTTTTCATCCACCAGTACCCCCAAGTCCTTCTCCACAGGGCTGCTCTCAATCCCTTCATCCCCCAGCCTGTATTGATACCAGGGGTTGCCCCAGCCCAGGTGCAGGACCTTGCACTTGGCCTTGTTGAACCTCATGAGGTTCACATGGGATGACTTCTAGAGCTTGTCCAGATCAATCTGGATGGCATCCTGTCCCTCAGGTGTGTCAACCACACCACTCAGCTTGGTATCATCTGCAAACTTGCTGATGGTGCACTCGATCCCACTATGTCATTGATACAGATATTAAATAGTACTGGTCCCAATACAGACCCCTGAGGGACACCACTTGTCACTGATCTCCATCTGGACATTGAGCCATTGACCATTACCCTCTGGATGTGACCATCCAACCAATTCCTCTTCCACTCAACATTCCACCCATCAAATCCATATCTGTCCAATTTAGAGAGAAGGATGTTGTGGGAGACCATGTCAAAGGCCTTACAGAAGTCCAGATAGATGATATCTATAGCTCTTTC
Source organism: Harpia harpyja (assembly GCF_026419915.1). Taxonomy (NCBI): domain Eukaryota; kingdom Metazoa; phylum Chordata; class Aves; order Accipitriformes; family Accipitridae; genus Harpia; species Harpia harpyja. Next base: position 11,605,918 of record NC_068943.1, read on the forward strand.
CTTGTCCACTGGTGTAGTCACTCCATCATAGAAGGAGACCAGGTTGGTCAAGCAGGACATGCCCTTGGTGAAGCCATGCTGGCTGTCTCTCGAATCACCTCCCTATCCTCCATGTGCCTTAGCATAGCTTCTAGGAGGATCCGTTTCATGAGGCACAGAGGTGAAGCTGACAGGTCGGTAGTTCCCAGGGTCCTCCTTTCCACCCTTTTTAACAAAGGGTGCAATGTTTCCTGTGGTGGGTTAACCCTGGCTTGACGCCAGGTGCCCACCAAAGCCATTCTATCACTCCCCCTGCCTCAGCTGGCCAGGGGAGAGAAAATATAACAAAGGGCTCATGGGTCAAGATAAGAACAGGGAGAGATCACTCAACCAATTACCGTCATGGGCAAAACAGACTCAACTTGGGGAAAATTAACTTAATTTATTGCCAATCAACCAGAGTAGAGTAATAAGAAATAAAACCAAATCTCAAAACACCTTCCCTCCACCCCTCCCTTCTTCCCAGGCACAACTTCACTCCCAGATTCTCTACCTACCCCCCGCCTCAGCGGTGCAGGGGGATGGGGAATGGGGGTTACGATCAGTTCATCACACGTTGTCTCTGCCGCTTCATCCTCTTTGGGGGCAGGACTCATCACACTCTTCCCCTGCTCCAGCATCGGTTCCCTCCCATGGGAGACAGTCCTCCACAAACGTTTCCAACGTGGGTCCTTCCCACGGGCTGCAGTCCTTCAGGCACAGCCTGCTCCAGCATGAGTCCCCTGCGGGGTCACAAGTCCTGCCAGCAAACCTGCTCTGTGGGCTCCTCTTTCCACGGGTCCGTAGGTCCTGCCAGGAGCCTGCTCCAGCATGGGCTTCCCACGGGGTCACAGCCTCCTTCAGGCATCCACCTGCTCCAGCGTGGGGTCCTCCCCGGGCTGCACGTGGATATCTGCTCCACCATGGACCTCCATGGGCCACAGGGGGACAGCCTGCCTCACCATGGTCTTCCCCATAGGCTGAAGGGGAATCTCTGCTCCGGCGCCTGGAGCACCTCCTCACCTCCCTCTTCACTGACCTGGGGGTCTGCAGGCCTGTTTCTCTTACATGTTCTTACTCCTCTCTCCAGCTGCTGTTTTGCCTGCTGCAACTGTTTTTTCCCTTCTTAAATATGTTATCCCAGAGGTGCTACCACCATCGTTGATGGGCTCAGCCTTCGACAGTGGTGGGTCCGTCTTAGAGCCGGCTGATATTGGCTCTGTCGGACATAGGGGAAGCTTCCAGCAGCTTCTCACAGAAGCCACCCCTGTAACCCCCCCCCCCACTACCAAAACCTTGCCACACAAACCCAATACATTTCCACTTTTCCAGTCACCAGGGAGTTCACCTGACTGCCATGACTTTTCAAATACCATGGAGAGTAGCTTGGCAACTACATTTGCCAGTTTTCTCAGGTCCCATAGACTTGTGTATGATCAGGTTCCTCAGGTGGTCACAAACCTGATCTTCTCTTACAGTGGGAGGGACTTTGCTTCCCCATTCCCTGTCTTGTGGTCCATCCACTCAAGAGGTGTGGGAAGAAAGGTGGCCACTGAAGAGTGAGGCAAAACAGTTGTGGAGTACCTCGGCTTTCTCCTTGTCCATTGTTACCAGTTTGCCAGTCGTGTTCATTGGGTGGGTATGCTTTCTTTGACCCTCCTTTTCTGGCTGACATGCCTGTAAAAGCCCTTCTTATTATTCTTTGCATCCCTTGCCAAGTTCAGCTCCAACTGTGCCTTGGCTTTCCTGACCCCATCCCTACACAACCGGGCAGCGTCCCTATACTCTTCCCAGGATACCTGTCCCTGCTTCCAGTGCCTGTGCATTTCCTTCTTGCCCTTTAATTTGACCAGCAGGTCTTGACTCAGCCATGCTGGTCTCTTGCTTTCTTTTCCTGATTTCTTACACCTGGGGATCGAGAGCTCTTGTACTCTGTGGAAAGTGTCCTTAAAGGTCTGCCAGCTCTGTTCTGTTCCCTTGTCCCTGAGGGCAGTTTCCCAGGGGGTCCTATTGACTAAGTCCTTGAACAGTTGGAATTTTGCTTTCCTAAAATTCAGGGTCCTGACTTTACTCTTCACCTGACCCATATCCCTCAGGACTGCAAGCTCCACCAGTGCATGATCACTGCAGCTCAGGCTGCCTCCAATCTTGACATCACCAACTAGCTCACTTGCGTTGGTGACCAACAAGTCGAGTAACGTATCCCCTCTGGTAGGACTGTCTATTGCCTGGCTTAAGCAGTTATCCTTGATGCACTCCAGGAGTCTCCTGGATTGCCTAGAGCTTGCCGTGCTGCTTTTCCAGCAGACGTTGGGGTGGTTGAAGTCCCCCAGTAGGATGAGAGCCTGTGAGCAAAATGCCTCCTGTAGCTGGAGTAAGAAGGCTTCGTCAATCGGGCCTTGACTTACTTTATCGGGCAGCCTCTAGTAGACACCAACCACAAGGTTCCCTTTGTTGCCTTGGTCTGATTTCTGCCCATAAGCTTTTAACCTGCTCGTGGCTATTCTTCAGAGACAGCTGTTCACACTCTAGCCATTTCTCGATGTAGAGGGCAACACCTCTGCCCCTCCTTCCTCTCCTGTCCCTTCTGAACAGCCTGTAGCCATCGAAAGCCACACTTCAGTCATGGGATTCGTCCCAAGAAGTGTTATTAATTGCAACTAGGTCTTAGCTTTCTAGCAGCATGGTGGCTTCCAGCTCCTCCTGTTTGTTGCCCATGCTGCGTACATTGGTGTAGAGGCACTTCAGCTGGGCTGTCAGCCATGTCACCTTCTTAGAGGAACACCCCTTAATTCCTTTCAGGTATTTCACTGGTGTTTCCCTGTTGGCTGCTATTACCTCAGGAGCCCCTGGATCATCTCCATAAGACTTCAGGTGTGCTGCAGTGTAGCCAGCACATCTCAGAGCAACAGGCTGAGGGCCCTCACCGTCCCTCTAACCTTGGTGTGTTGTCCCACAGCTTGTCACGGGCAAGCCTGATATTATCTCCCTCCCCTTTCAAGTCTAGTTTAAAGCTCTGTCAATGACCCTCACTAGCCTGTGAGCAAAGACCTTCTTCCTCCTTTGAGAAAGGTGAATCCCATCCGACGCCAGCAGGCCTGGTACCATGTCAGTCATCCCATTAATGAAAAACTCAAAACTGTGGCAGTGACACTAGCCACAGAGCCATGTGTTAATAGACTGGGTCTGTCTATTTCTTCCACCGTCACTGCCCACAACTAGAAGGATAGAGGAAAAAATAACCTGTGCTCCAGATTCCCTTACCAATCATCCCAAGGTCCCGAAGTCTCTTCTGATTGCCCTTGGACTAGATGTTGTGGTTTCATCGCCACTCACGTGGAAGGCTAATAGTCTGAGGGCCGTACATGGCTAGGAAGTTTCCTAGTGATGTCCTTAACCCAGGCCCCAGGAAGGCAGCAGACTTCCCTAAGAGGAATGGGAATGCACTAGAATACTGTATTTCATCTAGATGCACATGACCTGGGAGGCCAGGGCTCAGACCAATATCTCCTCCCAATCAAGTATAACTCAGCTTCTTTTCATGTAGAAGTTATTCTTGAAAAATGAACTAGAGAATGGTATCCTTTTTACTTATGACATTATGCCTTTTTTTGCTTCATGTGATTTGAACTTACTTATCTGATTTGGCAGAAGAGTGCTCTAGTTAAGCTAGCTGTTGAGACTGAGTCAATGCTTAGAAAAGAATACAAGACTAGGAAAGAGGGAAAAAAAAATTATTAAAAATAATCTGTTGTTCAAGGAAGCTGTCAAGGGACTTCTGGGTTCTTGCTTGTGTTCCAGCAACTGCTTTGGTCTAAAGAATCAATGACTGTGCTTCAAGCAGGTTCAGGAGCAGAAACCAGAATTCAGAATAGCCTCTTTTTTTTGTATTACCTAATAATATATCATTACATCTATCAGTTTAAAATGTCTTAGTAAAAAAAATATTTCTAAAAGCTCTTCTATTTCCCACTCTAAAGTAGAAGCCATCTCATCCTCCTTGTTTAACCCATTTCAGACAGTCCCTTATTTATTTCATTAGAGAATTTTCTGTATCACAATCTAGCTAACACATTGGCATGCCCCTTAAAAACCAGCACCTCCACATGTCATAATAAATCTGTATGTTATTTTTTTTAAATAATGACTGTTTTTTGAAGCTAGCACTGATCTTTTCGACTTTTCAGCAAAAGATTAAAAGCTACTTTCTTATACCCGTTACTTTCAGTAAATAGTCAGACTGGTTCTAGGAATGCTCTTTACATAAAAAAATGAACTACAGTAAAACTAAAACCTGTCAAACTTCTCTGTGTGACTAGATTCTAATTTTGGGTCATGTCAAAGTAAACTTCCAATGTCCTTTTGCAGAATACATCAACATACTCAACTTTTAAAATAAATTAAAAAAATTAAAAAGTTGTTAGAAGTAAACTTGTCTGTCTCTTTGTTGGCAAGCTGTCTTTTATAGAATTGTAGGAAGTTACTTTGTTCCTATGCCTTTTAACCTTTTAAATTTGTTTTAAATCCGGTTCAGAAGTTGCTTTTTTCTTTTCCAGGGTGATGAGAAAGAATATATGTTGTACAGGCAGACATACATTCCCATCTGTTCTTTGTTCTTGTCCTGGTTTCAGCTGGGATAGAGTTAATTGTCTTCCTAGTAGCTGGTACATTGCTATGTTTTGAGTTCAGTATGAGAAGAATGTTAACACTGATGTTTTCAGATGTTGCTAAGTAGTGTTTAGACCAAAGTCAAGGATTTTTTCAGCTTTTCAAGCCCAGCCAGCGAGAAAGCTGGAGGGGCACAAGAAGTTGGCACAGGACACAGCCAGGGCAGCTGACCCAAACTGGCCAACGGTGTATTCCATACCATGTGACGTCCCATCCAGTATAGGAACTGGGGGGAGTGTGGGTGGGGGGAATTGCCACTCGGGGACTAACTGGGTGTTGATCGGTGGGTGGTGAGCAATTGCACTGTGCATCATTTGTATATTCCAATCCTTTTATTATTACTGCTGTCATTTTATTAGTGTTATCATTATAAGTTTCTTCTTTTCTGTTCTATTAAACCGTTCTTATCTCAACCCACGAGTTTTACTTCTTTTCCTGATTTTCTCCCCCATCCCACTGGGTGGGGGGGGGAGTGAGCGAGCAGCTGTGTGGTGCTTAGTGGCTGGCTGGGGTTAAACCACGACAGTTCTATAAGCCTTGTTTCCTTAAGCAACTAGGCTAAGTCAAAGTTATACGTGCATTTTAATTCAGAATTATTATACTTTTATGCAGCCTTGTAATTGCTTGCTTTATTTGCATGTACAACCTGAGGAGGCCTTCTGCTACAAATAGGTTTGCTTTTGAGTAGAAGACATACTTCTGGTACTACAAAGAATTTGGTCCAGCATATTTTTTTCTACAACTGTGAGACAAAGAACAGACATGGTTCTAATTTCACAAGAGAAAATTGTATTTTTCAAAACAGTCATTATTATCAAGAATTTTTCACAGAACTAACTCAAGAGTCTAAGAATCAAGTCTTAGTGATTGTCATGGTTTAACCCCAGACAGCAACTAAGCACCACGCAGCTGCTCACTCACTCCCCCCCACCCAGTGGGATGGGGGAGAAAATCGGGAAAAGAAGCAAAACCCGTGGGTTGAGATAAGAACGGTTTAATAGAACAGAAAAGAAGAAACTAATAATGATAATGATAACACTAATAAAATGACAACAGTAATAATAAAAAGATTGGAATATACAAATGATGCACAGTGCAATTGCTCACCACCCACCGATCAACACCCAGTTAGTCCCCGAGCGGTGATTCCCCCCACCCACACTCCCCCAGTTCCTATACTGGATGGGACGTCACATGGTATGGAATACACCGTTGGCCAGTTTGGGTCAGGTGCCCTGGCTGTGTCCTGTGCCAACTTCTTGTGCCCCTCCAGCTTTCTCGCTGGCTGGGCTTGAAAAGCTGAAAAAATCCTTGACTTTGGTCTAAACACTACTTAGCAACAACTGAAAACATCAGTGTTATCAACATTCTTCTCATACTGAACTCAAAACATAGCACTGTACCAGCTACTAGGAAGACAGTTAACTCTATCCCAGCTGAAACCAGGACAGTGATGGACACTAAAATGGCTGCTCCATTTGCAGGTTTCAGGTAGTTGCTATTTCCAGTCTGAGAGGATTTGTATTCTCCAAACCTAAAAGAAAATTTAAAAATAAAAAAAATGCAGTATTTCACAATATCTTTTTCTGGCTTTTAGTCAACTCTTCAGTGACTACACTGATTCTTCATTGCAGTTCTTCAGGAGAGTACTGTAATCACTGTCTGAACAGCTGTTATTATATACTTGCAGGGCAAATAAGCAAGAGAAGAGCTGATGCCTCAGTAATGGCAGAAAATTCAACAGGGAGAAAGAAGCAAGTCAGGAAAATAAATTGTTATGGCTAGCTAACGATTCTTTATCATCCTTGTTATGATATTGCCTTTCTCAACCACTGTGATTACACTTTTTTTTTTTAATGGAGATTACTTTTAAAAAATAAAAAATAATTTCTATAATATTTAAACTAAGATTATGAAAAAGGAGGAAAGGATGAAAGGGGAAAAAAGACCTACATCAAAAACATGGTGCAAATTTTGTAGTGAAAAAAGTAGAAAAATAAGAAAAGTTTTGGTTTCAGTTGTGACTAAAGAAGCAGTCAATAGTTCACCTGATGAACATGTAGTTCAGTCTGATTACCAAATGCTGTTCTGTAAGAGAGAAACACAGAAAACAGTAAGAAAAAAAAATAATTTCTGCAGAATACCTAGATAGTTGTATTGTTATGATGACTTCTTTTGCTTTCATTTTTCTCTAGGTGTGTTTGGTTTTTTGGTTTTGTTTTGTTTTGTTGTTGTTTCTTTTTTTTTTTTGACAAAACAATGGAAACAATGAGAACTCTGAGAACTAATCAGCAGGAATCAAGATACATCTCCAGGTCACCTGCAGCTGATTACCACAACTGATAATACATGAATATGGCTAGCTGCCCAAGTCATATTCTTCTGCTGTCATTAAAATTGGTGCTGTTTTTTCAGAAGTAGCTAGATGTTACATGAGTTTTTTGGAGACATAATGGAACATTGTGAACTACTTGAATTATTTTACTTTTAATCATTAATTAAATTATTTAATAATTATTTACATTCCATATTAACATTTTGAATACTATTGCCTTTGCTTACTATCTTCATAGTTTTTTTAATTGTTATTTGAACTAAACCATAGTTGGATGAACATTTGCTGCAAGCAAAATGCAGCAGCATTTAACATTTTAACATTTTAATCTTTTTCTGTAATTTGTTAAAAACAAAGCTATCTTTGATGTGGATATCTAAGAGAAAAAGAAATAAGATTCCTCAAACAGGTTTCACATTTTACAAATACTTTGATTCTTAAAAGGGACAATTCACTGACTCCAGTAATGCTTGTGATTTCAGCTGATTACTTAGGGTTCCCACTACAACAGTTCTGAGATTTATTGCATATCTGGCCCTTTGTGACCTCTTCAAGGATACACTGTATATGATCCAAAGCTTGACCTTTTATTTTCTTGAGAGAGGAGACACACAATCTTTCTTCTTGAGAACAAATTGCTTTGGGGGCTGAAGTCCTCAGAGAATTTACAATGAATTTTCCAGTAGGTCTGAGCTTAGTGTCGTACATACAGCTCTGCAAACTCTCCTTCAGGGAAATAAGACACTTAAGCAGTGACTAGCCAGCTTACAACATACTCAGGTTTTAGTATTTGGGAAAGAATAACACAGAGAAAATATATCATAAAGCGATCAACAGATTACAAGCATGTAAAACGTATCCAGAATTATCTCTCTGGGATGCTGGCAAGTTTAATATACAAACATATAATTATTTTAATTTTTAACTGGCATTTTAGAAGAGATTCTTGTAAGACTCGGGAGACTGACTGGGGATTCACATCTGAGATTTGGCTGGGCACTTCCTGTCCTGTCATAGTCAACCACAGCTAGTGTACTATCCAGCATGCTAGGGTTATGCATGTCAGAGACCTTCCAGAAAGAATATGTAACAGGTTTGAAAGAGTGATTCTTTATTCAGTGTAATAATACACTGAACGAGCACAGCTCCACTCCACCCCCTGCAGACGCCCCATGTGTTATCTACTAGCCTCAACAGAAGCATTTGTACCTTGCAAAATAATGCCTAATATGGGCGAATATGTTGCATTACCTTTGCTACAGCTCTGAGCAAAGTCGCTGCTCTCCCATTTCTGTTTTCCATATCCGGACTGAAAGACAGACCAGCAATCCCTTACAGCTTTTAATAACATGATATATTTTCTCCTTTTCATCATATTACACTCATTGCATCCATACTCTGCATGATAGCATATAGGTCTATATGTACATATATATACGTAAAGCACTCTAATGTATTATATATGTGTGTATATATACATATAATATCTTCTTTAATATACACCATATGCAAAATACTTTGTATGTCTCTGATCTATTTTGAAAGACCAGCCCGAGTCACTAACTGTTTATTGCTGAGACAAAAAGACTGGAAAATAATTGCTTATATGAGAAATTACTTGTCTCTCCATTAGTCTAAAATAGAATAAAAAGCTATGTTTCAGTTACAAATTTTGCATTTACCTGTCAAGAAATGTAAACTCCGCTGCCTGAAAAGGCACAGCAATATAGAGACATGCTCTTCATTTGTCTGTTAAAACACATTTTATAACATTTTAATACAAATAGCTTTATGTCCTTTCCATGTTGTTTTTAGCTATAGACTGGAAAAGGAAAATAAACTTTCCTCTTTTAAGCTCTTAATCATGTCTCTTCTTTCCACGAATAATGCTGGGGAACTTCAATACTGAAGTAAACTGAAAAAGAAAAAATATTTGTTCAGGTGGCTCACTACCACAAGGTAATTTAGCATTTCATCAAATACAGATACATAGCTGGTGACCTCAGGTGGTTAAGCAATTTGCTTTCTTTCAAAGCTTCAACTACAAACATGGTTCTTTTATTACTTTTATTGAATTTCTGGATTTCTTGATTTGTGATCTCAATAATATGAACTTGATGTCTGAAAACGTAGTAACAAATATTCTGTACATTTTCATATCTGAAAACACTCAGATAAGGCTCTTGCTGACCCATAGTAAGGTCAAGTTGTTCCCTTTTCATAACAACAAATACCATACTTCTAAGGAAATGTGTTGTTTCATTTTTAATGCAACTTGACACTTTTGACAGGGAAAGATAATGACAGTGTAAAATAGCTTTCAAAAAAGTTCAAAGACTAAAAAAGACAGATGCATGCTACATAGTTTTGAACTGTTCAAGAAATTGAAAGAAAATAATTTATTTATGGTGCTGTATGAATGCAAGTAATATGTTTCTGGGGAGACTCTCAAATGCTAGTAACAGCTAGAATAATCTGCTTTCATCACCCAAACACAACTTTATCATTGCTCAAAATTCTTTGAGTTGACCATTTCAACATAAACTCTTATATCTTACTTTAACTTCCCGTATTCTAACTCAGGCACCCATCCTTAAAGCTAAATTTTACGGAACTATGGAGTAATTAATGTCTTCACTTTGCACATCCAGTATTGTTGTGGTTTAACCCCAGCTGGCAACTAAGCACCACACAGCCACTTGTTCACTCCCCCCCCACAGTGAGATGGGGAGAGGACTGGAATGGTAAAAGTGAGAAAACTCGTGGGTTGAGATAAAGACAGTTTAATAATTAAAAAAAAAAAAAAGTAAGAAATAAAAAACTAACAAAGAGATAGGAAAATAAAACCCAGGAAAAACAAGTGATGCAAAAAACCCAGTTGGTTACCACGAACCAACCGATGCCCAGCCAGCACCCAAGCAATGGCAGCCCCCACCGACCTCCACCCCCCAGCTTTTATCTCTGAGCACACTGTCATATGATATGGGATATCCCTTGGTCAGTTGGGGTCAGTGTCCCCTCCCAACTTCTTGTGCACCCCCAGCCTACTCACTGACAGGTCAGTCTGAGGAGTAGATAAGTCCCCGATGCTGTGTAAGCCCTGCTCAGCAATAACTAAAACACTTCCATGTTATCAACGCTGTTTTGATCACAAATCCAAAACATAGCACCATACCAGGTACTATGAAAAAATTTATCCCAGCCAAAACCAGTACAAGCATAGAGAGCCATAAGCTCCTTTCATAATCTATGGCAAGAGATAGGTACCTCCAGAGAGAAAAATCTTGAAATCAGTCTTTAAAGTAAGATAAATTTCCCTCTAGAAGTGTGTATTTCATATCATAGATGATAGAGGTAGCTGAAGTTTGCTACCACCTTTCCAAATAGAAGTCTGTAGTGAAGTGATATAACAGGAAGTCAGGGCGATTAGCTCATACTTAGGTATCTAATATTAAGACAGATTAATCTCTTCCTCAGTAGAAAATACCTGTTGTGTTGTGGTTTATAAAACTAAATATATGCCTTTGAAAATTTACAGAGGGACACCTTATCCACCTAAGTTTACGTTCTAAATTTATAGTTTCAGAAATGTTACTAACAGAAACCTTGCATAGAAACTGACTGCGAAAAGTATATAGGGACACTTGTTCAATGTTAGAAGTTTTAATCCACCACAGAGATCTGAGAAGCTGGGATAGAGGTATTGAAAAATTCTAGGCTGTGGTTGCTCCTACAAGGCAGTCACTTTTACTCAGAAATCTGAACGTCTCTATGCCAGCTTTAGAATTATGCAACATCTTTTACTATGCAAAGCTTTATAGAATTATAACTGTTCTGAATATTGCCTTGCCCTATTAAACTGGCTGATGAAATTTTATATAGACACATCCAGTGTATAGCTATGCATTAACTTCAGTCTCAAAAATTCATTCTGATTTTACTTATTGATTTAGCTGTCTCTGGCACCTAATTAAAAATTTCACAGCTATCAATATAAAATGTTATTCCTACAGGCAAATTCTCAATTGTCATATAGCATAACAAAATGAAATGCTAAAGTTTGAAGTTCTGATCTTTCTTAAATATAGACAGCTCCACACAGTCATGAACAAATGCACACACAAGATTTTTCAGCATCCTCGCATGACGAAGCAAACCTGATGGATTTCAGGGAATCATTCTGGAATCCAGACTATCCTACAGAAAGTCATGCTGACAGAATTTTTATGTTTAGTAGAAAAGGTTTGAGTTGAAGTGTGGAATTGCTACTTTATCTCAACAAATCCAGCGAGCCAAGTTTAACTGATCACAACTTTAAATGAAGTCACTACTATATTGATAACAATAGAGAATGGAGGTAAAAATACTTTCACTATTTTTTTAAATTATGCATAGGACTTAATCTTTTTTTACCTCCACTGTTACATATTTAAGGTTCCATTTAAAGCTAAAATATTTTAACATATATTTGTTTACAAAGAAATAAGGATCAGGTACAGAATCTGCCTTCAGATTTTAAGCAAAAACTGTCAAGTTCACTGGTTTGTCTCTTTTTATATTACAGTGGTTGGGATGATCAGAATTTTATGTTTAGATTAGAGATTAACCCTCTTTTCAAACATGAATAAGTTTCTGTGTCTGGGATTTGAACTCTATCATAAGCAGGCAGGCCTTGGATGTGCTTTGTTTGGATAAAGTCTGGGGAAAAAAACTTAATTTTCTTCAAATATTACCTTGAAAAGTTAATATTAAGAATGAAAGTTACTTTGTGAGTTCTGATATAATAATGTGATTTTAATCAGATTTATAAGATGTTAGAATCATAAAATCTCAGAATAATAGACTAGAATAATACAATTAATTTGGTCTGGAATAGATGTCCTAAGGTCATCTGGTCCAACCTCCTGCTCAAAGCTGGACTAACTTCAAAGTTCAACCTCGCTGCTTAGAGCCATGCCTAGTTGAGGTCCGAAAATCTCCACAAGTGGTGTATCTACGAACAATCTGGGCAACCTGTTCCAGTTGAAATGTAACCAGTGCTGAGTACTCAGGATCAAAAAAACTGAATTATTTGTTAGAATGCCTTAACAATAACTTTCCTAGAAACCATTATTACACAATCACTTGTTATTTGATAAGGTACAGATTGATTAGATCACTATAAATGTCAAATCATAGTCTGCTCTGCAGAGGAATCTTTAACTCTGGACCTAGTAGAAAACAGTGGCCTTAGAGTGTTAAAAACAGAGAGAGAAAACATTTCTGTCAAAAGAAACTGAACATTTTTTGGTGTCATTTCAAAGAATACACTGTAGAATAAACTTTGACATATCTTTACTGCTTTGTGATTGAAAAAGTAAGAGAACTTTATTGAAAATGACACAGTCTTGATTAATTATTGATTTAGGCAAGTAGAACAGAGGCCTACTGGACACATGGGTGAATTACAAGTGTGTTAGAATAATAAGTAATTGGTAATGTCAATACCATCAGATGCTGCAGGAACACTATGTTTGGCAGAAGAAAACTAAGTTCTTTTCACTGCAGGAACTAATTAGTTGTGGAATAACAGCTCCAAAGAACTTTAAATGGCTCAGCTAAAAAGTATTTGGCAACTCAGCTGCAAATATTTAGACTTTTATTTCAAAAATGATGTACACTGGGTCAAGTTCTTTAGCCTTCCCTGGTTAATGTTCTGTAACTTGCTTTGCCACTAGATATGAATATTGCTGTCTAAATCTCTTAATTGGCAAGGTGTTGGCAGAATAGGAAAACACAGATATTCAGCACATGAGGGGAACCAGGAAAATAAGTTCCTCGTTTAATTAGTTAGTTTTGTTTAAAAAAAAAAAGGAATTATTGATTGGAAATGTAATAAATCTTTTAAATATTCATCAACTCTTTATTTAAAGTTACAGCTGCTTAATCTTATTCCAATGAATCCAGATCCTGGACAAGACAATTTCAGAATTCTGCTTATCATCCAGACAGTTGTTAAACTATTCTCTTAAAGCATTTTTTGTTTACGTCTTCACCTTCACCTGAACTGCTAGAGTAAATTAAATCTGCTTCAAACAGAAAAGAAAAAAAAAAAAGATAAAAAAAGATAAAACTACCTTCTTAATGTTTTCTGCATTTTATTAGAGATGAACCTAAACCAAACCACACTTGGGGGTTCTGAAGTGGCAACATATTGCTAGAAGCAATTTTCTCCTTGTATATCTGTCTCAGCCTGAAACAAGTTGTACACTGTACCACAAGGGGAAAATATTTTTACAAGCCTTCCAGCCCCAGAAGAGCTGTAACAAATTAGAAAATACAGACACTTAAGGACAGTATGAATAAAAAAAGCCCATGGACACCTGATGCCTGGTCCACCTGGTCCACAGACTACAGAGCCTATGCTAAGCAGGACGCAGTTCAGCCAGTTCAGAGTAAGTGGTCATGGAATGTCTGAAACCCAACCTAGTGCAGCAGCGAGATGCAAGCCCTTTTGTTCTGCTCCAAAAGCTAGACCTCTGAAAGTCTAGTACTTTGAAAGAACTGAGCAGTGTCCAGTTCATTGTTTTAAGATATGATTTGTATCAGTGATTAGAAGAACATTCAAAACAGTCAGACAAAATGAGATGTGAGTGTATTTACCATTTCAGGGAGTCCAATTCCCATATCTTGTCTTCCAGAAGAGAGCCCTAAATACCAGGTGGTAGAGTGTGAGGCTAGTACAGGGGAATTACTTTGTTCCACCACTGAAGGCTGGGCCAAAAGATATCTCTAAGAAGATACTGATAAAAATTCTCACAAGTAGATGTTGTAATACTTACCTTTTAAGTACCATGTGAATTCACAGCTAAGCATGCAAGCTGTCTGTATGATAAGACAGAATTATCCAAGACAGGCATTTTTGTGCTGAGGCTAGCTACCAAAGTTAATCAAGACAAGAACACAAGGGAAATAGAATTACTAGAATGGAGAAACACCTTTTACCAGGGATTTTGAGCTCTTTGCAATTACAAAGGTGGGGTGATTAAAGAAAGTATAGACCTATCTCCAGTAATGACCGGTAGCCTAGTGGCTAAAAGTTTCTCATGGAAATCCACACTTAAAGTCATGCTCTGATTAAAGGTATACACTTGCCCAAACTAACTAGAACAGGAGTCAGCAGGTTTCAGTAACATGCAGTACCACTTCCAATTCTTTAAGTTACCTCACGTATCTTGCCTATCTACAATAAGGGCCGGAAGGAGGACCTGGGGAAATAGAGGCCTGTCAGTCTGACCTTGGCTCAGTAATTGTTCTCTGCTTATTATGTTTTATGACATGTCAGATTGCTTTGGAAAACTTTTTAAAGATGGCACGTATCAGTAAGTTTATTATACCTTTTCTTAATCTTTGTTTTTATTATACATTACTAATTATAGTCAACAGCAGTCAAAGGGAGATTCTCACAGCAGCTGCTGACAGGACACTTTTCTAAGTCTTAACATAAAATGTTTAAAAATACTTGGCCTTTTTACCAAGAAGCACTTCCAATAGGGATTTACATGGAAGTACTAAACTTATCTTTTATTCCTTAGTATTCTGCTAACAATAAATAAAAAATAATACCAGTAATACTAAATTTCAAAAATACGTAATTATGATTTTTCTTTTCCCATTTTAGGGCAAAGCACTTGTTGCTAATGAGATGACAAATCAATTTACAATGAGATGAAAACACCTACCAGTGGTTGCGTACCTAAAAGATGGTCCAGAAGAGGACTTCTGGAGTACCTAATGCTAGCACAAAATTTAAAAAAGGACATTATGGTAATGAATAATATTTATTTTTTATTATTAAATCAGAAGTCCCAAGAAACAGTGAAATTTTATCATGGAAGATATGCTACAAACAGATATGAATAACCAGTTCATGCCCATAAAAGTGCCAAATCAGTGAAAATTCAATGTCATGTTGGTATATTAGGTCAAAATTATTTTTTAAGTTATACTACAGATAATCCCATCCTTTCTTGAAAACGATGAAGGGGTTATTTTCCTTCTGATATTTTAAAAGGCATAAGTTACCCTTTCTTTTTTTTTTTTTTTTTTGCACTACAGTATAAGGTAGTGTCCTGGTTTCAGCTGGGATAGAGTTAACTGTCTTCCTAGTAGCTGGTACGGTGCTATGTTTTGAGTTCAGTATTAGAAGAATGTTGACAACACTGATGTTTTCAGTTGTTGCTCAGTAGTGTTTAGACTAAAGTCAAGGATTTTTCAGCTTTTCAAGCCCAGCCAGCGAGAAAGCTGGAGGGGCACAAGAAGTTGGCACAGGACACAGCCAGGGCAGCTGACCCAAACTGGCCAACGGGGTATTCCATACCATGTGATGTCACATCTAGTACAGGAACTGGGGGGAGTGGGGGCAGGGGATCGCCGCTCAGGGACTGGCGGGGTGTCGGTCGGCAGGTGGTGAGCAATTGCACTGCGCATCATTTGTACATTCCAATCCTTTCATTATTGCTGTTGTCATTTTATTAGTGTTATCGTTATCATTATTAGTTTCTTCTTTTCTGTTCTATTAAGCCATTCTTATCTCAACCCATGGGTTTTGCTTCTTTTCCCGATTTTCTCCCCCATCCCACTGGGTGGTGGGGGAGTGAGTGAGCAGCTGCGTGGTGCTTAGTTGCTGGCTGGGGTTAAACCACGACAGGTAGTTTTTTATATCCTGAGCAGCTGTGACTGTTCTCTGACAACTTATGACAATGCATCACACCACGGACTAAAATGCATTGTACTAAGCATTACTAGGGACAATAATAATAAGACATAGATTTTTTTTCTGTGGACAGAGTCTGAAGCAAGTAAATCAACAAAGTCAGCCCCCTGAGACTCAGTTCATCCTTGATTCTCCTTAATGTAAGGTTGAAATAATTTGCTACAAAGCTGGTAACAATTCATGACAGCTACCACACTGCTTAGAGTTTCCAGGCTGACATATTCAAGGTAGAATAAAAATTTTCAAATCCACCTGTTCAAATGGAAGAAGTGTCAGGGAGAGTTCTTATTGACTATCACTATGCTATGGGCGTCTGTAGTCCATGTCACAGTCTTTCTAACTTCAGCATGTACACTAATATCTGATTTTAAAAAGGGCTTTTGAAATTTAATTTTAGGGGGGTTTTTAGTTTAGTTGCAGTATATTTTATTCCATACCAAACATTTCTGTGGTCCCTATAAAATATTTTTAATCCTGACCAGATATACAATAAGCTATAATGAGGGTAATAAATTATACAGAAAAAAATTATGATTTTACTTTCTTTTATCATTTTTTCTTTCCATTACTCTGGATGATCCTTTCTTCTTGTCCTGTTATGGAAAGAAATTGAACATTTCTGACTAGCTTTCTCAATAACATTATTTAGTGTTTATTTTTCGCATCTCATTTGATTAGTCACTTCTTTAAATTAAACATGACCAGTTCGTTGTTTTGTTGAGATCTTTTCCTTTCCCATGATTATTTACTCAGTATATTCTTTTGTTTATTAACTAGCAATGAAAAAAAGAAAAGTTTGTTAGAAAGACACATTATTCCAGGCAACACACATTAAGCAAGTATTTTGCCCAAGAGAAACCCATACCCAAAAGTGGAAAAGCTGTTTATACTTTAATTTTCTATGGCTGTTTATCATTGGCTAGTACGCTCTTGAGGGAAAAACTAGCTGTATTTTAATTAGATAACAGTGAATATTTTAATAAGGACTAGTTAATAATGTAATATACAACTAGTAAGATTTTAAAAATATTAAAATATATATTTAATATTGAAATGCTGTATTTTTATTATAAGAAAATATAAGAAAAAACATACAGTCCTAACTTTCCATTGTGCTATGCAGAGATATTGAAAAATGTTTATGAAACCATGATGTGGAATTAGGGCCACATACATATATACCAGCAATGTAGGCTGCACAAGGGTTTTAGTGGTTTATACCACAGTAATGAAGTAGAGAGGTAAGACTGAAAGTTAGGGCAGGATTTAGCAGCCCACGTGTAGGTGTCTAGTGTCATTCGAGGTCTCCTAAGATATCAAGGTTATTTATTTAAGTGTGACAAATATGACACGGACTTTCCAGCAGAACCATGACCTTTCACTTAATCCTGGTATGGTCAGGTGAAACACTGGAGAGCATCTGAAAGGAAAACTGATGTACAGGCTGTTGAATCCAACCCTAGGGAAGCATTGTGGGGAGTTCTCACAAGGAAAAGAAGTTAGAGAGGAGGTTACAGAAACCGTTCTTTAAAAGGTTGCCTATACTAAAGCTGAAGGTATTTGAAATAGACCTATGGGTAGGTATCTTCAGTGGTTACATGTTGTCCCAATTTCGGACTCTGCAGGTGAGCTCAGTGTCCAAGCACCCATCAGGACCTGTACAGCATCAATAAAGTGCATAAAACCTAGACAGTTCAGCCTACCCCAAAATGAGATGTTAGGGCTGGATTCTGTTCTCCAGATGAAGGCATCTAGTCATTTCTAGGCACTGTGAGGTACCTTTGCTAGCTTCCACCTTGCTGTAGAAGGAGGCAAATCTTTTATAATTTCTGTGTGTATTGGGTTTGTATGGCAAGGGTTTGGTAATGGGGGGCTGCAGGGGTGGCTTCTGTGAGAAGCTGCTAGAAACTTCCCCTATGTCTGAGAGAGCCAGTGCCAGCCGGCTCCGAGATGGAGACGCTGCTGGCCAAAGCTGAGCCAATCAGCAACGGTTGTAGCACCTTTGTGATAACATATTTAAGAAGGGGAAAAAGAAAACTGCGCTACTGCAGCCAGGAAGAAAGGAGTGAGAATATGTGACAATATGCAGACACCATGGTCAGTGAAGAAGGCGGGGGAGGAGGTGCTCCAGGTGCTGGAGAAGAGATTCCCCTACAGCCTGTAGCGAGGCAGGCTGTCCCCCTGTGGCCCATGGAGGTCTGCGGTGGAGCAGATATCCACCTGCAGCCTGTGGAGGACCCCACGCCAGAGCAGGTGGGTATGCCCTGAAGGAAGCTGCAGCCCATGGAGAGCCCAGGCAGGGGCAGGGTCCTGGCAGGAGCTGCAGCACGTGGACAGGAGCCCATGCAGGAGGAAGTTCTCTGGCAGGACTTGTGACCCCATGAGAGACTCATGCTGGAGCAGTCTGTTCCTGAAGGACTGCACCCTGTGAAAGGACCCATGCAGCAGCAGTTCTTGAAAACCGGCATCCTGTGTGAAGGACCTACATTGGAGAAGTTCATGAAGGACTGATTCCCATGGGAGGGACCTCACACTGAAGCAGAGGAAGAGTATGAGGAAAAGGGATCAGCAGAGACAGCGCACAATGAACTGACCACAACCCCCCTTCCCCATTCCCCTGTGCTGCTTGCAGGGAGGAGGTAGAAGAGTTGGGTGAGGTGGCTGCAGGATGAACTCAGCCAGTCAGGGAGGACTGCACCAGGGGAACCTGCAGGCAACTCCCACGCAGTACTGGTGATCACAACACCTGCCTGGCCTTCTCTTTGTCTAAAAGAGCAGCAGCAAGAAGTTGTCGAGTGAAGATCTGTTCTGCTCAACACTAGAAGCAATGAACATAGTAGTTTCTTGTAAGAAAAGCCAGAAAGAGCTTGAATGACCAAAATGAGGTAAACTGTTTTACGGGTGGGGTCTACACAGCTTGCTGCAGGCTATTTGGAGGCCTGCTCGATGTTGTGCAACTAGGGGTTCCCAGCGTGTGAAGGTCTGTGAGACTATCTATACTACCCTCTCTTGATTTAGAGCATCGGCTGGAACAAAGTGCATTGAAAATTAAGCTGTACAGAGTGCAAGTACCTTTCTTACTGGGTTCATGACAGACCAGCACCTCCAGGTGCAAAACAGGGAGGCACCTTCTTCCTTTATCTACCCTTGAAGGTGACAACAGGTTGCCAAAGTGTTTTCACAGTCTGTGACTATATTACTAAGTTCCTCTTATTGGCAAGATCTTCTATTTCCATGGCAATTTTGGCCATTTTTCTTGCTTTTTCTAACTTTGCTTTGCCTTCACTTGTAGCCGTGTCTCTCTGAGGCAATGTCAACAGGAAAAGAATCCACATTGGTACGAATTAAGAGGCTGGTGGTAAAAATCTCTCACAACAGAAACAACCACTCCAATAGTTGGGGTTGTTCAGCCTGGAGAAGAGAAAGCTCCAGGGAGACCTTGTTGAAGCCTTTCAATATATAAATGGGGCTTATAAGCAAGATGGAGATAGACTTTTTACCAAGGCCTGTAGTGACAGGACAAAGTGCAGCGTTTTTAAACCGAAAGAGATTAGATTTAGATTGGACATAAGGAAGACATTTTTTACAATAAGGATGGTGTGACACTGGAACAGGTTGCCCAGAGAAGTTGTGGATGCCCCATCATTGGAAGTGTTCAAGGCCAGGTTGGATGGGACTTTGAGCAACCTGACCTAGTGAAAGACGTCTCTGCCCATGGCAGGGGGATTGCACTACATGACCTTTCAAGGCCCCTTCCAACCCAAACCATTCTATGATTCTGTATCTGTCATCCCTGTCACATTGCTTGGAATAGTGTAGAAACATTTTGTTTGGCTAGCTGAAAGTGATCACCTAAATTTTAGATGTCTGAATTTAGGTAAATTGAATGATATATAAGTTATCTTTCAGAGGTTGCATAGGCATCAAAATAGCCACCATGACAAAGTTTTATGTGTCTACAGAAACATCACTGGTTGCATTAGATTGTAGTGTAGAGTGTAGCTATAATCCCTACATACTGCAATCATATCAGAACTGGTAGAAATGAGTAGAAACAGATATGCCTTTTATAAAAACAAAGTTTGTGCCTCCCTCTGCTATCAGACAGGGAGAAAATTACAGCATAATAAAAAAAAAAAACAAACCATGCTTGTGACCAGGCTGGAACTGGGAAAATTTGTGGAATTTCGTAAATTTACATCCTGGCTGTGCCACAGACTTCCAGCAGTGCCTTGGACAAATGAGTGAGTGCCAGATCCAAATAGGAAGTGAAAAACACAGACTGAAATGTAGATTTTCATAAAATATGCTTGGATGCTGCCCAGTCTTAGAAATGCCTTGAGGTCTTACTTTTGCTGTTATGACGTTAAATAAAAGGGAAGCACTGGAAATATTAATCTTTTGGAACCGGAAAAATGCCTTACATATCTGAGGCCTATCTGCAAAACATATTACTGAAATAATCAATATTGCTAGTGTTAGAATGCTAATCTGTGGCTTCTGTATTGAAAGCATTCCTGTTTATATTTACAAAACACAACAATTTTCTGACACTCACATTCCAGGGTAATTAAGATATTAATTTAAGACAGCCAGCTAAACATAACTACTTAATTTGGTAATATTTTGTTCATGGGCCTTAATTATGTTTACATAGTAGATGTTGACAAGTTCATTAACTACCTTTATTTATTCAGCAAGTAGTATGGGAGATCCTGCAATCCATCATGGGTTGACTACATCTCTGAAGAGTCAGTATACAGTGTGTCTTTGTTTTCTAAAAGTATATTATTTAAGACTTTTAAAACATATTCATAACAGTTTGGCTTCTACTGACGCAGTTCTTAGCTTCTGTCTTAAATCACCTGTCCTCAAAAACTGTATATCTTTCTAAGACAATAGAATAGTATGTTAATATCATAAAGAATCATTACAGAGTTTCTGCTTATACTGTTTTTAATGGACTATACCTTTTCCAGTGTAGCATGGTACTGTTGACTTGTTCTAGGCTTGTAATCTTCTGGGGCTTCCTCAACTCCAAATATTTCAAAGGGTTTTTGCACAAGTATATGCTGGTTCTTTTTCTGGATTTCAGGAACAAAGACAAAAACACTGTTAAGAAACTATAACTATTTTATTAACATCCTAGAACTAGAATCCTGCCTAACTCTCACTAAGCAGGATGATTAAGACTAATGATGCGTAGACTTTGGATTCTTTAACAATACATGAATAAATAGCAATTCTTTACAATGTTTATCTGTTTGTATAAGACTGCTATTGTTTAGTTGTACATCATTTTTCTCAGAATAAATTTCCACTTTTTGTTTCCTCTAGATCTTTAGATCACATAGAAAATATTTCAGATTGTACTGTAAAGTAAAAGCTAGAAACTTCTACTTAGGGTTTCTTACACTATAAGTATATTTAAAAACATATAATTAACATCATTATTAGTTATATGTTTAGGTAAAATTAATTCAAGCAATTAAATTTTATATAATATTTTTACATCTCTATTTGATCTTATTTTCTGCTTAATGTGTTCATTTCTTTATTAACTTGTTACTGAATTTTGATAGGCATTTAAGAGTTCTATAAAAATGCTGATTGAATGAGTAGAAAGTTATTTTCAATTACCTAATTGAAACATATTTCAGTTTGTCGCTGATTTGTACAGTGGACGTGGGATTTTGGCTGCCTAAGTGAGTTACGTAGCTACAGGAGTGGGAGTGCTCTGAGCTTCCCTGTTTTCCCAGATCCTCACGATTCATAGGTCATACAGATAGCTCTATTTTCCAATATCTCTTCATGCAGTTTTGCAAGAGGTAATTATAGTCTATAAATAAATTTAAAAAATGAATGCTTATTGTGCACTTAGAACAATAGACCTTACGCTAATCCAACACAGTCATTAGAAAAGTTAAATGTAAAGTGGGAAACTAAGAAACAAATATTTAAGAATATTAATGTCAGTCAGAGTAAGACAGCAAGTATGTTGCAAGTAAATATAGAAATGAAAAGATTCAAATCTAGTTCTAATAAATGCTGATGGTCCAAGGAATGGAATATAAATTCTGAGAGCTGCATACAAGAAGTTATTCTGTAAAAGTAATTTTAATTCATTACTATTATATAAAATATTGCGTTGGTCTTTATTTATCCACATTTTTCTTCAGTTTTGTTTGCAAAAATGTATTGATTCCTTTTGCTGCTCTGGGCATATTGCATCAACTTAGGGGCTGAAATTGAACTTTGAGATAATAATGTCTTATATTGTTTACAAATGCATTTGCGTATCATTAACAAAAGAGGCATCTCTCTATGATAGATGAAAGGTACCAGTTTAGCCTTGCAGATGGAATGTTGGAGGAGGTTGTAAATCTGCAATTTGGACTGATTACAGTATGTGGAACTCAAAGAATTTTAATTTCTTTAACAATTAACTGCCTGAGCAATGTTCCTATATCAGCTATGCCAGAAGACAGCTTGTTAATAAATGAACATCCTTTCCATCCCTTCCATTTGATCTTGCAGAACACTTTCCTCTCCAGGAGAATAAGTTACTTGAAGCCTTATCTTTTCAGACATGTTAAGCAGGACTGGACATAGCTGAGTAAACAGAAGAGAGGAAAAATAGCATAATGAAAATAAGCTTTGAGATTATGAGTAGCATCAAGAAACATAAGTAAATCTGTAACCACATAAAAAACAGATCATCATATCCATTATGATGCCAAGATGGCTTCCAGTGGTACTAGTAGTATTAATGCTTTTCTCCCCTGCACTTTATTTTCTGATTCTGTGTCTACACTCATTTTTTCACTCGTATTCTCTTTTAATTAGTAGTTTTCCATCTGTGATTGTTTATGTTAATACAAAGTGGAAACTTTTGTTAATGAGGTCATGTTGTTGGAAAAAATAGACAAGCTTCCAGGTACAGAGTTCCATCTTCATGTGTGAAAGTGAAAACTTCACAAAACTGGAAGAGCAGAAAGCTCTGGGTGCAATTTAATTGTTACTGTGTTTGACAGTTTGAAAGAAGATGCCTTGTGTTTTTCTAGTTTAAAATTTTTTTTACAAAGCCCTTGCTGAAGTCTGGCCCCACCCTCCCTTCACTAAATATCTCAGGAGGATGGAAAGACCATTCAGTGATTCATTCACAGTTCATCTTACAGTGCCCATGTCAACGTCAATGAAGCCTCCAAGATGTTCTGCTGGCTAAAAGCCAAAGCTAGAGCAGTAACTGCAGCAGCAGCAAGCATTAGGACGATATCTACTACTCACTTTACTTCTAGGATATCTAGTCTAAGTAAGGTCAGTCAATTTTAATAAAGAAAGGAGAAAAATATTAGCTTTGTCAATGTGTCTAAAAGAAACTACAATGTTAATTAGGTCCAACATGGTAGCATTGGCAGCCAGTTATCCATATACTATGTTTTATTTTTACAGAGAAGCCCAGCCTTGCTTTCTTCATGTAAGCAGTCCTATCTCCATGGAACTTCTTACAAAAAGGTGAACAGAATTTGACAAACTGAATGTTGAGTGCTGTAATTACCATGCTTTCAGCATAAATATTGTGTAGTAATCTAAGTAAATATATTGATCTGATTGA
This sequence comes from Harpia harpyja, assembly GCF_026419915.1. Lineage (NCBI taxonomy): Eukaryota > Metazoa > Chordata > Aves > Accipitriformes > Accipitridae > Harpia > Harpia harpyja. The sequence goes on from NC_068943.1 coordinate 11,629,309, forward strand.
AATAAGAAAATAATCTCAAAGGCTGTAAATTATCTTACCTGCAGAAAGCTATCGTTTAACAAGATGTCTCCCAAATACTCTCTTGTCACTCTAGCTTGCAAACTATCTTGCTGGTATGTATGAAAAATCGGTATGCTATTCAAACTTTAAATGCTTTGTTTTGCCTAAAAATATCACAGGTAGTTTTTAAAGTGGATATTTTATTTCTTTGTCTCTGGCTCTTTATCTCTTTCATAGAAGAATCCTTGTTAGAATTTAAAGAGTGAATAAATATGAATTAAAGAAATTAAACCAAAGGTATGTGAACAGAATGCAAACCCACAAGTTATTGATTTGTTTTATATTCCGATAACTATACTTAAGAACAGAATGTTTTAATCCCTGTGAGAGTTATGCCTTTCAGTAAAACAAGTATAATTAATTAATGTGAATACAAGAATCCCTACTGGAAGGAGAGGAAATGGCAAATCACTGAAATAATTAGATTTTAAATTTGAGTACTTTAAACTGTACCCATGAATATGTTCTTTAGAAGGCAATGTCAGAGATCTGAAGACTCCAAGCATGTAATAAAGCAAGTACAATTTAGGACAGGTCCGATCGATAGAGGCTTTATTAACTATGATCATAGTGAGGGAACATTGTCCTCTGTCAAGTGATTGCAGAGACCCAACCTATATACTGTTTTAGATAAAATAAAGGAAAAAAAAAAAAAAAAAAAGAGAGAGGTGAGGAAAACAAATCATTTCAATGTTAACAAAGCCAGGTATCCATCCCAGGGAGAGATGGTCTCCTTAAGCAGCTTACTAACTGCCACACTACTAAGAAGGAATGAAACAGTAAATAATGTGCCAATATGGACAGATGGGTCTTGGTGCAGCCTATAGGAGTGGCACAATCTGTGTTATATTAACTCAGAAGTTGGGAGTGGGAAACCATCACAGACTGTTAGCTTCTAGTTGAAAGGAATGTTCTTTTAGTTAGGATAAACTTCTTAGCCAGACCTCTCAAATCTTAAATATTAATAGTTTTACCACCACAGCAAGTACCTTTTTTCACTAGCAACAAAGTAGAATTGGACCTGATAAATGTCCCAAAAATTCTCAAGGCTTGGATCATTGATAATAATAATGAAAATAACAGTGAAACCCCAAAGCAAAATTTTAAAAATTGAGACGTTTGTACAGTGTTTAGCCTCCAACTTTCACTACCATTAACGAAGATAATAAAATATAGTCAACATCCATTAAAACATTACAGTTTGAAAATGTAGGGGGTTTTGCAGATCAGATTAGCACTGACCAGAACTGGTTTATTTCTAATCAAAATACTCTATATGAAGTTGGTATATGTAAAGGGCTGCTGGCAATTCCTTTTGATACTTTATATCCAGAATTGTGATGCACAAAATGGTATGATGTTGATATTAATGTCAGTTGTCTGCTGAAAGAACAGTGAGCTTACAACAACAAAAGAAAGCAACAAAGAGATTTTCAAATGTACAGATAAAGAGACAGCAACAAAGGGGAAACCAACTGTAATAAGGACAAGAAAGGAAAACAGCTTTGATAAAATATGCAGTCTAGGCTAACAGCACTAGAAGGTGATTCTACTTCTCCCCCTCCCCCGTTTATTTCCATTCCTACAGTCCCTGCAGCATCAATTCTAGTCATTTTGAGTAGTGCTTTTTAAAGATTTTAAACAGAAAACAAAGCTGGCAAATTTCGCCTTTACACTGTGTTTACAAAGACATAGTGAAAAGCCAGCAAAAAGTAGTATCCTTCCTTTCATTTTGCCATAAGTTCAAATGATTTTTCAGTAGTATAATTAGCCTTATGCTCCATTAAACAAAACAAAAAATGAGCATCTTATCAAGCAAAATAGTTAAAAAGTGTATTCCACATGCATATAGCCGCAGACACTCACACCAGATACAAAGAGTTGAATGAAAGACATTAGGCTTGTGGGGTTATTTCACAACATCGGTGTCATCTTCCTGGCTTGCAGGGGCAGGACATCATGTAGGTAGGTATCACTGCTGTCCTGAGCTGCATTTTGATGCTTCTAGGGAAGATACCAGCTGGCTATGAATCGCTGGCTGTACCTAAGGCCACCTCATCTCTGCAGGTGAACTCTGCCAGAATACCCATGGAGAAATAGGCAGCCTGTTCTGTCTAACTGTTGATTGATAAATTAGGGTCCATATGCTATGCTAGTAAACTAAATGGCATCTGATAATGGCCTAAGCATTGAGATTCAGTTGTCCATAATAGTTTATCATCATCCTGCTCCTTGGTATACTTTTGGACGGTGTCAACAAGCTTGCTTTCAGACAGCACATGCAACCTCTCCACTTTTTGAGGTAGTACGGATCAGTTTCTTTTTCTGTCAGAATGAATGAGGCAACCTGTTCTAATAAAAAAGACATTTTTGTTCTACAGATGTGATGTTTGCTATGTCACTTGGCCAGTGAACAGATCTAAGCCATGTGGTTCCATAAATTTCTATGGAAATTCAGATTTTATGCCGTAAAAGTAGCCCCTATTTTTGGAGGGACAGAGATATCAGATGCTTCCCTGAAATCTACAAGGTGCATTAATGATTTTCCACAGAGATTCAGTATGTTCAACAGATTATTAATCTCAACATAACTAGAAGTAATTTTTCACAAGTCTTCTCCAGGTCACAGCATACTAGCAAAGAGGAAGAAGAGTGTACATAAATTATTTGGTCTGTCTGCACATACTGGATGGCCCTCTGGCATATCTATGAAGCTTAATAAGAAAATACCACTAAACTGACCTGAATTTTGTCCTCGTCTTTTTCATACAGAAAATATGAGACTTAGTTATATGATCTGTATGACTGAGAACCTTTGATAATGTGTGCTTTAAAATTCATACTCTTATTCTACTATCATTCATTAATAATTTTTAAATTACTAATATTGAAAACCCACAACAACTGGAATACTCATCACCCTAACATGACAATGCTTCTCTTTCTGTAGACTTAAAATTAAAAAACCAAACAAACAAAACCCCTTGGTTCCCATTTTTCAGTCAGAAGACTGGAAAGTAGAGGGAGAATTGAAGACTTTTTCATCTTTTCAGAAGTCTTCTAGTGCCATTTTGGCAATGCATATACCACAAATGGTTTATGATAATAAAACAAATATGATTTATTTGGCCTGTATGAGAGTCACAGAATTAAGAGTATGTCCAAACTAATTCATAAACTTGGAGTTATTTCCTATTGCTTTTTGAATTAAAAGAAATCCCAATGCAGGTGTCATAAAGAGTACAACTCCTAAACATAAAATAAAAAATGGCCAAAAATAACTTAAAAATTGCCAGATTGAAAGTTGCATCTGAAGATGTGGCTTAGGGGGGCGGAATAAGGAATTCTAAGAAGCAGGAGACCAGCGTATGCTAACTTACACTGCTTTTACCTAGTATGTAACTTAATTTACATATTTCTTGGAGAATAAACATTTCCATATGGCAAAGATATCATAAGTTTCACAACTTGAAAGGAAACATTTGTACTGCAGATAAATTTGTTATTATAGGTCAATAAGAGAAATGAAAGCAAAAGAATGAAGAGTTGATAAAGTACAAAATCTACCATATTTGAGATCACCAAACTTTGATTCATATAAAATAAAAATAAAATAATAGAAATACAGTCAAGGTTATCTTGACAACCCTACATCTTGTACCAAAAGATTCTAACTGGTTTCCCATCTCTGTCTTTTGAAATTTACTTTGTTATGCATATTATCATACTACTGTTTCCAAAAGGTCTGAGGATTATATTTTGGAAACCACACTGTATTTTTTTTCAGGTAATCAATAAACTCACAAACTGTGGCACACAAAATCAGTTTTAGACATGCATGCTCTTGAATATATGTTGTTCTTCCTCATTACATTAACCTTTTCATATAAATGGCATAATTACGTTATTTTTTGAAACAAAGCATGCATAAATTAATATTTTTTTAAAAAAAATTGTGGTCTGTAAATCTTCTGGGACAGACCATTTACTCTCACAGGGAGTCACACTGTACTGCGTTTTATGGACCATAACTTGACAACAAATCTTTACCATTATAAATAAGGGCTTCAAACTTTGACCTAATAAAATGGAGGATTTTGTTATTACTTACTGTTATCTGATGTATTGTCATCTTGCCTCAGCCTTGTTCCAGGTCTTAATGTGAGGCTGAGCTACAGTCAAACAAGAACCTAAACAGAGGGTTCATTTGTGAGTTCATATAATTTTTGAATCTTCTGTTTTGGATCATTCTGGTTCCATTTAAACTTGAAGCTTCCCTGAGACTGCTCTGCTGCCATGGCTCTAATAAGCTTTCTACAATTAATGGACCTCAAAATACCTGTTCACCTTTTTATACAAATACCTCATCCATTCTTACTAAAATGAGACTTGCAAACTCTATGAAACCTAATAACATCTCCATGCCCATAGAATTCTCTTGAGCCTAGCTAAATCAGCTTTATGACAACATTGTGTTAGCAACAAGTTAATGTAAGATTCTGTAAGAATCCAGACTAATTAGCTTAAATAAAATGTCTGAAAACTGCTGTGCTGTAGATATCTATAGTGGATTTTCCACACAATATATGTGTATTTGAATGACACTTCTATGAAATATCACACTTATATTTTACTTGCTTTTATTTTTCTCTTTCCCTAAGAAAAGCCTGAAGGGAAATTTCAGAGGAATTAGCCTATTTTGTTCTTTGTACAGTAGCCAAAACAACAACAACAAGAGAAAAAGAACAAATTAAAAAAATAAAATAAATTTTCTTTTGCAAATCTATTGTACATACCCACATAAACACTTTAAGCTACAATAATGAGCTGCAAATAGATTTATTATAACAAATTGAAGAGATTAATGAAAATGGTGATGTACATTTCAGAGATGTTCATTAGGGGAAATGAGCATTCATTCATGATAATGCTGGTGTTAACTTACTTTGTACATTTCCAAATACATTCTTAAAAGACTGCTGGTACTATCAACCATTTAATAGACTACAGACTTTTTGGATATAAATTATTACTATGTTTTAATTGGTTTTAAAAAGCATTCATTGAATTGAACTGCAACACAGAAGTTCTTTTCAGAATAAAAGTTTTTGTCTTACAGAATGCAGAAAGCTGTGTAGGACTTAGAGCCTTTCACTGAAACAAGTTTTTGAATATTGCTTCTGATGGAAAAAATTTGTCATGGCACATGGGAAACATGAAAACTGAAGAACACACACACAGGAGAATAAATAAACTTGATCAATAAATATAGCAACTTGTTAAATATTAAAAAAAGTGAACCCATTATGTAAGTATAAGTTTAGTAAAAGAAAAAAAATTAGCAATTTTTAAACACTTATTTTAGAACTCGTCACTAAAACATTTAAATTTCTATGTGGTGATTTCCTGAAGGGAAAAAGAATTGCTAAGGCAATATGCAAGATTTGCAAAAAAGAGGACAAATGTTAGGAAACAAGGGCAAACATTATTAATGATGTCATACAATATGTCACAGAGGGAGGAACATAACACAGAGCAGTATACTTCTGAATGAAGTATATTTGTCTCAGATATCTGCAATTTGGGATGCAGTTTTATGTACTCTATTCCACCAATAGACTGTATCAAAAGAGGTAGCCGTGACTCCTATTTATGGCCATATATTCCTTTGTACTTCTTTGCACTAGATCTTGAAAGTCTAGAGGGTAAGATTTAAAAATCAATCACTTCGCTTTTGTCGGTTTTTTTCATTACCTTCTGTTAATTGTCAGCTCATCTGATTCATTCTGCAGTCTTAAAATAACCACCTCTGATGAAAGGAAGACAGCAGGAACAAGTAGCTACGAGAAGGGTAAAGGAAAGGAAGAAGGGCCACCACTTTCTGTGGCAGGCCACAGTCAGATCTAAAGCAATGCAATACTCCTTGAACAATTTGTAGACCTGTTAAAATGTTTCTCTTAAAATAAATAACATTGCAGTGCTTAGGTAAAGACTAGCAAGAGAAGGCATGCAACAGAAGTGCTTCTCTGCTTGGAGTAATGTGCTGAGCCTATACAAGTCAAATGATTACACAGTCTTACTACTCCCTCTACAGCCAGGGGAGCATTTGATTTGCCTTCTAGTTGGACTTGATATGAAACCTCCTAGCAGCCATACCAGGTTTGTGAAATAAATATGACATCTAGGACTGTGGATGCAAGTGAAACAATCACATGGGGCTACAACAAAAGTGAGCATGAGGAAAAACTCAAAGTACAAGCCATTAACTTGAAACTTTACAGATCTGATTTGGACTCGTCTAAAGACATTTATTTATGTGATTGTTCCATGCTGGCCAGTTATCAGTGAAGGAAAATAGTACCTTGATTAAAAATCTGAATCTAGACTGTTTAACTTAAGAAATCATGTTCTTAATACATGGCAGAAAAAAAAGTTAATTGCCTTGCAAATCAGATTGAGAATAAAAAAAATAAACAAAAAAATCCCCCACATAATATTTATTGATTAATGGGGTGCCAGGAAAAGTTGCAGAGAAAGTAAAAAGTACAGGAAGTTTTTAGCAAGAATGTCATAAATATTTAAGATGGGCTCAGGCTCCAGACTCCAAATGTCTAACTGTAAGTGTCTGTATATAAGTATTTAAGCTTCCATCACAGAAGTAGGTCTTAGCTGACTTGTTAAAATTTCCTAATTTGCCTTAGTTTCTAGTGCAATTTGAAAGTACACTATCTTGCCTGAGCTCCAGCTGCCAATATGGGAGGGCAGAGGTCAGCTGCAGGTCCAGCCTTGTATAGATGTCTCAAATATCCTAAGGAGTTTCCAATGAAATTTGATACTGATGTTTGCCTATCAGAAACTACCCTCTAGTTAAGAGTGTTGGAATCTGGTATCTCACTTTAAGGTAGATGTCTACAGTTGGTCAGATGAATAGCTCTCTAAATCAATGAGCTGCCAGCACTAGCAAACTGAATCCCATGACTAAACTTAAAAGCCTGTAGTCTCAAGCTGAATCCAACCTGTAACTTTTCAATACCTAAGTTAGTGCAGATGAATCCTGTTCTAAATCTTCCATAATGAGGGAAAAGGGAATGGTATAATGTTCTTTCTATTCTAGGCAATTGCAATGGTACTGTTTGTCCTATTTGTTGGAAAGCTGTAGAAAGAAAGATATACCAAGTGCATAGAGAGACTTTTTTTTTTTTTTTAATATGATCTCAAATTGCAGCATTTTTAATAGATATGTTATCAAAGTACAGCAATGAATTAGTTGGCTTCAGAAGAGAGACATGACCACACAAAAAGATTGACAATTGGCTGAAGGAGGCTTTGCACTTCTGTTTAGACATCTTGCAGAAAAAAGGTAGCAAGAATGTCATTGTTTTGTTCAAGCAACACTGAGGCATAGTAAGGTTAATCAGAGAGTCACAGCAAAACAGTTTTTTCAGTATGCATGAATATCACCCACCAAACTTTCTCTAAATCTAAAGTTCAAGAGAATACACTATCTATTCCAGTAGTGCTCATATCAAAGATTCAGTCATTTGAAAATAAGCAAATAATTCAAAGACTACTTACATTCTTTGGATTCAGGCCAATGCTGTGAGCTTAGAGATTAAGGGGAAGAAAACTGTATCAGGCAACTTTATCAGAGTGCAGTGACTCTTTTCTTCAGGGACAGCTATTCTTTCTTTTTGCTCATGCTCGTTGCCCAGGCAACAGCTTATGCAGTGATCAGTCTTCACCAACATAAAGCATTAGCATAAAACTGTACAGATTTAGCATGAAATAGGTACAGGCTTATGGGTTTGCAAGAAAATTTGTCTTCTCATGGCTTCTATATTTGTCATCTTTCTAAAATGTACTGTAAGCAAAACTGACCTCAACATGGGCCATCCTTAAGGCCTCTGCAATGTGAACAGATTCAAACTGGGATTTAAGGGATGCAAAAACATTGGGCTGAGTTCCTGGATAGTTGAGGAGAAGAGCAAGTGTAACTCAACGCAGCTAGTGAAGATTATTCTTTTCTTATTCAACTTACCCCTTATACCAATGTTACAGGAAATAATCCCAGTGTAGACAATTTGTGGATACAGGTGCAAATGAAAAGATTACTTTTCTTTTAATTTTTCTCTCTCTTACCTTTACACTTGCTCATGTATGAAGCATTCTCCTGTTGGATCTGACATGCTGGTGTCCTCTCAGGCTCTGGGCACTCCTGGGTGTGTAGCATTCAAGACTTGGAGTCAAGCTCCAGCATTGTATGTGTTCAGACTCTTATCCTAAGGGAAAAGGAGGACAGAGGAGGAAATGGCACAGAAGGAAAAGAACTAACTTCACTCAATGATCTACACCTACAGCCAATCCTTTACTTCTGCTTTGCACTGCCAGAATGGCATAAAGTGTTTGGGGTGGGATCTGACCCTAAATACGTAACTTTGCTCACTTCCTCAGGTCTTTTGTCCTGAAATATGCTGCTGAAATTACATATCATTTTGTCTGTGCATGTAGCCAGATACCTATAAAGATAGCTTCCACATTTTTCCTGATCAGCACCTTCTGAACTATAAGAAAGAGGTTGCTGGTTGGGGTCAAAAAAACCCACTTGACAGATACAGTCTTAAACATAAACGCAGGATTATTTTTTCTTCCTGGCCTTGCTTACATGTATCACAGCACACAATCTCTATCCCCTTCATATTAAAAGGACCTATGTCTCAGCTGCCCATGGCTCCCTGGGTCACTGTGGGCATCTGAAATTCCTTCTGTACAATGCTACTTTCAAAACTACACTCAAGTCTAAAGTCAAACTCTTTCAAGATTTGAACTAGGCATAAAATACATCATTCATCATAAAAGAAAGCAATAAATGATATAGTAATAGAATACATTCTTACACAATTTCTATTTATAGCCTTTTGACCACATTTGGGTTCAGATCCAAGTCCTCTGGAGCATCTATTCAATATTCTTCAGCACATGGCTTTCCTTTCAATCACTTTTCTCTGCCTTTAACAGGTCCTGCATGCAAAAAAGAACTTTTTTTAAAAAAGAAAAATAACCATTTCTGGGTGTGTTTCCTTCTGAGACGTACCTAGGAGACTAGTTGACTCAGCATCTGTTTTTCATTTCATTAGCTTTAACTTTCAACTTGTTTCACCTGTGTATATCTCTTTTTATAATTTATGGGTGAACTGATTGCAGATGCTGCTTGATTTAGGAGTATCCTGTCTGCCAATAGGCTAGAAACTTATTTCTCCTTAAATACTTTATTTAGAAATTGCTTGTTTAGTCTTTCTACAAGGCAAATTTGGAGATACTTCAATCATCTAACACTGTCAACACATAATGCTTAGTATTTATTTTGAAAGTGTATATGTAAAGCTCACAGCCAGAAGATCAGAAAGGAAAACGGAAACTCACAAAATCCATTTCTGCACTCCATTTGGTGATGAAACTAGAAAAGTATTAGTACAGAGAGCTTTGTTGGCAAACTGACCTACCTCAATTCCTCTAATGATACCTATTATTTAAAGTTATTGTATACAAGCTTAGGTTTTCAGCAGTAGGTCTTCCAAAGAGGTTCCTAGAGGAAAATGCGTTTTGATCTTGCAAATGAAATTATTTTCAAGGAATGAAGATTCTCCATGGATCCCAGGTGTTCCTGGCTCCCTTGTATGGGAATGCTAAGAAACAGCATGCTGACAAACCTGCCAGAAACTTTCATGTGAGACTGTTGAGAACTGCAGCAACACTAATGGATAAACTGAAATAGAGGATCTAGGCATCTACTATTTCACACTGGAGTCAATAAACCAGGACAAGTTTTAACACATCTTGGCGTGACCAGGAAAAACTGCAAAATCATAGAGGATTCTTCTGCTATTCAGTTATGTCTTTCTGGAGCTCCACGAGGTGTATAATAAAATCTGTCTTTTATGTTATGCAATATGGATCATTTAGGGCTCCAGGACTCATCGGAACAGATGTCTCCTAGGCAATTTTGTGCAGCATGAATGTCCAGAAAAATGGCCATCAGTGAAATTGGCAGATACCACCAAATATTTTCTGTCTTCTGTTTTCTTAATAAGAAAAAAATGTTGTCACAGAAGTAATTTTATCTTATTTGCTTACAAAGTCCTTTCCTGTGATATGTTTAACTAATGACCATGTTATTTTATCAGATTAAGTTTTCTCTGTGTGCTGGTTTTGGCTGGGATAGAGTTAATTTTCTTCATAGTATCTAGTATGGGGCTATATTTTGTATTTGTGCTGAAAACAGTGTTATAATACAGGGATGTTTTCATTACTGCTGAGCAGTGCTTACACAGAGTCAAGGCCTTTTCTGCTTCTCACCCCACCAGCGAGAAGGCTGGGGGTGAACAAGAAGTTGGGATGGGACACAGCTGGGACAGCTGACCCCAACTGACCAAAGGGATAACCCATACCATAAGACACCATGCTCAGTAATAAAAGCTGGGGGAAGGAGGAAGTGGGGACATTTGGTGTTATGGCATTTCTCTTCTGTCCTGGTTTCAGCTGGGATAGTTAATTGTCTTCCTAGTAGCTGGTACAGTGCTATGTTTTTGAGCTGGGTATGAGAAGAATGTTGATAACACTGATGTTTTCAGTTGTTGTTAAGTAATGTTTAGACTAAAGTCAAGGATTTTTCAGCTTCTCCTGCCCAGCCAGCAAGAAGGCTGGAGGGGAACAAGAAGTTGGGAGGGGACACAGCCAGGACAGCTGACCCAAACTGGCCAAAGAGGTATTCCATACCGTGGGATGTCACATCTAGTATATAAACTGGGGGAGTGGGGGTGGGGGGATCACTGCTCAGGGACTAATTGGGCATCGATTGGCAGGTGGTGAGCAATTGCACTGTGCATCATTTGTATATTCCAGTCCTTTTATTATGACTGTTGTCACTTTATTGGTATTATCATTATTAGTTTCTTCTTTTTATATTCTATTAAACCATTCCCATCTCAACCCATGAGTTTTACTTCTTTTCCCTATTTTCTCCCCCATCCCACTGGGTAAGGGGGGAAGTGAGTAAGCAGCTGCATGGTGCTTAGTTGCTGGCTGGGGTTAAACCACAACATCTTCCCAAGTAACCGTCATGTGTGATGGAGCCCTGCTTTCCTGGAGATGCATGAACACCTGCCTGCCAATGGGAAGTGGTGAATGAATTCCTTGTTTTGCTTTGCCTGCAAGCACAGCTTTTGCTGTCCCTATTAAACTGTCTTTATCTCCACCCATGAGTTTTCTCACTTTTATTCTTCTGATTCTCCCGCATTCTGCTGGGGGGCAGGGGGTGAGCAAGCAGCCATGCGGTGCTTAGTTGCTGACTGCAGTTAAACCATGACACTGCTTAGATGCAATTTTCAAGCACTTGCAAGGAGGGTAGTGCCATCTGGTAAGGAACTGACAAGGGAGATTTTGTTTTTCCAGTGTTTTGTTTGGGATCTCAAACCCTGGCTATACTAAATTTATATGACAATTCACAAGCCCAGATTAAAGTTTCATCCCACGTTTTGAAACAATGAAACATTAAATCCATTCAGAGATTGCAGTAATCAAGGTAGAATTTCTCTCAGAATAATTCTCTGCTTGAGTGTCTCCCTCATAGAGCTGTATAAAATGGAGACTTGCCTCTATTCTAGCTTTTAAAAATGCCCTTAATACTGAGAGTTAGCTGGCATTGTATTACAAAAATACCGAGAGAAACCAAACAGTTTTCATATTCAGAGGAATTTTTTTTTATTTTCTACTTATGAATAAAACACTATTTTATAGTTGTCTTTTATCAGTATGGGATTCAAGTTGCGTTAACAATTGATGCTTATTTGGTAAAATGAAAGCAAGCTTGCCAAATATAATGGTGGGGTATTGTTTTCTCTGGCCAGATGCTTTTTGTTGTTAGAAGCATCAGCAGGATATTTGCAAAGCAGTTGTGGCAGAATCAATATCTTTAACAGAGAAAATACATACTGAGCAATAAATTGGGCAAAATATTACACTACAATGAATGGGGGCTGATACGTCTGCTGCTAAGTCTCAACCAATGCGTGCTTATGCATCCTATCAGAAAGCTTGCCCATATGAATGTAAAAACACTTTGTTAGAAAAGCACACAAGCTCAGCACAGGTAGCCACAATTTTTCAGTAAACATGTAACAATAGGCCTAGTGTCTCTCTTGGTCATTGAAGACAAGTTTGTGAAGTGCACTTTCCACAGTGTCAATGATGATGTAGCTGGGAGCCAAACTATAAAAGGAGCTATCTCTTAATGAAGTAGAGCAGTGGGAAACCTTGAGAAGGGCAGAACCTTGGGAAAGTTTAAGGTTTAGATAAAATGTTACCAGCCCTTACATTGTTTTCTGGGAAAAAGAAAAAAAAGGAAAGCTTTCCTTTATGCTTTTCCTCGTTTCACAGAAATGGTGATCCCTAAATGTATAGAACCAGAAGATTTATTAAAGGTAGTATGGTTTTGTCACAACCCGTGCTGGACAGACCGGGAGACCGTGGTGGTGAGTTCGGAATTCCCTGGGGCTGAATTAAGGTGAAACGACACCGCACGACCGGTCGAACGTTTCGTTTACGGCAGGAGCAGCCTGAACGTGGGCGGCGTTAACAGCAGGGGGCGGGGTTTCTCACAGCGGGAATTGGCGCGAAACCACCTCGGTAGCCCGTGTAACCCGCGGTAGCCCTCCCTCCACAAACACACACTACAGGCCTTGCTTATCCGGGGATCCGTTCAGGGAGGAGAACGAGGCGAGCCCTCCCGTCGGGTCAGGAGGTTCAGAGCGGACCCCCTCGCTTTCCAGACTCCCTCTCGGAGAGGAGCCCGGCGGCGGCTGGATCCGCTCCCAGTCCCAGACCTGGTCAGCGGTTTGTGTCGAAAGGGATGAGGTGGGGGTTACGGGAGAGGAGAGAGAAGGAGGAAAAGCAACGAGAACGCTCTCACCGGCCCTGGCTCCAGCACCGCTCCCCTCAGCCGAGGGGTCCCATCCCGGAGGGCGCGCGCACACGGGACTTCAGTTCGCGCCCTTTTATCCTCTCCTGGCCCCTCCTTTGCACGGGCACTCGAGCTCATTAGGCTAATTAGGCATCACGGGCTTTCAGAACCTTCTGGAAATGGGTCGGTGGGCTTGGGGAGTAACTTCTCCCTCCCTGCAGACATGGCTGTTGTTTGATCTTTGCCCGTACGGGGCGACCTGCCCCGCTCAGCATGTCAGAACCGGGAATCTGCGCAACCTCCGGCTCGGCGTGGCCTTCTGCACCTGCTGCTTCACCTGCGCCTTCTTCACCTGCCGCTCACCGTTGTGACGCAGGTGCGTTACGCAGAACTTGCCCCTCCACAATGTTGGAGACATTAACTCTTTCAGTCCCTCACATGTGGTGTTGCTATGCAGCCTTGCAAGCCAGTTCCATTCGCAAAAGCCAGGCCCAGTCTCTGACCATCACAACAGGTGTCTGAGGGGTTAACTCCATCCAGTCTCCCACAGGTTCCTCACTCCAGTAATGTAATGTTTATTATTTCAATGCTTTATGTAGCAATACCAGAGGCAAATCCTGCTTATCTGAAATAACACTAAGAAGGAGAGCGAGCTCTGATATGTGGGGGATTATTGCGTTCAGGACACAGGGATCAAAGTACTGAGAGTTAATGTATGTGAAAGACAGAGTCCATGAGAGATCTGTGAAGGGGCAGGAGGTCTGTGATTCTCTCTGCTGAAGAGTTGAGGGACTGTTGAGAGACTTTTTTTTTTTTTAAGGTCAAACAGTAGTCATGAAGACTTGGCTGTGAAGGGACTCCAAGATCTGTTTTCTTTCCATGAGAGCTTTGAAAACCTGACTTCAAAAAGATTGACCCCTCAGGAGACATACCTGACTTACTGAGCTTCTATGTGGCCTATGAAAGTCACATATATTTGAGGATGAATAACACAACCCGAACCATTCTAGCTGAGGGAAACAGTATATGCCTAAGTATGATATGAGAAATAGTGGCAGACTAATGAAAGATCATGGTAACATCTTTCCCTTTGGGATGCACATCCTGGATACGGAAGAGACACAGAGAAACACATAAGGGTTTGTGCTTACATTCATTTTTCTGTAACTTCAACTATTTTCTTAAGGACTTTTTGGCACTAAGAAGTTTTAGGGCAGTTATGTGGGAATAACTTTTTTTTAAGTTGGAACAAATATATTTTTTATATGCTGAAAATATCAGCTTTTGTTGATGTCCTGGTTTCAGCTGGGATAGAGTTAACTGTCTTCCTAGTAGCTGGTACAGTGCTATGTTTTGAGTTCAGAGCGAAGCATGTTGGTAACACTGATGTTTTCAGTTGTTGCTCAGTAGTGTTTAGACTAATGTCAAGGATTTTTCAGCTTCTCATGCCCAGCCAGTGAGAAAGCTGGAGGGGCACAAGAAGTTGGCACAGGACACAGCCAGGACACCTGACCCAAACTGGCCAACGGTGTATTCCATACCATGTGACGTCCCATCCAGTATAGGAACGGGGAAGGGGGGGCAGGGATTCGCCGCTCGGGGACTGGCTGGGTGTCGGTCGGCGGGTGGTGAGCAATTGCACTGCGCATCATTTGTACATTCCAATGCTTTCATTATTGCTGTTGTCATTTTATAAGTGTTATCATTATCATTATTAGTTTCTTCTTTTCTGTTCTATTAAACCGTTCTTATCTCAACCCACGGGTTTTGCTTCTTTTCCCGATTTTCTCCCCCATCCCACTGGGTGGGGGGGAGTGAGTGAGCGGCTGCGTGGTGTTTAGTTGTTGGCTGGGGTTAAACCACGACAGTTGAGTAATAAAACACTAGCTATGATGAATTTTTTCCTAAGTTTTGTTGGATCAGAACCCTTCTGAGATTTCACTGTCTCTCATATTTACTTTTACCCATAGGGAATTTAATTGTTGCACTTGCTTGTAGGTTTCCTTTATTTTGTACTCAATCTAATTTTGTAGTCATTTAAGTGCTGGCAATCCTAGCTACCTAAATGCATTTCCCTGCATATTAAATAATTGTGCCATGGTTGACATGCTTTGTGGATGTGATACTGTACAAACACTACTGATTCCATTTGTGGTGAACCTTGTGTTTTGTGAGCGTTGTTTGGTGTGCAATGCTTTTCAACCATGCAAAAATCTCCCCACATTCAAAACTTTTCTCCAGTACTTTCATTATCCAATATGTTTTTCTCCTTTTTTTGATAATTGATCTTTATTATAGCAGATAATTGATCTTTATGAGCATTGCATGACTGAAAAATGGACCTAGGGTAACTGTTCTAAGACTTACTCTGTAGTACCATCCCTTTTCACATTTCTAGTCCTTCCCTTCTGCAAGTAAGGTCACACTGATCCAATTGGCAGCACCTTTTTTCTCTGTCACGCTAAGGATAAGATAGCTGGAGACAAAAAAATTGTATGTCAGTGTGGGAGCTAGGATTTTCTTTACAGAATTAAGAAAAAGAATCTGTAATCTATGATACATGGGCCCCCCCAAAAAAGAACAGGCAAAAGAAAACCTCACTATAACTAAAAGTTCTGGGCTCACGTTTTCAAGGAGGTAGACCTTTTCTACTTTAAGTCACATAACATCTCTCTCCCTGGAGTCTTTTCCAAACTGTGACCCTCTACTTTTCTTTCCTGATGTGATATTTCTGCATAATTTCCTTTATACACAGGGTTCCAACTATTTTTATGTAAATGACTCAGAGTTCTCACTTTTCACTTCTGACCTCTCTCCTCTGTTTAATCCATCATCTATCACCTCCATTTTAACATGGTTCATAATGATGTTCCTATTTTCTTGTAATAATCCTCAGGGCAACTGCTGAAAATAGGATTAAACATATGAATAAGGCAATAGGATTTTAACTTTGAGCTCTTCTACCTGTGTTTTGAATCTGAGAAGGACAAAGTGCCAGATTGTTCCAATCAATGAGTTGCAATATTGTTCTGTAGCTCATGCAGCTCTATACATTTTCTTTCCTGTTAAATATTTAAAGAAAATATGCAAGGCACTATCGTACATAAGTTGCAAAGAATCTTATACTCATTTCGTATAGACTTTTGCTACTGCATAAAACCAGGGCATATAATCTTTTAAAGAAATCCATTGAACTTTCCTTCTTTTTTTTTTTTCAAGCCCATATTTCTCACAGAGAGAGAGATTTTCAGAATCTCATTTCTCTGACTAATGTTAATTCTAATATGTGATCTAAATTTATTCACAGACATCTTGTATCTATTTATTTTGTGTCTATATTGTCCCATAGCCTAATCTTATTCCTAGTGCTAACATTTGAGTCAACAACCTGGTACAAGGTGCCCCAGGGTCTTTAGAAGCACAGTCTTAGCAGCCAGACTTGTTACCTGAGTTAAATGCACAGAAGTATAGCACTCATCCCCATCTCAGCACCGAATCGTAAAAGCAGCCCTGGGTGGTGGCAGGATCACACACACATATTCCTCAGCAGTAAATGCATGATAACCAGCAGTTAAATCTACACATCTAAATGTGGCTAATGATTCTGATCCCCCAGGGCAAATAGTGCAGAGGGAGTTGTAGCCGCTACCTTGACAGCAGGCTGCCATACCCACACTATCTAGTGCTTATGAAGTACTCCTGTGAATTAAATGCCTTGGCCCTGTTGGCCTTGTGTGGTGGCTTAGCTGTTATTTTTTGGAGTGCTTTTCTTGCAGTTGAAGCTGTCTGGAATATTGTGAAGGCTGTGTTGCAATTCATTAGAGTGGTTATTTTTAAACCATAAAATTTAAGGTATATGCCATTTACCAGACAGTGTAGCATCAGGGCATGTGATGGTGTTCAAAGCCTGCTGGGATGTTAAAAGACTGCAGAGCATAGTGTATTTAAGAAACACTGAAAGCTGGAAGCAGTCATTGCACTTAATTGCCACCAGAACTACATCTGAGTTTTATTCTAAAACAGTCCCAAGATTTGCTCCAAAAGAAGCCCTGGGAGTGAATTAGCACTTCTACAGTGCTATTCATTGGGTGTCCAGGACTGAGGAGCAATCTGCACTAATGAAAGGCTCAGAATCACCGAGAGAGTCTACTATATTCTCTCAAAGTGTCCTGTCAATGAGCAAAATTATTTGTTATCAACAAAGGGGACAAGCTACAGTTTGTCAGACCAGCATAAAGCAGTTCACAAAATAAGGTCCTTAATCATGGTGAACAGTCCATACCATCAGAGTTTCAATATCTGCTGTTTGCATGTTCAGAATCCAAACAAACCATGATCCATTGAAATTTTGAAGGACAGCAGTGCTCTGCATAATCACAAAAATTGCTGAGTTTGGGTAACTATTACTATATGAAAGATACCATAAAGAGATAATTTGGAACCCAAACACAGAAGAGATACTTGATGATCTTAATGAGTATACTAATGATACAATGTGCTACATTTACAGTGATTGTTGGAGGGTCTGATCTACCTAGTCTAAAGCAAAATCACACCACTTGTCTCACCCCCCTTTTCTTTTCTTAGCCTTTTCATTAGTTACTATTTCAGGTGTACTACATTTTGAAGTGGTTTTAATATGTACCAATGACTGGTGTATATATCTATATCTATCTGTATCTATATCTAATCTCAGTCAACCACATCTTTGCAAGTTTCTTCTATTATTCTAGACATGATTCAATTTCTGAGGCACCAATGATAAGTCATACAATGTTTTACTATAATTTTCTGAACTCTTGATTTTTAAACGTTGATGACCACAGTCCTTTGAGAAGTTTAGCTTTAGTTTTTCTCATTATTATATTCATCGGTTTTTTTCTAACTAGCTTGTCCTTGCATTTGTAACTAGTTCAGAAAATTTGCCATGTTTTTACTAGTTTCCATTTGGAATTATACTTATTTTAGGAATACCCCTTCTGGGGATCTTTTAATAATTGAAAAGTTTAGAACCTCTATCATTAGGTTGCCTTCTGCAATTACATCTTTATTTCAAGGAAACATTAGAATAAGACAAACAAAACCCCAGACAAACTGTTCAATACATGAATAACTTGAAGAATCATTTCCTTTAAAATTATGAGGGCTGTTAAAAATATTAAATTCTTTCTAGTCCAAGGAAAACTTAAAAGTGAAATGTATTAATTGACTGGGTAGAAAGAACACCTCTGCTTTGATTTAATGATGGAAAAGTTAATGATTTTTATGTGTTACTAGATTTATTTTGAAAACCTGGAAGGAATCCAATCAGAAATGAACAATGTGTTTCGCATAGTAAAGAAGTAAATGTCAAAAAATTGATTTTATCAGGACAATTACTTTCTAGCAAACACACTTTGGCATAGTTTTATTTAAAAGCTTTAATGAGAGAGGGGAGATATTGCTACATTTGAGGAAAAAATATAATGCTTACAGTTTAGTGAGATCTACAGCTGTGGGATATATGCTTTCTTAGAATAAAACTTCATTCTGAAAAGTAACTAATTTTACATGGTGAAGGAAAAACTAGTATAAAGTAATTCAAACTTTTTCTTTAGAAGAAAAAGAATAAAATTTAATTCCATTAAATATTATCAGTATTTATTTAATATTAACTCCCTTCGTCCATCACTTAAGTCCTATGTTCCTGTTTAAGAAGATGATACCCGGTTTGGGAACATTTAAAGGATATCTTTTCTCTCTGTCTGTTTGTTTTGTTTTAGTGGAGGGAGGAGGGGAGGGTGTTTGTTTTTACCTTTTAGCTTGCCCATTTTCTTTGTTCTCTTTCCATCTTCACTGCATATCATATTTGGAGAACTGACCAGTTAAGTGATAGTTCATTACAATATTTAAATTTTACAGTTTAATTTTGTAATTTCAAATCGCAAAATTTCAGTTCTAGTACAGCTTAATTACATAACCATATAATCATAGAATAATTTAGGTTTGAAGGGACCTTTATGGGTCATCTTGTCCAAACTCCTGCTCAAAGTAGAGGGGAAGAAGTCCATAACCAGTCAAATTCTAAGTATCTCCAAGGTTGGAGATTCAATAGCTTCTCTGGGTAGCCTGTTCCAGCATTTGAGTGCCCTCAAGATAGGAATTCTTTTCTTATAACTGATCAGGATTTCCCTTGCTTCAACTCAGGAGCACTCCCTCTTTTCCTTCCCCTGTGCAAAGCCAAGAAGAGTTTAGGTCTTTCTTCCATACAACCAGTCACTAGGTGGTTAAAGATGGCAAATACATCCACATACCACACTACCCCTGACCCAGCCTTCTCCAGGTTGAACACAGTTCCTTCATCATCTCCTCCTGTATTATGCCCCAAATATCTAGCCATCTTGGTGGCCTTCTACTGACTTGCTCCAATTTTTCAGTCTGTCTTTTGTAACTGGGAGGCCCAAGACTGAACACAGCACAGCAGGGGCAATCTTATAAATTTCTAATAGAATAATCCTTGCTTCCCTCAACCTGCTGACTCTGTTTTTGCCAGTGCAGCCCTATAAGAGGTTAGCTTTGATCTCTGCAAGGGTACATCGCTGACTAACGTGTCACTTGTCCACCAGGATCACCTGGTCCTTTCCAGCACAGCTGCTTCATCACCAGTATTCTCTGAGAACAAGATAATCAACTTGATGTATCCTTTGGCTGCATCTCAGCTGACTGACCAGAGCCTGCCCTGAGGCTTTGATGTCTCTGTTATTCATATCAAGTTTTTTGAGTATGCTGCTGCTTCCTACTGGCTGCACATTTGTGTTTCCTTACTTTGGAAACAAGTCACTAGGGAACTATATGGGAATGGTGCATCACATCCTCAGGTTGTGCCTGGGTAGTTGGCTGTGACATGGCCTATACCAAGTAACTTGAAAGTGATACTAAGTTCAATCATTTAGGTGAGATCTTTGACTTGAGCATATAAATGATCTATTATATGCTGTAACACAGTAAAATGAGAAGGACTACAAACAATTAAAAGCTTGTCAGGGTTCCCTAATAACTTAAACTTCTGAAAATAGATTAAATAAATCAGAAATGGGGGTAGTTTGCATAAGATTTTATTTTGTTTATCTTATTTTTATCTAAGACAAAAATGACAATTCATTTTTGTTTTCAGAATGGTTTTATGCATGCTTTGACTCACTTTTCTGAAGAAGTTTAGAACAGAGGTGATTCAGCAGCACCATGTACTGAAAAAGAGACTGCTTATGGATTTAATTCAGAATAAAGTTGTCTAAATTATATTCTGTAGCTACTGCCTGTAGCTGGGACACTGAAGTAAAACTTCTTATCTGAGAAGAAAAAGTGGGGGGTTTTGTTTGTTTGGTTATTTATTTTGGGGGTTGGGGGTTTTTTTGTTGTTGTTGTTGTTAGTTTGGTTTGTGTTTTGGGGTTTGTTTGTTTGTTTTGTTTTCTTTTTTACTTTAACTTGCTGCTTTAGAGATTGTCTAGGGGTAGCTTGGAGAGGTCAATTCTAGGCTTGCATCAGACCAAAATATTAGAACCCACCACTTCTAAGTTTTCACAGGTGTCCTGATTTTCTGCCTCATGAAACTGGTCTGCATGGATATGATGCTTCCTGTGCTCTCACTGCTTAGCATAAACACAACATAACTAACTGATTAATCTATGCCTACCTTCAGGAGAACATTTGTGACACCTTTCAGTATTGTTTGTGCTTTTTAACAACTATTTAGTATGGTACCTGCTAGATTCTCAGTTAACGGAATTTTCCTACTCCTCAAGGACTCTTTTGCATTTGCATTTAAAAGTTAGTGAATAAAATTCATAAGGAAAATTGGAAGAACATACCAGACACAAGCACTTCTCCCTCCCAAGACAATCTCTTTCGCATTAGACTACAAAATCAGGCTTCCTCTTGCTTAGATTCTCTCCTACCCAATAAATGTTATATTCTTTTCTGTGTAGTGGTATAGCTACAGCAGAGAGTACTTCCTAATGTCTATCTAAACTGGCTTCCAAAATTGTCAAAAAAGCCTGTGAATTCCCTCGTATCATTATGTGCTGATTGCACAGCAGTGTTAGAAGCCTCTACTAAAGATAAACTGGATTGTACTTTTTTTTTTTCCCAGACATATATTTGAATAAGAATTAAAGCTTTTCACTACACATTGCTTTCTGCTAAGATGTAACCTTCCACAATCAGGTGAAAATTCATTCAAAAATCTATGGAGAGAAAAGCAATGAAGAAAGGTGGGGTAGAAATTGAACTAGCATGTCCGTTGTATGAATACAGTAATTTAGTATGTCTTTCCATCATTATGATTCACTGCTGTTTCTTCAGCTTTTAATAATGCCAGAAGTGGAACACATGCCACTAAATGTGGTATTCACCTTCACGATACAAAGAATGCTTCAGCCACTGGGTTTTATTTGCAGAATCAGAGCTACTTGCCTATGGTATAGATACCTTAGAATCAAAGAGAGAGAAAGAGACTATGTAACCAAACTAGATACTTATGGCTGTCGGCAATTATGTAAAAACAGGAAAGAGCATAGCTGGTGGAAAAGGTTTGGTTACAGAATTGGTGGGGAACTTGCAGAGTAGCCTGATAGGTAGTGGATAGTCTGTAGTCAGTATGCAGAGTTAAATGCGGATTTTGAGAAGGGAAAAAAAATATATACTATAAAAGCAGATAATTAATAAAGAATTTATGAGCTTTACTGGCATGGTAGTATTAATGAGGACTTGCATTAGTGCAAGTGAGATCAGAATCTTGTGATTACACTGAAAGTCAGTGAAGTCAATGTGCTTTCTATTTACAATGCACACCAGCTTTACAAACAGAGGTCAATTAAACTGGTAAGTAGGCTTTCTATTCTGAATTTTGCATGCCGCTGTAAGATATTTATCTTCAGGACTTCCGAACTTCTTTTCATTGCCTCCTATTAGAAATATCCCAAACTGGTTTTTATAAAGGCAGAGACAAATTCAGTTGTCCTTAGCTCATTAAAAAGAAGGAATGAAATTGCTATGTCACATTAGACATCCCTAAAGTATAATCTAACTCAAAAAAAAAAAAAAAAAGCAACCAAAAAACCCCCAACCAACCAAACAGAAACTTGTAACACCATCTGCTTCATTATGCCAATTTAACTGTATGGCAGAAAGCCACTTTGCCTTTTGCATGAGAAAGACATGCTTAGAATTAGTATATGTTCTTCCATTTATCTATAGATCCTCCTTCCTCACACACATATAAAAGCATAGCTTAATAAATATTAGGTTTTTTTTTTAAATCTGCACAATCATCTTACATAAACACTTATATACATGAGGGCTTGCTCTGCCTATATATATTTTTTTAATTATGTACAGCTTATTTTTAGCTACTTTAATCATACTGAGAAAATGGTATTATGACTATGAAAATTATTTGCGCATGCTTGGGACTAGAGAATGATTTTTCAGGTGATTACACATGATTTCATTATATGGCTCCTATTAGTCTATTAATTAGGGACAGCTGGTCCTGCTGGAGACATAAGTTGCTTTAAACACCAAGAAGCTTTGGATCTCTAAAACTGTATCTTATTGGAATACCAGCTAAAATAGGGTGACTCTAAAAATCAGATCTACTAGGTAAAACAGAATAAAATAAACAACTGTCCCTGCTATTTTTGCAAAGGTGATTATTTCCTTGAAGAACGAGTCTGATCTTTTATTCCCAACTATGGAATAAATGACCTTTGGGATTTTAGTAATTTCACCCTCTTTTCACTTTCTTTGAAATATGGCTTATTTCCTTGATCTTCTCCAATATTGTCTTCTGCTCCACTCATGCTTCAGCCTCTTTGCTCCTGGTGTCTTCCTCTCTACCTCCCCCATGCTGCACTCCAGAAACTTCCTTCAGTTTAGCATTGTCTTTTATATCAATAAAAGGGCTGGTGATTTCTGTCAACTTTTTTCCCTTCACAAGTTTTCACCAAAGGTGAAACAAACTTACATTAGGAGACTGTAAAGAAACACTTTTTCTTTCTACTGGTCAATTATACTCTTTAAATACAAAATAATATTCACTTAAAATAAACTGTAAGCAAATATATATCTTTTGGTACCACATGAAAAGAGATATTCATGCCTCATATGAATCTATAAGCAGGAAATAGGATTAATATATTTGACCCATTATTGACTGCTAGTTGAGATCAGACATGATGGTAATCAAGCATATTAGGATAAGCAGGAAGATCTGGAGAAACTGCTTGCAAGGAACCCAAAGTTGTCTTAATTTTAGTGGCTCTCATGATTAGGATAGGGTAGGACAGGACAGGACAAGGCAAGATGAGATTACACTTCCTTTGACTTTTACAAAAAGGTGATAATGAACATTAAAATACTCTAAAAGCAAAGAGAAAAAAGAATAAGTATGCTAATATAAAAAATAATGGGCATAACATGAAACTGAGGACCAATGAAGAAATATGTTAGGTTGATTGTGTTAATAATATTATAAAGGTAGAATCAAGCAGACTCAGGACCAAAGAGGTATAAACCCTATCATCAACATCATCACCCTCCTTCCTCCCAGTGAGGAACTCAGGATGCTGATGGCTTGCTGTAGGTTCCCTCACGTTTCTTGAAGAAAGCTAGAATTGTTGACCTTAAGACCCAGAGGAGCAGTAGAAGGTTTAGCCTAATGACAGAGAGAAAACATAGATACTGAAGAGTATAACTGTTATTATTAAGATCTTTTTTTCTTTCTAATAGAATTCTTTTTGTTGTTTTGGTTGGCTTTCTTTTTTAACCTCCCCCCCCCGGCAATATATGGTATTGGACTAATAAGAACTTTTTCATCAAACTGTTAAGATTTCAATTAGACTAGCAATAAGTTGTTGGTTTCAAGCATGTCTGCTCCCTTTTTGCCCTCAAAAAAATGTGTGTGTAAAAAATGAGAAGGTAATTTTTTAAGCAGAGAGTTATTTTGCAGGTTTCTGAGGCTAATTCACTTTACTGTGAATCAAAAATCCTTAAGCACTCTTCTATTGCTATTTAAAGTTCACTTAAAGTCTTTAAATGATAAATACTGTGAAATGGTTAGAAACAAAATAGGTTTCATTACACTTTTCTTCTTAAATTATCCCACAACACTACAGATTCTAGAACCAACTGTGCAATTCTGAGCAGAATACTGGTCAACCAGCAACTCTGATTGAGGTATCTAGAGTGCAATTGCTTAAATTGGAATTTAGCCAGGACACAGGCTGTATACGGAGGGGTTAAAAGATGGAATTTTGGTCCGTGGATGAACACTGGGGGAGAAGTAGATAGCCGAGAAAAACGCAGTCAGCACAGAAAACGGATGGGTTTTTGCCCATTGCTTGGAATGCTGACCACGGAGATAAGAGAGCTGAGCAATATGGGGGAGGATGTGCAGCGGGCTGTTGCACAGTACAGCTGTGAGCATGGTCGGCATGTGACTGCTGGATTATGACAATATGCCGCATGTACAAAGCCCATGAACCAATAGACAGGATGGCTATGACTCGTGCAGTGCACCTGGCCAGCGAGCGCATGCGTCATAGGCTCCCTATGTTACAACTGAGGCGTGTTTTGGCACCCACTGGCCACGTGTGCCGAAACCCGTTCCTCTGCAAATGTATAAATACCGGGATTTCCTGAAGAGCATCGGGCTGGTGTCTGGCAAGGCCACCGTTGCCTCCGTGGGGACGCCCACGTAAAGCTGGCACCTACCGATTGCTGGGCTGAGCTCGCGGTGCAAGACGGCACAAGAATGTACGGATAGTCCATCTTCCTCACAGTCCTTGGGTTGGTATGTTAATCTGCTTTACAAGATACCCTTAGCATAATGCATGTCTGTAGTTAATAAATGCTTGCTTTTTCCCTTATAGTCAGTGTGTGTGTGTGTGTTCACCTTCTCAGGAATCCTCGAAACCACCCTAATACACAGGCATAGAATCACAACCCTCTTATACGGTTTCATTGACTTTTTAATTACTACAAGTACACAGAACCTCAGTTTCACATGTCTTCAAAGCACTGATGCCCTTTAATGAAAAAAAAAAAAAAAAAAAGATTTTAATGTAATCCATGGAGAGGATCTTCAAAAATGAATTTTAATACATTCAGTATATCATTTACACTTCTATGTATATTTCAACTTCAATCTTTCTAATCTTCTATATGGCCATTTCCTAATTCCTTTTCCCCTTTTCACAAACCCTAAACAAACTAATATTTTCCAATAAAGATGGAAATAATCCACTTAATTTTATTTCAGTTATGTTTACATTAGCGCTTAGAGAAATGCGAACATAGCTGTTCTTACTTGGGCCATTTATTCCCTTGATTTTTTTAACGTAAAAGTGTGTTCCTTGAAAGGGAAGTATGGAATTGGCCTCATAGGAAGAGAAAGAAATCTTGGAACAGAGCTCACTGAATATATTATACAACATTCTGCACTTGACTGCACAGGAAATTCCTTATTCCAGGAAGGGGTAACTGAGTTGGGCACTCAGCAGAGTAAAACTAAACCTAGAAAAAAGTAGGCAGCTGAAACTGGAATATTTTAAAGATAGATGAATTTGATCTCTTTGTTTAATAGCATTCAGTCAAAATATTTAGAGTCAAACTGAAATTTCAAGTTATGACTAGAGTTTTTTTCATGGTGTGTCTAGTACCTATAATTCTAATCTAATTTACTGGATTTCAACATCTTTATTCCTATTGCCCTCAAAGATTTTTCCTTTTCCTTAAAGCCTGAAGAATAAAAGACCAAGAGAAACAATATATACATTGTTTTAACCTGGACATTGCTTGGTTAAAATTCAGAGAAAAAACAGACTGTAAAATTTAAAAAAAAGTGCTAAAAGATCAAAAGTTGTTTGTGCTAACAGAAGAATTGTGTTAAGAACAAGAACACACACAACTGGTGTTCATGTCACTGACTTTTTTTCACCAATTGATGCTTTAGTCAAAAGTTCTTTATCTTGTTATGTACAGACTACTTATTTTCTTGTTCTTATTCTGCCTTTCATCACATTTGAGTGACTATGATTTTATGAAGGGCATTTTCACCTTTTCCTTTGTACTTTATCAGCTGTGATCCTGTTACCGCTACTTGTCTAAAAATAAGAGTCTTGTCCATTTAATATTCCTATGAAATGTGAGAAAGTTCTTGCTAACTTCTATTATGTAGCAATAATTTGATTCCATTTTAATACTAGTAAGGTTGGGAAAATATAAATAAACATTTAAGGAAGTGTCTATTTTTCTACTCTGAAACCAACAAATAAACATTTAGATTCCATATTTTCTGACATTTACTAGGTACTAATGGCTTTGGAATTACAGTAAGATATTTTAGTTAGAGCTATGTCCATTTCAAAAGAAAATCAAGACTAGATTAATTGACCTCCAGTGAATATCAGTAAAGGAATATTCTGGAAGCCAGATAACTGGGTTGTATCATCCTGAGATACTGCTGTATGTCAACACATTTACACTGAATGTTAGGAAACAGCAATGAATTACATTAACACATCATCTTGATAAATGATCTATCTGGCTTCCACCTAAATTAAATGTCTGCAATCAAGCTGAGTACAGCCACACACTGACACTAGGTCCACCATTTCTCCATTTCCCTCTAGTAAATTATGAGTTTAAGAGCTACTAGCCTGTATGCACTGAGTGACTGATGCTACAGATTTTTCACAGATTATTGCTGAAGTAAAATAAAAAGTAGGACCTGGTATTTCCCTGCAAAAATTAATTCTGCCATCTGATTGCATAATTGTTTAAAATGCTATATTAAGAACTATACAACACCTATACTGGAGAATGATATGAAATGATCTGAGTAGTCCTACACCGTTGCACATGTAAATGTGGCTCACACTATTGTGGTATAATTTTATTACTCTTTATTAAAGTTTGCTGCTTTAATTAAACTCCACTAAAGCTAATGTGTTCTGTACAGTTTCAGTTAGATTAAAAGAACTGATTCTAGTAAAATCCACATCATTGTTTCAGTTAAAATATATTTAATATATATAAAATATATATTAATTGTTACTTATCAAATAGACTAGTCAATTGTGCCAAAAGAAGTCCTTAAAATGTAACTGCTTTTCTAATAAATGCAATACAGCAGCTGGACATAAAAAACAAGTATTGCATGCACAGCTAAGAGACAGGCTTGATCACTTGCAAATACTTGATTTTTGCATGCAGACAAGGAATGCAGGTGTGCGTGTACTTTCCCTCTTACAGATACATTTTTTGCAGTCTTTTGAGAGAGACATTTTACTGTAATTGGATAAATGAACAACACTAGGATGAGATAACGGCAACAACCACTTAGTGTGTGATTTTTAGCAAAAGGAGCATGTCTCTACTTCCTCATTAGTAAAGTGAAGCTAATGATACCTAGTAACTATTCTCAAGTTCTTTGTAAACTCATTTTGTTCTACATAGTCTGATAGCAATACTGAAAATGGTCACTTTCAGTAAAGCACAGCAGGAAAACATTGTCAGATAACAGATAAACATCTACAGAAGTGTGACGCACGATTTCCTCTTTCTTTTTTAAAAGTCTAAAGAGCCATGAAGAAACATCAATTTTGTGTACGAGTATTCTGCTATTTTTCAAAAACTATGCAAGGTGTCATTTCTGTATTCTATTTTGGATTATAAAGATCGTCAGGCATTTGCAGTGCCCAGATTTCTTATGTTAGTGTCTAAGTCTGGCATAGATATTCCTACTTTACATAGCATTATATACTCAAGCAGATCTTGGTGTAAATGAAAAAGTGTTAAGTGAATGACTTTTAGAGGCAAGGTAGTGAGACAACTTGTGGCTTGGGAAAAGCAAAGCCAATTTTCTTGAATGGTTCTACAGGGCACATACTTTTCAGAGTACATGAAATGAATTTTCATTTTATTTTCATGTTCATATTCTTACACCTTCTGTAGAATGTGCAGGTGTGTAGAATGGAACAGATAATCCTGGAGACCATTACCAGGTACATAAAAAATGAGAAAATCATCAGGAGTAGTCAGCAGGGCTTCACTAAGGGGAAGTCATGCTTGACTAAACCTCTATGACGAAGTGACTGGCCGGGTAGTTGAGGGGAGAGCAGTGGATATTGTCTACTTGGACTTCAGGAAGGCCTTTGACACTGTCTCCCATGAAATCCTCATAGACAAGCTGTTGATATATGGGCCGGATAAGCAGACAGTAGCCTTGTTGAACCTCATACAATTGGCCTCAGCCCATCAATCCAGCCTGTCCAGGTTCCTCTGTAGAGCCTTCTTACCCTCAAGCAGATCAACATTCCCACCCAGCTTGGTGTTGTCTGCAAATTTACTGAGAGTGCACTCGATCCCCTCATCCAGATGGAATTTTGAAATCCTGCAAGAGAAATCCTATTAATCAGCAATTATTCTAAATATTAGAATAATTAAAATATTCTTAAATAGAGGAATTGTTAATGGTATTGGTTCAAAAAGAATATTCACTTTTACTATAACACTCGATTAGTCATTGTTCTTATGAATCTTTTTTTAAATCAAGCAACTCTAAGTCCTTCTAAAAAAATCCTTGGATATAGTTTTGCCATTTTTCAGCTTAAAAAATAAAAAAATCACTATTAGTGCTTTTTTAGAGCTTCTGAATGTGATCAGTGATTCTATAAGTTCAAGATATCCATGATTTCACACAAGATTAAAAGAAGATAAGCTAAGGTCTATTTTAAAAAGTAGTACGTTTCTGTCTAGAAGTGTGAAAAGAAAAGAACATCTAGTGATATTACTCAATTACATTGTCATTTCTATTGTATTTGCATTTCATTCTCACTTCCTAGAATAATACAGATAATTTCAAGGTTGCTTTAAATATGTAGCAGCTGGACATTGCCATACCAGTGCTATAAGCTATAATAAGTATTTCAGCTGAGTAAGATGTTAATATTTTTCACATGCTTTCAATAAGAAAGTTGACTTTGGCAGGTACACTCCGTGAGGAGAAAGGATAAATGAATTCACAGTAATAGGGAGTCATCTTACTCAGCTTCCACAAAAGCAAATCTGAAAGTTTGCATGAAGATCAGGCAGTTGGCTTCCTCCATATGCTTACTGTCATAGAACTTCCTTTCACACAGAGACTTCTTTTATCTGGAGGAAACAAAGCACTGAGTCAAAGATTATGAGCATGTAAATAAAGAAAGGCCTGGAATGAACTGTCAAAATGACTTTAGTTCAGCCTTTAGGACTAGAGCGTAACATTTTCTGAGTGGTGCTGAGTGCCTCTTAGCAATCTGCTCCCTTCTATTAAATTGACATTCCACCTAGAATTGTAACTATTACAAAGAGATCATCTAAGAGGTAGGAGTATTCACACTAGAGAACTTTTCACACTAGCTTTTAGCATACAGACTACATGATTAAGCTGGGAAACTAATTTTTCAGTCTGATAAATGGAGAGAGGTAGATTCCTTCAGAAAGTGATTCTTAGGAAATAAGTTATTTTGTCTTTCTAATCTGGTTCGATAAGATGCCAAAAGTTAGCCTGAATGAATACCTCTGTCATACATGCCCGTGATATGTTCTTTACTGAGGATTAAGGGAGTTTCTTCAGTTTCTAACTGAGAAAAAGAGAAAAGAGCAAGGCAAGAATCTGAATGCTATAGAAAATCCTGGAAAAAAGCAAAATACTCTGCAAGAAGAAAATAAACAATAAGTCCCAGTTTTGACTAAGACTTATGAGCCCCTCAGTTTCAATCAAACTTAAAATTTCTTTGAGAAGCACTTTCAGTGTACAGATTGGAAAGACAGCCTTTTCATTTAACTCACCAAAATCCTCCAAGCACAGCACAGAAAAATTATCTCAAAGTCAGAAAAAATATTAAATATCATAAATAAATCTTTATGTACTTTTCATTTTCTAAACCAGAAGCTTGAATGCTTCAGCAATCAACCTAGTTTTCCATTATTTGTTCAGCATGTATTTTTGTTTTGGTTTATTATTTTTTACAGTTTGGTTGGAAAACTTTTACTTAATTTGTATTTGGTGTCCCTAAGACTCAGTACTAGAAAGAAGGTTTCATGTGTGCACTGGGAGAAACAAAATATGCACTGATTAATCATAGTCTTGTACTAGCTAGAACAGGTAATATCCTTACTTAGATATAGGTAACTCTCCAAATAAGCCTTAGATACTACAGTAACTGCTGGCAACAGCAGGAGGCAAAAGCTGCATAGCCACAATTCAGTGTTTTGGCATTTTTTTGCTTTGTTTTGTTTTGTTTTATTTTTCCATTCACATAAGTTAAACCTGCTTTAAAGGTTTATTATCCTGAACTGAAATATATCCAATATAGGACATAGTACCAATATTTCCCCATACACAGAAATTCAGTGAAGGTTTCCATGACTTTTATATATATTATCAGTATAAATGGAGCTGTTAAATACTTTGCATTCTTTTTTTTTAATTTAGTAATATCTTCTTTCTGTTAAAAACACTAGATCATGAGTGTTTTTTCAGTAGCCAGTGTATGCAGGAATGATCTCTCCAAAGCATTTCTGCTTTTTGGCCCCAATTGGAAATCTTCTCTTAAAGACCTTCAAGTTCCCTAGCTGGAAATGACAGGTTTGTATTTGTGATGGCATGTGTAGTGGTTTAACACCAGCCAGCAACTAAGCACCACGCAGCCACTTACTCGCTTCCCCCCACCCAGTGGGATGGGGGAGAAAATCGGGAAAATAAGTAAAACTCATGGGTTGAGATGAGAATGGTTTAATAGAATATAAAAAGAAAAAACTAATAATGATAATGATAACACTAATAAAGTGACAGCAGTAATAATAAAAGGATTGGAATGTACAAATGATGCACAGTGCAATTGCTCACCACCCACCGATTGACACCCAGTTAGTCCCCGAGCGGCAATTCCCCCCACCCCCACTCCCCGCAGTTTATATACTAGATGTGACCTCCCATGGTATGGAATACCTCTTTGGCCACTTTGGGTCAGCTGTCCTGGCTGTGTCCTGTGCCAGCTTCTTGTTCCCCTCCAGCCTTCTTGCTGTCTGGGCATGAGAAGCTGAAAAATCCTTGACTTTAGACTAAACGTTACTTAGCAACAACTAAAAACATCAGTGTTATCAATATTCTTCTCATACCTAGCTCAAAAACATAGCACTGTACCAGCTACTAGAAAGACAATTTCTGTCCAGCTGAAACCAGGACAGCATGTCACTATCTATCATAGCATAATCTCCATGATATGTCATGCAGTCTAGATTATCCCGTCTTCAGGGTGATGAGGAAGCAGAAGCCAGTCCATGTATATCTACCTCTCCTGATCTTTCTACCCACTTGAGAGATACAGAGATGGTCATCTTCCAAATGAGTAGAAAGGATCAGAAGAGGTAGACACACACCCCCCATATGTGTGTATGTGTATATATATATATAAAAGTAGTGGAGAATTATTCTACCTATTTCAGTGCACTAAATTTGAAAACTTAATCATTCTAAACTCCCTCTATAGTTTGCAGAGAAACAAGATGATTAACTCTTTAAGATTTGAATTATCTTTCAGAGGTGCTTACCTCTATCCAGCTATCATACAGAACGCTCCAAATTCTTAATTTAATCCAGCCCTCTAAACCAGGGATGTTAAATAACTGTATATAGTGGATTAATCCAGTAATTTGTATTTCTAGTTCCTCTGTTTCTGGTAGAGAAACAGATCTATAAAGGTATGATTCAACTCACCTTATTTAAAATATTTAAAAATTAGCAGTATAAGTCTGAGCTCCACATCCAAAGGAAAGGAAGAAAAAAAAAAAAACTTTAAGGACCAATTCGTCTTAGCTTACAAGATTCTTTAGGATGAAAGAAAAAGCCACTAGAGATACTTCTTTTTTTTCTATTGAATACAAAGGAAACTGAAACTAGGAGATCCAACTGTAGACACCTACAGTAGGGTAGATGAAGATCATTCTTGGGTTACTTTTTTTTTCCAAGTGTGAATCTCAGATTTCAGTGCAGCTTAAATAATCTTACAGTTCAATACTATTCACACAGACAGAGCCATGATTGTTTTTCTTACTTTTGATTCTAGCTGATGCCAGGTTTTATGTTGTTCGCCATAGAACTTGTACACCTAGATGTGCTATATATACTAATAGCCTATGTGTTAACATCCTTTGATAATTTACTTAACAGTAAAAAGTACCTCTACAGCTAAGTTAAAGCTAACACAGCAATATTTTATTTATATGGGTCAAAACTGTAAAGCAGCCCTGTAGCCCAGTCCCTCAGATCACATTTCTATATAACCATTACACCGTCTGTCA
This sequence comes from Harpia harpyja, assembly GCF_026419915.1. NCBI lineage: Eukaryota > Metazoa > Chordata > Aves > Accipitriformes > Accipitridae > Harpia > Harpia harpyja. The sequence continues at coordinate 11,661,711 of NC_068943.1, forward strand.
AAATGCAGTAGGTTCTGGCTTGATAGGATTCAGCTTCCAGCTAGCTTCTACAGTTCAACCATTAACATTAAAAATGTATCAGGCAAATGAGACAGCACTTATAAATAGGTACACACAATCCAACCAACTTATGGAAGTACTATTTTTTTAATTATATTTACATGATTATTCCAAACTACCCAAAAAACAGGTAATCAGTACTATAGTTTGCATTTTATTATTACTTAAGAAAACAATGAAATAATCTTGCTGGCCTAGATATAACTAAGCATTTTAATAGGAATTAGTTACTGTGCATAGGAGTTTGTTTCAAAGCAGTGTTTATGGGGCTCACTACCCATTGAAAGAAAAAGATATGACCTTATTTTTTTCATTGAAAATAGCTCAGAATGGTCCTTACTGTTTCTATGTCCATATCAACAGGCAGGACTTGAAATTATGGTTTCTTTAAATAAAATAGTAAATGCGTTTTTTACTTGATCTTTCTATATTAGCTTCAATTGAAACAGGTTTCTGTCACATTGTCTAGCAGTGTTTCCTGATAATTTTAAGGCAAAAACTACATTAAGACAGAATGACAATTGAGGACTAACATTAATTTAACTGTAAAACTGTTATAAAGCCCTTATAATTCTCTTCCAAGGAGGCATTGTAATCCTAAAAATTTAATGTAAATACTAAATTTACAAAATAGTATTAAGTTGAGAAATTCACAGTTTGCCCCCACCCCCAATAACTCTATTAAAAATAAGAGTTGAGCAAATTTCCCAATAAATATATTAGAAACATGTAACTGTTGAAGGAGCTGTAGCCACAAGAATCAGCTGTCTAATTTTCCTCTTGGGTGCTTTCAAGTAAGCTCAGTTAGGATTAATTTAAACATTTAACTAGAATTTTCACCATATAACCAGTCTTTTTGTATTTGTTAGTTAATATTAGCCATTAAAACCAGTTTGACTGTTGTGATTAAAATTCACAGAATATTTATGTTAATTCACTTTTAATGATAGCCACTTGATATACACCTGCAAGAGAATTAAATCATGCAAGATTAATGCTTATCCTTTTCCTCATTGCACTGCTATGCTGCCCATTGACTCCCATCTAAGAGCTTTTATGGAAGTGTCTGTGATACTACACAATTTTTTGGCAAGGTGAAGGAAGATACTTTACTGCAATGCAGTTTCCATCCGTTAGAGCATTTCAGGTTGAATTTCAAAAAACATTACAGGGAAAAAACCCCAAATGTATAATCCACTGTGTTTGATGTTCTAATAACGTGCTTTGAGTGTATTTTTAAGAAACGCAGTTTTTTTCACACCTTTTTGTATGTTGTGTTATCAACAAAACAGTCAGGTGAAATCAGTTTCCGAAGTTCATGTATAAATGAGAATCAAAGTAGAAGCAATCTGTGAGCCATTTTATGCCAGCAGTGCTCAAAAAGGCTATTATAATCAGGTTTAGACAGGATCAGCTTCCTTCGTTGAATAGTTTGACTAACATGATGTTTTTCATAACACTGGAAAATGAGGTAGAAACACTGTTAAAAGGAAAAATCCATTAAAGGAAGAAAATAAAGTGCCAGCATTCCAGTTTATCTGCAAGGATTTTTCTTTTCCTTGTGTTATCTATTTGAATAACATTTAGTAATTAACTCTGAAGAAGAGGTGGAGTAATAATAAAACAATAAAAGCAGTGCTGCAGAGGAGGAAAAGAGGATTACTCTCTAGGGAGAATGTTGTTTCACTTTCAAAAAGCTAGTGTGAAAGGGTCTATGTGCTAAATCATTGCATATTCTGGTTACGCAGAAAGAATGGCAGGGGCACGAAAAACTATATTATAGTCTTCTCTTTCTATAGAATGTTTACTGGAAGGATTCGCAGGAATTTCCACAAAAACACTATTTTCCTTACTTCTGTAAAATTGTGATACACCAATGCCTGAAGGCAATGCAATGTAAAGGTAATGCAATGGTCTTTCATCAACTTTCCCAGAATTATTTCCAAATAGTTACAGATTCCTGTAATTCCATAACAATTCTGTATCATACTGAATAATTCCTGGTTGCAAAGAGACCAAAATTAAGGTCACAGCTCTTATTATTATGATTTACTTATTAATTATAGTGGTATCTACAGTCCCATTCTTGACTGGCATTCCTTTATAAAAACATGGTGATATCCTACCTCAAATGGAAAAGACACCCCTGTAAGGTAAGGAGATATGTAAAGTATTTAGTGAGTGTGTGGTGGTAATTCTCTATGGTTATAGCTAACTATTGTAAGAACTTCCCCTGGAGAGGGTGTTTCCTGCTTATTTGAGAAACATAGTCCTTATCCAGTTATGGCATATGAATTCATGATTTAACCCCTTATCTCTTTTTCACTGTGACTAAAAAAGTCTAATCCATATAGCAAAGCAGCTGTAGTAAACTATACTAGTTCCTTTAGTTACATGGCTGATTCTCTTGTGATCTCTATCTTGTATGTTTATCTTGCCTTTTTTCCACCTTTTTCTGATGGCTGCTTTTTGGCACTTTGCACCCTGAGGAGTCCTGGACTTTATCCAAACATCATACTGTTGACATCATTGTGGTATAAAAGTACTTCAACAAACCTTTTTTTTTTCTTTTTCCTTTTTTTTTTCTTTTGCTCATTTTTTGTTTTACCCTACACACATTGATTCATCTTTTCTCAGTGTTCATGCCATTTTTGTGGGCTGATGTCTTTATATTTTTTCCGAAGGCAATGCTGCCTTTGTTTTCTCTGGGAGAATACAATCTATTCTTTGGTTATGGATTTTTTTCTGCTATTTTTATTCTATCTTCTGATATTTTTTTTTCTCTGCCTTACCTTTCTATCTTCCATTTCCTTCCTCTGTGCCTTCCGTCATTCACAGCTTTAGATTATGTAATGCTGGAAGTTACTACAAATGACACCTTCTTCCCATCACTGTCCAAAGATCAAAGATGTTATTTTGGTTTATTTTTCTCCAACATTCTTTCCTCCCACTACTTTGCTAACAGAGCAAAAGGCAACAACCATTGTTATAGATCTGAAAGTGTGGTCCCCCCAGCTATGTGCTTCTCTAGGTATTTATAGGAGTGAGAGAGGAAGGGTGTCTCACAAGACTGAAATTAAAAACTTAGAAATGGTAGTATCTTATGTTGTTTATTGACTATGAGTTCTTCAAGCCTCAGTGGCACATACACAATGGCTATGTCCATACTGTCCACAAGGACAAGACCAGGAACGTGACAGCCTTTTGAATACCCAGAGAAGGAACCATCTGGCACATACACCATAGCAGGACTATAGTGTAACCCACACGGTGTGTACAACCAAATAAAAGAATTACGGTGTGATCAGTGAGTCTCAGTGACAGCCTAGTGTGTCTCCTACACCTAGTGAGAAGGCCAGATAACAACTGATAAAGATGCTTGGGATCAAAAGCAAAAGAAACCTGTTGGGTTTTATCCTATTAAAGCAAAGCTGCTGTACAGAAAGTGATGTAGACCAAGAAACATGTAGGCCATAAAAATGGGAAGGGGGCATTGCCTATATGTTTTGAAAGCTCTTAAAGCTCCCTATGTTATTCATATTATTAATTTAACTATGCTTAAGATCCTGAATGACCAATAAATTAGATATCTCACTGCAAGTAAAGAACATACTCTTTCCTCTGAGTTTTATAGTATGAGCAGATTGAGCTGTTTGAGAGTAATGAAACAAGAGAGTAAGATTATTTCTTTTTAATGAATTCTGTTAAGGAGCCCACTTCACAATTTATAACCATCAGTTATTCCAGATTGGCTATCTAGAACAATTCAGTTAATAGTAGTGGTTTTTTGAATGGTAATTAGAGCAATATTATTCCTGAGACATAACGCATATAAATGGTTCCTTGAAGTAAAACTCAATAAACCATATGTGAGTAGGTGTTAAATATGTGCATGGATGTAGAAGGTAGCTAAGGCAAGCTGTTTTCCCACAGTTTGAACTTTGATGAACAAGTCCCTAAAGATTCTTATAAAATATGCAGATATATTTCTCAGGTCACCTTTTATAATTGAAGGTGATTTGTTACCTAACTTTCTCTTAAACCAGTATTCTAATACTGCCTCTAGATGGTCAGAATATCTCAGTGTGCTAGAAGTTTTCTATTGTTTTGTACAAGAAAAATCAAACTGACACCATCTGTATCACCAACCTGGTGAGAATTTGCTAAGTGAGACTCCTTAGCTTTCTAAAAGAAAAATCTAAATTCTAAAATAAGCCAGACCACTTCCTATATTGCCAGAAATAGCTGGAATTGCAAAAAACAATCACATAGAGAACTATTGATCCTGAGACCTTGAATCAGGTGTGTATTTATAACTGGGATACAAAATAACTTGATTTCTTAAAAACTGATCATACTAGATTTATATATCATGTTCTAATTAAAGACAAAAAATGAAGTTATTGTACATTTTCTGCCAATTATTGGTCTTTTTTTCTCTTTGATTATTCCCTGAAAGTGAGACTGATATTTTAATCACCCTTCTAAGACATGTAAAAATAACAAATTTTATTGGTAATTAGCATTCTGGATTACAGAAATGCCATTAAAATCTATGTTACTAAAGACAAATGTAAATTCTTAATTTCCATGTGGCTGTTTACTGATGCTACATAAAGAAGAAAGATATTCTGATTGTTATGTATGTATTTTAACGCTTACAGAATTTTAGGCATGGGGAGTCGTATTTGCAACAAGTCTAAATATCTAATGCTACTCCAGTCTACAAATTGAAATGTTAGTGACATAAAAAGAGAGTGGACACATATTTATGTGTTGTGGGTTTTCTCAAGCTGCTGATTTATGTTAACTATTGCCTATAAACTGTCCCAGCTACTACTAACTCATAACCACACAGAACTGAAACATTAGCTGCTCTTTCATTTGCTTCTGCACTTTCTCCAAGAAGCTGAGGAGAACTGGCTCCAGCAGGGATTAGGAAACAGGGATTATCTTTCTCTCCTTTTTGCCCCCCCCCCCCCCCTTTGTGAGGTGCCTCCAGACATAGATAACCCTCTCTTTGCTGATGTTTTTCACAACTGTCCATGAGCTAGATATGTGAAAATGAATGCAAAAGAACACAGTTTTTTCTCCCCTTTCTCCCCTACTTAATAGACACAAAGTAAAGGAATTAGTCTCCAGTGAGGCAAAAAAGGTGTAGAAAAGGTAATTCTTTCTCTTCCAGTAACTTGCAATATGCACTTTTCTTCACCAGGAATATAGCCCATTGGTCAACATTTCAACAGACTTCAATTCCAATTTAAGTAGTAAAATTAGATAATGCTACTTCGAAGACTACCATCACAGCTTCCCACACAACATTTCCGTGAGGGGAGAAACTGAATTTAAGCAGCCCTGAGGTGTCCATATTAGCAGTGGGGTGCACTCACATCAAGAGTCCACCACCACCTTTTTTAACAGGTTACATGTAGCACCAGTGTATCTCCAAGAAAAAAAAAAAAAAAAGGTTTTAGTGAAAAATCCTATGAAGCACCCTTAGCATGGAAAGACCGTATATGCCCACAGGCAGGAAGTCAGAGCTCATCTCATGGCCATTACCATAACCAAAGACCACATAGGTAGACCAGTAGGTTTACAGCCCTATCCCCTCCTCAGCTTTTGACTGGTAAAAAGCAAAGGCAATTGTCTGACTGTCCCCAATTGTGCTCTAAAAGCAGGTTGCTCTGCGGCTAAAATCTCATTTCATATTTACTCAGTTACAGCATGTGTCTCCATGCAGCAAGGACTATATGCATCTGCTAGCACTTGTCTATAGATAACACCTCCTTCACCTCATCTCCCTTCTTTCTGCAAACATGGAACAGACGCTGGCTGATGGGTTTTACAGGAGTGCCAGCCCTCTCTCGGCCAGCTTGTTAGAACATACTGGCCCAGTGTCCAAGAAAATCCTTAAGTTTATTCAGGTGCAGAGTATTCACTATGTGTGGCAGATTGTGCCACTTTCCGCTCAAGTGTTCTGTCCCAGAAAGTCCATTGATATCCACTGTAGACTTGCTAGCATCACATGCCGGTTTCTTCTGTATACCTCAGTCTTTGTAAATTTCATATTAGGTTTATAGAGTCATATGAAATATGGATTGGAAGAGACTTCTGGAGGTCAGCTATTCCAGCCTACTGCTCAAAGCAGGGCTACATTCAAAGTTGGATCAGATTGCTTAGGGACTTGCCTCGTTAAGTTTTAAAAAACTCCACAGCCTCTCTGGGCAACCAGTTCCAGGGCTTCACCAGTCTTACTGTATTTTTTTCTTTTCTTTTGCCTAAACAGAATTTATTTTTCTGCAGCTCAAGACCATTGTCCTTTTTCTGGTCTAGAAAAGACTGGCATATCGAGAGCATTCTCCATGAAGTAAGCTTCTCAGAAAGTTTGGTATGAATTCATGGGTGTTCTGTAATGAGCCAGCTGAGGTGCTTGGGGAAACACTTGACACCACCCCCATGTTGAAAACAGAAATTTGGCTTTGGCTAACAAGACACTGTCCACCGTTCAGTTTTTTAGTGGTGTTTGGTGTGCCTCTCCTTTCCATCTTCCACAATTAACTTTAGTGAGAGTATAACTTATGTTGCATCTTCATTCCTTCTCCTTTTCTATCTCCAGCAGAACAGGCTAGAGAGAAAACTTTACTATGCAAGCAGTAAAAGCACCTGCTGCATAGAAAAATAATCGAGAGAGGCTGGGTACAGGATAAAAAGCTTTCTTGTAATAAAGAGTTGGGGGTCCGTACTTTCCAGAGTACTGATTGTCCTAGGCTGCTCCACGCAGAAGAGGTTGCTAAATGCCAATACATGTGGGATGTGAGGGTGGAACTGGAAGGGTTCAGAGTGAGCCATACCTTTCTTTCTGGGAAAGAAAGAATGTGTTTTGCAGACAGGAAAAAATCTGAGAAACTCTGTAAATGTGGGGGCTCCTTTTAAGAGTTGCAGCCAGAGAAGTTTTTCTTGCTGTTCTTTGCCTCTCCTAGGTCTATAAACTCATGGCCTAATGTCTTCTCTTTCATAAAAAATATGCAAAGGTGAGAAAAACTCCAGAATTTTCTGTCCAAAAGCCTATAAATAGATTTAACAGCATGAAGGAGCAGCAGAACCATTTGTGGGCTAGCCATGAAGCTCAGTTTTTACAAAAGATCTCTATAACTCTTGCTATTCTGCTAAATAAAAGACCAGGGACTGAGTCCTTGCCCTGAGGCTATTTTGCAGCAATTGGCTCACAGCCACACTGCATAAGGCTGGTTCCCTCCACAGCAGAGCTGTTTCTGTGGGCCTACTTGCATTCATCAAAACCAGAAGTAGGACGTAAATTAACAGCTAAAGTTTGTGAACAATCAGAGGTACTGTGTTTGAGCTCATTCCCCTTGGCAATGTAAATGTACTCAGTGTCACAGGAGATCAGAAATGTTTCAAGTGTGTTACAGACTTATGCTCTGCCAAGGAGTTCTTATGTCTTACAACTTATTTATATAAGCATGTAGTGCAGGGCAATAGGAGTCATTCTGTGGGGTGAAAAGTTGATTTTTTATATCCACTTTATTACAGTATCCCCACTATAAGCTTCACACCAGCCTCCGTTCTGCTGCTGTAGACTGAATATCCACTGCAGTGTGAAATACATTTAGTGCACATCTAGAGCATCTCACCCAAAGGGAATCCTCTTCATGTGGTCAAAGACTGCCATGATGAGAACCAAAGCCAGATGGACAATTAGATGATTCGCTCCAAATATGCTTTCTTGATCTGAAGTGAATCACTAGTGAAAAGAAAAAAAAAACAACCAGCAGACACAACAAAAAACCACCACTCCCACCTCCCTAACCCCACATAATCCAATCATACTCCATCTACTCTGTTTCTACACTGAAATACTGGAAAAGTCCACTGAAACCTGGGCTATGTTTGGCAGCAGTTGAGCTCTTACAACTGTGATCATTTCTCTAAGATCCCTGAAGTGAAAAGGCAGCTGTGTTCAAGAATCAAGCTGAGGAAATTATAAGACAATTGGAGAAACTGACATCCCCGAAGGTGCCAAAACTAAGGTATAGTTTAACTAAGGACCTATAGGCTATATAGAAACGGTACAGTCTAGCTTCAGACTTCAGCACTAGGTTGGAAAGCTGGGTAGATGAAGGTCACAGTTTGGGGGGGGAAGGGGGAAGCTCAGTTTCAATCTTCTGGCACTTAGCTTAGCATTTGCTCAGCAAGTTTTGTATTTTTCTTTAGTCACATTCAGGACCAATTTAGTCAGATTTAGTCAGATTTCTAAGCAAGGTAGTTGTCACTTTTCTTGAGACTCCATCTTTCACCTCCGTAAATGAAATCGATTGAATGAAGCTGCCAGTTTGCCCTTCTCTTGGTGCCATTCTCAGGCCTTTCTAGATTCTTCTGAGAATCTAGCTTGCCTCGAATTTAGGGGGAAGGTGCTACTGCTCCAGTCACTAATATCACACAGAATATTATTTAGAATAGAAATGTTTCCTTACAATCCAGGAGTCAGTGAAGTGGCCATTGATGGGAGGTGGGAGTCAAAAAAAAAAGCTGAAAATCCGCTGATTATCAGAGTCATTAAGCTGTTATGGACACTTTCTTTTCATTTTCCTATTAAATTTGAATTATTCGTATTTGAATGTCACACTGTTCTCAGATGGCTAATGGACATTCAAAGGATAAATTACCTAGATTCACTATGTCAACACTTTTTTTTCTGTCTAAACTGAAGGGCTTTTGTTTTCATTTTCATTTTCATTCATCTAGCTGCAAACTAGGACTTGATCTATTTCTCTTATGCACTCTGTCTTCTCAAGAGAAATAGGTATGTCTATGGTATTTTTTCCCCAATTCCCACAAGTAGTACAGAAGCAAGCATAAATTTTGTAGAAAAGTGCAATGCAGTTCGATAAGATGAAAAGAAAAAAATCAATTTTCTGATTTAAAGATAGTATATCTCCTTTGACAGAATTTTTGACACTTTTAAAAGTTAACACAGTGTTTGGCTTCCCAAATGGCATGCACAGGTAAAATGTGATGAGTACTGCTAACCTCCGGAAAGTTACTTTTTTTCCAATATTCAATATGCAATATTCAGTACTTCCCAAGTACACTACATTGAGGTATTAACAAATTACCATATTACCTGTTCAAGGTGCTAAATAGGGTATTCTGTAGAAACCAAAGGTCCAAATGCAATAATACTTTCTCACAGTTTAAATTATTTTTGTATTGGATTTGTTGATAATATGGGGATGATTTCTCAGCTATGTCAAACTGACTTAATAGAGACTATGAGGCAATTTAAAATGGACCACAGTTGTTTACCTTAAGAGGTTGGAGACTGTGTAGCCTATATTCCGCAGGGCATGAAATGTGAGTGAAAGTGCCCTGGCTGAAAGGTGCTATGGAATAAAGTATAAACTGAAATGGCTTGGTCTCATATCAGAGAATATGTGTCTTATCCTTAGTTTGTTACTAGAACAAGTGGGTTTAGGTTGTTTTAAAATATAATTCTAAATAAACCCTAGCACTGATGTTTTAAGGCCTGTTCCAAAACTCTCAAACCCTCACAGGAAAAGGGAAAGGTGGAGTGGTGACAAGTAGTAAATACAATGGAAAGCTAACTGATGACCCAGTTAGGACATGAACAATTGGAAAAGTAAGGAGTAGTCCACATAACTGCTAGTCTAGTAGTGTAATCTACTGTCTACACTACTTTTAACAAAAGATGACCCTTCAAATCTAATTAAGGTGGATAATTCCAAGAAAGAAGAGGCTAAAATTATTCAAAATCAATCAATGTGTTGTCAGTTCAATCAATTACATTGTCAATCCCTGAACTCAGTAAGTGACAGACCTTCATCAAGCAATTTTATACTTAGAAGCTATTTTACTATAATTTATCATCCAATAGCTGGCTCAATGTGCTTTGTAGGGATAAACTTCAAATAATTGTGTACATTCTAATTGTCCTTACATCTTAATGAAGGAATTTTAGCTAAGTTGTTACATACTGTCTACTGAATTTTTTTGACGATTCAAGGCAATGCATCAGGTATACTGTTGCACAGTATACAATATCAGAAGTTTAGGCTTGCAATATATGAAGATGTCAATACAAACAAAAATTGGTTTAACATACAACAGGTTGTAATTAATCTCCAGAAAATTATTTTTATGGTAATATATGCACTTAGGGTTTGTTGGTGTGAACAATTTAGGAATGCATTTTTAAAGTGGTTTTGACCTTGAAGAATGTTGGAAAGTCTTTTACATATTCCTGGTCTTTTAAAATGCTTTTCAAGGATAATGGTTTCAGGTTAAATCACTTAGAATAGTAAGCAAGCAAATTATTCATACCTGTTTTAAACATGTAACCAAATGTATCTCTACACAACTGAACACACACATTTAGCTTTTCTTCCTCACAGAAGAAAACACTTCTGTCCATTTTGATTTCAGTCTATACTCAGCAAGATGATTTAAGCTACCTCTAAGGATTTGTATGTTTACTGTATTGTTTTGGGGGTTTTCAGTATTAAATAATCAAAATACAACATTAGAAAAGCTTGTAGAATGGTAGCCACTGGAGAACAGAAAACAACCGGTAATAATATGGTACTATTTGTTAATTTATTTTATTAAGGGAATCAAAATACAAGTATAATTATGATTTCCAGATTTTTTTGTGCATTGTTAACTTTTGGAAGTTTTGGTAGACTTTGATTTCAATTTAGGATGCAGGGAAAATCTGCTATCTTGAGTATCAGATAGTGCAAAACTTTCTGTTCCAATTTAGAAACAAAACCATAAAGAATACAAATCTAGTTAATGATTATTTTTATCTGCTGTACTTTCTTTATCCAGTAAATTCTTTATTCTGTGTGTATTTTCTGTTTCTTTTATATATCTACCAGTCTCATACTTCTAGCAGTTTTGTTGTGTTTGCCTAGGGCTTTTTTTGTTTGGTTGTATTTTTCCTTCCTAGAATAGCATACATATCAACTGAATGATTTTGATTGTAAAATTCAGATAACACAAACAGTCTCCAGTTAGTACTATGTGAACTGTGGTGTTTATAATATTTAGTTAATTTGTTTTTTCCTCTGCAGTCTCCTGGCTGATTGATATGCCTGACCACACCTTTTTACACATGAAAAGATACAACTTTCTGTTAGGGTTTTTTTTTTAAATATTTTATTTCATATGCATGAACTTTTTTCTGCAAATATTTATTTAGAATTTGAAATGAAAGATGTGTTTTACTTAGAGCTGAAATCCCACATGTAGTTTAGTCAACAATACAGAAACCCACAAGTAACTTTACAAAGGCTACATAACCTGCCTTAACTTCCCATGGAATTTAAATGTCTAATTTCAAGAAAAAGATATTCTTACTTTGTTTTCTTTTCCTTTAAAAAGCATTTTGAAAAACTGTACTTGAAAACCATGTTAGTTTTAATCATCTGATTATTTTTTATAGAAATTTTACATTAAAGTGAAAATTTAAGGTTTCATTAGATCTTAATCTTTTGTCCATTCTTTTATGCATAACTTTTTGTCATTACTGTACTCTTTATCTTCATTTTCTAGTATCAAAAATCTACTGTCTTCTGATTCTTACCTTTTTGTATTGTATATGTTTTTTTAAATCTGTTTTGGTATGTGCACTACATCATCAAGGATGTTTACATGTGGTATGCTACAGTGTCTTATCTTGAATTTTGATTATTTTTGCACCTTCTATGGAGGCTTTTAGTGCTTTTTGACAAATATATTTGACTGTTTTCAGGTTTTTGCTTTAATTGGAAAATACATTTGGTTCTGAAGCCATTTGCATAGCCATGTGCATAGAATTCCTACTCAAATGCATCCCTGTAGATTAACTACAGTCTTTTCTATTTTTTTCTTACAATTCAGATTTTTTTGTATAATTCAGAGTCCTTGTCTAAACTTTTCAGCCTATCCCCCAGTTTTTACCCTAATTCATCCTACATTATATTATTATGTCCTACAAAAAGAACTCAGCAATACAAATTACTGTTGTCTTTGTGACTGAACAATGGAAATTCCACCAAGGACCCTTTTGGGAAAATCAGCTTTTACAACAGTTGAAGTTACATGGAATTAATTTCATCCTCTGTGGCAAAAGCATTTCCCTTCTTATCTTTGTCTTTGTTATTTCCTATATTTCAGTTTATTGAATGGGTCTTTTTTAATTATGTAAGAAAAGGAAAAGACCTGTGAGAGAGGGACTTTAAAAGTCACATTCTAAAAAATCAGTCTTCATTAATTGAGTATTGGTATCTATTTTATCTTATCCTTTCTCATTTCTCAGTTTTGTTAAGTAAATAATCTCTAGGCAAAGTCATATCAGGCATGCTTAAAGAAATCACAGTGAGGCATTTTGGTGTTTGGGGTCTTTTTCAATAGTGAAATGCCTCTGTGAAATATTTCCATGTTGCTGTACACCTGAAAATGTCTTAGATTTCCATCATAAGTCTGACTAACAGGGGGCTTTCTCTCAGATAAATGCAAGACTGGTTTACTTCAGTGCTTGAAGTTAGGAATGAAGGATTTTCTGAGCTTTTGAGTCATCATGTGTATGGATTTCCCTGGAATTATAGTTCCCTTTCCTTCTCCCATATTATTTGGTTTTTATTAAGTTTGGGGTTAAGTTTTCTTTATTATTATTTATTCAGATGAAAATGAAACTGTAATCCTCCTCTTAGGGATTCAGTTGTTTGTGAATCATGACCTACTTTTGATATAGCACAGCTGTATAACCTTGGCTCAAACATCTGGGAAAATGGCTAAACTGTGAGAAAGTACCCAGACTAGATAGAGCCACGCAAGAAGAGATAAGAAAATGTAAAATTGCAAGATGTGGTGAGATTGTTGAAGTGGGCGTAGTTAAGCAGCTGAAGAGGAAGAAGACTAACATGAAAAGGTCAAAAATCCTAGGGGAAAAACAGAAAATCAGAAGCTGGAAACTCAGCAACACTGAGGATTATCCTCTTTCAAAGAGTAATGGGGGCTGACCCTTCCCAGCCTGACCGACAACTGCCTGGCCAGCAAAAAGTCATTGGGTGTGTTTTGGGCTGGTGAACACAATAATGCTCAGCGCAACATCTTGCTCATCTTAGCTATTTGCTGTGTGTATTAACCAATAATTACTGTCTTACTCTTTCAAGCACATATATTTTTCTTGCTGAATCTCTGTGCATGGTAAAAGGTTCCTGAATAAAGAGGTCCAGAGACAGAGACACAAAAGCAAGCTTTGAAATGTAAAAGTTGTCAACAAAATGTAGATTTTTCTCACCAATTTTTAGCAACGTCATTTATGTACACGGTGGCAGCATAATGTTTTCTACATTATTCTCCATTCCAATATATTGTTGATTTGTTTGAGTGCGGTTGCCAAATATTATAGTTACATGACCAGCTCTTCTTTTGTTTCATCAAAATAAGCCTTTTAAGCCTATTACGTAAAATGTTCAAAATAGCCCAGAATTCTGTTTTTAAGGGTTTTGAGGTACATAAAGGCAGAAGTAAGCATGGAGTGGGTTTTATGGATTATGTGTTACTTTTAAGAATCACAATGATTTTTTCAGAAAATGGCATATCCATTCTTCTTATAATTATAAAATTGAAATTCCATTAAAAAACATACTTCCAATATAGCCATCTTTCCCCACTCTCTGCTATTTTTGTTACTGTCCTGGTTTCAGCTGGGATAGAGTTAACTGTCTTCCTAGTAGCTGGTACAGTGCTATGTTTTGAGTTCAGTATGAGAAGAATGTTGATAACACTGATGTTTTCAGTTGTTGCTCAGTAGTGTTTAGACTAATGTCAAGGATTTTTCAGCTTCTCATGCCCAGCCAGCGAGAAAGCTGGAGGGGCACAAGAAGTTGGCACAGGACACAGCCAGGGCACCTGACCCAAACTGGCCGAAGGGGTATTCCATACCATGGGACGTCACATCTAGTATAGGAACGGGGATGTGGGGGCAGGGAATCGCCGCTCGGGGGACTGGCTGGGTGTCGGTCGGCGGGTGGTGAGCAATTGCACTGCGCATCATTTGTACATTCCAATCCTTTCATTATTACTGTTGTCATTTTATTAGTGTTATCATTATCATTATTAGTTTCTTCTTTTCTGTTCTATTAAACTGTTCTTATCTCAACTCACGGGTTTTGCTTCTTTTCCCGATTTTCTCCCCCATCCCACTGGGTGGTGGGGGAGTGAGTGAGCAGCTGCGTGGTGTTTAGTTGCTGGCTGGGGTTAAACCACGACAGTTACTTTAAAGATAGTTTACATATTCTAAATATCAATTAATTGGTATAAGATAGGATGTATTGGGTGATATTTTTTCCACATAAGACTTACATGGTGTTTTTTCCTAGAAACTTAAAATATACCTTCATGCACACCTGTGTCATCTAGGAGAAGGGCAAGAAAACAGGAAGCAGTGGAGAGGCGGAAGCAACCTTTCTTTCAATTGTTAGTGTTAGATTATACCAATTAAAAGTGAATTTGGAAAGGTAATAGGGAAAACTCCTTTAACAGTTTAGTTCAGAACAAGAATAATTCTTCAAATGAATCATTGAATTGCCCTCACTTACTGTGCTTTGTTTCACATCATGGAGTGCTCCTGGAGTGTAGGAAGGTAGGAACAAATTTCTTTTGCAGAAAAAAGAAAAGAAACATGAAGATTCATTTCAGCCACTAATGAGCATTCAGTTCATCAGGTCAGGCTAAAGCTAATTCAAGGTAACCCCCCCTTTATATCCACTTATACTGTGGATATCAGGACTTTGGCACCAACTGGATCATTTTATACACTTGATCCTGGGCTAACTGTTACAGTAAAAATAGTCTTCATTACGTGACCAGAGTAGAATTTCCCTCGCACAGCTTTACATGTTTATGATGTGAATGTTTACATCTGAGCTTATTACTCTTGGTGCCATTATTTAAACAATTAAGACAAAAAGGCACTTCTAGGTAATAACTTAGGTGGATTTTAGGATAAGAAGAATCATACCCTAGATGCATCTTTTTTTTTTCCCCATTACCTGTTATGTAGTCTGAGTTCACTAACTCAAATGTCTGAAGTTAGATGAGATAAATCTTACCTATAGAGCTTGTTAGACTCTCTTTTTCACAAGGCATTTTTTGGATGGAGGCATAAGATGTCTACTGCAATTCTTCCTTTAAAAGTATGTTTGAAGGAGTTTCTGTGTTCAAACACAGATTCATCACAGCATTTGTGATACTTGCCCCTCTATACACTGTCTTGAGAGCAAACCTTTGGTTTGATGACTGTTTATGAAAAGTCTTACAAAACCTATCAAAATTACTTCATGGTATTTAGCAACAGTTTGTGAGTATATTTTTTGCAGTGTACCCATTTCTAAAGCAGAAACAAAAAATTCAAAGACTTGATTTTAAGTAAGAATCTTTTGTTAGAATCTCAGCTCTTAAGATTTTAACAAAATGTAATCTTACCCTCTCTGTGACAGTGAATATGAAATATAAACCCCTGAAAAGTAAGAAGTGTATGCTTTGCGTACTATTATTTCTTGTTAGAAGCTTTTAAAATGTGTATTCTTTTCCATCAAACTATGCTTGTTGTTTTACCAAAGGGAATTCACTCTTTGTTTAGATCAAACAGTGGGTTTAGATATCAAAGGTGTTTGGAGAATAGAGTGCTCATTATGTGCTTCTAATGATTGAACCTAAGAAGAAGAAGTTTGGTGAAGAAGCCCATCCTTCTAAATACTAAGGCATCTCTCAATTATTTGGAAAAAAGTACCATGCCTACTAAAGAGACTAAATATTTTAAGACAGCTTTGTGGAACCTGCAGGTGCACTTTGAAGTACATAATGAAAGATTCCTTACCCTTATTTCAGAACTAATTTCCACCCTAAATTTTCATAGAATGGTATGGAGAACGGACTGGTCCTGTTTGCTTCAACCTGAATGGAGTGGTCTATTCTCTAATTTGGTTGACTCTGTGGGTCACTTACCTGTATTAGCGAAAAAGCAAGCCATAGGCTGCAGTGCTAAATTCTGGTCTTAATTTCAACTTTGAATTTAGTATTTATTATACACCATTTCTCTGGTTCATAAACCTCTCAAGAGATTTGCTAGGTTCTGCATTTTTCAATGGATGAGAAACTATTAAGTAAGTGAAAATTGTGGAATGTTAATGGAATTCTGCAGTCTGTTACTGAAGAAAGAATTGGTTGAATATACAGTATTTTTTCTTCATATATGAGTACTAGAATTATATCATTTGAAAAGGAATTACTATCCTGAGACATACCTGTTGACACGGAAGTCACGGACACTGCACACAATCAATATGATCAAGCAGATGCCACTTTATTGCCAAGATAGCTCGGTTTATATGTTTATTCTAGTTACTGTTCACGCATAAGCAAATTAGAGATTGGTTAGCATGAGCTGTCCACGCGCCTAGTTACACCTAATGATTGGTTATATCAACACTGTACACGCGCATAAACATAAGGCATAATTGGTTGTATTAACTAAAACATGCGAAACTTGTCTCAGTCTAATTGGTCAAGATAAGCTGCCGAATTGAGGTTCTTTGTGCCAAGTTCCCTTTATCGTGGAATGCGCACCTGTGTTCTTCTAATTGGTATCTTTCTTTTTTTGTCTTCTTGTTTATTCTGTTCAAGGCCTTCTAAAGGCATCTGGAATGCTCTTACTACCGTTAGCTAAATATGTGTCCACAAGCAAAGCATCCTTGAAGTCTGCTGCCTACAAAACATCCTTGGCTCACAAATTGATCAATTCTATCAAGTCTGGATTGTTCACTGTGTGCCCATTACTTTCCAAGTATCCCACACATACCCTTGTGTTATCCAGAAAGAAAAAAATTTCCAGGCATTGAATGATTGTGACTTCATTAAATAAACACTAAAACCCATCATTTTATATAGCTGCAAGAAACAACTCTTACCTGTCTTGGAATTTGTTTATGGATGTTGCATGGCATCACAAATATGACTGCTCAGTACTGATGTTATATATTTCTTTTCTGTAAAAATAGAAGAAAAGATGTAGGCTTGACACGGAAGATGTTGACATGAAATGCTATTTTTTTGAAACTGGAAAACAAGGTGGAATAAAAATAAAGGAGGAGATGACAAAAATCTGGCAATTATAAAAGGAATTCAGTAATAGGAGAGGGTTTTTTTTTTAAGATCTAGCATTTTTTATAATGTAATGAGGCAAAGTTAACTTCAATTTCTTGTCTATCTTAAAGGAATGTTATTCTTTAACATGGAGTTCATTTTTAAAAAATGATTTAGTATAAAAAGAAATGTTTTCAAATAAATTTGTGAATTTTCTAAAAGCTACTTAAAGATGAAGTAACATCTACTCATTAGCTATATTCTCAGCTAGAGTAATTTCACATTTTCTTCAATGTACTGTTTTCATCTTGTTAAGCTTCTGCAATTAAGTATAAATAGTTTCTCTAACCAATAAAGTAACTGTGTTTCACTAGAAAAGAAAAAAAATTAAGAAAATTTATCTTTAGTCTTCTGTGTGTTAAATTAAAAATAAATCCTCAAAACTTGATGAAGATACCACTACCTTCACTTGAAAGTATGCTGTTTAATGTTTAGAGAATCATGTAATTCTGTCTTTACTGTCAAATTATATAAAAAAGTAATTTATTTACTAGGGACTAGTTAATTGTGAAAATTAGTTCAATATTACAATCTCTAATGTTAGGTAGAAGCAAAGGTAGCCTTCTAAAAATACTGATAAATTTTCTTTTTCAGCAGTCCACCTAAAATATTGTTAAGTTCTGCTGATTTTTTACTTTGTGCAAACTTTTGGGACAACATGTTATTTTTTTTGTCAAGAAAGTGTATGACAACATCAGTTGCCACTACTTGAATAAAAAAATGCCAGCACCCTGTAGATTATTAAACAAGATAAAAAGTGAGAGAAAATCTTCCTGTGGAGTACACTCTATGCTGACTGTGATATCCTGAGCTCAGTTAATCATAGGAGAATCACTTCTTATTATCTTAATTGTAGATTGGTTCAATCAGAAAACATTAACTGGAAGAAGACTGTAAAGAAGCTAGATTAGTTAAAACATATGTGCAGGCATAGCCAGCAGCAGTGTTAAATGAAGAGTAATTCTTGTCTTTTGAAACTCTTTGTGCTCCTCTAGTATACAAATGACTTGAAATTTCTCTCTGGGATTACAGGGTCTAGATTTCACTGATGCAAAACCAGGTATATCAGCCCAAGTCTGTGGTCCTTAGACCAGCATGGTTTTGGCTATTTCCTTATTGTTAAATCATGATTTTGGGCATCAAGTGAATCTTATGATTTATACTGAATTGATTAACACAAATTGGGGATGAAGCGATTGTTATGATTTATTCTGAATCAATTAACACAAAACTATTCAGTCGTCATTTGCCACATTAATGTCCTGCAGTTTAGTTCTCCTGGTGAGTAACAGTGTGTTCTGCAGTGGGGAGGGAGAGAATAATCAAATTGATTTCAGTGTCCAGTGCAAAGGGGATTTTATTTGTTTGAGAAACCATTAGAAAAATTAAATCAAAGCATCATTGGGACACACTGAAAAAACATTATTAAATCATCTTCCTTCTGCTATAGCTAAAGGGAGTAAAAGAATACAGCTAATAGTTTGGGGGAGTACAACTGACAGAATTTAGCCATTGGGATCCTGAAACAACGTTGCTTAAGAATTTAGTGGTTCCTGAGAGAATGACGCCCCCAAAACTGTGGATATCCAAAATACATTTTGATCCAGAAGTGGATCCTTAAGTGCAAAAATTAGGAAGATTCTAGGTACATAATTGGGCACGTCACCTAACCAATGGAAAATTTCAAGAAAGAAGTATGAAGTGTCAGTTCTGCCTTTCTCAAGCAGGGCTACAAACAAAACTTAGAGCTACAGATGTTTCTACTGAGACTGAAGCATTTTGATCATCCACTCCTCAGGCATAAACTAGAGAAAGATTAAATGTGTAATCTAAGGGTCAGAGCACTCAGCTATGGTTGTGGTATAGCCAGGGTAAGGTCTTGTTTCTCCTTTAGGTGATTGGGACTTGCATCTTCAGCATCTCAGAGGAGTGCTTTCATCTACCTGCATTCAAACCCTCCTATCAAGTCTTTGTTAAGAATTACTAACATTTGTCAGAGAGAGAATACATACACATAAGTTAGGAACTGGAGTATCTGGCTTGATGGAAAGGATTTACTTTGCTGAATATTTAATGAAGCTAATTTTTAAATGCTTTTGAGCCTAATACAGAATCTGAGGGCATATTTATGCTATGAAGTAAGAGACGGTTAGGGAGTGAGCTTGAGCGCCGTGATGGTCGATACCCGATACCACACAGTTGTTAGCTTACTTCCTGACTCTCTTTGGGCCACTGAGACACACCTCTTGGAAAAGGAACCAGTGCAAAGCCATGTGGACGCAAGACAGTCTGTCCTACTTATCCTTGAGGCCAGGGATCAGTCCTTGTCTCCCTCTTATTTAGCAACATGAAGATAACATTGCTTAGCAACATTGCTCAGTGTCCTTTGTCTAGATAAGAGAGAACATATTTTAGCTCCTGGGATATACAAGCATGGTCTTGTTCTCTGGCCCATGAAAAGTGAAAGAACAAGGGAGCATAAGAGAGAACAATCTTCTGGCTTTCTGGCTATAATCAATTTTATTAGCTTCTGGCTAGAGCATCCACCTAAAAGATGTTGGGTCAGACTTTCTTTTTTATGTTAAGTGATTAGGCTGGCTCATCCTACAGTCTGGCTGAGCGGAGCACTTGCTGAGTTATTGAACAAAAGGGGTACATGACGCTCCACATCACTGTGGTTTCTACAGTATTGAAACCTGTAGTGATTTCGGACAAATAATTATCAGACTGGATTTTGTGGTTAACATACGTAGAAGGTGGCCTAGGTTTTACACCCTGGAATGGCTTAAGGAGAAACTGAATGTCTTTCTGACAAACTGTATTAATGTGTAGGAAGCTATAGTATGTCCTGTAGATAATGTAGGGTATTTTGATGGTGATACTGTATATTCCAAGGGTTTGGGTACCTCAGCAGTTAGCCAGCAACTGGTTCAGATTCTGAGAAACTGTGTGGGTTTTTTACAAAATAATTTCAGTAATTTTGCAGATTTTTTCCTAGAAAAGTCTTTATTTTAGTATGTAGTACAGAACAGGAAGCAAGTAAACCTTAAAACAGTATCTCTGTCACAGCACATCTCTTTGGTAGCTGGAATGTGTGAACTCACATTTACCTGTTTGGCAATTGTTTTTGCATAAGTGAATGTTCCGATTACAAAGCAATGGTTTAACCCCAGCTGGCAACAAAGCACCATGCAGATGCTCGCTCACTTCCCCCCCAACCAGTGGGATGGGGGAGAAAATCGGGAAAAGAAGTAAAACTCATGGGTTGAGATAAGAACAGTTTAATAGAACAGAAAAGAAGAAACTAATAATGATAATGATAACACTAATAAAATGACAATAGTAATAATAAAAGGATTGGAATATGCAAATGATGCACAATGCAATTGCTCACCACCTGCCGATCGATGCCCAGTTAGTCCCCGAGCGGTGACACCCCCACCCCCACTCCCCCAGTTTATATACTGGGCATCATGTCACATGGTATGGAATAGCCCTTCGGCCAGTTTGGGTCAGTTGCCCTGGCTGTGTCCCCTCCCAACTTTCCCCTCCCAGCCTTTTTGCTGGCTGGGCATGAGAAGCTGAAAAATCCTTGACTTTAGACTAAACACTACTTAGCAACAACTGAAAACGTCAGTGTGTTACCAACATTCTTCTCATACTGAACTCAAAACATAGCACTGTACCAGCTACTAGGAAGACAATTAACTCCATCCCAGCTGAAACCAGGACAGGCTATTATGGGAACACTGGGTATTAAAAAAGAACATTAAATGAATAAATGCAGTAATTACAGATCTACTGCCATGTGTGAGACTGAAATTTAAGTCCCTTTCATAATACTGATTTCTCCATTTCTACTAGTTCCCAATCACAAGGTCACTCAAGAATGACATCTTTCTTGATTGCTTCAGATTTCTCAGTTTCATGGTTATAGTAGTACCATTCTCATTTGATGTCCTAAATATTGTTGCATAAATACAGATTTCATTGCATTTTGATGCCTTTTAATCTAGTATTTTGATCATACCCTTACTCCAAAGTTTACCAACATGTTGCACATGAGAACAAAACATTTTTAATGAAAAAAAAATCATGGAGCAGGGAGAAAATTGTTCACTTTGTAGCAATTTAAAGACTGAACTTTTAGAGCACATCACATTGTAGATTTCAGTTTCATCCAACAACAAAAAAAAGAAATCCATTCAAAAAGGAGTCCTTTTTTATAACAGCATATCCTTCCCACTCGGAGGAAAGGAAAAAAGAGGACAAAAAGAAATCCCCAGAAAACAAACAAAATAGGCAAGGTTAAAAAGAAAACAAGTGTTTGTAATCAGGGTGGTTTGCCTTTATTTAGTTTTGCATTTGTTTCTTTCTTTTGTGAATTATATAAAATGTATAAATTCTCTCTCTTTGGTGAAATCCTCACATGATTTCTGTTTTTTCACATAAATTTAATGTTACCTTGCATAAAACCCCTTTGCATTTGGAAGCATTCTCTCTTTTAACACCAAGAGAACACTCTGCATTGCTATTGAGCACTGCAAAAGCTAAATTCCTCAGAAAGGTCAGATTTTGGAAAAAGGACTAAATGGAATGCTACATTTTAAGAACATTCTGACATACTGTTTGCATATTTTAACACGTTATTATATGCCAACATGACAAAGGAAATATGATGTTATTTGTATTTTGACAGTATTTCTTTAATTAACAAACTTGGATCACATAATGATGCTATGACAGTGGGACAGACCAGTGTTTATAATTTAGGGCTGTAATCTGTGAAATTTCAATTTGCACTCTGTTCAGGGGAAGGATGGGTTATTTACAAGATGCTGCTAAGGCCAACTGTAATCTCATCAGGGACACATCAGAAAACTCAGCTCCTCAAGCAGAGAAAAACATGGTTAAATTGTTAGCGGCTGCAATCTTAAATTATGCATGATTGTTGACAGCTCATAGTGTGAACAAATGCTATAATGTTCCTTTACACATTTTCATTTTTTTCCTAAACCTCCAGTTTATCTATGCTGCTCAGGGTGATGCAGAGATCAAGTTGTGAAATGCTCAGAGTTTAGGTCATTTCGGTTCATTTAGCTTTTTAGAAGCTGTGTATTTATTTTGCCATATTTTATAATCTTACTTATGCTGCTATACATGTACAAATACTACTCATGTACGTTTAGCACGGCAGGAGATAGTTTTACACAATTTCACTGGCACCAGACA
Source organism: Harpia harpyja (assembly GCF_026419915.1). Taxonomy (NCBI): domain Eukaryota; kingdom Metazoa; phylum Chordata; class Aves; order Accipitriformes; family Accipitridae; genus Harpia; species Harpia harpyja. The sequence continues at coordinate 11,684,232 of NC_068943.1, forward strand.
TCTTGCTGTTCCACCTTGTCCACAGAATAGCACAGCCAACTGACAAAGCACTGCATTTTGAAACTACCATGCTAGCAAGAGCTGAAAAGTAATATGGATTACCACAACTAGATTCAGAGGCTAAACCATAGTGAGGCAAACCACTGTGGGTTTGGTACATGCAGTGTACTCCCAAAGTAGAACAGAAACTGTCTTTTCCACCATTCACTTTTAATCATCTCATTCACCAACCTGGCCTAGACCTGCTACAGCTTTCTGCCCAAGCTGCTGTCAGTCCAGGCAAGGGGGGTCTCTAGAGCTAGTACAAATACTGGATCACTGAAACTTGCCTCTAGGGCTCTCTACTCATCACTCTTTCCCAGAATGGGTCTGGTTTGCTGGTACAGCCCTAGTCAAAATGCCTCGCCACGCTTTTTAACATGTTAAAATGTCCCAGTTTGGGCCGTGTCACCATTTTGAAAGTGTGTGACTGGTTAGGCTGGAAGTCACAGGACTTTCTGAGAACATAAGTTTCTACAAGCAGCCAAATGGTGCAATCAACCTTCCCAAGAAAAGAGAAAGATATTTGGTACAGGCATAGTCAGACACCTGTGGGAGTCAATTATCTGAACCTCATATCATTCTAATCACACCTTTTTGTGAGACAGATCTTTTGTTTACCCTGGTATCTCATTGCAATGGTATTGGTCAGGTCTCCACTTATGAATTGTCCACTGGAGAAAATACTGTCCCTCTATGTGGAAACAAGGAAACTTCAAGAATGACAGTTCAGTCTGCAATACTGTGGGCAGAGTGGTAAACAGGATGCTGCATAGCTTTACAGCATCTGGATTAAACACTTTGCTATTTCTGTTTCCAGTGAGAAACAGCTGTCTTGTAAATTGGACTATATTGCTCACATATTCCATGAGGTTTCACACATAAGCTTTTGATCCTGAAATCTCTATCCCTGGACAGGGTGTTGCAGCAATGAGACCTAAAAGAAAGTTTCCTCAAAAATGTGGTAGCTAAAGCCTACCATCAGAGGGCCTATTCCAGAGGGGAGGCTATAGGGCTGCAGAAATTAGATTACAGTCCTTCTGAAGGCAAAGTGAAAGAACATCTTTTCTGGAAGCACAAGCTCTGTGAGAGGAAACTGTTCAGGTCCACAGTAGGTTATTTGCTGCTGCTAAAGCTGGTAAAGAGCAAGCAGCACAGAGCAGGCACATATGCCTTAGTCTTTCCACCAACATTGCTCAGGAAGACTGTTATTGAGGAGACCATTGTTCCCATTGCTGCTGCCTCTCCAGCTCTGCTTCCACCTTTTCCTTAAGGTACTCCAGGCAGCAAAAAAGAGCTTGGAGATGAAAACTTTTCTCAAGATCAAGTGAAGGGAAGAAGCCTGCAAGATTAAGGACTTGAACTCTTTGAGAGGAAGGCTGGATGTAAGTTGATATCTAATGCACTGTCTCTCAGCTTCTCTATAGGACCACATACTGTTACTCCATCTTGGCACATTATTTTAGGTCAGTAATAGATGATGCTTCATTGCAGCTTGTTGCAGTTGGATGTATTTCAATGGCTCAAAACACTTTATGCAAGCACAAAGAAGTCTGTGACCTATGATGTATGTTGAACTTTTTGCTTATTTTATAGGAAGGCCTGGTGCTAAAGCACATAGGAGACACCAAGTATTTTGAGTACAACATATTTAAAAGCTTTATGTAGGAGATTTTTTAAGTGAATTTGTTGGCTCTTTCTGTTTACATCTAAGTTTATCTAAAGGTATCTAAAGTTCCTCTATAGATGCTCAGGACTTACCAATATGGGAAGCTTAACATCTAACAGAAGTTTGAATAAAATTGGGATATTGAAACCTGACATTCTTTTGCTTTTGGATGTGCTCTTTAGACACATGAGTTTGGGTACAACATAGGCATCTACCACCACTGACACAAGTTTCTGCTGTCATTTTTTAGTGATCAAGGAAATCCAAGACATCTGCACGCAGCTGACAGAGATTATATAAATTCTGTAGAGATTATCTCTACAGAGAATGGTATATCTACATGCGCTCCTATAAAGAGCTTGCACCCTTCTAGAATGGCAGTGAGACTAGGTGGAATATCCTTTAGTGCTTACAATTCAATGGGATACTTATGCTTAGACAGCTGAATCACACAGAGATACCTAAATTTTCATCAACTTTGAGTGAGTGAACACAGGAGAAATCCAAACCCTATGGACTTCCTTTACGTCAACCAGCAGAAAACATGGCATTTGATAGGATAGAATTGAGAACCTGAGGTGTTTAACAGTTTCACCCTAGCTCTGTAAATACATCCATAAATACTATAAATGAAGAATTTATTGTGCTGTCTACTGTTTTTATATGCTACAGCCATTCTAGAAGAGTTACCTCCTCTTTCACTAGGAACAGATTGGAAAAGCCTTTTTTGATTAACTACTTTTAGTATCTTAGGCACTGTGAGGTTGGAGACCTCGGTTCCTGTCACTCTGACAATGTTTAAGAAAAAATTACGTAGGAGAGTTGCACAGAAACTGTTAGAATCAGAAAGTCATCCTTTCCAAATATACCAAGCAGATTCTATGCAGCTCCCCTATGTAAATTTTTCTCTACTGTTTGATAAAGTAGGAAACAAGGCCTCTAACCCTGCAGTCTGCAACATAGTAAAATCCAGTAATTGAAAAGGTTTTTCCATCCATTCCAAGTGAATGAAGATGCAGCGATTATAAATACAACTGCAGTGCATGAAAATCATATAGGCTTCAGATGGATAGGGATGCTATGGTTATTTTTAACAATTCAGATGAAAATTACACCAGGCATAGTCTTCCGATTTATGCAAAATAAAAACCAAACACATTTAAAATAAAGTTTACTGCATGATAGATGGAAATGATAAATGTTGTAAGTGATGTCTGTAAGATTCTATCACACTCCGCTCTGCATAGGTGGAAGAACTTATGTGAATGTATTGTGTTTATTATGCATATAATACCTACATACTGTTTTGAAATATACTTCTAATTCTACTAACTATTTGGGTTAACTGCTCAGAAAAGCCTTTTTTTTTTCCCTTAAGTTATCAGAAAATCATCACAAAATCAAAAATGTTAGGACAGGTTGCACAATGAATGGAATGAAGCATACATTTTTGCATTTGGGTAAAAGCATTCCTAATCCATCTGCAAGGATCTTATTTATAATGTCAGGTATGTCTCTGACCAGTTGTTGGTTCTTCTCTGTGCATGAGTGTTAGCAAGCCCCGTCCAAAATGCCTGATGAATTGGGGAACTAAGTTTTTTGGGAGTCGAACTTCAAACATTCAATGCCAAGACATAATTACAGATTTCCAGCCCTCAGCATGCTCCCAAAATACATGTCTTTATAAGGTATGCACAAATTGAGGCAGCATAAATGTCCAGTCATGCTTACAAAACTTAAAAAAAGCCCCCATGTTTCTATGTAAAGAATTAACCTGCCCCACTTTATATTTCCTTTCATTATTACTTTAAAAATGTACATGATGAAATCCACTTTTTTTTTTTTTTTTTTTTAAATTCATAATTCTTTTTCGCTTTGGAACCTTAGTTTACTCTCACTTACAGAGGATAAGATTCAAGAGTAAACTTTTAAAGTGAACAATGATTGTGGTTTAACCCTAGTATATTATCCATACATTTTGTACTTTAGTTGTCATTGGGTTGCTAAGTTGTGTATCTTTATAGTGCACTACAGTTTATTTTATGTTGTTTTATTTGACTGATAAATCCTTCACTGATTAAGTGAGTGATATTTAAAATAAGAAACAATGAATTAGTTAAATATCATTGCAAAATATTATGAAGAAAAAATATTTTTCATAGTATCTAAGATTTCTGAAAACATAGGGCAACAACTAGACTGGCTTTATCAATGAAGAAATACATTCATTTAAATAATAATCATCTCTTAACATAAGAAACTTATTGCTGGTGGAATTCTGAAATAAGTTTTGCAGAATAAAAACTAACTTGAGAATTTTTCCTCTTCATGTCCGAGACTTTGTGGTTATTCTTATTTGTCTTCTTCAGCATCCAACAAAGAAAAAAAAAGTGTCTCCATTGATTTCATTACTCTGCATTGAAACCGACCCATAATTATATGTTTGATGAGTTCTGTGTTTGAAGAGCTTTACAACTTCTAGAAGAAAAAAACAAATAAACAAAACAACAACAATAAAACCCAAACCCCATCATTTAATTTTGATGCAGCCCTGAGGTTTGACCTAGAAGGCAAACCCATAAGATATATTTAGCATCAGAGCAAGATCTGAGTTTACCATGCAAATGTCAGGAAAGTGATTTTTTAACAACTGGTATCCTAAAATCACCAATAGGGAAGGCTGTTTACTTCAGCTGCAGTGCAGCCCTTGTTCTATGCCAGTACCTGGAATAATTATTTGCAAATCATCTCCATAATAGATGAGAAACCTCACCTGAGACACTCCTTTAAATAATCCTATTTATTTAGATTACAAGAGCTGCTAGATGCTACATCTGGGTCTTCTAACTTTGTGAACAACTACTGCTTGAAACAGCTATGGAATCCTTACAAGAACCAAGGCTGCTAGTTAATTAAGACCATAGTAGATGTATACAGATATTTTTGTATATATTTTATATTTTGTGTTGCCATCACAGCAAAGCTTTATTTCTTACATTTTAAATAACTACCTAACATAGAATGCATTCAGGAATAAGAGAAAATATCAGATTAGCTCAACTCAGCAGCTCTTACGCAGCCGGGCTGAGATAATGATTACACGACACACTGAAATTTGAGAATAGATTTTGTCCAACCTGACAGTACATAGACATCTATTAAAAAATAGTTTGTCCTTTGAAGTGAAACAGAGCACAGCAGAAAATGATAGCTATCTGTGGTCCTCTGTGAGACCTATTGCAATCAGTGGGAAAAGCAGCCTGTGCTAAAGGCTTCCAAGGCACTAAACATTTTATGGGGAGCAAGTTGAGTTCAAAAGGTAAGGAGTACTGCTGGCAAATCCTCTAACATGCTTTCACGAAGTTCTCAGTTCACTCAAGCTATACTGCTGATGGAAGAGTACTAATACTGTGCCACAATTCAAAAAAGCGAGTGAGATCATATAACTCTATACTAGCTAATCTGACACCGGTCCTGGAGAACGTAACGCAAAAAGTGATTGCGAATCTTTTGGCTAAGAATTAAAGGACAGTAATATGCTTAATGCCAGTCAAAACTGTGTAACAGAAAAATAAGCCTTGTGAAAAAGTTTGATTTTCTTTTCATGAGATTATAAATTCAGCTTATAAATGTAAGGCTTTTGTTGAGTATTTGAATTCTTCCTGCAAATCTCTGATTAAAACCACCTGTACACGCACACAAAATTGGCATAGCACAATATGAACAAAATGTGCTCTAGATGCGTAATTAACATCTCAAATACTATTAGTGGGATCTTGATTGAAGGGTATATTTTTGGCAGGGTTGAATAGAAATCACTACTAAGTCCTATGATATACAACCTTTCCTCCAGGAATAATCTAGATATAAATTTTAAGTTGCTATTGATAAAACATAAGTATGATACAAAGATAGGTGAAATGACCTTTAACGAGAATTTTAATCATATAGAGTGATCTAATGAGTTCACCTTCTCCTGTGATCTTTTAAACAAGCTGCTTGGGAACAGTGGAATGCAGTTACAGGACTTAGAATAAAGCAAGCAGGAAACAATAATGGAAAATGGGGCCATATCCTTGAAAAGTATTCAGTGTTTATAGCAGATACTTAATTTATTCTGAGCTCCCACTGTGATTTAGGGTTAGAAAGGGTTAATAAAATGCTTGACCATAAAAACTGAGCAGATTGAACAGACATAGTATGTGTTTTTTGGGGAAAAATACCAACTTCTACTAGGATCTTTGATCTAGAGAAGAGGCTGCATCATGAGCTATTGACAGAAGGCTAAACCTAGATATACTTAGAGGTGAAGTGTGGCAGAAATATTTTATAGTGGAATGAAATAATATCTAAAGTAGTTATCACTGTACTTCTTGAATCTTCATTTTCCGAGATCCTGGAATTTCCCCCTCTTAGGGACTTAAGCACAGTGTGGGAATAATCACATGAAATATAATGGTTTATCTCATATATCAGATTTTAGAAGATGATCTAATGGGTTTTAATAGTTCAAGTCTCTTCAGTCTAAACACTGTCATTCTAAATAGGTCAATATTTCATTAAAGTAAATGGTGTGTGTCCCCAAATGCATTGTTTTCATTCAAAAGAAGGTTGACAAAATCTGTGCCTCTTTTTTGAATATATAGAAATTTTCCAAAAGAATCAAAATCAATAAAGAAACAGAACAGATATATCTATAGCCTAAGTAGCTGAAGGAAAAAAAAAAAAGAAAATACCACTGCAGCTTGAGAGTGTGTATTTCAAGTCACTGTGTTTGGGACAGAACAGAATATTTTCTCCAAGTGGTTATCTCAGAACCACAATTTCAACATTATGTTCAAAATTCAGTACTGTGCTATATGAGAAATAAAATTAAAAATTCAATCTTAGATAAAAAATAAAGGACTTGAAAGAGAAGGAAAAAAAAACAAACAGGAGGACTGAAGAAAATCTATCGTTAAGATTAGAAGACTCAGGTATGCACATCTTGGTTTAGTGACAACTGCCAACATCTATCACAAATGATTTTTGCTTGAGTATCCACGGAAAAGAGTTAGCAGTGTTGTAAATTTCCATCATAACACACTGCTCTGTTGCTGCTTTGTGAATACTAGTGCATTGAAAAGATGTATAAGGAAAAACAAACAAAAACAAGGCAAAGAGCTGAGGAATCATACCTCTGTAGAACCTAAAAGAATATCTTTCTTTTAGTGTGTACTGATAGTAAATAATCAGCAGGAGGTAAACTTATATTGCCTGGGAGATTAACTAGCTGATGCAATGGAGATTTTCTTGGCTAGCTTCCACGATTCTTTGGGATATTGTATTGTGTAATAAGTTTCTCTTAAGACTATAAGCCTTTTGAAAATGCTCATGAAATAACCTGCGTAGGAATGGAATGACATCCTACTACTAATATTTCAGAGAAAGGGGAGCTAACTAGTATCGACTAAGAATATTTCAAGAACATTTCTTTCCTGTTACTCTCTACATTGGTATCTATGTGTCAAAAGTGAAGATGTAAATGCATATTATTCTTAAACAATTGTCTATAAAATAATTGTTATATGATGAAGTTTTGGATGATTTCAGGATAACTCCAGTACAACTAACCCACATCTGATACAGTAATATTCTTTTTTATTAACAAAGACCATTAAAATGTTAATTTCTGAAGACTGTATATATACATATATATGTAAATTATTATATGATTTAAACTGAATCAGTACCGCAATATGGAAAAAACAGTCCTGGGAACCCCTTCCTCTGCTATTATGAATAAACAAACATTAACTTCCATGAAATTTCATTGATTCTAGATGAAGATCTGGCTGTCAGTCTCAGATTTCTTTCAACAGTGATCAGAAGGAAGTGATTTTTGAAAATTCATAGTATTTTTGTAGTTCATCTTTCAGTGAAGAAACAGCTCTGTTGATGCCAAGAGTCCTGAGAACTTTAAGGCTGAGTCTGGATATTCAGAGTCCTGCTTAACCTGATATATTGTCAATAACTCCATCTCTCCCTGCTTAATTTCTAAATACTGATTCCTGCCCTCTGCTCACACCTCATGTTGTGCCATTACAAGTGTTTAAATAATGCTTGCTCTAGCTGTCTATCTTAAGATGAGGCTAATTGCTCTGTGGAGATGTAGATTTTGCTTTCAGTATCTACAAAAGTAAGTGGAAGTGATTAGCTTAAATTGAAATGGCTGCCTTTTCAATACTTATATGAAAGCAAATTAATCCCATCTATAGAAAACTACTGTCCCCTGCATCTGGTTATTGAGGGAAGCATCCTGAGGTTTTATGTAAAGGAGCAAAAATGCTCTTTGTCCAGTGGAAAACTGGTAAAAACTCCAAATATTCAGTATCTGGGGTTTCTAGTAGAACAAACAGGCTGAAAGAAAGATAGCATGCTAATAACATTGGTTCTGTCATTTCCTATATGGTATTGCATTAGAAAAACCATAGAGCAATCCAAAACATAGTCCATCTCCATGTCACATACAGGATCAGTTATAATTCTGCCATTCCTTAGGAAAGCTTATTAAGTTGCTCTTTAAAGACTTCCTATGAAGGAGATTCTATTTCACTGCTGCTTCATCTCTGTTACAGAGGCATTCCTAACAAAATCTTTTTTGCTGTAACATAAGCTCATTACTTCTTGTTCTAAGTGGCGTGTATGCATACAGCAGAACACATTTTTTTTTTTCTGTTTGAAATCTTTCTCTCTGCATGAAGTCCGACCTTTTTTACCTAGGATAAACTACTCAGTTCTTTCAAATGTATGGTATTGGTCACAGCGTAACAGACATCTCACTATTCCACTTGCTCCTTTCTGGATTCTGTTCATTGCATCCCAGATTCTCAAGGCTCATAACCCAAAATAGATCAATGTCCCAGCTCAGGCCACCTATGCTGGAATGAGCCAGGAGTATAAACTCCCTCCTATTATCCTTCTATTATGTACAATGAGAAGTATTAATTTTAGTTTCTTGGGTGTAGGTTTTTGGTTTTGTTGGGTGTTTTTTTGTCAACAATTTGCACATTGCTCTGTCATGTCCAGCTTGTCACTCATTATAACCCACGTATCCTTTTCTGAAAAACTGTTATCTAATCAGTTTTTTCCATACTGTACACAGTTGATTTTACCTGCCTTTTTGTTCTGGTTTCAGCTGGGATAGAGTTAATTGTCTTCCTAGTAGCTGGTATAGTGCTATCTTTTTGAGTTAGATATGAGAAGAATGTTTATAACACACTGATGTTTTCAGTTGTTGCTAAGTAGTGTTTAGTCTAAAGTCAAGGATTTTCCAGCCAGTGAGAAAGCTGGAGGGGCACAAGAAGCTGGCACAGGACACAGCCAGGGCACCTGACCCAAACTGGCCAACAGGGTATTCCATACCATGTGATGTCACATCTAGTATAGAAACTGGGGGAGGGGGATCGCCACTTGGGGACTAACTGGGTGTCGGTCGGTGGGTGGTGAGCAATTGCATCGTGCATCACTTGTATAATTCAATCCTTCTATTATTACTATTGTCATTTTATTAGTGTTATCATTATCATTATTAGTTTCTTCTTTTCTGTTCTATTGAACTGTTCTTATCTCAACCTATGAGTTTTACTTCTTTTCCCGATTTTCTCCCCCATCCCACTGGTTGGGGGGGAAGTGAGTGAGCAGCTGCGTGGTGCTTAGTTGCTGGCTGGGGTTAAACCACGACACCTTTGTACCTTCCACTTATCCCTGTTGAATTTCTTCCCATTTTTTAGCAGTTTAATGGTCTTTCATGGTCACTTGGAATTTAAATCCTTTCTTTCAAGCATAGCTGCAATCTCTCTCAACTCCATGCCACCTGCAGATTTAATAAGCATATTCTCTATTCTATCAGTGATGTCACTAGTGAATGTGGACTATGGATCTACTACTGCTTTCCAGTCTTTCAGGTGAGAGGTCATGACATGTGTGAAAGCTGTACTTGAGAATAACATTTATTTCTATCAGTAAAATCCATCCTGAATTGAAAAGAGATGTGTTGTGTAAGGAAAAAGTGCCTGATTATCCAAGAAATATAAGTAACAATTAGAAATTTGTAAAGAGACTACAGCTTCTGATCATAACAATCAAGAGTAATAATTTCCATATAAAGTATATGATGCTTGGAATAGCTTTTGAAGAACAAAGAGGTCTCAAAATAGAATGTGCTGGGTGCCAGAGTCAAGGTGTTGGCAGTGGGGGCTGCAGGGGTGTCTTCTGCGAGGGGAAGCTGGGTCTGCCCCATGGTGGACACACCTGGCTCTAGCCAGCTCCAACAGACCCACCGCAGGGAACAGCTGAGGCCCTCAGCCATGGGTTTAAGAAAGGGAAAAATGCTTCATGGACAGCAGAAAAAGAGCGGCAGGGGAAAGAAGGAGAGAGTGAGAAACAACCCAAGAAGCACCAAGGTGAGAGAAGGAGGAGGTGCTCCAGGCACCGGAGCAGAGACCTCCCTGCAGCCTGTGGAGAGATGATGTGGGAGGAGATTCTCTGCCAGGAGCTGTGGCCTGTGCACTGGTGAGGACCTTTTCTTCCTGAAGGATTGAAGCCTGTGGGAAAGCCCACGCCCAAGCAGAGGAAAAACTGTGAGAAGGAAAGAGCAGCATAGCACTATGTACTGACTGTAACCCTCCCACCCCTCCCCATTACTCAGTGGGAGTCATGGAGTAAAGGAGTCGGGAGTGAGGGGATGAAACTGGGCAAGGGAAAGGGGCAAGGAAAGGTGTTTTAATGTCTGTCTTACAAATCTATTTTATCTGGCAATAAATTAAATTATTTTTCCCCCAAGTCAAGTCTGTTTGGTCCAAAACATGCATTGATGGGCAATTTCCCAGTCTTTATCTCAATCCCCAAGCTTTTTCATCATATTTTCTCCCCCTGTGCCACTGAGGATGGAAAGTGAGTGAGCAGCTGGGTGGAAGTTTGCTGTTGGCCATGTCTAACCCAGCACATAGAAATACTCTTTCAATCCACTGATGTGATTCCTCTTGCCTGTTTACACTACACCTTATTCAGCAATGAAGAAACAGCCTACATTTGTGCTGACAGGATCATAACACTTAGAAAACATGCTGCTTGGCTGTTATGCTGGTTGAAAACTTTCTCTGAAAAGTGTACTCCCCATGTCTTCTTCTGACAATGCTTTGAAAATAAAGTCTCCTTGTGGAAAATTCAGACTGGTGCATGTTGTGGTTCTTCAACAACAAAAATAGAAATTTATTCAAAAAACTGTCTTCTGAATAACAAAATTAAAAAATGTAATTTTAAATATTCATATATATTTATATAGAGAGCTGGAGAAGTCCCAAGAAGGATCCAATACAAAAATGGAATAAGTTGTGGAAAAAAAATCTGTTCTCTACTTTCCTGAGTTGAACTAGTTTTAAAAATCAACTAAAGAGCATCAAAGTCATATTTTCTTATGAATATGGTGAGTCTCTCTTTACAAATCAAGTGAATGATCCTGGTCTGAAATCATACCAAATCCCCAAAACATACACAGCCTAATAAAATTATACTAGCTGTTAAGTATAATAGCTTTTGGAATACACATTAGTCTTTAAATGAAATTGAAAATGAGTTCTCAAGGTCAAAACTAAAAGAAACATGGTCACAAAGAACTTTTTTCACCAAGGTGGATTACTCAGTACCAGGGTAAGTCTGATTCTTAGGTCAGACTATTACAGGCTGGCAATTTCATCTGCTCTCATTGTTTTTATAGTCTCTAAAGTACAATAAATCACTGAAGTACAGGCACTGAGTACAGATATTTTTTATTTATCACTGGACATCTTTGCATTCCTCATAATCAGGAAAAACTTCTGTGGATGATTCTTTCTGTTGAGGTAACATTAACCATTTTTTTCTGCAAAGCAACTATCACAATAACAAAGGAAATGTACATTAACAATTGAAAACTTTGATGAAGTGGAAGGAATAACACGAAGGCAAAGTGGAGACATGGTCTTTGATTTTTAAGAACACCTAATACTGCAATATAATACATATATATATTTATTTATTTTCAGACTACTGTTATGCTGTATTTCTGTGCCAATTGATGTTAGTATTGTAAGGGTGGATGGAGACAGAGAGGTTGTGGTAAGATGTGATTTTTTGCATAGAGATTATTAGTTCGGTACTCTCTTAGATCTGAGGAATTTAAGAGAGATGTCCTTCACTTTTAGGGAGTAACCTGTCAAACTGATTTAGATATTAGTATCAAAGTCTATTTATGAGCTGCTGAAGTGACTGTTATCATCGGTGAAGATCTTGTTTCAGTAAATGTGATCTCTTGAGCTCTCTGGGCTTGATTCAGTTGCCTGCACAAAGGCAACTACTTACATCTGGTATTTCATTCAATATCTAAGACAACTTCATGGAGCTGGTTAATATAGGATATCTTTACCTTTCTGGAATGGGGAAATGTGGGTTGGGGTACTAAATGAATCACATGACACATATAAATTTGGACAGTGAACTGTCCTCTAAACTCTGCTGGCTCTATCTCCACTGACTATAACGTAGACATCTGACTCGTGGGAACTTACAGTTGAGATAAAACCCACGCTGTATGTTTCAATTCTAACTAACCAGTGATGCTATGTGACTGTTCTGCACAGCCCATTCAGTTGTTTTATGTCACTGAACTACAGTCTCAGCTACAAATCAACCTATTCAGATGCTGGAGAGTATTTTAATGCAGTTGGTGGATAGACAATATTTTTTTTTCCACATTTGTAAAGCACGAAACTTAACGAGAGGCATTTTGAGACCTTCTGAATGGGGGTAGCTTAATGACTAAAGAATTTTCCTCTTAGACTACCCATTTCTTTGAATTGTGGGGGCATAAAAGGAAGAAAATTTCTAAAAAGTAAAAGAATGGTTCCAAGAAGAGTTGAAATGAGGCTGATGCTGGTGAGTAAAGGGTATATCCGCATGCAGTACTTTGAAGATTGCGGCTTCCATGCTGACAGAACATACTAAACTTTTCTCCTTCTAGCCACTTGATTAATTCCAGTGGTGATTATGGAAGATTATCATGCTAGGTTGCATGATAGGTCACATAAATAATCTGTGAAGCCCCATGCAAAATGTTCCTCTAATCATCTGTTCTTTGTAATGTATACTTAAGGTGTGTTCTTAGGCCTTAAATTAGTTTGTGAGTATCTTGAAGCAGCTGCAATGTAAAATTACATGTTTGTGCAGTGTGTAGCCTAATAGGTTGTGTTTCTACTATGGATTAATAGGTGCTATTATAATATAAAAAGTAAATACAAAAATATACAAAAATATCATTAGATGATAAACAAGAGAAAAAATCTAAGTTGGAATATTTTGTTGGTAATATCTGTAACATTGTTACAAAAGCTGTGTTTTTGTTAAAAGATATACAGTTATGATTGATAATAGGATGGATGGATAGATAGATAAGTAGATGGATGGATGGATATGTCAATAACTAAATTATAAAACCAGCAACAGCATACTCCAGTTTCTAACAAAGTAAGGAAAAGTATTTTCCTGACCGGTGATATGGTTGGTCCTGCTTCCACAGAAACTGCTATATTTTATTCATTAAAAAAACCAAAGACTATTTCTTACCTTTTGTTATTATTGGTCCACATTATGTGTGTGAAGATCCTATTTAAAGCAGGAATTTTTAATGTGACTTTACCTCTATCTGTATTGCCTGGAAATACTATTCTGCTGACCTACTGTGTATATTATACATCACCTCATTTCATTTATACTGCCTTTGCAGCATAAATTGCCTATTTTATTTAAGTAGAATATAACTGGCAGTGACTTATCTGAAAAAAAATCTCATTTCCTCATGCGATTTCTTATGAGTGATTCAGAGCTAAACTACTTAACAAAACAACTGTATGTAGTCAGAAAACAGAATAAAACTCGATAAGCATATGATGTGACAAAGCCTCAATATGAAAATAATTCACTTGAGAATATAGCACCCACTAAAAGGATGTCATTTCATAAATGTAGCTTAGTCATCTGTCAATTCATGTATTTTGTTACTGCAGCACTGCTGCCCCTGAGAATCCTCAATCCCCAGCTTAATCCCAATGGCTGTGCAATGTAAATTTGAAAAAATGAAGTAATGATAAAAATTGTAATGCATAACTGCTATAATGTACTGTCAAAAAACTTAGAAACAGATCCATCAGTTTAGAGAACTTGTTTATAAATAAAATCATATCTAAGCTTGATTTTTCTCACTTAAGTAAACTTAGGCACTACAGCTCTTGAGAAATACAGAGTATTTTTTTTAGTGCAGAGGACTCCACTTCTGAGCTAAAAGAAAATTCTTTTTTTTCTATTTAGAAAGTTTTTCTTTAGTCCTTAACATAATAATTATTGACAAACTTTTTTCTAACTCTAAAAAATAATCTCTGTAGAATTGCTGTGTAATAACTTCATTTTTCATTTACCTGAATAATATTCTAAGATGAATACTAGCTTCAAAACTTGGAGTTAAGGTCACTGAATTTTTAGCTCTGGAGATATAAAAATAGTTCATCGGGCTTCTTCCTTCCTGAGAGCTTGCTTTTTAAGTATGGAGTTTTACTTATAAACTGTCTGTTGGCAAAGTAGAAAGTACCTCGGACAATCTCTCCTAGCAAGTGAGATGATAGAACTTTTCCATTTGGGAATTTATTTTTTCTGTACCAAATTTTCTGGTTTATGTATAGAATGAATCAATATTGGTTTATATGACAGGTTTTGAGTCTCCAAAAATTAGTGTTTTGTTTTTGCTATATAAATTTGCACAACTTCATTTTCTGTGGTTGAACTTGCAAATTAAATTGTGCTACAGAACAACCTTGGGCACTGAAAATCCCTTGCCTATACTGCTAAGCTCTTAAAACTGTGTCTGGCACCACTTTGGCCCATACCAGCTAGCACTCTGCCTAACCAAGCCTGGTCGTAATACCAAAGACCAAGCATTACTCCTTATAAACAGCTTGTTGTGTAACCCTTGTTATAAGGGCAAGAGGTGTAATAAAATCAGCATAGGCTATTCAGCAGGAGCATAGTATCAGGTAAGTTAGATTTATTAGTATATTTGCTAAGCTGCTGTGCCTCAGAAAACCACCTTTTAGCAGAAATTGCAAGTTTTTGCACTAAATCTCAGAAAGAACAGTGTGCATGAAGACAAATCAATATGGCCCATTTCCATCTCACTGTTTTATCTGTATGACAAATGTAAACTTGAGTCCAGTTCAGCTAACAACTTCAGGTACACAGAAAGGACAAATCCAAGTTTAGTTATGTAAAAGAAGCTGCAGGTGAAACATGGCTGTGGAAAAGGTTGCTAAAATTAATAACAGAAACTAAAATCCACTGGAGGTTTTCTCCAGTTTATGGTCCTCGAATATTTAAGTATTTGTCTTATGTTTTCATAATTTTTTAAAATATCTCACTTATTTATAGGTCTGGATCAAATCTACTTGTTTGACTGCTTATTGGTTTGGGTGAATTATCAAAGAAGTTTCCAAGTTTAACTTACAATGAATTGTTCCTGTTGTCTTTCCTCAAGTTATCTTTTTGAAAATAGCTGGAACATGGATGAGAGCTCAGAAAGCTGATTTGCATAAGTGAACTTATTAAATATATTTAACAATGCTATATTTGTTCTAAATGATAATCAAGGCTGTCCTATCATCACTTAGCAAGACTGCAGTAAGAGCATAGGTTTTCAAAGCCTTGTATACCTTTAATTACTAAGTAGTTGCACTGTTTTCTGCCCTTTCTGAAAATGTTGCTTATATGGTTTTGCAAGACATAAAAGGGACCGAAACAGGAAAAATTCATCAGATGGTAGCTCATAACATTTAAAGTAAAAACTAACAGTACAGAATTTTTTTTGTCACTGACTATACGAAGAGTCAACATGGCTAGACTAGATGTCGAATTTACAGACACCTAAACCAGGGTGGAAAATATCCAGTCTAATATTTACCATTAGTAGTGGATTTAACCACTAGAAATTGCACATCGCAATGCATAAAGGCAGTGTGGAATGAATTGACAGAATTAATCTTGGGGCAGCAGCCAGAACCCCTTTTACTCCTGTGTTGCTGCGTGTCTTGAGTACCACCATCCCACTGGATGACATCCTGAGATGAGCAAATTGACCAGTACCAGGGGAGTTTGGGATGTATGCATAATACAGTTACAAGTAACTAGGGAATGTCAGAGCAAAAAAGGGTGTCTTTGTAAAACTAAGTCATTTCCACCATCAGACAGGTGCCAAAGAATTAAGTTTTAATCTTATTTGTGGAGAGAGAAGCCTAGAGCATCTATGTCCTTTTCTGAATCAAGTCCTGAATTACTTAGCTTTTAGTACTGCTTCTTCCATTTCTATTTCTTTTTCCTTCACTAGATAAAAAGCTGTTGACTCTTTGTTTTAGGTAAGAAACTGTTAAATGTGAAGAGCTCAGGAAGAAGGTTTCCTGGGGTCATCTGTGATTTTAAATGCATCAATTTTTGCACACTATAACATCCAATTTTGGACAGTTAGCTACAGAATTTCTGAAACCTAGATTAGGAGACATTGAAATGGTCCCAAAATTTGATACACACAAAATCACACATAATCTTCACACTTCCTGAGGAAAATCAATTAATTATGATAATAAATTATTTAAATTCCCTTCTTATTTTATTATACATTTCTTTCCATTCCTCTGTTTCTATACCTAAAAAATAAACCACGTTCTGCTTAGGGTCATGAATGATTTCTAATGGCAGAATTAGGCAGAAAGGTTTTTTTACCTCTATGTCATGGTCTTGTAGACATGACTGTAATCTATTTGATGTTCAGTTTTAATTACGTATGAAAATATTTATGAGAAAATGGGTCATTATGTTCTTTTTCTGTTATTTTGTCATAATCTTTTAGAGTTCATTTCACCTGCCTTCTTTCTGAAAATAATGTTCATGTGATTCCCCACCTCTGCAAGTTCAATGGAACTTTTACACTCCTAGCCGCATATTGAGGTTTTCTTGGAGGGAAAAAAAGGAACAGAAATTTTTGTTTCATTACAGATTTGGGATTTCCTTTCTGTTTATACCAGATGGACTAAAGAGACACAACGGCAGTTAAAAGGAATACATTAGAATGATTGAGAACATTCAGTATGAGAGAACACACATGAACCCCTTCTTCAAAACTTGTTACTTCTGGAGACAAAGAGGAAAGAAAAGAAACAGAGCAAAAGTGAAAATGTTACTGGCTAATTTACAGATAAAGCAAACAAAACAACTCATCATTAATTTTCAGTAACATTAATTTTTAACAGAGTAATTCTAAACAGTGGTTTTCAAACAAACAAACAAACAAACAAACAAACAAACTTTTACAAATAAGGAAATAATTTTTCCTGTAGAGGAATAGTTATTTCCTTAATATTTGCTTTTAGAGTTAACTCAAATTTCTACATATAGAATGAATTATTTCTAGAATTTTGCAGATCTGTAAGAAAATGTCCCTTCCATTTCCACTACCTTCAGTGAGCAATTAGCTTGCCTCCAGTAAAACTGTATTATGCATATAAATGTGTTATACACCTACAATACAGAAAATGGAAATTAATTTTTGAAAGATCTCAAGACTGCTATTGTTCTTTTAAAAAAAAAAGAAACCAGAAGCTTTAATAAAAATCCATGTAAAATATTTGTTCTAGAATACTGATGAAAGCTATCTTCTATTATGACTGACATGTTTAAGTGGAGCATAGTTCATAATAACACAGAAGATTTATTCAAATAATTTAAATGAAAACATAGACATGTTTAATCCCCAAAATGTCAGTCTGATGCCTTGAGCTGTCCAAAACTTCCCCTTTTCATCAGTATGAAATACTGCTGGACAAAAAAATTCTGAAGCATTTCAATTTTTGATTAAACAGAATTCTCCAATGAATATTCTTCCCTCTTACCCAGATAAAACAGTGTGCAAGCTGTCAGTTTAATATGTAATTATGAATTAACTGCTGAGAGAGATCCTCAGTTGGTGTATATTATTTTTATTTTTTTTTTACTTCAGACAAATCAGGCCTTGGGAAAATCTCCTCAAACAATCAGAACTTGAATCCATTTATGATGCTGGAAAATATCAGTGGACATGCTCTTAACCTCTTTTCCCCAAACTGCTGGAATTTGAGATGAACTACCAAACATAGGGTTACAAGTTTCATAGATATCCATATGCAATAAAAACTTAATATGTGACTTTAGCAGCAAGTTAATGGAGGAAAAAAACAATTTTTATAAAGACTTTGTGTTCCATTAAACCATTTTTCATGTGGGTTTTTTCAGGTAGGAAAATTTAAATGAAAAATTACAGAACTGTGCATGGTAATATTTTCCTTGTTTTGTTTTGTGTTGTAATATTTCTTTTCTTGATTACTTAGAATTTTGGAAGCAATTGTAAGATCCACTATTAAATACCCAGCAATACTAGATATGATTATACAGCCTGCACCTTATCCTACCATGCTTTGTCAATGGACCAAATTTTGCTAGTTGGACATTTACCCCCAAACAGGTTTCTCTTTACCCCTCCACACCTCCAGAAGAGGGAAACAGCTACTGAAGTTATTGAATTCTACCTTACCTCAGGAGAACTAGAAGGAAGTGATGGAAGGACAGGACATAAATACAGCAAATCCTAGTCCAGCAACCCAAGAAGAAAGACCAGCAAGTATTCTTCCTCTTGGTTGAGTACACACACTAAGTCCACAGACACAGAGGCTAATTTCCTCCCAAGATTCAAAATCAGTTCCTGGCCCTTATCTTCAGGATTGTGCCCCAGCTGCCTTCCAACAACACATTAGGATAAAAGCTGTCTCCTACCAGTGTGACATTCAGATGCTTATGTTGGACTGTAAATTTAGTTTCAATTAAAATGAATTTATATAAATTTCATAAGCAGTTTGATTAGTTTATTGGTTGGTTACACATCAGCATGATACAACTTCTTAGTGGTTTCCTACATTATTTAAGAAAAGCAGTACTGTAAGAATTTTACATAATAAAATTCAGAGGGAGACCTTATTGGAAAGGAAAATTGTATTTATTTATGAAATCTGTGAGTTGATGTCACCCATTTGCATTCATTCTCTCATAGACTTAATTCACTCATATTCTCATAAACTCATACTCACAGGATCTGAGATGTATATGCCCAAGTGATCCAGACAGGACCATATGCGTGCCACTGAGGACAAGGGACACCAGCTATTAGGTCTTTATCACACCTCGGGTTCTTCTTGAGTGGCAATGATAAACTAGGTTTTGGACAGTTATTTTATACCTTTTAGGAGTTACCAGTTGTTATTGGCTGGTTCTTTCATTCAGTATCTTGCTTATTTACATCTCCATAAACTTTGAGCAAGGTTGCATTACCTGTTTTTCTACAATGGAAATGTATCTGTTTTCCTGATGGGTTAACATGAAAACAAAGGGCATAACTGATATGCTACTGCCTTGTCGGTGGTCTCCTGGTTTTAGAATGGAGAGTCATTTGCCGTCATATGGCAGTGCAGGCCACCTGCTCTTGACATCAACTTTTTAAATGTTGGAATGGTGTTCTTTTTTATCAGGACAGACCATGTTTTTAACCCTTGTTATGCTGTTCCTTCTGGTACTTACACACACACGTTTACATTCATATTTGGTTTGTACCAACTTTAAGGTCTCTGTTACAAGTATCTACAGTATAATCCTTATAAATTTTATAAATTTTTCAGACAACGGACAATTACATGGAGTACAAGCAGTCTTTCACCTTAAGTTGTACTTACAGTGTGCATTTTAAGTTGTATGAAATTTTCATATCAAAGAGGCTAGAGCGTCTCACAAACAATAGCACAAAATCAGAATGGAAAGTATCCCAAAAGCAACTAAGTGGGCGTTCTTGGAAAATTTTCTCTTTCTGAATTTTTCATTTAGCAGAGATTGAAGCCACTGAGAAATTGACTATATTTGAAATTTGATCAGAACAGTAAGAGAACGGGCAGTAAACAATTGTATTATTTGCATTGGTTCTAGTATTTAGCAGTTAAAGACAAGAAAATTACCTTTGGGAAACGGTTAGAAGACTGGATAATAAACCAAGATCTCTTTTCACAATAATTTCCTGGGTTTGCAGTCACTTACTGGTGCATACGAATGCAAGATTCAGTGCTTCCAAGAGTTAACAACTACACTATTCAAATGACACAATCATCTAGTGTTTTTTATTAAACATAACTTATGTTTCTCGGTCCAAGAAATGTAATGACAATCCATGTTCATGATATTGCACCATAATGTCGTCCACTCTTCATTTTCTGGTCTATCTGAATGTATATTCCTCAGATTTTTGGTTTCTTCATTTCCTGTTGCTGTGAATGAAATCTTAAACTGGCTTCCTTGATGTATATAAAATATTTATCTGTCACGCCACCTGCTGAGTTTTGTTCGAGCTTTGAGAAGATCCTTTGAAGTAAGTGTATTGTCTCTCTGAGCTGTCTTTTGATATTGACTCCACCACACAGCTGTGCTGATAAAAAATATTTACAGTATAGCCTTCAGAGACAAACATTAAATGACTAAGGCGGCCAGCAAGTTTAACTACTGTGCTTAGCTCACATTCACTAACTGTATTTTCTTTTAATTCTGGTATCATTTAAATCTCCTGTGAAAGACTTGTTCAGGTCAAAACTTTATTATATCTTCAAAGAAAAAGTGTCAGTGCTACCCAATATGCATATTTTGTGTCAGCCACAAATGGTGTTACTCTTAGAGCAGGTAAGTCTGTTCCTGTATCTCTATTTTGAGATTCAATATTCAATAGATATCAGTTTTGTAGATCCTTTCATTTTCTGAAGCAGCATCAGCTTTTTTTCCAAGCAGGTCTTAGAAGTATCTAAAATTTATGCAAATGAAGCATTTTACCATTAATTTCAAAGGACTTGTTCAGCTTTTCACTGGATTAATTCTGTTTACATTAACAGGCTGTTCATAACCTCAAAGTTCTTGAAGTCCTTAAACAGCTTCCTTTATGAAGAAGCATTCATTTTATTGACCTCATTTCATCTTAAACTTTTCAGCATGATGACTTTTTATTATACATCTGTTAGGAACTACTTACAATTAATTAGAATTCATATACACACACATACACATATAAAGACACACACCCCCCCCCAATCGAACACCACACACCACTATAATCAAACACAAGCTCCATTTGGGCAATTTATTTCAAATAGCTTTTTTAGCAGTTAATGCCTGTAGGGCGTTTTTAAGTCCTGTGTAATACCAAAGCCATCAGAAGTACTTATGCATACTGTGTCTCATGTAGCTATCAGCAAAAGCAGTTAGATAAATAACAGAGTAAAATAAAAGCTGCCAGTCTATTAAAATGCCATCAGATTTGCCAAAGATGCTTAGATTGTTCATAACTATCTCTTCTTAAAATGCTGTTAATATACTGATATTATTTGCACTATTTTCTTAATAGAAATGATAGATCGATCGATCGATAGATTGATCACTTGAACTATGTTTCCTGTGGGAGTCCTGTCACAATTTCAGGGTTGTTGGGAAGCTTTATGTTAGAGAGTACTATATCCAGAAAAAGCCTAAGGCCTATTCCCAGTAGTCTTCAGGGTATTGGATTGCCACTGTTCTCATCTTCATCATCATCATTATCATCATCTAAAGGCTGGTGTTCCAGAAACCTGTTATTACCTCCTTGGTAGAAAAATTAAGCAACTCAGACAATTTTATGCTACTCTATGTTGCAACCCTATATGCATGCTAAAGTTACACTTCTGAACTATTATTTTGTAACAAATCTTATGTAGAAGATACGAATTGCTTTTTTTTTTCTTCTTCTGTGTTTCTTATCAGTTAAATCCTTATTCTGGAAGAATGAATAACTACATTTTTATTAGATTTTGTTTTGAAACAACAACAAAGTCTAACACAACTGTGTATATGTATCTTTTACAAATCTACTAGCAAAAGTTAGAGGTAAGTATGTATTACACAGTTTACACGTGCAGGTCCTTGACCATCTCCATTTAGAATGAAAAGAAAAATGCATATCTATTATTGATTTCTGAACAAGATGGATAAGGTCCAAGTAAGATTACTAAGGTTGTATAAGTGTTGAAATTCTTTGCTACTCTGAAACTGGCATTCCTTGTCTCTTGAGGAATAAGTAGCATCTATGAAAAGAAATGTTGGACTGACATCAAAGAATAAACCAGGCTGTACCAGAAAGAGTTTTATTGTTTTTGTTTGTTAGCTTTTTCACTTTACAAATTAATGACTAAGTGCATAAATGGCACTGGGATCCAGGATTAAAATCTGGGACTTCTTTCTTTGAACTGAAGTTCTTTATCCCTAGGCTATAGAATCTCTCTAGCCAAGCAGAGACAAGTTCAGCCATTTTTTTTTTTTTCCTCCTTGTACAATACATATTTTCTATGCTCCTTCTCTCTCTCTCTGTCTCTTCTCCATTTTCAGCCGCTGTAAATTAGCAAAATGCTTGTAGATATTAATGATAAGAATAATGACAACAATAACCTTAATGAAAAGAACTGGCTTTGACAGACAACAGGTAAAGGAAACATGAATTTCTGCAGCAAAGGGCTTTGCAGTTTTAGAATCCTAGTAAGACACAGTTTGGTGGAAATAATAACTAGTGTCTTCTTAAACACTATATTTAATTTATTTTCCTCTCAAGACAAAATCCAATTAAGAATCCAATTTGTGTTCTCGATAGCTATCAGTCAAACTACTTCTGTATTCATTCTTTTCACTTTTGGGGTAAAAAGAGTGCTTGAGGCCAATGTGTTTCAAAGTCCTATTGCATCAGAAATGTAGTTTGATTCTGGGGAGTTTAGCTAAGGTAAGAGGTGCAGCATTCCTCAGATATTGAGAAAGCTGTAAAATAGTGTTTATTGCTGACAGTAAAAGTGACTGATGGCTTTTGAATGCCAAGACCATGGCACAAATCTTGATTATTGTCAAAAGAATTTCAAACTATTAGCTGCAACTTTGTGAAAACAATTTTTACTAAATGTAATTTTTTTATAATACTTAACATATAAAAACTATACTTTTATACTTTTTTTTTTTTAGAATAAGCACTTTTGTATTTGTAAAACACACTTTCTATTTATTCTTTTAACAAATTTTAAGTTTTGTGGTGAAATTTGTCTGGCATTACTTCCAAAGAGCAAACCATCAAGCAGCTATTATCAAGGTACAAGAGTGCTTGATAACACAATCAGGAATCTCCATAATTCATGCTCCTCTCTTTATCCAGGAAGATATAATGATAATATGCAGTAGGTAGGTAAATTACAGAAAATTGTCTGTTTAAATCTTCATACATATTTAAAAGATACAGATTATTTTGCTGATAAACCAAGCTCTGCATCACTAAGTCTTTTTTGCATGCCATTATTATGATCCTGCTGTTTCTGGTCATGGTATTAACCTTGTTCTTCCCAATTCCCTTAATAACAAACAAGACTATGAATGCTTTTACTTCTTCTGCAGTTTCTACCATATACAAGAGGTATTACCTCTGTAATTAGCCTGAGAAGATCAAATTATAAACTACTCACTTGACTTTGGTAGATGTTGAGAGAGACTTCAGCACCACTTTGTAGCTGAAGCTCATAATCTTGCAGGATGTGATTTAAAAAAACCCTCTTGTTACCAGAGGTATTAATATACTAAGGGCTCTTTTCCGACATTTCTCAGGTCACTATAAACAGCATCAAGAGTAAGTTCCCTTTCAATGATTTCCAAGGAAAATAACATAAAGCTTACTGCATCCTGATTCTTTGTATTTATTCTAAAATAAACTGTTATTATTAATGTTCCAGTGTATTAGGCTTTCTGAGTGTATAAAAATGTATAATAAAATTATGTCACTTCTGCTACATAAAGATATGCCAGTATTATCCTTTTTCCTCTCCAAGGTACTCCAGACTGCTTTCGTGGACAGCAGCTGACCATTGTTTTTAAAATGCCTAAATTCTAGTATGGCACATGCTCAAAAGATTATGACTGCACTTCGTAAATACCAAACATCAACTGGTTTTAGTCCTATCCATGGCGAGATACAGCTGTTTTCCCACACCAGTTCCCCAGAGACTAGTTTTGTCATGTATAAATAGTGAACTACCAGATACAAATGCATGTCTTCCTGAAGGTTCGAAGAAGCAGCAGTATTTTGTTTTTGCAGGAAGTGGTAGACACAGCCTAAACAATATTCATTTGCACGATCTTATCTGGGGAGTATTTTATCAGTATGTGTAATATCTGTGTATGTTGCATATAGATCTCCACTTGCTGGAGAAAAAAAATGGAACAACAAAAACTAAGCAAAAAACCCCAGCCTGACAACAGCTAATAAAAAACCCTAAAGCAAACAAAATAAACAGCTCACAGAAGAGCTGAAAATTTTGTATAGGATGAAGAACTGAGTTCTCAATAGTTGGTGCTACACAGATTTTTCAAAATGCCTAAGGGTCAGTTTTGTACAGTTATAATAGTCTTAACATTATGCTTTCAGGATCTAAGCAGCTAGAAGTTGGGTTTTAAATGTCTTTGCTTCATTAACTGCTATTTGTTTCATAGTGTTATCGATTTTAATGAGGTTACACAATACTTGCAGTGGGGCATTCTGTGCTGGGATTGTGTGAAATTTTCTGAATGACCACAGAAATAATGTATGCTTTATGTAAGACATCTCCTGGAAACCTTAGAGGGGAAAAAATAGCACAGAAAACATATTTTTTACCCCCAGCAAATATATTAATTCCTGAATTTACGCTACCAGAAGTTTACAGTAAAAAAATGAAACTAGGGGAAAAAAAACAAAACAAAACAAAAAGTTGTATATTTTCAGGCAGGTGCTGAATAGATTTAGGAGAAACTAACAATGCCTTCATTCTTTATGAAGTTGTGTAATCAGTTTGTCACTGAATGACTGTAATTATTAAAGATCTATTAGAATATGTATGTATTCTAACAGCTTTGTCAGACAGTTCTTTTTACGTGTAAATTTTTTTAATGCATGAAAATAATTAAAGTATCTGAATCACCAGTCAAACACCTAATCAGCATTCTAATCAACAGTCAAGTATCTGACATGACAAATTGGGTTAATTGTCAGCTGCACATCAGGAAAATTAAATGATTAATGAAAAAAATATAATAAAGCCCTTGCCAGCAGTGTTGTTAAAGTTAAACTACAGTGACAGACTGGAACTTCAAAAGTAAGTGAAAAAGAACCTCTGCGATGTTGCTTGTGATCATTGCACATAAGTATCTGACAATAAACTATTATGAAATTGTAGAAATGTCTCAAGAAAAGGTTTGATTTTGTCACAGCTAGGGAGGTCATGAACAAAATTACTTTTTCTCGAATTTCAGTAGCAAAATATATTTTACTGTGATAAATATTATTGATATCCTTAAATTACTAAATATTCATCCTTCCTAATAATTTATTCATCAGATGACAGGTGTTAACCTGCATCTAAATTTCATTAAATCAATAAATACAAATGTTGATGCTGAAGTCAGTTAAAGAAAATGCTGTTATAACTACATTTACTATGGTTACACCATTAACATACATTTATTTACTCAAAATAAGTAATTACTATTATCTATGTTAAACATAAGTATATGGTTCTAAAACTCTGCCAATCACTTCTAGTCATGGATATTAGGCAGAATTTGAATTCTTAATATGTATTTGCTGAATTACTGGTATTTTTTAGTTAAAAGACCAATTGTTCATCTTCCACAGCTTTGCAATTTGTACGCTCTTTTGTAATTCTGAAAACTGAGTGGTATGCTGTCAAAGAAGGTGAATATCTAAACCCCAAACTGAGACACACATGTAGACCCTGCCTCAGCTCTGTATTTCTGCACCACAGCTACTGCTCAAAGATTCCTTTAGTGTTATCTAAACTAGTAATGTAGTTTTCACACAGCTGAGAATTTGGCACATAGGTTTCATCAAGATTTATAAATTTATTTCTCTGACTATACTGACAGCAGAACTTGACCTAATAGGGTAGGAATGCCTAACAGTTCACATTTTGCACAGTGGACTACTTCTGTTGTTACCTTTTTACATATTTTAAGGCTTTGAGTGAAATCATCCTTCTTAAGAGTGAATTTAGCCTTAAATATCAACGTGCAAGTTATTCTGGGCACTATTTTTTTGCCTTTTCTTGGGGAGAGAGATTTTATAGGTCCTGTTGAGATCATAGAGATAAGCCTGAAATGTCCATTATGTATATTTATCGTCCTGATAAATCTAGAAGTAACTATCAAGTAAGTTGTGTAAGGTGCATCTGAACCCTAAAGATAAATTTTGTCAGGCAAAAGAAGCTTTGATTGCAGACATGGTATGTGTTAACATACATTAGATTGCTACTGCCTTTCAAAACATCCCTGGATATGTACTTCTGATCAAAGGAACTACATCTTCAGTTATAGTAAGACAAAGATGACGTTTAAAACCAATCTCATTGGACTAAATGTGTGTTGGACTGTTACCAGCTAAGAATCATATATGGCCCAGGGACTAGGGCTCCATTTCATAAATTAGGACTTTGAGTGTCATTCTAGGAATGGCGTTCACACAAAAACCAAAACAAAATCAACCAACAAAATCCCAAAACCCAAACTCAAAAAAACCTTTGAAAGCCAGAGACTTCTGCAGAAGGACATTAGGAATGTTTGGGGGTCTGACCAGTGGGGTGGACCTCTGTCCACCTAGCCCAGTATTCTGTTCCTGACACTGCAACCAGTGAGATGAGTTTGGGAAAGTATGTGAGCTTGGCTACTTTCTGCAATCCTTTTTCTTGGTTCTTACCCCTCCAAAACCTGTGCAACTTGTGTCTACTTCATCCTTCCAGCTATTTTGAATTTGTCACCCTTATATCTTAGCCCTGTGCAGACCAGCACAAATGTTCAGACTATGGTTATCACATACTGACAGCATTTGCTTCAGCCTAGAACACAGCTGCTACAGCTATTTACTTTAATTTATCTTTTATAAAAATCTGTTATTCTCAAAAAACTGTGTGTAAAAAGGGGAGTAAGGGAACTCATGTGAAAATATGACTCTTACTCATGTCTTGACAATCTATTCACAATACGATAATGATATTAATTCAGTTACAATGATCCTAATATATACAGTCCAGTTATCCCCTTACTACTGATTTCCATGCATGATGCTGTTAAAACTGTTATACATAGACTGTATAGTACCTAAACTTTTCCCCTATGTTATGTTTACCCTTTCCACATCCCTCTCTAAAGGCTAGTGGGATCAGTCTTCACTTAGTAGGAAGATTCACATTCAGTCATTAGCATCCAGGACTCTCCACTGGGAGGAGTTTGATGGTGAAGGCAGTGGTTTCTTCCTCCTCAGTCTTAGGTCTACTAAAGATTTTTCTTTTGTGTTTCTATAAAGTCTGTTTGGTCACTCTTTCTTTCTTTGTTCGCTCACAGGTTAGTTAGTTGCTTACCTACCAGTTTTATTAGACCATTATCACATACAGTTAAGCCCTTCCACTGCAGAATCAGGATTAAGTGGAAGCAAAATAAGCCATTGCTAAGTTATAGGAAATAAGATTGCAGAGTCAGTGTTCATCTGAAGGACATAGCCCTCATGACCCTTTCCTGACCTTTAGCAATTTTTGCAGTCACAGCTTGAAATGATCCACAATCGGTCAAGAAAATCCCTGACAAGCCCTGAGGCCTGAATTGCTAAGTTATTCAAAAGGTGGCGGCCTCTTGTGATCGGTAGAAACATCATATTTTCTTGGCTGCACAGTCTGGTGGTTAATCTCTTTTTGTGACAGGTGGGAAAACCTGCTCAATATTGTCCACAGTTTAAAGGATTTCAGCTGAACTGTAGACAACACTCCACGGCCTGTTTAAAATGTGCTGGTGTGTAACAGTAAAAGAGCCAAAGAACAGTCCACCTTTCCACTAGTACTATAGTGAGGTTATTAATCAAGAAAATTAAAGGGTTTCCTTTTTTTTTTCTTTTTTTTTCATGCTTTCATATTTAAAATTCATTAAACAAAATTTTACAGCGTTTATCAGCACAGAAGAGCAGGTTCCTTTCCCTGATGAGAGTAGAACTCCTTGAGTGAACTGTGAAGTCAAAATCCTCATTTTCATTCTTTCCCAGTTTAAAATGCAAAATTAATTTTTTAATTTTTAAATCATTAAATCATTTAATCATTAATTTTCTGCCTGGGTCTGCAGTCAGCATCAGTATGACCAGGAACAGAAGGAAAGAGGAAGCAGAGCCTGTGAGAACATCATAGACTAGACAACTATGGAGCAAATGTAAATATAGGGACTGAAGGTAGATTGTATTAAAGACTTGGAGAAACTGGAGACAGTGTAGGGACACAGCTATGGAAAGTGTGGGCAGCTTAAGGGGATGTAAGTGCGGGGTCTGAGAGCACCTAAATCTAGGCTAACAAGGGAGGTTAGCTGAGTGGGCAGAAGGTGGTGTAGATTGGAGGACACCAGAGGCACATTATTAAGGAATGTGTGGAAGAATCCTAAAACACAAAACCACCAGCCTGTTGGGACAGCAACACGGCTCTTAAAGTATTTTACAGCATCCTGAACAAAAAAAAAAGTTTAAAAATACTAGAATCCTAAGAGCACATGGGCATCACTGAAGATACAGTAGCAAACATTATGGACTGTGGATAAAGCATGCTGCTCTAGGGTTGGGGAGGACATGCAGAATGCTCTTTCTATATTCAGGCTGCTCCATACACACCTTTTGCTACTACTTGTACTCTCAGCATCCTGGTAAAGCCTATTCTCTTTTGTTTTTTCAGAGTGGATGATGTTAGTTAATACCTCTATGTCATCTTCCTACAGTTGCCCTTCTTGTAACATTTTCCCCTTTTGGAAGCTCAGTCCAGTCAGGATGTTTTGCATCTCTCACATTTCCCAACAGAAGTGCTGTCTTTGCATTAGGACTCACTCCTGCTACTTGTTTCCTTCCCTAGCATTGTACCCTGTAATTTTGGCCTGGAGCTATGAAAAGGGATACACACACATGCTGCTTGCTTAAATCCATTAGTCTCTGCCTGATACTGTGTGACTCCTGTGAGTTATCTCCTAGTCAGCCTATCTGCAGCTGCTGCTTTCATTCTACAAAGATATCTTATTATTAAGTTATTAGATAGTAGACTCTTACCAGACTAATGAAGCCATGTTACATATTTGTGCCGTGCAGCCACACCATGTCCAATATCTATAATACTGCCTGTGATGGGGAAAGGACCTTTGAGAAAGAAATGTCCAGCCAACCAACACAAGAAACTTCTGTGTTTCCAAGGAATTGGGGAAGACTGAGTGTAGTTCAGGGAGTGTGGAAGTATGGGATGTTTTATGGTTGCCTTTTTTGCTCAGGACTGACTGCTTTATCTGATGCTCACTGTAAGTAGGAATTGATACTGGAGACAGGAGCAGTGACCTGGGCTTGCTGTCCTAGAGGATATTTTTTTAGATAGAAATATAAGCCTGTATTTCAGCAGACTGCTAGAGACTGCTGTCTTTTCTCATGCAGAGTGCCCTTATGCATCTTATGCCAGTCTTGTTCTTTAGGAAAAACTAGTGGCTTCCAGGGTCTTTTTGTAGATGGAATAGCTACATTTACAATGAAAGGATAAGCTCTGTGAAGAAGCAAGGAAGGCATGTGTATAAGTATTTTTAATGTTTTGACCTAGCAATACCATGAGACTACCATGAAGCTGAACTATTCTGACTGGATGCCTAGATATTTGTAATGTTTTCCATTACATGAATGGAAGAACAAAATGTCCTTGGGCAAATGAATCACTGTTAAAAATAGCCAACTACAGTGGGAGATAAGTGTCATTTGGACACCTGCTTTAAATGAATGAGCTTCAATTTCAAGTGCCCTAATCACTAGACTAGAATCAACGTTCCTTTTTCTGTGATTTAATGCAAAGACTCCTACTTGCATGTTCGCAGTGGCTCAGCCTCAAATGAAAAGGTGATGGGCAATGACAATCAGAATGCACCATTGCTTGGTGATTAAGTCACCCTCTTCAAATGAGAGGCAAGCAAATTCAGTCTCTTGCAAGCAGCAGGAGAACTAGAATGCAGGTCTAGGTAGGACAGCTTCATGAACATCAGTGTTTACAGAATTATGCTGTGCTGGAAAACAGAAGGACTGGGATGTAGGTAGAATGGACCCTACCAAAAAAATATGTTAGGAATGCTTACATAGTTTAAAGTATTCCTTGAGCTGAATGGTTAAAGTAACTTAATGTTGTTCTTTTAATATAAAGGTAATATCAGTACAGCTAACCATACTTACAATAGCTTTTTGAGCTTTGAAGTGCTTATTATATTGTCAGTTCTGCCTGAAGATTTTTTTTATAGAAAAAGAAAAGGTCACCAAGAAGATTATCACTATGAAAACCTTGTTAGATACAGTTGGAAAGTAATTCAGTGTGTTTCAGACTCTTGTTTACATATCAAAATAGCTTGGATCTTCTAGTGTTTGAAAAGGAATCTGGTTCTAATTCAGACAAAATAGCTTTTTTAATGTTGTTATAATTGCAGAAGAAATCATAGTACATGAAAAATTCAAAAGAACTGTTTAGAAAGTCAAGACAATAAGGATTCAAAGTTCTTAATGTACTGCTTTTCCTTCTACAAGAAAACAGTTGTACTATTTCTGTGAAGTAATAAACATCTTTAATAAGGAAATAAATGCAATAAAACAAAAATCCCCACAAGTCCTCGAAAAGAAACTTATCTCAAAACATGCTTAAATCCCCACTATTGGTCTGCATCTTCACTTTGGTGTATTATGTTTAGATCTTTAACTCAGAACTCCAGTCTTAGCAGGTCTCCTATATAGTTAATGGGGAAATAGAAACAAGTCAGAGTACTCTTTAGGAAAGAAAACTAAATGAGTCATCAGCTCTAACATGACAGAGAAAAGTTTTTCTTATATTATAAAATGTTCATGCATGTGTTTTTATCTACATGTGAAAGTCTGTGTCATCAGATATGCTTTAAATTGGATATATCCATGATGGAAAGTTGTATTTGATTTTTTTCAGAGGCAGCCATACAACAATAACAAGTTAACTCCATAATAATGCATGTAGATACATTAAAAGAAAGCTAAACTTTTAAGACTGTGGAGGTCAATACATAAGGACTAGATACTCATCTGGTATAAATTAATGAAGCACCATTGATTTCCTACATCACATACATTTCTAGAATGGGTTAGAGACTCTTATTCAGATTGAATTATTGACTGTACTCTCATTCAAATTCACAGCCCCAATCAGAGGAGCACCCCTGTTGAGAGAAAAAAAACCCAACAACACAGATGCCTTTGGGTCAGGATTTAAACTATTTCAAATCAGTCTCACCTTCAAGCATTTTTCTTGCCTAGCAATGCACATAAGAATGTGTCTAAGTGCTTTTTTTATTTTTTTAAAGCAGGCTCTGTATTTAGAACATGGGGTATTCAAAAGAAAGCATTTATAATTTTACAAAAAATACAAATTGTATGTTAATGTGATTTTTTTCAAAGTAGAACTTTGAAAAAGTTTTATTTCAAAACATGATTAAAGACCCCTGTTGTTCTGAATCTTCACTTTGGCGTATCTATGTTCAGGTGCCTAAGTCAGAATTCTAGTAAAACATTGCAAAAATTTTTGCAAAAAGTGTTTGCAAAATATTTAACTGTGTAGGGAAATCTGAGAAATTAATTTGTAAAAAAATATTGTGATTTAATTGTTAAGACTAACTTTATAGGAATAAATATAGAGATATTTGGAGACTGTTGTTTCTAAACTCCACAGCTTTCAGGACAGAAAGAGCAAACTAACTGTGTTTTCCAAGTGAGATAGATTAAAAAACAGCAAAATATTAAGTGAGAGCTCTTTCTACCAGAAAGAAAGAAAATGGCTGGGAACAAAGCAGGTAAATTTCAAACACAAAATCATAGAAAACTTTAGGCTAGAAGAAACCTCTGGAGGTTATCTAATCCAGTCTCCTGCTAAAAGGAGGTCTAATGAGATAAGGCTGCCCATGGCTTTGTCCCTTTGAGTTTTTAATGTCTCCAAGAACAGAGATTCACAACCCCTCTGGGTAACCTGTTCCAGTGTTTGACACTGTCGTGGTTTAACCCCAGCCAGCAACTAAGCACCACACAGCCACTTGCTCACTTCCCCCCCACCCAGTGGGATGGGGGAGAAAATCGGAAGGAAAAAGATAAAACTCGTGGGTTGAGATAAGAACAGTTTAATAGAACAGAAAGGAAGAAACTAATAATGATAATAATAACAATAATAAAATAACAACACTAATAGTAAAAGGATTGGAATATACAAACCAAGTGATGCACAATGCAATTGCTCACCACTTGCAGACCAATGCCCAGTTAGTTCCCAAGCAGCTATCCCCCACCTAGGACAACTCCCCCCAGTTTTTATACTGGGCATGATATCACATGGTATGGAATACCCCTTTGGCCAGTTTGGGTCAGCTGTCCTGGCTGTGTCCCCTCCTGAATTGTTGTGCCCCTCCAGCCTTCTTGCTGGCTGGGCAGGAGAAGCTGAAAAATGCTTGACTTAGTCTAAACACTACTTAGCAACAACTGAAAACATCAGTGTGTTATCAACATTCTTCGCATACTGAACCCAAAACATAACACTGTACCAGCTACTAAAAGAAAATTAACTCTATCCCAGCTGAAACCAGGACGGACACCCTCATGGTAAAATTATTTTCTTTACATACAGTCACAATTTTCCATGTTCCACCTTGTGTCTGTCACTTCCTCTGCTCCCATTGCATAGTTGTAGACAGCAATAAGGTCTGCCCTTCACTGTCTTTTTTTGAGACTTGTCGTGGTTTAAGCCCAGCTGGCAACAAAGCACCACAAAGCCTCTCACTCCTCCACACCGGCCCCAGAGGGGTGGGGAGGAGAAAATATAAAGAAAAGCTCATGGGTCAAGAGAAGGACAGGGAGGGATCACTCATTCAGTTATGGTCACAGGCAAAAAACAGACTCAACTTGGGAAAAAGTGAAATCAATTTCATTACTACCAATCAAATCAAAACAAGGACACTGAGAAGTAAACCCACACCTTAGCACACCTTCCCCCCAGCCCTCCCTCCGTCCCGGCTCAGCCCCACTCCCGGTTCTCTCTCCCTCCTCCCCCCCGGCGGCGCAGGGGGACGGGGAATGGCGGTTGGGGTCAGTCCGTCATACCTTGTCTCTGCCGCTCCTTCCTTCTCAGGGGGAGGAGGACTCCGCACTCCTCCCCTGCTCCGCCGGGGGGTCCCTCCCGCGGGAGACAGTCCTCCACGGACTTCTCCAGCTTGAGTCCTTCCCACAGGCTGCAGTTCCTCACAAACTGCCCCAGCGCGGGTCCCTCCGGCAGGCCGCAGTCCTTCAGTGCCAGGCTGCCCCAGCGCGGGCTTCCCCAGGGAGCGGCGGCCATCTTGGGGGGCATCCACCCCCTGCTCCGGCGTGGGCTCCTCTCTCCCCGGGCTGCAGGTGGGCATCTGCTCCCCCGCTCCCCTCCGTGGGCTGGGGGGGGACAGCCTGCCGCCTGGTCTCCCCACGGGCTGCAGGGGCATCCCCTCCTTCCTCCCTGCCCTCGGGATCTGCACAGGGGTTCCTCTCCCATCCCGATCCCCCGAATCCCGGCAGGTTTCCCCTCTGGAATCTGTTCTCCCAGAGGCGGGTCCGGCTCCCAGCCGGGGAAGCTTCCAGCAGCTTCCAGCAGGAGCCGGCCCTGCGGCCCCTACCCCGCTACCAAAACCCCACCACACAAACCCAATATAAGGGTAAACAACCCCAGTTCTCTCAGCTTGTACAAGTTCCCTTGTACATCATGTTTTTGAGGTCCCTGACCATCCCGGTGGCCCTCCCTCCACTGGACTTCCTCCAGCACACTTATGTCTGCCTTCTACTATGGAGGCCGGAACAGATGAGTTCTCACAAGTGCTGAAGAGAAGAGAATAATCACCTTCTTTGACCCTTCTTGTGTCTGAGCTCAGTCAGGTGTTCCCTGTCCTTTCATCTTTTGCCAAATTTGCTTGACTTTCTGTTCACCGCAGTAGACTCTCTTTGTGCACTGAGGAGGCTGTCTTTGAAGACCAAACCAGTTGTGTCAGGCCCCTTTGCTCTCCAGGACAGTCTCCCATGGGATCCTGAAAAATAAATCCTGGAATACGCCCAAATCAGTTCTCCTTAAATTCAGGGTTGCGACTTTTTTTTTTTACTCACTCTCATTCTGTTAGCTTTGAAAGGTCATGCCAGTCTCTCAGGGGAGATTCCTGAGGGGTAGACTAAAGCAAATTGCAGTCCTATCTTCAAGAAGGACATGAAGGAGGATCTGGGGAACTATAAGCTTTTCAGTCTTAACTCAGTCACGGGGAAGGTGATGGAGCAAATCCTCCTGGAAACCATTTCCAAACAAATGAAGGACAAGAAGGTGATTGGGATTAGTCAGCACGGATTTATGAAATGTGCCTGACCACCCTTCTTGCCTAAAAAAGGCTTCATTTACATCCTCTTCTTGATTAGGTAGTCTGTAGTGGATGCCTGCCACAATGTGTCTGTGTGGATCTGTTCTTACCCGTAAGCTCTAAATTGGCTCATCACCTGCCTCAGTGAAAAGCTTTGTGTAGTTGAGCCACAGCTTTGCGAAGCGAACATCCTTCTTCCTCTCCTTTGCAGTCTATCGCTCCTGAAAAGCCTATATCCATCCACTGCAGCATGCCTGCCACGTGAGATATTTCACCACATCTCTGTAAACCCGGTGGGATCCTAGCTCTTCAAGTGCACTCTGACCTGTAATTCATAGGAATCACAGGACCATAAGATAATTCAGATGGGAAGGGACTTAAGTCCTTCTAGTACAACCCCCTGCTGAAAACAGGGTCAGGTCTGAGGTCAGACCATGTTACTCAGGGCTTTATCCAGTTGGGTCTTGAAATATTCCAAGGACAGAGACTGTACCAGGGGTTCCAAAACTGGATGCAGTATCTAGATGAGGTCTAATGGGTGTCGAGTGGAGGGCAATCATCACTTTCCTTGATCTGCTTCCTATGCTCCTGTTTACACTGCCATGGATGCTGTTCACCATCTCTGCTACCAGGATGCACTGCTGGCTCATGTTCAGCTTGCTGTCCCCCAGGGCCCTCGGCTCCTTTCCCCAGAGTTGCTCCCCAGAGCGTCAGTGCCAAGCCTGTATCACCAACATGATGTATTGATAGCATCAACAATAAAATGAGAGAGGGAGTCAAAACAGTTAAATACTGTTAAATAAGTCTGTACTCCAGCTTCGGGCAAAGCTTCTGACATTGGCAACACTTGCATACTAAATATGCCTCCTGACTGTTTTACATGCTGTGTGCATTTGTATGCAGGTGCTTGAGGTGGACTACTACTTGTGCTGCTTTCACAGGGAAATCATGAAAGCCTCCCCCATCACACTGTCCACCAAACATTTCCTCACCACCCACTGCATCTCCACTTCTCTTCAAGTTATGAAAACTCTTCCCTGACATACCTAGTTTAACGTGTAAGAGAATAGTTGTCAATGCAAATATGTGAGAAGAGAGTCTGAGAGTTAAGGAAGTTATGGAGAACAAAACACTATCTTTAAAATCTGCAAAGTAAAACTGGGAAAGAGTTATCAGAGTGTCAGAAACTATTTATAACTGATTGAGGGGACAAGGTTTCCCGAGAAGCTGAATAGTGGTCCCCAACTGTTACTATGGAGGAAGAATTTGTACAGAGAGACATGGCCCACATAGCTGTTATTAGATACATATGTTCATTCACTGAACTTTTGTTTACTTAGCTTTAATAATTTCAATGTCCTTTTCCATTAGCTTTCTAATACAAATTCTGATTTGCTAGTTTGAAGATGAGATGTTCTTTGAGGTGTCCAACTATGACTACTTCTAATGCAGTAGTGGCACAGCATTTGTGGTAATCTTGGCAGAGCTGTGTCATTGCCTCCTTCCCTATAACTGAACAGAAATCTGTCATTTCACCAATATGAAGTGACAGAGTATAGGGAACTGAGCATAAAAAAATATAATAAGGAATAAAGATGCTTTTAGGTAAATTGTGACCTGCTGATTCCACTGAAATTGTCAATGTTCATCATTCTGAAAATTAGTTGCTTGGAATGTAGCCACTTGATCTGTGCCCTTTGGGCAAGGTACTTCTCATGAACCACTCTTTTCCTTTAAAATAGAAGAAATAAATTTTCTTGAAAGCATGGTTCTTATGCCTCTGCACCAAAAATGTCTGGTAATTCTCCAGTCTACCCTATTCCACTAATAACTTCTCAACCCTTCAAGAAGCCAGGTTTGTGTTTCCCAGGAACTATAAAGTGTATCTGTATTAGAAAGATTTAACTTGTCAGGAAATTCCTGAAACGCAAACGGTTTTATTTTTTCTGACAATAAAATAAAATAAAGAATAAAAAGTATTATCAACATAAATTTATATATCTTCATATATGCCTGGGAATATACTTCTAACCTGGTATGAAATGTTCCAGCTAAATCATGCTATCCTGAGTTGAAATAACAGAAAATGTCAAATAGTGTAGTGTTTTGGGCATGGTACAAATATAATTCAAAGGCAGTCCAGTGCTGCCATGGAATTATAAGAATAGATGCTTATTGGAAGTCTAGAGACTTTTAAACAAACTGTAAGTTTTTGTTAATTTTTTGCTTCTTCAGCAACCTCGCCCTGTTAAGATAAGTACAGTAATTTTTTTCATTATTTTTATATAGCGGAAAATGAAAAAAAGTTTCTAATGTAAAGTACAATATAGGAAGAAAAGAGGTTTTGGAATAGTATTTCCTCTGTCCTCATTTAGAAAAGAAACAAAAAAGTTATGCAGTACAGGTCATACAGTGTTTTTTACCTGAAAACTTAAACATTAATAAATCAGTCTTCATTTTGATAATTGTAGAATCTGATTAAATACCTCATTTTAGATATTTCTACTGCAGTCTTAGGAGAGACTAGAGCATTTCTAGCAATAAAACAAAGTTGTCACCATACTACAAACAGTTTGTATAATGAGCTCCTTGGTAGTCTTAAAGCCTGCATGTATGTTTCACATATATATAAGAATTATCAGAATGGTTTTGGATTCTTTGATCCCATTAGCATTAATGAGCTTTTTTGACTACAGTGATTAAATTTCACTGTAAGTAGTAAGACAAGTATTTGCACAAGTTGCTGCAGGATGCAGCACCTGGAATATGATGGAGAAAGTGGGAAATCTTACTTGGATAGCCTTACTTATTTTACAAGACCTGCTTCAATGATTCACTGTAATCAGGTTTGTAAGTTCATTGTAGTAATTGAACGGTACATTAACAGTCCTCAGTCTCCAAAAGATGGCCAAGGCTACAAGAAATCAAGATGCCAAACAACTATCTAAGGAAAAAACTCATCAGTCTTATCCATGCTGCCTCTGGCAATTTTGGTAAATTATCTAAAGGTGTTCTTGGTTTTAAATTGTTCCAAACTGTGTGCTTCTAGGGACTTGAATAATGGACTGAAAAAGCCAACACAGGATTGTATATGACTGACACCACAGTATTTGTGAGTGGGAATTGTAAAATTTGTGATGGAACAGATAATTGACTATTTTTTTAAAAAATTCTATACAATTGTATATACAATATGTAAGGAGATTTAAGTGAGAACTTTCTTTACAATCACTCTTCTTAGGAAAGAATGAATGCTCAAAAATATGTGAAAAGTCAACACAAAACCATTGTGAACTGCAGCTGTTAGAAATACTTCACATTTTCTGCTACAAACATCTTAATACTTTGTATTGGATTTGTGTGGCAAGGTTTTAGTAGCGGGGGGGCTATAAGGGTGGCTTCTGTGCGAAGCTGCTAGAATCATCCCCTGTGTCCAACAGAGCCAATGCCAGCTGGCTCCAAGATGGACCCACCGCTGGCCAAGGCCGAACCCGTCAGCGATGGTGGTAGCGCCTCTGGGAAAACAGATTTAAGAGGGGAAAAAGTTACTGCGCAACAGCAACTGCAGCTGGAGAGAGGAGTGAGAATATGTGAGAGCAACAACCCTGCAGACACCCAGGTCAGTGAATAAGGAGGGGAGGAGGTGCTCCAGGCACCGGAGCAGAGATTCCCCTGCAGCCCGTGGGGAAGACCATGGTGAGGCAGGCTGTCCCCCTGCAGCCCAGGGAGGTCCCCGGTGGAGCAGATATCCACCTGCAGCCCGGGGAGGACCCCATGCCAGAGCAGGTGAGTATGCCCTGAAGCAAGCTGCAGCCCATGGAGAGCCCGCCCTGGAGCAGGCTCC
Source organism: Harpia harpyja (assembly GCF_026419915.1). Classification (NCBI taxonomy): domain Eukaryota; kingdom Metazoa; phylum Chordata; class Aves; order Accipitriformes; family Accipitridae; genus Harpia; species Harpia harpyja. The sequence continues at coordinate 11,722,460 of NC_068943.1, forward strand.
TGGCAGGACCTGCAGACCATGAAGAGAGGAGCCCATGCTGGAGCAGGTTTTCTGGCAGGACTTGTGACCCCGTGGGGGGACCCATGCTGGAGCAGTCTGTGCCTGAAGGACTGTACCCCATGGAAAGAAGCCACGCTGCAGCAGTTTGTGAAGAACTGCAGCCCGTGGGAAGGACTCACATTGGAGAAGTTTGTGGAGAACTGTCTCCTATGGGTGGGACCCCACACTGGAGGAGGGGAAGAGTGTGAGGAGGAAGGAACGGCAGAGACAACGTGTGATGAACTGATCTCAACCCCCACTCCCCGTCCCCCTGTGTCACTCAAGGGGAGGAGGTAGAGAAAATTGGGAGTAAAGTTAAGCCCAGGAAGAAGGGAGGGGTGGGGGGAAGGTGTTTTTTTTAAGATTTGGTTTTATTTCTCATTATCCTACCCTGATTTGATTGGTAATAAATTAAATTAATTTTCCGCAAGTCGAGTCTGTTTTGCCCGTGATGGTAACTGGTGAGTGATCTCTGTCTCATCTCGACCCATGAGCCATTCATTACATTTTCTCTCCCCTCTCCAGTTGAGAAGGGGAGTCACAAAGAGGCTTCGATGGGCACCTGGTGTCCAGCCAGCGTCAACCCACCACATACATACATGAAAAGTTCTGACTTGTTCTCAATGTAATAAAACTTTCCTGAAAATGTAATAAAATGCAGCATTATGCAAACAACTATAACTCACCAATAAGAAACTGATCTTGATTAAAAATGAGGATTGGCAAAAAAGGGGCAAAATAAACAAATCTCAAGGTTCACAAAATTTTAAGCAAGATTATGATTAGTCTAAACAGAATGAACAAACAAATAAATACTTAATCCAAACCTTACAAGTTTTGTTTTGTGTACCTTCTACGTTAGAAAAAGCTGAACAGTCACAGCCTAAGAATGTTCTCTGCCCCCAGGATCCAAAACATGCAATCTGGTCCACACACAAGGAAGCACATCTTCTCAGCCGAGGCAACCTGCTCTAGGTGGCCCTACTTGATCAGGGGGACCTTAAAAGTCAAACATCATTACAAGGCGTTGGGGGAAAGAAAAACAAAGAAAAAATCAAGTTTTTTGTAGTCAGACTTTTGTATTTTTTTGAGATAGCGGAAAGTTTTTGTCCAAAAATCAAACACTGTGGCTGAATTGACTCTTTCTTGGGTTTGTTTCTGATTTCATTGAACATCTCTATCAGCTGCTTGTCATGCAACCTTAACTTTGTCTTTCTTGTATACCAATGAGCTATGGCAATAATAAATACATCATCCTCTGGAAGCACCAAGTAAAAAAAAAAACAAAAACAGAAAACACTTCCTCCAATTGTCCTAGAAATAAAGTATCTTCTGCTGTGACAATCAGTATCTATTTTTTTCTGTGTAGAACCTCTACTAGGATATAAATTTACATGAAAATTTTCTTTCATCTGTATTAGCTCTCTGATTGGAAGGAAAAAAAAAAAGAAATAAAGTTTTGCCCCCTTTGAGGAAATAACAATTTCACCATCTGTAGTAACAGAACATATGATACAGCATCTGCTAAAATTAACTAAGCATAGACAGACAAATTGACAGGCCTAGGCAGCTCATGCCCAAGAATCTTAGGGGAAGTAGCAAATTACTGTGATAGTAACACAATTGTTTTTACCCTCTGAACTGTAAATTTGTTAGGAAGGACTGAATAGCTGAATTATCTCCAAACCACTGATTTTAAATTTTTAATAACTCAGAAGGAAACTGGAGACATTTCAGAGGTTTAGAGGACTCAAACCAGTAGCAATATTTGCATTAAAATGAAGGAAAGGCCCAGGGAGCCATAGACTGCTTAAGTGGATGTTTATCTTTGATAAAATAACTGATTTGTGGCTATCAACAAAGAATCAGAAATAAAAATTCAGGCAAAATGTCAGGCTATATATTTGGAATCCTGTTTCCAGATGGGGACGGGCTGCACAGACTTGATACTGGCAGGCTGCTTCTACCTTTGGAATAAGTAATTTTATAAATCCTCTTTTTATCCCTGCCTAGCAGGGCTGCTTTTATTACCCTTAGCTTTTTCATAATTTGTCATAATTACAGCATACATGATTGGAGACCAAAGTGATCATAAACTCCAGGGACATTCTGCTAGACCCAGCAAGGATGGATTATTGTGATGACTTTTTTTGTGGCATGGAACATGCATTATCTGATACAAAAAAAAACCCCCTTATTGAATTCATTTAATGAATTCCTTGAGAATTCATTCTCTTGGAAAAACACTGACATATAGAAAACAGATGAAAGAAAACTCAACAGTCATCTATTTAAAAAAGTACTGTATATAAATACCACTAAATAAAGGAAGGCCAGGTACTGACCTCTGGCCATGCAGCTCAGCTCCATGGAGTATCATTCATAGTGTTTGGACTTGCTTACTTTGAAGAAGTTGAATTTAGCCTTCTGCTAGGCCATATGTTGTAAATTAATTATTTCTGTGAGGTTTTTTCCAGATCAGAATCTGGTATAAAGAGAAGACTCTATTGCCTGCTCATCAGAGAGCTTTTTCATATGAAACTGAACACATGGCATGCATGCTGCTTGCGTAGTATGATGACTTGCAAAGGTTTCTGAATGTGCAAACCTTCTTGAGAAATATCAAACCTGCCATCCTTAAGATTCAAAAGAACACTGGAAGGAAGGAAGTTGTTGTGCAACAGTTTTAACTTGGTTATTAACATGACTTTTCTGTATTAGATTATTTAAATATCAGGACTAAAAATAACTTCTTAGCGTCATATATATGCTGTGGATTTTTTTACTAACATAAGATTTTAAGTGCAAAAAAGGCCTCAGTGTCATCCTCAGGCTGCACTCTTCTATACTACAGTTTTTGTATAGGGCCATAGATAGCTGACTCTACACAGGACAACTACTTGTTATCACTATGTACTGGTCAAAAAAATATGTAAAACCAATGGGAATTCCACTACACAATGTATACAGCTATCCTGAAGCTAAAATCACTCAGGCAAGAGTCTTCTCATTGCTAGAGAAATGCTCTTGTTGTAAAGCAGGTGAACATAGAACTCCAGGATGGCCTAGACCAATCCATACAAAGCAAGAACAACAATCCCAGTTCTGGGACCTTGCAGAGTCAATAGAAAGTCTGTGGCCTGTTACCAGCAATAGCAATACCAAATTTCTGGGCTACAGAGCTATGACTCATGCAGAATTCTTCCAAAGTCCTCAAAATCGAATTAGTTCTCCAAATGAAAACTTCGGTGAACTGAATAAAGACACTCTTGTTTACATATCCCATGTGGTTGTTCTATGAGTAACAGTACTACTATAGATTTTTGATCAGTTTTGTGATCATCTTTTACTTCCAGGCAATTTATGGGTATTTGTCATCTAATCAGTTGATCTACATCTTGTGTTTCTGTAGTTATCTATTCTTACCAAAACAGAAAAGGCATACTTGACTTAACTGAATTACTTCTCTTTTTAAACCATTTTTCTAATTTTTCAAAATAATTCTGAATTCCAATTCCAGTCTCTCTTATTTCCTTCTTATGGTATACAACTGTTTTCTGAAGACTGAAATGCAGAGTCATTCTATTCAGTAAAAAAATATGTGGATGAAGTGCAATGACCTGTGTTACACTGGAGGTCAGATCAGATGATTTAAAAGCCCCTCGGGCTTTAAACCCAAGGAAATCTCTACGAAATCTTTGAAGTTTCAAAAAAATCTTTTACTGTGGTAAATGGCTGTCTGCTAGAGCAGCTTGCAGGAAGATAATAACTAAATAGTGATTCCTTAAAGCCTCAAATATAAATTTCCTTATCTATCACAGTTTATGCCATATCTTGCAGTTACAATACTTTAGAGATTATTAAATTCTCTGTTGAAGTTCTTAAAGATCTGCAGGCTGTTATTGAATAACTAGACAACAAAATGCTTAACTGAAACAGTAACATACCACTTCCATTACAATATGTAATTGTATTTTTATTTATGTATATACATATGAATGTCTTTTTTTTTTTTTTTTCTAAATGTCTATTGACACTAATTTGCAGTACCGGGTCACTTTAAAGGTCAATAATCTGTTTAAATGTGTGGTCTATTCATTCAGTACAAAATAAGTAATCAGTAATACAATCAGGGCATTTCAGTTTTTCAAAAGCAGTATAGGAAAATTGAGATTCTACATATTCTCTTGAAATTTTTAAGCTCCTCATTATAAACAAGCAGTATTTTTAACAGTCATTTTACTGAGAAACAATACATTGAAGTTCTCATTTTATAAGGCACTGTTACCCAAGTAAAGTTCAAGTTATTATGATTAATAGTAGTAATATGTGTAATAACTACAGTAAAGAAGTCTTGCTGGCAAATCGGCAACATTTGTATGAGAGTTCTCCCTATGCTGCCTAACACTGGAACTGCATGCGTTCAGAAGTACCTCTGCATTTGACCCATGAGTTGAAAAAAAATGAAGAAAAGACTAAACCACACAGGACATTACACCCCTCCTGCTGTATTCCTACAAGTGTCCTCCAAGTAATTTTGACCTCATTTACTTTCCAGTATCTGACATAATGAATATAGTTTGGTTGAAAACTCAACCACAGCCCATTAAAAAGCCATAGATGGCAAAACATCTGGCTTAGAAACCTAAGTACAAGATCCTTATACAAGATCATCTAGACTGAACACTCAGAAAAGTAGCTGAAAATGGAAGGTAAGGAATCAAAATGTTCAGAGACAATTCACAGTAAGGAAACCAAACAATGACTTAAAAATAGAGACATAAAGTGTATAGTATAAGGAAAGATTTTAGAGTTTAATTTTACATTTAGCTAAAATCATAAATAAGAGCTGCTCAAATCACTTTTATTATGAGAAAGAGGATAAAATTACAAGAAACCTTGAAAAAAAGCATTGGGAAATGCTACTGAAAAGAAATATGTCTCTGTGAGAGCACTTTCTACTTTCTCTCCCTGGATGTTTTTTCTTAAAAGCTATTTATTAATAGAATCATAGACCAGCCCAGGTTGGAAGGGACCTTGAAGGACCATCTGGTCCAACTTTTTGTGAGAAAGGGAGCCTAGATGAGATTATCTAGCACCCTGTCTTGAAAACCTCCAGTGATGGGGAGTCTACCACATCCCTGGGGAGGTTGTTCCAGTGACTGATTGTTCTCACCATAAAAAAATTCTTTCTTATATCGAGATGAAATGTTTCCCAGTGCAATTTGTACCCATTGCCCCTTGTCTTCTCTATGTTGCTCCTTGTGAAGAGAGAAACTCTTTGTAGTTGTAGTGTAGAGACTCGTTGTAGTGTAGAGTCCTCTTTGTAGCTACCCTATTTACCATTCTCTTGAATTATTAAAAAATAGAATGACCACTTAAACCACATTTTCTGGCCACAAAATGTTATGCTCTGTCTATGTTTTAAAGCAATTTTTCCTCTGTACCTGTTCTGCAATTTTTGTTCTCAATCCATTGGGACAGGAATAATTTATTAACTACCTTGTGTATGTACAGTGCCTGGCACAAGGGGTTCCCAATCTCAGTTTGGGTTTAGATGATATTTATACCAATAGAATTAATATCAAGATGCTAATGTAGACTAGGAAGTACATAAACACTATAAGAAGGTTATTACTTTCATGGCATGTTTTCAGCTTGAGGCAGTATCAACTATGAATTCTCTGAAACAAAAATTCACCTAATTTAGTTTTACATATTCTTGAGCAAAGACAGGTAAGTCTCAAAAGAAGAGCTTCAGTGAACATGGTTGTAGCCACGTTTCCTCTGCTGCCAACAGCTCGACATGGCTGGCACCACTCTCTACAGTAATAGAGCAAAAATAGTTCCTGTAGATGTTTTGCTTTCTCTAAGAACTAGCTGCAAGCATAGCAGATAGCCAGGCTGAGAAGCTAGGATGTAAACTACACATATCCGGTTATAATTTATCTTGTTTTATGTGTTCAAAAATATAAGAAGTCTAAATGAGATGAACGCTGAACTCATTTACAATTACGTCTCAGTGGGTACTGAATCTAGTCCATAGTGCATAAACACTGGGTAAAATGAAAGAACACAAATTAGTAAATAGTGCACTGCTTAAAGCATCAGAAAACAGTCCTTCCTGAAGACTAATTACAAATTAAAAGATGCCTATCAAATTAACCATGCTTCAGGCAAGCAGAAAATGGAATAATTATAAACAAAGGAATTAATATTATAGTTTCTTCTCACTTTTTTATTTTAAAGCACTAATTACAAATTATTCTGAAGATAAGACAGCAAAAACAGTTGCTGTTTTATTGTCCCTCTGCACCAGGGAGCAGACAGAGCATAACAGTATTTGCTTACAGAACAGAAAATGTTTCTCTTGAATGATCTCATGTAGCATTAGTTTAGTAACATATACAATTTGGTTTTGAATGATGGTTAATGGAGTTTGGAGTTGCCTGGAGTTTGTTTATAAAAATATTGAAAACCAGAGTTGGAACAGCCTGTTATTGCCTTACCTCAGGAACTGTAGGGCTAACTGAGCCTTTTTGAAAGAAATTGTCATCTACAGTCTGCTGTGCCCCTTGCAAACAATCTCATTGGAAAATTGGTAAGGCAATCCTTTACCAGTAATTTTTCCATAATATCTGATATTTTGGTGAAAATTAGTGATTTTTTCTAGATAAACAGGGAGGTTGTTCCCTTCATCTTTCCAACAGTCTTCTATACTTTGAAGACTGGGATCAATCTTCTCTTCTTGAGGGTAAAAAATACATTTTTTTCAGTCTTTGGTAATTCTGACTGTTCTGGCTCCTGCAATTGATCCACAATGATAATGAATTGTAAAGCTGAAAAAAGCATGCTATATTCCACCCACAGACTTTCCAGTGTTGAGTAAGTGGATGGTTTATTGTCTTTGATCTTTACATGGCAGTGTGGTATCTCCTTCTTTCTTATTTTTCTTTTTTTTAAATGACATCTTTAATTCTTATTTAGTGTTTTCTGAAGAATTTTCATCATAGCAGTTATTCCTTATCTTACATTTGTAAAAAAGACTAATTCTTATTCTATCATAAAAATTTAATTTGAATGTTTGACACAGTTTGGTCCTCTAAAATATATATTGGCTGCTACTTTTGCCTTGAAGAATAATAATTAAAAAAAAAAAAAGACTATTTGTCTGGTAATTGAAACCATGACAATTGATCTTTTTTTCCCCTCCTTTCTCCTCTCCTCTTCCATTTGAAACAAACATTACATTTTTTCCCCTGAATTTCAGCTGTCCTCTCCGAGTTCTTAAAAATAACTGCAATAGTTTTGGAAGTCAGCTAAATATGTAGATCCAGCAGAAGTCACAAAACCATGAAATAAATTAGAAATCATCTTCCTCTCCCATTTTTCCCAGTGTAAAGTTCTCCTCACCAGGCTGGCCAACCTATTGGCAAAAATGCTTTTCTGCCAGTTTGTCAGGTGGATCCTGCCTCTTTTCCTGGCAGTACTCAATTCTCAAAGAGGGCTGAATGGTCATAAAAATCAAATCCCTGTTATCAACATCAGCTTGGAACCAGTTGTTGACTCATAGCATCCAACCACCACTCCTCAAGCCCCTCCCCTCACTAGCAGGATCAAAGAGAAAACCACTTGGGCCCCCATGCTGTCAACTCTCAGTCGTAGACCTAGGTAGTCACACTTGATACTTTCCAGAAATTCACTTTGAAAAATTCATCTATACTTTTAAAAATTCACCTATATTGCAACAGTTTTACGTTGATGGAGGTGGCCATAATTAAACCGTCCTTCTGGGAGTCACAAAAAAAGGCTTCATTTGCTACAGAGTACCTCCAAGCCATCACTTGGTGAGGGGGTGGAAATAAATAAATAGAGGAATGATTAGAGAGCTACTAAAAACAACAGCAGAAACTGAGGTTCCATGTTAAGAATTAATGTAGAAATATTTTCAGGGTTCAGCTTCTGCAAAGAGTGTGCCATTCTAGCTAGAGCTGTGCAAATAAAAAAGCTGTCCTCAGCACAAAAGGAGCAATAGCTGAGTAGATTCATTTTCACATTGTGTGCTGCAATATCTGCAAGAACAAGACAGTGAAATATTATTATAAGAAACAAATGAGAACCATCCCACTATAACCCCCATTAAAATCAGATCTTTTTTTTCCAGAAGACAGAGAGTTCAATCAGCCATTGCAGTTTAAACACAATCCACATTATGTCTTGCTTCTACCTATGTAATAAAAATGTGGTAAAAGTGCTAAGGGCAGTAGGCATCTGTTAGAAAAATGAGCAATATAAGCACACACATGTCATGCCATCAGCCAGAGAAAGAAAATATTTGAAGTAACCATAGATCCTTTAGGGACAATAGGCCTGATTATCTACTACCTCAAAACTTAGAAAAATGTTACTGACAATGAAAGATGCTCCTGTTCAAATGGGATAGCATTTTATGGCTGCTCAGTGGATAGCAAAGAGGCAAAGAAAAATGTATAAACTCTTATTATTGAGAAGATACTGCACAGAAAAAAACAAGTAATATTTAATCTTAGAACACACATCTGATCCTTAGTTTTCTGTCTTTTTTTGTATGTGATTCCCCTCCCACCAAAGACTGACATTTTCTGACTTCAGGAGTAAAGCTGTAAGCAACAGCAATCTGCCCTACTGAGCAGTTTTCACTCTTGACTTCCCCACTTAAAGGTGGAATTTCTATAATTTTAGACATTCTGGAGCTGGAATGTGCTCACAGCTCTGCCTGTATTCAGTGGGAAGAGATAGGTACCATTAATGCCATTTACCCCATCATAAAATAGACTTAATGAAATAAGAAATATTGTTCTCTGAAGTTTCAGCCTTTTTTTCCACTAACTGAAGAGGAAACCTAGAGAACCAACACTGGTTAAGCAATGGACTTTTACTTAAAGACGGTTAAATGTGTCTCACTGTAAATGGCCAACTCTTCTTTTGCATTCACTTAAATGTAAGTACAGAAGGACCTTGGATATGGATGTGTGAGTGGCTCCTGACAGCACAGGCTGCACAAAGAACAACCCTTAGATCTTGAATTTTTATTTGTTCAAGTCCAGCCTTTAAAATTTGCTTATCCTTCTCTCCTTTCTCATTTTTCTAATCTATGAAAATGTGTTGTTTCTGTTGGCCCTTCTATGCTCTAATGGCAGCAGAAATAGATATTGGTGTAGTGTAAAGAATAGTTATTTTTTTCATCAAGTGTTGATAAGTTATCATGCCAAATGCAATGCAAATATCTCTAGAGGTGAAGGGCACTGTGCGCAAAATGGAAATCTTCCTCAAATTGTTTCTTTAGTTAAATTTATAACCACCAAGAAGATGATTATGCTTGGCTTCAGGTTTCCTTAATATAAATGCCTATCCATAGTCACAGGACCAATCCATAAAAAATTCATTCTCTTAAACCACAACATTATTAACCACTTAAAAACAGACATGGTGCTATCCCATGCCTTAAATGATGTACACTCATAAAGCACCAGTGCTTTCTAATTTCAAAATTACTAAATGGAAAATTAATCCTTAAAAAACTGGGCCAGATCTTCAACCTGTTGAAAATGGGTAAAGTTTCACTGCAGGCAACAGGAGCAATGGTATTTTAATCTTCTGAAGATCTGATACCAGTAGTGAGAAACCAGAGTATTTTATCCCCACCACATAGATGTATCATGTTGAGTTAGTGTAATTACAGACATGCCCTTGTTAATTTCTGTTGTAGCTTTGTGCACACAACAGTGAAACAATCTTAAATACTCTCTTTATTAGTAGGTAACCTACTAAAACCTCCAGCATTTAAGCTGCCAAATTCTGATAGGTAAGAAAATTAATTTTTCCTTCCTGCAATGCTTTGCTTAGGTGTTGTGTAGATGTTTTCATGTTATTTCACTCTTTGGTAATCAGTCTTCTTAAGTACACTGGGCTCTGTATAGGCATAGCCTGAGTAATTAAAATAAAGGGCCTCACACTGCAAGTGGTATACCTCAAAACTAGACCACTAGAGATCTGCTGCAGCAATGCCACCAGCCAAAAAGTGTTCCAGGTCAAGCCTAAATCAAACACAGACTGGCCTTCTGTTTATTGACAAAATATTATGTCTACCTTTTAACAACTAATTATACAATATAGCTTCAGGAAGAATTTATATCATATAACAGTGAACATGAATATGAAGATAAACAATAGGGAAAGTAGGATTTACCACTCTCATTTTTAGTTTACATCAAATCAGGAAGCATTTTATTGATTTATTAATGACACATGATTAACCAGCAATCAGGGAACCTTATGTTCAGGATCAATAGCAGCAATAAAACAGATGAAGCACAGCACTGGACACTGGACAAATAAAATAACACCAAAAAGTTTCTAAACACCCTTCTACAACTATTTTCAAGAAGCTCTAACCCCCTTCTACACACTCACATACTCAGTTACGAGTCACCCCCCTCCCCAGCCATGGGGGCTACCAACCCTGTGGGAGACGCGGGTGCCCCATCTTAGTGTACCCCCCTTGCTCCCAACACCGCACTGATGTACCCACTGGTGAGGAGGTGCCTCCACACCCCAAGGTGAGGTCCTTGCGTGCTGTCCCCACACTACCAGACTGCTCCCACGGGGAGGTTGTGCCGCCCAGCCTGGGCAGGGCAGGGGTGCCTTGGAGACACTGCCATCAGGGGCAGACACCCCGTGATGGCTACCGCTTCCTCTCCACCGCCTGTCCCCATTTTCACAAATGTCTCTGCTCTCTTCTTTTCAAGCTGACTGCTTCTTTGTGTTATAATTTTTTTTTTTTATTTCCTTTGTTACTGTTTAATCCCACTGAAGGTCATCTTCCTCTTCAGGACTATCAGTTTTGGGAAAATGCTGTCTCAGCGTTTTGGGTCTCCCCTTCTCACACACTGTTTACACTTCCATCCTCTTACCAGCTGTTGTTATCCAGGGTGTGTTACCAAGAGGGAGCTGTGCAGGGACCCCCACAATGTTTTCTTCGTACTTCACATCTATTCACTTACTTTTTTTTTCTTTAATTAGCATATTTCATAGTTTTTTACATTAACATTTTTTACTTCATACCTGCTCATGGTATAATCTTTTTCTTTTTTCCCTCCACAGTTTTTGCTTGTTTAAAATGTCATGTTACCAATAAATGGGCCACATCTTTTCTGGTTTGCCATGGCTCAGAGATTGTTGCAGACAGGTTTGAGAAAAGTAGATATATATCTGAAGATGATGAATGACTTCCCATAGTCTGGATCCAGAAGTATAAGAAGGGATAAGCCCAAGGAAAAAGGGTACCTAAATATCAAGGGAATCTATTGAATCTTCTAGGGGTGGCACACAGTGTCAAGCTGTAGCAGCCAGAAATTTATCTATGCTATAATTTTCAAGTACAGAGCTCCAACCTAGAAAGCTTACTGGATGAAAATGTTACATCCTGATACTTCAGTTATTACTTGTACACAATTTTCAAAAGAAAAAAAAGTTCTTGCTTTATCTGTTTCATTCATATATATTTTGTATAAAACAGGTTGCAATTTCTGACATAATCATATCATCTACATATTTTCTGTTGCATTTTCTGTCTGCTAATACCTTTACCTTCAGGTCATTTTAGTTCCATCAGTGGATTATTTTCTTGCCATGGTAAAAGGTTGCATTGACAGACTGACAGATTCACAGAAACAAAGCATCCTTATGACCATCTAGGCTTGCCTGCTGCTTAACACAGGCTGCAGAATTTCACACAGTAACCTATCTATAGAGCACTTAACTTCTGTTTCAGCTGTGGCACATTTTAGAAAATTTCCCATCTTGATTTGAAGATTCAAGAGGTGATTATAGATTGCTGCCAACAAGACCTGTAAAACCATAAATCTTTTCCTCTCAGAACTTCCCTGTTATTTTTGTTATATTGCCTACACAACACAGAAATTTTTAGAAACCTTGTATCATAAACCTTATTACAAGAAAAAAATGTTGAGACAAGTCTAGACAAAAAAACAATTCTGCATTCTATTTAGCACTTTTTTATGTATTTCGAGAGCAAGATGATGGTCACTTTGGAAGCACCTATGACTGAAATAAGTGATAAAGAGGGAAAATAAAGTCCAGTTTCACAAGGCAAAGTCCTAAATCCTAGTAAAGTCTTACCAGAAATTACACTATTGCTGCCACACATACAACCATATACATATGTAATACATGTGACAGAATTAAACTCTCAGATATTGTGGTGGGTTGACCTTGGCTGGATGCCAGGTGCCCACCAAAGCCACTCTGTCACTCCACTCCTCAGCTGGACAGGGGAGAGAAAATATAACAAAAGGCTCGTGGGTTGAGATAAGGACAGGGAGAGATCACTCAGCAATTACCATCATGGGCAAAACAGACTCGACTTGGGGAAAATTAATTTAATTTATCACCAATGAAATCAGAGTCCAGCCAGGGTCAATTCACCACAGCATCTCCTGCAAAATACAGTTTTGGCAGTGCTGGAAGGTAAACAGACGAGCTTTCCAACAGGGTGGTGTGTTAATCTGCTACATTATTCACAGTGCACACAGGATTTTGGCAGACTGTATTTTACCAACTTTTATTAGATTTACACATTAAAATGGCTATACATAAGTGTAATAGTGTGTTAATTCTGGATTATTAGCTTAGGAGAGACATTTGGTGCTGCAGGTAAAGTCTTACAGATTTGAAAGACTTAGAGCACCAATTCTTGTAATTTTACAGAGACATTTGAAATAAAACACAGAATAAGGTATTGTTCCTGCAAATATTTTAAAGATCTGAATAATAACAGAAAATCACACGGAGAAGGAAAAACATCTTTCCACAATACATATTTCCATGACACAATATGTTATTGTCTTGCTGAGCTGTAGTTGTCAGCAGCAGTTTTGCTCTTGACAAAAATGCTTATGGTGATATTCCTAGTGGATTTTTTGCCATGGTGATTCATTTTCACTTATTTTGTAAATATATGAAGAAAAATTTTGTGATATATAGCAGTGCAAGTCTTTGCACTGTGGTTTTGTTTTCTGCTCATTTAGAAGTCTCTTATGACTAAACTTGGAGGTGTATTAAAATGAAAAAGTTTATCTATCTCCTTTATTTGAGTGTAGTTAGATATTTATGCACTCGTTTTATGCATTGTAGTAGGAGGTGTTTTAGGAACCAATCACTGAAAAAGTCTGTAGCTCTTTGGTTGTTTTATTTACATAATTTCAGTAAATAATATCAGTTTCTTTTCAGTTTTTGTTTCCACATCAGAATACAACTGTTTTCTTTTTTTTTTTTTATAATTTTGCTTTGAAATTTAGTCCATTGAATTTCAGCACCTTTTTAAAATATTAAGTTCACTCATAGATTAAGATAATTGTCATTTTATTCTTTCATGCTTGTATTCCACACACTCATCTACTCAACCTGCAGATTTCCTCTGCTTTACTTTAGATTTTTTTGTATTTTTCCCTACTTTTTCTGTGTTCTTCCCCTAGCAGTTTTTCACATTTTCTTCTCTCCTTTTTGTGCCTGACAAACCGAAAATTTGTAAGAAATGTAGTGAAGGACAAGTACAATCTAAGAGTTATAACATGGAACTGCAAAAGCTGAAGTATCTGTTTCTTTTTTCTTGATGATATTCAGATGTTTTCTCCTACTCTAGACAAGACACAATCTGTGTATTGATAAACCTATCTATAGAACGAGGATAATAATATTTATCATTTTCATGGATTGCTATCAAGCTGTAATTAGCCCATACAGTTAAGCATTCTAAAAAAAAGCTGCTGGAGTATGAAACTTGGTTTAATGATGTGTGTTAATTCTTATAAGCTATAGCTCAGCAATGATACAATTTAGTAAACTAGATGACTGAAAAAAACCCACGCCAAAATCTCTTGATTAACTTGAAACATCAAACTTGAGGTCTCACTTCATTCTTTATCTTTCTTTTTAAAAAACTTGAGTGGCTGGAACTTGTTTCTGTCTAGGTACGATCTTTTCACTTGCAAAAGTTGCAACTAAATCAATCGGTTTTCTGTATGTAATGGACATATAAAACTGTGTGCTCTAAAATGCAAAAGGGCTTCTAAAGACCTCAGAAATACAGATGCTTTTTACGTTGCTTTGACTTTTATAAAGAATGATCCACAGTGATATTTGACCACCCTTCCTCTCCCTCATGCCTTAGAGGGACAACTGATTTTGGTATTTGCATTTGTGCAAAATTTACAGATTAATTCCTTTAAAAGATCTAAGGAATTCAATTTTGAATTAATCACCATCTTCGAAGACATATGGTATCATTCGTAGCCTCATTTCTTCTGTGTCTAATTTATCTAGAGATATCTGTTCAAGGCCTTGACTTTGCTCTGAGGAGATTCAGGTATCACCACATTCATTTAGTTACTGTATGTTTACGTATTTCACATAAATTCTAGTCAGTTGAATTTATCTGGTGTCCATCACATATCTGAGAAACTATTGATGATGTGCTCTTAAATTCAGACGATAATGTTCTAATAAATCAATATCATATTTGAAGAAAATTTTAAGTTCCTCATCAAAGAGACCGCTACCCTTGGATATATCTATATATGTCATGTACCGTGGAAATACTGGAAGATTGAAAGTTCTGGAGTACCTAATTGATGAAAGCTCTTTTGCTGATATGTATCAGGCAGGTTCAAGCAATAAAAGCAGCTATTGAGCTTCTTTTTGGTTTCTGTTCCCAATCAAAAAATGCAAGTGCTGCAACATGGAAGAACTTTGCTCACAACCATTTCTGCAACCTTTGCTAAGGAACCAAACTTTCCTCTGCTCTTCATTTATATTTATATGCCTTTGTTTCTGTATAACTACTTGAGTGTGCATTATCACTACCATGCACTCAATTTATATCTGAAGCGTCCAGAAACAATGGTTCCACAAATCAAGCTTAAGCAGGCTCTGTCTCTGGCTGCTGTTCTACTCCAATACATTCCAAGTGATTAACACCACCTGTGGCACTCCTAATTCACAGCAGCAGACAATTATATCCCTTGGATACCCATTATGGGTAATTATTCCCATGACAGACTATTAGATATGGGTTGTGAACATCTCAGCTGTAAACTTTTTTTGCAATTTTATTTTAATTCTGATATTACCATTGAGAGGCATATTTGGGGAACAAATCAGAGTGTTACATTAATGGTATGCGTACAACAACCAAAAGATTCATTTTTATTGCTGGAGTCGTAGTCAGATTCATTATTTAAATATGTGATTAAAGGAGATTTTACATGTTTGCTATTACAAGATTATTTTATTTCATTCTTTTAGTACAGAGGCAATAGCAGATCCTGCTGATAAAGTGACACTTGAGGCAGTTAGAAACTAATTGTTTTTGTTTTAAAGACTGTCTACTTTTCTTAACAAATCTTTTTTCTTTTTTCTTTTTTTTTTCCTCCTGTATATACAAGCCTGATCCCTTATAAGCATGTAGGGGAATTCTCAGTGTGAAAAAGGGTTTAACTCAAAGATCAAAATTCATAAAACTTTCCTTTTGCTGTTGCTTTAATTTAATTTTAAAGATCCATCTTTTTATGAAATAACAGGATTTAACACACTCAATCATAATGTCTTTGATTTCCTATCACATAAGATAAGGTCTTATGTGGAAAATAAGCATGCTCTGAATCTGAATTGGGATAACTAGTTTCAGACAGGACCAAGTGTACTGAAATCAATGGAAATAAGATAAAAAATGTAAATATAAATGAATGAACAATTGATTCTTCTTTGTACATTAATTTTCAAGATGTCCATTTATATAAAAATGCTAATATTGGGTTAAAAAAAAGAGAAGGGAAAAAAAGGAATAATTCAGTTTGTTTATTATATTGAAAATGGAACAAAATATAGTTTTCAATATATTAGAAAGAATGAAAAGAAAAAATAACATAGAATTAAAAGGAGAAATATTTATACATGATGTGAATGTAGCAGTTATGGTTTCATTAATAAGGCTGGGTTCAGGTTAGATTTTCTGTATTGACTTAGCCTCTTTGATAAATATGAAGAAAACACTTGATCAGGATCCTCCCTCTAACACAGGCCATTACTGAATACGTGAAACCCTTAGCTATTAATTATAGCTGATCCTAGGTTGGAGCAGGGGGACAGACTAGGTCAGCTGATAAGACCTCCTGTAGTGGTTTAACCCCAGCCAGCAACTGAGCACCACACAGCCACTCACTCACTTCCCCCCCACCCAGTGGGGTGGGGGAAAGAATCGGGGAAAAAAAAAGTAAAACTCATGGGATGAGACAAGAACAGTTTAATAGAACAGAAAGGAAGAAAATAACAACAATAATAATAATAACGATAATAATAACAATAATAATAACAATAATAAAATGACAACACTAATAAAAGGATTGGAATATACAAGTGATGCACAATGCAATTGCTCACCACTCGCCAACTAATGCCCAGTTAGTTCCCAAGCAGCTATCCCCCACCTAGGTCAACTACCCCCAGTTTATATACTGGGCATGATGTCACATGGTATGGAATACCCCTTTGGCCAGTTTGGGTCAGCTGTCCTGTCTGCGTCCCCTCCTGACTTCTTGTGCCCCTCCAGCCTTCTTGCTGGCTGGGCGTCAGAAGTTGAAAAATCCTTGACTTTTAGTGTAAACACTACTTAGCAACAACTGAAAACATCGGTGTGTTATCAACGTTCTTCTCATACTGAACCCCAAACATAACACTACACCAGCTACTGGGAAGAAAATTAACTCTATCCCAGCCAAAACCAGGACACCTCTATGTTTCTGTCATGTGATTTATTGAACTTTTAAAATCCTGTAGGCATTTCACAAGTGTTGTTGAAATGTGCAATATGACAGAAAGATATGGTAAGCTACAGCTGCCCTTAGCCCAAGCTCAAGTTCAGCCTTATGCTCTAGCAAAAATCTACCTGACATAGGTAACAGCAAAGTGAGATAATGTTCACAAAATTCAGAAGAAACAGAACTAACCCAAAACCCGTTACTGTGGACTAAATGTGTTATGCAAATAATCTAGGCACGATGAACGGGATCTGACTCTGTTGCTCATACAGTCTGACTTTACCGCAATTTGTCATGTGCTGGTGGATCTCTCAGAGAGATTGAAGTCACGGAAGCAAATGGGATTTGTACAGAGTCTGTGTGCACTATAGGCTTGTACTGTGTATCGAATAGCATGGAAATTTGAATCAAAGCTATGACATCTTGCAGCCAACAGTGTGGACATGAACAGATCTCTCAGAGAGTTTCTCCTGACTTTATATTCTTCAGTCAGCAGAAACACAGCATAGCTTCCCTAAAGAGTAACTGGTACCATGCCATAAATTAAGAGTGGGAAATAGTATTACTTTGAAACTGTGTAATTATTCCTGAGTTCCTCTAAGCAAAACTTAATTCCTTATCCTCCTTTGACAGGTAAACTACACCATGGAAAAAATTTATGAAGTTATCTATCATGCCTGAGGACTGTCCTCAGGTAACTCTCAGGTCAGACAAATTTTTTTTAAATAATAAAACCCCACCCAATTTCATGGGGCAGGTTGCCCCCAGGAATTCACTGTATCTATACAAGTATGAAAATAAATGTGCTTAATAGGCAATGTATCAAAACAGGTAGTAGATGTGTTTTAGATGTGTGAAGATGATGCTTTGGTACAGTTCTTTATAGAAATACAAGCATATTTCCTGGAAACCGCTGAGAAATTTATATCTAAATATTTGTCATGAACTGAGCTCTTGTCTCTATTTAGTGAAATGAATAGGATAACTAACAAGACTTCTCTTGGTATCTAAGCCAGAAATCGAACTCATATTTAAGAGAGGTAATGATTCAGGATGCTTACTGTTAACATTTATGATCTATAATTTCTTTTCCACATTGAAGGAATAAAACTAGTTAGTAGGACTGTGTAACAGCTTTTAAAAATATGAATAAGCATATGCATACTCAACATAAGTGGCAAATACAAAGGATTTCAATTGAAAACTAGTTTATTCTGATCTTGTCCAGTGAGAATAGACCAATTCAAGTGAACAGCTAAAACCAGACTGAAGTTCCTGCAGTACCTGAGAAAGCAGGATTATTTTATTACCTGTGGCCAGGTAAAATAAAAGTGAAGATGATTCTATATGCTTGATATTACTTCAAGAAGCACATATCACAAACCTAAATTCTATCACTAAAATTCCCTGAGATTGCTTACACTGAGGGGAATGAGGGGGAGAGAAAGCAGGGGGATAAGGAAAAAAAAACCACCTTGGAGTAGAAGTTGCTTGGAGTAACTTGAATTTACAAGACAGGTTTCACACTTTAAATGTGAAGGACTTTGCTGAACCTGCGATAGAGACAAAGCAATACCCTTTCTCTTTTTCTTTGGTCAGACATAAAACTTCAGTATTGCTCGTTGAAGTCAGTCAGACTCACAGCAAGAGTTTGGACACTAGTACTCTACAGACTGCTTTTGCTCTTCTCACTTCATCCATCACAGGTCAATTGCTAAATCCTGGCAGCTTATAAGAGCACATCAGGTGTAGAAAGCATTTGCAGAATACTTAATGGCCACATACTAAAGATTTTAAAGTTCAACAGCACCATCAGAACAGTCTGCTGAAGAGCAGTCTTCTTAGAGTAATCTGGAAATTAACATTAAACTCCAAGGACACTCTCTTCTATGTGCATATCAAAGGTACTACAGAGGGCTCAATGTTTACTGCTCAAGCACTGATAGACAGTCCATGGCTTCACTGGCTTTGCTCAGTTTGAAAGCTTTTTTCTTACATCTAACTGAAAAAATTACTAGGCTCTATTGTTACCCCTTCCTAAAAAAAATCTTGTCTTAATTTAGTGTGGTCTAAATTTCTTGATCTGCTAATGAAAGACTGCCTTGCTGGCAACCCAAACTGACCTTTCTTATCATTCACTCTACATTGCTTTCTTCTTTATAGTGTAGTTCATTTGTGTTGGTAACCTTTTTTATTTTCTCTGGAAAGTCGCATTTCTAAGTGATGAACAAATCTTGTGGAGCATGAGTTAACTGTCTTCAGAGTTGTTAGAAGCAGTGCAGGCTCCCTTTCACACTCCTTATTCTATTACTGACAAAAGGTCTTTTAGACTCCAACTCCATTCCAACTGTGTTTATAAAAGAAAGAAACAATGCCATCTGTCAGTCATTTTCTCCAAATGTTGGTATCACTCTCTATTATAAGCAGTATATCTGAAAATAGACCTGCAGAAGGTATTTCTTTTAAGTCAGTTACTAAGAAGGAACTATGTAGTAACTTGGAACTGACATTATTGTCATTTTATTTGTGTTCAGACCACTGGATACCCGAAATAAGTTCTACCAGTGCAACAATAAAGCATTTAAGATATATTTGCATATTTCAAGATTTTTAGACAACATTTCACTCTACTAACACTAAAAATATTTTTGATGGCTGTATTTTAGCAACGTAATGGTAAAATTAAATTTTAAAGCTTGGAATAATTTAGAAAACAAAGAACAATTATAATATTTATAAAAAAAGAAACTTGGGATTTTACACATTTCTCTTTTTAAGAAAGGTAGTTAACTTAAAGCACAGATTCTAATTTTTATTATTTAACTTCGTCATATCATATGACATTTCAGTACTTTCACAGTTCATACTGTTTCTATTTATGACATATTCCTTTTCAATTTACCAATTTACTAAACTAGGGAATGGTAGAATCATAGAATGATAGAATCATTTAGGTTGGAAAAGACCTTTAAGATCATCGAGTCCGACTGTCAACCCAACAGCACCATGCCCACTAAACCATGTCCTGAAGTGCTTTGTCTACGCGGTTTTTGAACACCTCCAGGGATGGTGACACCACCACTTCCCTGGGCAGCCTGTTCCAATGCCTGACAACCCTTTCAGTAAAGTAATTTTTCCTAATATCCAATCTAAACCTCCCCAGTGCAGTGCTTGGATGTGAATTGTGACACATATTTTAAAAATGAAATAGCATTTACAGTAATTCTATTTTGGGAACAATGTCTATTAAGTGTTATAGTCCTTCAGAAGATTCCACTGAAAAGCCTACTTCAAACTTTTCAGAAGACAAAAACTAACTTTTCAATAATTTTTGAGCTTGCAAAAAGTGAAAACATTAATAACAATTGCAATGAAACCAAGATTCAGTGGTGGTCTGCATTCATCTTATATATCGTTTTTCTTCCTCCTTTCTATCAGCTGGCATGTTTAGTAAATTCTAGAAAAAAGCATCTCACAGCATTGCAGTGTTTATACACTTCATAATACATAATGCAAGCTATTAAAGTAAGATCTCTTTTTACAAACTTCTGTGATCACCACAGTTGTGTTACATATTGTTGTTCAATGTGTCCTATAAAATAAAAGAAGCAGAATCTGACCACTAGAAGATAAAAGTTGCAAACTCCTGCAAGGGCATCTGATCTATTATCCAGAAGTTTCAGTGTTGCACATTTTGAATTTCATACATATTTCCATAAATAAAGGCTTCATACCTTTATTTAGGTCCTTGAAGACCAGGTTTGAGAGCACCTGAGGAACCTGAACATACACAAGTCCATGGGATCTGATGAGATGCACCCCAGGGTCCTGAGGGAACTGGCTGATGTAGTCGGTAAGCCACTCTCCATCATATTTCAAAAGCTGTGGCAGTCAGGCAAAGTCCTCAGTGACTGAAAAAAGGGAAACATCATGCCCATTTTTAAAGAGGGTAAAATGCAGGACCCTGGGAACTATTGACCTGTTAGCCTCACCTTAGTGCTCAGTAAGATCATGGAACAGACCCTCCTGGAAGACATGTCAAAACATATGGAAGACAGGGAGGTGGTTTGAGACAGCCAACATGGCTTCACCAAGGGCAAATCATGCCTGACTAACCTAGTGGCCTTCTGCAATGGAATGACTGCATCTGTGGACAAAGAACTGATGCCATCTATCCTGACTTCTATAAGGCCTTTGACATGGTCCCCCACAAAATCCTTGTTGCTAAATTGGAGAGATAGAGGTTTGATGGATGGACTATTCGACGGATAAGGAATTGGCTGGATAACTGCATCGAAAGTTGCAGTCAATGTCCAAAGGGAGATCAGTAACTAGTAGTGTCCTTTAGGGATCTGTATTGAGACTGGTACAGTATCTTTATCAATGGCATAGATTGAGTGCACCTTCAGCAAGTTCACGGATGACACCACGCTGAGTGGTGAAGTTGATATGCTAGAGGGAAGGGATGCCATGCAGAGGGATCTTGACAGGCTTGAGGAGTGGGCCCATGGAAATGATCAGAGGGCTGGTACACCTCTCCTATGAAGAAAGGTTGAGAGAGTTGGGGTTGTTCAACCTGGAGAAGAGGAGGCTCCAGGGAGACCTTATTGTGTCCTTTCAATATATAAAGGGGGTGTAGTGGGTTGACCCTGGCTGGATGCCAGGTGCCCACCAAAGCCGCTCTATCACTCCCCCTTCTCAGCTGGACAGGGGGGGAGAAAATATAACAAAAGGCTCGTGGGTCAAGATAAGGACAGTTTAATAAAGTTGAAAGCAAAGGTCGCGCGCGAAAGCAAAGAAAAACAAATGATATTATTCTCTACTTCCCATCAGCAGGCGATGTCTAGCCACTTCCTGGGAAGCAGGGCTTCAGAACGCGTAGTGGTTGCTCCGGAAGACAAAAAATTCCCCCCCTCCGTCTCCCTTTACTTAGCTTTTATATCTGAGCTGACGTCATATGGTATGGAATATCTGTTTGGTTAGTTTAGGTCAGCTGTCCTGGTTATGTCCCCTCCCGAGATCTTGCCCAGCCCCAGCCTGCCATTGAGGGGGGGGCAAAAATGTTGGAGAGACAGCCTTGATGCTGTGCCAGCACTGCTCAGCAGTAGCCAAAACACTGGTGTGTTATCAGCACCTTTCTAGCTACTGATGCAGAGCACAGCGCTATGAGGGCTGCTATGGGGAGAATTAACTCCATCTCAGCCAGACCCAATACAGGGGCTTATAAGAAAGATAGAGAAAGACTTTTTTGCAGGGCCTGTAGTGATAGGACAAGGGGCAATGGTTTTTAATGAAGAATTTTTTACTCTTAGGGTGGTGAGGTACTGGAACAGGTTGCCCAGAGAAGCTGTGGATGCCCCATCCCTAGAAGTGTTCAATGTGAGGTTGGATAGGGCTTTAAACAACCTGATCTAGTGAAAGATGTCCCTGCTTATGGCAGGGAGGTTGGACTAGATGATCTTTAATGGTTCCTTTCAACCCAAACCATTCTATTATTCTATGATCCTATGAGTTGAGAAGTCTTCTGCAGAAGTTTCCTTTGGTCAGTAAGGACCTTGTTTCTGAGACAAGTTATGAGGCACGAGCATGTGCAAAAGCACAGACACCACTAAAGACAGGAGCAACTAGCTTGAGCATCCAGGTAGAGTGCTATCAAAGCAAGCAGTGCTAGGAGTGGCTTGCTGGAGTAGCTACTGAGGCAAGATCAACAGACAGAAAGAATGTGTAGGTAGAGTATTAGCAGTTAGCATGACTTAGCAGCTAGCACAACCAAGTAGTTAAAAAGGTGGAGGACAGTTTGTTGATGCCTTTCTATCCACCAAGACAGGTGACAGAGCAATGGAGCCTGGAAAATCCAAATGGTGAACTAAGGAGGTCTAATAGGACATGAGAAGTTATCAGCTGCTCTAATAGTTGTTTTATCAGTAACTCAGAAGAGGAAGATGTCATGAAATTGAATATTGATGGAGTTTGTTAAAGAAATAGTCAATCTGTATTACACTGTTTATCTTTCTTTTGTATTTATTTAAGGGAACTACTGCTGTTTGAATCATGTTTTGCAAATGGGAAAGATTAACTAAGCATTACAACAGCTTAAGTTAATTTTACCAGCTTTCTGGGTTCACATCACTGTTTATTAGTGATCCCTAATAACTGAATCTGTGTTTTTTGTTGACAGTTACAACCCAGCAGAACAGCAGCACATATTCTTTCTTTATTTTCACTTATTCAAGCCATACATATGTGTTTTTTTGACATTTTTCTCATTATAACTCCTCCGAATGCTGTAAAACTTATTCTACTTTTCTTACGTTTTCCTTTCCTTCACTCTGGTAAGAAGGTGAGTAGGTACTGAACTGCCTGTAAGAAGTTTTGTCTCACTGTGGCAGTTAGAGAGGAACTGTCCCTTCCCCATCTCACAATAAAGGGAATGAATCCAGCTTTACTCGCGCATGTATAAATCAACAAAGACTCAACTGGTCTCTGCAGAGTAACAGGCACATAACCAGTGAAGTTATGATCAAAATCAACCCTCAGATTTGATAGATGCACTCCAAAATTGTTATGGATTCCTTACGTGATGTTAAATAAGAGTCAAAATAGAGTCTCACAGTTCACCTTATGAAAAAATGGCATACTGCTGTGGGCAAGGAAAAACTAACAATACAGAAATCTTTATTCCCACAGTAGTTGTCCATTACAGAATACCCTACACCTTCATCTGAAATTTTTTTAGAGCAAGTGACTGCAGAATTTGAATATAAGACTGTCAACTACCAGTATTATCCTTCTGTATTCACAAACTTTATATTGTAGTATAACATCAGTAATTTCAGATATTAATAGTTTCCACAATTTTTCCATATTTCAGGATATGATATTGCATTTCCTGAGGTTTGAAACCTCTTTACCTATACTATCCTGTTTTTTTTGTTTTATTTTGTTTTTCTTTTACTACTACTGTACTTTTTCTTTGGTACCTTTAAGGCTACTCAAACCTCCTCTTCTGAGAACACTCTCTAACATGTTCTTGACCTCTGTCTGTACAGAATTAATAAAGATATTAAGGCTTTTTACAACCTTTTGTCCTATTGACATTGCTGTAAAAATGAAGGGAGATTTATGTGGATGATGACACACCTCTTCTATGTATGTTGTTAGTAATACTCAGTAACATGATTTTTCAACCCTAGTCGAGTCAGTCTGAGACAGTCCTTCGTCTGAAGTAGCTTTCAACTAGAGCTCTCCATAAAATGTCTTCTACCTTCTGTTTGCACAGTTCCTGTCACCATAACGTGTTAATCCTGAGTGATATAGAAGGGTTTTACTTTCAGATAAACATGTCCATACATTTTCTCTTTTCTTCATTTTGTAAAAATTTTAATGCAGCAGAATGAACCATGCAAGTATTAATAAATCAAATTTATATAAGTGTGTCTGCATATGTGTATGTGTATGTATGAAAGTGTGCTTATGTTTGTTAAAGGGCAATGCTTAAAGATCCCCACAGATATTATGATAACAATTAATTCAATAACATTCTACTTCACCTTTTTTTTATCTTCAAATGCCTATTTTTGTATTCCCAGTTGCATGTCTGTTTATTGCACCATTTTTTACAACTGTACATTTACCTGTACCACAGTAAGAGCCAAGCCTATGCTTTGACTCACAGTTACAAGTTAAAATATAAAACCATAATACCAGAAGTACACTGTAATCAACAGCTACAGATAATGAAATAAAAAAAAATTTTCAAAGCAGATTTGAAATTGGAAAATCAATAAAACTATGAAAGAAACTGTATTAAAAAGTGCCTTCATGTAGCAAAGATAAATCCCCTACTTCATTCCTGTTGACTCTTTACTATGTCCCTACAGTATCTACTAGCCATTCCCCAGGACTTATCTATTTCTTTTAAAGAAGGCGCACTTTGGGCGTCTTGAATTAATGATTGATGTCTCTGTTCAGTTTTCAGTTTAAAAAAATCTGAAATTAAATATTTATGTATCTATAACCTAGGAAATACTAGCAATAAAAACCATCTTGGATCCACTACCTGGAATCTACAGGCATGCAAGAGTCTTTTAGAAAATATTGAATGCATCTACATAACTTAATTCCTTAGTGGACGCTGGGGTGGGGAGTCTGCTGGAACATGGTAAAATCTGCATTTCTAGATTATGCCCATCAGTGATAGAACCGAAGGTTCCTGCTAAATGGCACACTGACTTATTTCTGTTTCTGTGTAAGTTCAGTTTTAAGTTACCATATCTCTTTCAGTGAGTGATGCTAGAACCATAACATTACAGTTATTTGGCTCAACTGATTGTTAGAATAAAAAGGTCAGGTTTTGATTTTTGGGAGGATTTCTTTCTTGTTGCCAGGAAATTCCTTCCACTAATAGAATTTTTGCAAACATTGAGTCTTCACCTTAGGAGGGGTTAAAGAACATTCCTGGGATTTAAATAACATTATTTAAGTTCCCGGCTCCAAGGTCTTGGGACTTAGCTTGAACTTTCAGAGATAGTTAGTTCCCTTGCTTCTGTGGTTGTGAAGTGGCATTCTCCTACTTCACGGACTGCTGTAGAGAGACAAATATACTAAATATTACTAGGCTTCTTTTACAAAATTTTCTAATATAGTAACAGGCCCCTGAAATACATGCAATGTTTCATGCAAAGGATGTTAGTTATGAAGTGGAAGCCTGAATATTAAGTCTGGATAAAAGGAATGTAATATCCTCAAGCCATGAAATCATGAAGAGGAAAATTGATAGCACCAGGGCAGAGAGTACCCTGTTTCATTTGTCCTCAGAGATACAAGGAATTGCAATGACTGGCCAGCTCACTTTTATATAGACAGTCATCAAGCTGGAAATTCCTGAGAACTTAGGAGTCGATGCTATTCACGCTGACTCCCAGTGAGACTAACAGGAATAAATTTAGCAATTTTTCCTGTGTTCCTAGAGAATCCTCTTATTAGTGGAAAGATATATTTTGCCTGCTTTATTTCCAATGCATACAGCAAAGGAGTGAGTGGGAGAACATTGTTAAGTGTTATGTGCCACAGAATACAACAGAGATGTGGAATTATGGAGGAAAGTGTAGGCAGTTGTTGGTTATGTCAGAGTGGTGGAAAAAAGTGAAAGAAATCTGTTTGAAGATATGTGGTGTGAATAAGGGGAATGGGAGACTAATGATATGTGAGAGGAGTAAGGAAAGAATGACAGATGATAGCAGCATAGCCACCAGTTGAGATTTTATTCTGAAATTCATAATATTCTTTGCTTGATTTAAAGAAACCATAGTAATTTCTGATTTTGTCCCTTTAATCTTCAGTTAGATAATTTTTGTATTTATCCAAATGGTTTTCATCACCCATTACAATCATAGTACTGAAAGCAGCAGCATCTTTCTATAAGAAGGCTGCGGTGTCCACTTACATTTTGCAAGTGGAAGTGAGGCTGTCCAGATACTAATCTCATATCCCTTTTAACAGAAAAGGAGCAAGTCTGTCCTAAGAGATGACATAATTCCTTTGCCATTTTGTCAGGTAGGCAAGGAATAGAAATATATGGAGATGTCAAGAACTACATGACAGGTACAGCAGGCTGAGTATCATGGTAAGAAAAAGACAGAAACTCTCTGAAGCATGCAGGCAGTATTACAGAGGATGAGGTCTACGGCAGTAGGCCAAGACTGATGGGAGGAAAGTGCCTCTCAGAGATGCATGTAATACACATTTATATCTAAGTAGTATATCTAGCAGAGGAAATATCTGCAAATTACCTAAGAAACCACTGCAGAAAGAAAGACTTTGGGAAAAAAACACAGAAAGAAGGAAAGAAATATGGGAATAGCAATAGGAGGTAAATGAGGAAGATGGATGGGAAGGCTGCCTTCCCTACCCACACACAAAAGGATATACAGCAGCACAGAATAATGTGCCTCTTAAAAAAAAAAAAATTAAAAAGAGCATGGTAATCTCAAAACTGCATATAGGGATTTCTGAGCCATTTTTGGGTTGGTTGCTTTTTTTGCTGTTGTTTTGTTTTAACATAAAATATTAGATTTTTTAACATGAAGTGTTTACATAAAAAAACCAAAACAGCAGGTATCTTTCTTCAAACAATTAATAGAAAGAAAAAAAAAGAAAAATATAATACTAGCACTGCCTTTGCAGTTGGAGCTCATTCTTGTACTATAAATTAAGAACAAGAGAAACCTGATCTAGTCATTTGGTCACAGAATATCCTTTAGCAAGACTAGTACTAAAGTGGTAGATCAGGCCACAGTCCTATAATTTTCTCAGTTTATAAATTAGCCATGGTGGGAAGCTCATAAAAGCTTCATTTAACATGTTATTAAAGCTGTGGAACTTGTAACCTGGATGATAACAAGTCTCATGGATTCAGCAAGCAGTGAAAAGAAAATCTATCCAAGTGGTCAGAGACAAACATGTTGCTTCTAGCTTAGAAAGTACTTATTCCACAGTTGGAAGTTGGAGGATTATTTGGAGAAATATGTTCATATGCTGTTCCTGTCTTTAAAGTTCTGTTTTCTTTTCCAAGTATCCATTACCAGCTACTATTAGGAATGGGATACTATGACAGATAGGTTTATTCTTAGGTTATTCAGATAATATTTTTATTTTCCTCTTCCAGACAGAAACTGAAAATAACTTATTTCAAATCAAAAGAACAAAATTATATTTATACCCCTTTATTATTTTTTTTAATATTTAATAATCTGTGCTACAGTCAAGATGTTCCTGCCTTAGATACTGATCTCTAATAAGGATAATACTTTGAGATCTTATAGGAAAAAAGTAACTTTACATTACTTAAGTATTTAAAGGCCTTATGAATTGAAATGCATTTTCTGAAACAACTCAGGAGCAAATTTACACTAGAGATGTAACAAACAGTTATAAGGTACTAGTAAATAAAATTATATGCTCTCTGCTGCTTATGTGTTGTTAGATCAGATTGTCTGTAAATTACTCTGTGGAAGAATGGATCAGTAATATTTTTTTACAAAAACGGTGTTCTTAGCAGTCTCTTTGGTAGCTATTATGCAATAAAAGGATGCTATTTTTATATGAGTATGTGAACATAAGCTTGCAAGTGGCTTTAATGACAGCTGACTATATATGTATGATCTTGTGATGCCCTCATGCTGTCATTGCCGTCATTGCTGGCACTGCTTTTTTACAGTTCCCCAGAATTACCATAATAATCATTCATGCTTAGTATTCCTTGAGATATTTGTTCAGTGTGCAACTTAAATTACTTTATATCCAGGCTTTTTATATCTATGGTGTTTTGAAAGGGCTTAGTGAGTCTCTTAATGGACTTCATGATCATGTCATACTGGGCAAATCCTAGACAAATATTATTTTGGTTGTATCTTTTATATTTATTAAGAGGAGATTACATTCCATTTAAAGGTTGATGCTTATCTCACTCTGACAGATTTCTTTGTTTCATAGTTCTCTGGAGAGAAGAGGATGGTACTAGTAACGTCTGACTAAATTTACTAAAAATGTGATTTTTTTTTTAATATTGTTTTTCAGGGAGGAATTTTTCTAGGCTGAATGAAATGCATTGCAAACCATTTTACCACAAGTGTAATACCATGAGCACTCTCTTCTCAGCTGTCTTTCTGAGAACAGAGAGATTTAGATGTTGGATTGTGAAATTATTCCTTTAGCATTAATAATTACTTTTTATTTCTGCTGTACTTCTTCTTTGCTACAGTAAGAGGCAAAATCCTCAGAAGATGATATTGCATAAAGAAATAGCTAGCTGGCATGCAAGAAAAACATTTTTTTGTTCAATCTGGCATAGCCAGAAGAACCCAGTGACTTTTTGGCAGCAGAGGTTCTCATAATACTATCCTGCTATACTTATTTCACTTTGGTATTGTATAATTTATCTATCATGGACTGTATGACTCTTCGAGATGTACAAAAATCCCAAACGTTTTTTATTGCTTAGAGTTCATTCTGCAGCTCTTATTTCTGTCATGAATAGTCATTCCTCATTAGATTAAGTACACTGATTTCAGCAGAATTACCTGCATAAGGAGGGCTGATGGACAACAGTTTAAATACTGTATGCTGGATTTTAAGTGGTGATATAGGGGAATCAAATCTTCCTCTCTCACTGACTTTCAGACAAATGTCTATGTTCCTTCTCCCATTAGCAGCATTCAGCTTGAACCTAGGAGCTTTCAGTTATACAAGGAAGCCCATTATATTTCAAGGGGATATACAGAAGTGTGTGCACACACACACATATGTTTATATATAAATGTATGAATATATCTATGCAGGTGTATTCATGTATGTATGTAGGTAAGTCTGTTATTTAGCTGGCAAAGTCAAGTATTAAAAAATCAAGAAATCAGTTTATAGTTTACCTTGTAATTAGGGCCATTCTAGTACAAATTCAGACTGGGCTTACCTTTGAGTATTTGCAACTCTAACCAAAATCAATTTCAAGTAATACAAATGAAATTAAAAAATAAATAAATATGTTTGTATCTCAGCAAATCCAAACATATACAATTTCTTAATGCAAGTGCTTTTCAGCCTAACCTTTCAATTTAGATAACCATTAGACCCCTCTCCTCTAGTGCTAAAATGCTGGTAAGCTCAGTGGAAATGAATAAAGTTAGTACACTATGTTAAACTGTTTTGGTTTGTTCTCTTTTAAACCGTAACTGTTCACTAGAGATAGGTTTTATTTATTTAAATATTTGAGTTAAAATAGAACAGAAGTAAAATTGAAATACAATTAATTCTGAATAAAACCACTTGAAGACTACATCAAAAATAAAAACAAAAATCCTGAAACAAAAAAGAAATACCAATGGTATGGCAAGAGTGTTTAAAAGAAAAAGTATATGTAGAAGTTCCTATAAATTCTTCCCTTAATGCAGTGTCGCATACATAATGTACATCAGCAAGGTGGGGCTGACAGGACTGGATAAAAAAATTAACTTCCTTCCACCAACAAGTAGTTTCCTCTTGTGAGGCTGGTAACATAGGTTTGTACCTTGCCTGTTCTGTCTGTCAGGAGCTCTTTTATCTAAGAAGGTATTTGCAGCTTTTCTTTATTCAGTTTGTGTTTGCTGATGAGCGCAAAGGATCTGAATGAGGCAATCTCCAGTACATTTTGCGGCCAATGGCTTTGGAATAAGATGACCTTACCTCAGCTGTGCAGGTCAAAAGGAGCTCAGACAACTGAGGATCACATTTGCTGAACATGTAAAACTCTAAAGACAAACCTCCTTCACTATTTATACCAGAAACATATGCCCAGTATTTATACCAAAAACATATGTCCATGTTATATTTTAAGAAGGGGCTCAGGAACATCTTGAAGTTCAGGTAGCTTCTAATCTTGACAAAACCCCTGTCTCAGGCATATGTGTTAGTTCAGTTTTGGGGTAAGACAGCAGAAAAATTTGGGCCTACTTTACTTCTCACCATGATTTTAATAGTTAGGTATAGTTACAGCGCGAATGAGCCTAACTAGCATCATCTATGTAGTGATATCACACGTTAATGTCAGTTATAGAGCCCTTCCTAAAAGCTCCTACCTAATTTATGGGCATTATCTACAAAGCCTGATGTACTCAGCCTGAAGTCAATCATGAGTTCAACAGTGCAGTTGTGTTGTACTTAGTTTTTTAAGCATTATAGATATATGGACTTAGATCAGAGATTTCACAGTTATTTAGTCTGCTCCCTGGTGCATAAATCTAGGGACACAATGGACTTTGCCTACTGATCTCAACCCATACCAATGTGACTGGATATTTAACAGACTTGATCAATCTCTGTGTCCTCCAATACGAGTTTGAATATATCATGGTTGCCCATGGCAATTTAATTTCATATCATGATAGATAAGATTAGCTCTTGATTTGATGAAAGATATGGCCTTTTGGGTAAATCAGAAGTATAAAGCCTATTACCCGGATTGTGCCATTTGTAGTAGAGATACATAAAGACATATAAGGTCTTTGTAATTTTCAGTTAATTCACTAAGTATTCCTTACACATATTCCATCAATCATTTTTACCTGATTTAAACTTCTACAAGTTTGTTCACTTGTAATTTCTCTGAAAAGCCAAGGTGGAAAACTACACCCAAAATTACAAAGACGCCCATGCAGAATAACTTACCTTCCTGACTTTCTCCACTCACTGTTGCTAATAGGTGTCTTCATCTGGGCTAGTCATTTTAGTCGGTGGAGGAAACAAGTACTTTCAGAGCAGACCTGTTCAAATCGAAAGCCTATCAAAGGAGATGAAGGGCTCCGTTCGGTTGTCCACATATGTGTATCCACTGCTTATTGAAACATCCTAGAACATCATTATAGGTTGAGAGACATTACACTGAGTGTTTGAGACAAAATCAGGAGTGCTGTGTCCAGGTCTGGACTCCTGAGTACAAGAAAGACTTAATAAGACTTATGTATGTTGATACATAACAATTAAACAAAAAAAATCAATCAAATAGTGGCACCTTCTTGTCTTCTTCCTTTCCCATAATACACTTGTTACAGTTTTCAGTGCAAATTACCACTTGAAAACAGGAAGAAAATTAGCCTATTCAGTAAGAACAAGACCATTGAATTTACTCTGTGTTTTACATAGTAGTAGTCTCTAGACACGTTGTCCTGGTTTGACGCCAGTAGACAGCTAAGCCCCACAGAGCTGCTCACTCACTCCCCCCACAGTGGGATGGACGAGAGAATCAGAAAGGTAAAAGTGAGAAAACTTGTGGGTTGAGACAAAGACAGTTTAATAGGTAAAGCAAAAGCCGTGCACACCAGCAAAGCAAAACAAGGAATTAATTCACCACTTCCCATCGGCAGGCATGCATTCAGCCATCTCCAGTTACTTGGAAAGACAAACACCATAACTCTGAACGTCTCCCCTTCCTTCTTCTTCCCCCAGCTTTATATACTGAGCATGACGTCATATGGTCTGGAATACCCCTTGGGTCAGTTGGGGTCAGCTGTCCCAGCTGTGTCCCCTCCCAACTCCTTGTGCCCCCCCCAGCCTACTCACTGAGGGGGCTGAGAGGGAAATAGAGAAGGCCTTGACTCTGTGTATGCACTGCCCAGCAATAACTAAAACATCCCTGTGTTATCAACACTGTTTTCAGCACAAATCCAAAACATAGCCCCATACAAGCTACTATGAAGAAAATTAACTCTATCCCAGCCAAAACCAGCACACATGTGTATCAGATAAAGCTCCAAATGTAAATGAGAAATTACCTGGTTTGTGAATGCATGAGGGATTTAAGCATCAAGCATTAGTTCTGTAGTTTTGACAGGCCTCAACAGTTTTGTGGAAAAATTTAGATAACTGTATGACTACATCTGTAGAAACACAGGTGAGCACTTTCCCACCAAAATGGAGTCCAGCTTTTAGAAGTTTGGTGAATGTCAGTGGTACCTGAATGTTGAACTCAGATGCTTAATTTGGTGTGTAGGCTTCTATGATCTTTTTCTGATTCTGTTACAGGATTTATAAAGTTGTCCTGGACTATAGGCACCCAAATTTTGTTTGCAACACTGTCCTTTTTTTTTTTTCTTAAACTAATACAGCATTTTTGGCTCTTCCTGTCAAGATGTCAGCAAAACAATACTCCATCTTCATAGTACTGTCTTTCAGAGTTGGACTTTATCTCTGGTTTCCATTTATATCTGAGAGTCTTCTCAATGTTACTGAATGAAAACAAGCTTCAAAGATTTTCATTTTCACTCCAAAATTAGGATATCTGATTACACAAGCCTTGATTTTACTGTAAAATGCTGACGGGGTAACAGTCAGCTTAAAATTTCTTCTGATGTACAAAGAAGAGTCTGAATTAATCTTGAATGCATCTCATATTTGTTTTATAATTAAACTTGTCTAGTGTTGGAATAAGAAGGAAAATCTCAGAAGAGATGTAGCCAGAAGATATGTTTAAAATCCTCTGAGGAGCCTTAAGAACCTCTGAGCAAATGTATTGGGTTCACGTGGCAAAGTTTTGGTAAGGAGGGGGCTACAGGGGTGGCTTCTGTGAGAAGATGCCAGAAGCTTCCCTCATGTCTGATAGAGCCAGTGCCAGCTGGCTCCAAGATGGACCTGCTGCTGGCCAAAGCTGAGCCAATCAACAACAGTGGTAGCACCTCTGTGATAGTATTTTTAAGAAGGGGGAAAAAATGCTGCACAACTGCAGACGGAGAGAGGAGTGAGAATATGTAAGAGCAACAACCCTGCAGACCCCCAGGTCAGTGCAGAAGGAGGGGGAGGAGGTGCTCCAGGCGCCGGAGCAGAGATTCCCCTGCAGCCCGTGGGGAAGACCATGGTGAGGCAGGCTGTCCCCCTGCAGCCCAGGGAGGTCCACGGGGGAGCAGATATCCACCTGCAGCCCGGGGAGGACCCCACGCTGGAGCAGGTGGATGCCCGAAAGAGGCTGTGACCCCGTGGGAAGCCCGCGCTGCAGCAGGCTCCTGGCAGGACCTGTGGCCCCATGGAGAGAGGCGCCCACGCTGGAGCAGGTTTTCTGGCAGGGCTTGTCACCCTGCGGGGGACCCACGCTGGAGCAGTCTGTGCCTGAAGGACTGCACCTTGTGAAAAGGACCCACGCTGCAGCAGTTTGTGAAGAACTGCAGCCCATGGGAAAGATCCATGCTGGAGCAGGGGAGGAGCATGAGGAGGAAGGAGCAGCAGAGATAACGTGTGATAAACTCATTGCAACCCCCATTCCTTGTCCCCCTGCACTGCTTGGAGGGAGGAGTTAGAGAAATTACGAGTGAAGTTGAGCCCAGGAAGAAGGGAGGGGTGGGGGGAAGGTGTTTTAAGATTTGTTTTTATTTCTCATTATCCTACTCTGAATTTTGATTGGCAATATATTAAATTAATTTCCACAAGTTGTGTCTGTTTTGCTCGTGACGGTAACTGGTGAGTGATCTCTCTCTGTCCTTATCTTGACCCACAAGGCTTTCATCATATTCTCTCTCTCCCTGTCCAGTTGAGAAGGGGGAGTGACAGAGCAGCTTGGTGGGAACCTGGCAGCCAGGCAAAGTTAACCCACCACAGCACAGCAGGATATGTTTAGGCAACGTATTGAGTGTATCCTGTCTTACTGCAGAAAGTACTGTTGCATTTAAAGTATTTTATCCTGTATAGAAATTATCTCCAGAAAGCCTGAAGAACATTGCTCTTTCCAAAATTCAGACTGAGCCCAGCTGAAGACCAGTCCAATTCTCTGGACAAACGTCAAAATACTGTATCAGATTGATCAGACATTTTTAATGCTTTTCATGAAATAGTCTCAGTATATAAAAAGAACATGGGATTTTTCAGCAGACATGAATCTATCTTGTCTATGCTTTGAGCAGATACAGTTTAATCTGCTCACACTTCCAGAAGACTAGAAGCTGCTGAGTGAACATGGCAACCACAGCCTTGAGCATGAGCTAGTGGCATTGAAGGTGAGCCAATTCACGCTGCAAGTGAAGATTATGAAGTGAGATTTTCATAGCTACAATGAGTTCTGGTTGGTTTAAACCATGAACAGGTACGTTAAGGAAACATATCTTAAAATTTTAGAGGGTTAACATCTTCATCAGTTTTTCTGCTATACAGGAGGAAGTCTTCTGTACCAGGACTGATGTTACATCAGTTCACCACTTTTATGTTTTTCCAGAAAAGGGTAAAATGAGAAAAGGTAATGAAAACTGTAAGCATGTGTTTATAGTGCATATACCATTCTTCTGATCCTACAGATTGTAATATTGTGCACAGTTTTCCATGAACAAATGGAGAATTGAATGAGGCATACTATTAAGATTTTAAGGTCAAGCTCTAGGCTGATTATTAACAAGACATTGAAAGCTTAACTTCAGTTCTATTCATTGCACTTGTTAAATTTTGTTCTGTTTTTAAGATCCTGAAAATTTTCATTGTGATATATTTCCTGCAGAAATATGCTCACTGTATGTTACAACGCATAATTCGCATGCTGTCTTCAGGAAGCATACAGTAAGTTACAATGCTTTCCTTGCACACTGTTTTCAGAACCACATTATTTTTCTTGTTCCACAAGACCTTCAAAAGCAATCCATTCTTAAGAAAACTGGTTGAAT
Source organism: Harpia harpyja (assembly GCF_026419915.1). Lineage (NCBI taxonomy): Eukaryota > Metazoa > Chordata > Aves > Accipitriformes > Accipitridae > Harpia > Harpia harpyja. The sequence continues at coordinate 11,757,537 of NC_068943.1, forward strand.
AGTTCTAATGTTCTGAACAGTGAAAGCCCCTGTGAATGGAATCCTGTGGGATAAAAGATAGTATAGAAATTCAGGATATATTAGTTGTTCTATAAATCACATAATTAAACATGTATTTATCTGTGCATCCTATTAGCATTCAAATCTCAGAAAGTTGTGGGTTTTTTTTCCAGATAGCATTACCATTTTTTAAATTTAATTTGATTATGGAAACCCATAAAAAATATTATTTATAGACAGACAGATTTGGACCATCCTCTTGCTTTTAAAATTATAGTCAGCCATGCCATCAACAGATAAAAGCCCTCTAGATATCTCTTGGAAGTTCTGTGTAACTATAATCCTAGCTGACATTTGACAGATTCTCTGTCAGATTTCAATATTTTATCTTTCCCCTCTGAGGTTATTTTTAAAGTGTGGCTATCAAAACTCTGCACTGTATAGAAAGCTTATTTGTAATTGGCCTGGTGCCACAACAACATATGGAGGTGCAGAACATATTGCTACATTCCACAAATGTGAAGAACTTATTAGAAGAAATCTTATTACACGTATGATTCAGCAATGCTTTGCTTTTCACAATGTAAGAGTCCATTTTAGGTCTATATGCAAAAAGTATAAACTATTAATTATCTAAACTAATTACTGCATGAATATTAGATTTTGTTACGAGTTTGAATATGATCTCTACTGAGATTTCCATGAATATAGTATGCATATATAGATAAATTTACCTAAATCCCATCTATCCATTTGTGTACCAGATAGAAATTTTCTACCTCCCTCCCTCAGTTGTGTTACCTTAAAGACATTAAAATTAATTAGATAACTTTCTGTTTAGCTTGAAACTTTCCCAGGCATGTTTAGGAATTTTTATTCTAAGGTGACAGATATCTTTCCTCTATTTGGCAGTCCATTATATTAAAGATTTTGGTGGATAAGCCTAGCTAATTTGTCAGAGTGGCACCGAATCATAACACTCATCTGAACTTTGAGACACAAGCTGTTAAACTCTATGTAAAGATCTGCTGCATAGAGGTTCCCCAACTATCATGCATCACAGAATTCTCCACCTTGCTGTTCTTGGAGAAGCCAAGCCATTGCACAGACCGACATGCTGGGGAGCTAAGATAGGACTCATTGGCTACGCACAAATAGGAGTGTATTGGGTGCGGGTGCTCAGGTGTTGGCGGGGGGGCTGCGGCGGTGGCCTCTGTGAGGAGAGTCTGGGGCTGCCCTGTGCTGGACACGGCTGGTTCCAGCAGACAATGGACCCACTGCAGGACACGGCTGAGCCCAGCAGACAACATGGTGGCACCTTGGGGAAAACATATTTAAGAAAGGGCAAACACTGCATGTCAGTGAGGAGTGCACTTCTGGGGATGTGGGCAGCTAAAAGAAGTTGGGAATGGAGTGAAGTTGAGCCCAGGAAAAGGTGGGGGCAAAGGTGTTGTTTTAATCTTTTGTCTTTGTTTCTCACTACCTAAATCTATTTTAATTTGTAATAAATTAAATTAATTCTCCTCCAGTCAAGTCTGTTTTGCCCATGATGGCAACTGGTAAGTCATCTCCCTGTTTTTATCTCAACCCACAAGCTTTTTCATCTTATTTTCTTCCCCTGCCCTGTTGACAAGTGAGAGAGTGGGTGGGTGGGCATCTGGCCATTAGCCAGAGTTAACCTTCCATGATCAGTGGAACAGATGTCTACACTTAAACCAGGGTTTACACTTAAACTCTCCCTTCATTCTGAGAGGAGACAATGAGGCACATCTCATTTTCACCTTATTTTAACATTGGTTAGATAGATTGCTTCCTAAAAGTGCCTTTTTTGTATTTGTTGACCGTACAAGAAAGCTGAGGATGAATAGCTCTGATTTTAGTTGCAGACTCTTCTATAAGTGTGGAGCCTTGTTGCCCGATGAAGTATAGATTCATGAATAGCTCCCATCTTCTACTTCTGTACGAAAGCCACGTTACATTATTTGCAACAAGGCCATGTGGCCACAAGTGCTGTTGGGCAAGTAAGCAAGCAAGAATAGCCAAAGCTGACACCTCTAGGCTATCATTGGTTTCAGCTGAATATCTAGTCCCAGACTTCAGTACCGTATGTCAGAGCCCTGGCCCCTATGCTGGGGTCTCAGCTGCTTGTGCTGAAGCTGGCTCTGATCCAGTGCTGCTGTGTGGCCTTGGATCAGACTGCGGTGAAGCAAGCTTTGTGGGAAAAAGTTGTGAGAAGTAAGGATCTTACTCCTCTTAGCTGCATTCACGTTCAGGCACTATCCTTGCCTGTGCTATGTAGCAGATACGCCTGTGCCCATCTATGTATCGCGTTGGTCCTGGTCCTGCTCTTGACCCATTGACCTGACTTCCTGGCTTGATCCTCAGACCTACCTCATGGCTATGGGCTTTCCTGGCCATTTGGCTGATCGAGGTTACTGCCACCAGAGTTGCTCAGTGACTCTTGCTCAGGGTCTGTGGGACTGCAGTGCTTGGTGAGGGCACTGTCCTTCCTACCTTGGGCCACCCTCGGCTCATCTGCACTTACAGAACAGCCCACACTTGTTGCTCCCTGACCCTGGGATGGGGATCTTCAGAAACTGCTGTTACTCTCTTACAAAGTGTTCTGATGTATATGCTGTGGTCTGTGTGTTTTGGAATGCACTTTATATATGTAATGGGTTAACCCTGGCTGGATGCCAGGTGCCCACCAGAGCTGTTCTATCACTCCCCCTCCTTCTCAACTGGACAGGGGAGAGAAAAATATAACAAAGAGCTTGTGGGTCGAGATAAGGATAGGAGAGATCACTCACCAATTACCGTCACGGGCAAAACAGACTCAGTTTGGGGAAAATTAACTTGATTTATTACAAATCAACCGGAGTAGGGTAATGAGAAATAAAACCAAATCTCAGAACACCTTCCCTCCACCCCTCCCTTCTTCCCGGGCACAACTTCACTCCCGGATTCTCTACCACCCCCCCCCAGCGGCACAGGGGGACGGGGATGGGGTTTACGGTCAGTTCATCACACGTTATTTTCTGCCGCTTCATCCCCCTCAGGGGGAGGACTCATCACACTCTTCCCCTGCTCCAGCGTGGGGTCCCACCCACGGGAGACAGTCCTCCATGAACTTCTCCAACGTGGGTCCTTCCCACGGGCTGCAGTTCTTCACGAACTGCTCCAGCATGGGTCCTTTCCACGCTGTGCAGTCCTTCAGGCACAGACTGCTCCAGCGTGAGCCCCCCACGGGGTCACAAGTCCTGCCAGAAAACCTGCTCCGTGGGCTCCTCTCTCCACAGATCCGCAGGTCCTGCCAGGAACCTGCTCCAGCGCGGGGTTCCCATGGGGTCACAGCCTCCTTCGGGAACCCACCTGCTCCGGCGTGGGGTCCTCCCCGGGCTGCAGGTGGAGATCTGCTCCACCGTGGACCTCCATGGACTGCAGGGGGACAGCCTGCCTCACCATGGTCTTCCCCACGGGCTGCAGGGGAATCTCTGCTCCGGCGCCTGGAGCATCTCCTCCCCCTCCTTCTTCACTGACCTTGGTGTCCGCAGGGTTGTTTCTCTTACATGTTCTCACTCCTCTCTCCGGCTGCCGAATACCGCCGTCCCAACTTTTTTTCCTTCTTAAAAATGTTATCACAGAGGCGTTACCACTATCGCTGATTGGCTCGGCCTTGGCCGGCGGCGGGTCTGTCTTAGAGCCGGCTGGTATGGGCTCTGTCGAACACAGGGGAAGCTTCCAGCAGCTTCTTACAGAAGCCACCCCTGTAACCCCACCCGCTACCAAAACCTTGCCACACAAAACCAATACAATATATAAAGTCACAATGTCTATACTTATAAATAAACAGCAGTTAGGGACAAATCCCCAGCTCAGAGGTCTGATGGCACATCAGGCTGGAGTCTGTACTTCTTAGTGGCAGCTCCCTCTATAGCAGATTTTTTTTGGACAAAGCTAGTTAAAACAGTCAGGGAATAAACTAGCACTTAAGTGATGGAAATAATCAAGAATACAAAGATTCCTCTCCCTAGTCCTTTGATATTTAGCAGCAGAGGCAGACATTTCCCCGAGACAAGGCAGACTGAACCCCAAACACATGGAGGTTCCTAACACTTCCTACCTGTTTTCAAAACCCTTAGGGGAGGAGATCTATGCTTAATTACAACTGTCTGGATTACACTCTGGAGGCATAAAAATACTAAGATCCTCTTATATCGATTATTATTTGTCATTGTAGGTGTATTGATTGTATAGGGAATAATAATTATTATGAGAGCCCCACTGTTTTGACTCTTTCTCTAAGCCAAATTAGTTTCCTCTTCTTTAGTGCCATGCACATAAATGAAATATCCTGCCTTGGCAGACTCTTGGTTTAGAAGCTAAAGCTGCACTGCCTTTAAGTCAGTGTTATATTAGCGGCAATTCTGACAGAAACAGAAATAGAATCCAGTGTGATACCAAAGTGTTTGTTTTATATTTCAAATTACGTAAATGGTCTGACTCCCATAAATAGTAAACACCTCTTGTATTACAATATATTTCATTACAATAAGCTCAAATTTATAGAATGCTATTAATATTGAATAAGTAGACTTGAATTTGGGAATAACAGTAAATACCTATTCAACAGTAAAATGTTATTAGAATCTTGATAGAAGAAGAGAATTAAATAATCATTCAGGCTTATGTTTTTGATACTAGAAAAATATTTCTTGACCTTTTTTTTCCAAACCAGAAGCACTGAAATTTAGTGCAACCTTGAAAAAATACAATCTGAAATAGGCAGTTATCACTTTTATGACCTTGTTTTCATTTCATAGTTGTGTATCTAATAAGTTCCCTCTGTCACATACATTTCTTTAAGAAAGTATTCTTTCTAGATGAATTAGGATACTTTTATTCCATAAACACAAAAGGTGTATAAGAATTCCAGTGACCAGGGCTAATTTATTAGAGATAGAAGTATCTTACTCATTTATAATATTATTTTAAAATCTAAGAGAATCCTCCATCAATCTTTAAAAAATACATTAGTTATAAAATAAGTTAATTACAAAATTATACGTTACAACTCCTCTTACTGGGTCTTCTTTTTTTCAGGCATCTTTAGAGTAAGCACAGATATTTTTCAAAGCATACATGCACAGCATACATACATAGCATACAGCATCCACAGCAATTACTTATTGACTAATACACATTGAAGATAGGTAGGACTAATACTATATTAGGGCAAGTCTGAATACTATTAGACCTACGAGAGTAGGCAATGCACAGGTCTTTGTTGACTGGGTAATTGTCACTAAATTTGGGGTGCATTGGTTGAATTGCTGACTTTTCACCCTCTGCTTTTTTAAGGTTTTATACTTCTTGCATCAGTATTTTTCTCCTGAGTCTGTAAGTTGCTATATGGTACTGTCTCAACAATTCCATTTTTGTTTGTTGTCACTATTCTTATTTTACATGGCCTTTATGTATTTGCTTAGTGCTCAATATCTTTTTTTTTTTTTTTTTTTTTCAGTAAGGCTGAGCTGAGTTTGCACTGCACACAACTGGACTTTCGGTCACAAGCACTGGAATTTCTGGGCGCTTGGTTATAATATAGCCAAGAATTTTCTGACAATACCATTGTTTGACTGAAAATGCCAATTTCTCAAAGTTGTAACTTTTTATAACAGTGTATCAGCTTCAACAAAACTTTTAACAATTCTTGAGGTGGAAATTCTTGTCAAAATCAGAGAAAAAGAAATTACTCCTGCACCAAATACTATATTGGCATAGGGACCACATCTTGAAAATTACAGAAAAAGATTAAAATTGTATCTTTTCTAATTCAAAACCAGGACACATCCTTAGGTCCTCCATATCACATTCGAGCAACACAGTCACAACATTTCTAGTTATTTTCTGATAATTTGACATCCCCCTGACATTTTTATTTTCTTTCTGCCTCCAAAAAATAAAAAATAGGACAGAGAGAGTAAAAGTCCTGAGGTTTTCTCTGTAATTAGCAAAGGATGAGAAGCTATTCTATATACAGAGCACTTAAATTAGATCCCTGCTTTGAGTAGCTCTTTGGAGGAATCTATCTTTCTGCATTGCCTATATAAGAATCAATGCAGACTAGCCTTCTAATTTAGGTACATATATTTGGGATTCATCTGCCCTACTTTAGGTATCTAAAAGGCATACAAGTCTTAATTAGTCATTCTGGTCTCACTTTGTAATAAACTCCAAGGACAATCACTGCATAGGAAAGGGCAGATGAGTTGGTCTCTAGAGATGCCAATACCTTTTGCAAGCTATAGAAGGAGCTTTGGGATATCAAACCATTATGACCTTAATTCTGTTGCTCATATAAAGGCATCTATCCCACTGAGGAGCTCTAGGGTATCTGGGACATCTATATAGAGCTAATAAAGATCATAGAGGAAACTCATTCTCTTCCAGACCACCAAACAGATGCCAGGCAGAATAACCTGCTAAACCTAAAATGGCACTAAGAATGTGTCTTGTGTCTCATGTCCAGAATCTTGCCACTACAATTGAATGCTATTCCAGATTAAGACAATTTCATTTAGCTTTTCACATGTAAGTGTCCGCTTTTCACTGAGGAAGTGCTGGTTCTTTTGGAATCTCAGTAAGAAAGGCACCAGTGTTCGAGGTTGATTACAGGATTTATTTCATGAAGGATGGAAATTATAGAAAAGTTGATAGCAATCTTCTGTCCATCCTGATGCAAGGAACCCCAGATGTTTCAGCACTGGACGAGCCCATCTTCATTGATCATGGCACGCTGCACAGAGTTCCCGTCTGTAGCAGGGTTTACCAGCACAAAGTTCTTGCTCACAATACAGATTCATCAGTCACTAATAGCATTATGTCTGTAATGTGGACTTAGGTCTGAAGAATCTCTTGGACAACACACTCTAACATCCTAATCTCATTAATAAAATTACAGTTCCTGAAGAGGTGCCTATAGTATTTCCAGTGGACAAGACAATATACATATGGTTAAATGCACATTGAATACATGTACATTAACAACATATTGATTATATGTACTTTGATTAATTATACTATTATTTAGATACACCTTGATTAAACAGCAGTCACATGGTACCTGTGATATATTGTCATTCCCCTGAATGGTCATGGGTAGTGTCTACATGTGAATTATGTGTACAAATCTCCACAAGATATAGCAAGTGCCATCTGAGTCCTAAACTATCTTTGCTAGCCTTCCAGCTCCTTCTTCATGTAGGCATGGATCTCCCATCTGTTTTCTCAGATAATCTAAGCAACTTCAAATAGCACTAGAGGCAATTTTTAGGCACCAGATCACAGTCACAGTCTGTGCAGCCTAGAAAGCAATCCATCACACCAACCACTATGGGTTAGGTTCAGTTGTCTAACTACAAGCAGTTGAGCCATTTTTGCTGCCCTAGGATATCTGAGAAATACCTGAGGATACAGGACCTACAAGATACCTGTGACATCCTGGAGCAGCTGGAAACTTTGAAAGAAAACTAGGATATCTATCTCAAACACTGTGAGCCCCCCTTTTTAGGCAAATTAATCAAACTTTATATGTCTACTTTAGAATCATCAGAATAGCTCTTTAGCCTCCATCAGTTAATATTCATTCACTGTACTGGGAGCTTAAGACACCTAAATCACATGTAAACACCTGTATTGAGACACTTAAGTGTCTGAAATGGGAACAGAATTCTTTCTTTCCCCTTAAAACTGAGTGTATTGGGTCTGGCTGAGATGGAGTTAATTCTCCCCATAGCAGCCCTCATAGCGCTGTGCTCTGTATTGGTAGCTAGAAAGGTGCTGATAACACACCAGTGTTTGGCTACTGCTGAGCAGGGCTTGCACAGCATCAAGGCTGTCCCTCCAACATTTCCCCCCGCCTCACCCAGTAGGCTGGGGCTGGGCAAGGTCTTGGGAGGGGACATAGCCAGGACAGCTGACCCAAACTGACCAAAGGGATATTCCATACTGTATGATGTCTGCTCAGCAATAAAAGCTAAGAGAAAGGAGGAGGAGGGAGGGCATTCGTTATTATGACATTTGTCTTGTGGATCAACAGCTACGTGTACTGAAGCCCTACTTCCCAGGAAGTGGCTGGACATCACCTGCTGATGGGAAGCAGAGAATAAATCTTGTGTTTTCCTCTGCTTCTGCACACGGCCTTTGCTTTTGCTTTATTAAACTGCCTTTATCTTGACCCATGAGTTTTCTTCCATCTTATTTTCTCCCTGCCCTGACCTGGTGAGGAGGGGAGTGATAAAGCAGCTTGGTGGGTACCTGGCATCCAGCCAAGGTCTACACACTGCACTGAATAAAATGAATCTCATACAAAGTCAGGTGTGTATGTTAGGCAATGTGAATATCTCCTGCCGATTTTAGATGGCTCATATTCAAGCTGTTCTATTTTATAGACAAAATTCTATCTTCATAACACTAGGAATCTGAACCTGATGAAACTACATTCCAAATCTCCAAAAATGCTGATTTATTATTTCAAAGGAGGAGGGGTTTGAGGGTGGGGACAGACATAAAAGTTTTTATTCCTCTTGCTACAGACAGAAAACAAATACTGAAAATTTCACTAATCATCTCTCATCTAATTCTAATCATAACACTTATTAGTGATATCTTAGCCAAAGGATTGTCAGTGACTTGTATCACTTCCTGGCTACACAACTGAAAGATATGGCAAACTTCTTTCCACCCCATACTTCCTCCTCTGCTTTCCAATGGAAGTTAGCATCTCTGTGATAGACTGCAGAAAAGAACATACACCTACAGCTAAAATTTCTCTGTAAAAGTCTACCATCTTAGCTTCGAACTGTCATTAGAATTAGGTTCATACAAAGGATACATAATTTTACGCCACAAATAACCATGCACAGAAAGTTGTTCCCTTTAGTTGGCTCTGATGTGGGAATGGTATTCTGTGGCAGAATGGTAGAGTGGCAAATTGGGAGCTATATCTTTGTACATCTTCTCCACAGCAAGACTTGTCAGAATTTGACTTCATGTTTTAATACAATATTTATACACTTTGTTAATTTCAAATCACACCAGATTGCTAGAGACCTTACACTTTATTAGAAGTATCTGTCTGCTTGTTTGATTTCTTCTTCCCAAAAGCAGTGCTCAGACAAGTTTGATGATTGACAAAACTGCAAAACATACTCACTGTAGTAATCTAGGTTTTCCTCACCATGAGCAGCACAAATTAAAATAACAAGAACATTGGCTTTGTCTACATAGTCCCAGATAGAGCACTTGGGCGTCCCCACAGGCTAAACCACTGTGGCCAGGAATACAAGTCAGAGGACTACAGAGAAAGAAGGTAAAAGACAGCTTTAACTCTGTATGACTAAGTAATTTAACTGGAAGAAGAAAGTGGGGTTTTTTTTTCCTTCCTACATTTTGATTTTACTAATTCTTTTATTTTTTGTAAGCAGTAACAATGTAAATGTAAAATTTTTAAACACTCCTAGAGGCAAAGGCTGGTAGTGAGCCTCCTGATTTTCAGAACAGAACGTCTAAGTCATTATAATGCAGCATTATGTTCCTTCTGACTCACTCTCCTCATAGAAGGGCATGACAATTTTCTTTCAGTATACTGGACATTTACAATAATACAAACAAGGATTTTTTCACTAGAATTATGCTACAGAATATTAGTTGAGATTGATTACATTACATGAGGGAAAAAATCTCCATAAGTCACCAGTGAAAAGTGATTTTATTTATATGTAGTGGATAGAGCTATTTCCCTGAATTTTGGAGCATTTATTTACAAACAAAGGTAATTACCATTTAATTTCATATGAAAACATATAGTAAAAGCCAGCTCTTAGAAACGATCTAAATTTTTACTGTGTGATATTTACATCTGTTAATAAAAGATTTTAATAATGCCTTTCTAATTTGCATCTTAGTAAATGAACTATGGCTAGGAAGTCTTATATTTAAAATCATATATTTTGAGATGAAGTATTATAGAAGAAAAACTGCTAGATATAAATAAAAACCAGACATTAGGAGAACAAAATTTGCCGTTATTCAGAGCTGTCTACTTATTCCCTAAAACACCTCAAAGATCATACAGAATGCATTTTTGTGTCTACAGAGATGCGCACACACACACACACTATCTATGCATATATTAAGGTCCATCAAATTTCAGCACTGCATCTTTGCTAGCAAACATCTGTTCTAGATGCTATGGACCTAGATAAGACAAACTGTTTCTGTGCTGAAACTGCCAAGTATTCAGCTGGTCATTATCTTTCGGCCTTATAAAACATACCCAGTAATTAAACTGTAGCTATATAACATCTTTACCACCACTTTTTTCTTCTCTTAAGACAGTTGCAACTGTCTTTTCAATGTGATTTTACATTAGTTTTTTATTTATTTAAATTTGTAACTGTTAGTCTACCAGTATTTTATTTTGTTAAGCCAGTTTAAAATTGTCTCTCTTCCTTTCTGAAAAGCTAAGCATACAGGATGTGATAGATATATTGATCTTTTGGCAGCTATGGCAAAGTTTTAAGAAGAAGAGCCTCTTGATTATTCACCTGAGTGTCAAATTTTCCTTTTTCATTTTTGACTATACAGACCTGACAACTGCAGGAGCATGATTTTAAACTGATTTCATCTTTCCAACACATATGACAGTGTCACCTGTTTCATTCTACTCATCTGATGTGACGTCTCACAGAACTCTACAAATTTAATGCTTTGGTAAAGAACTAGGATGCACTTCTGCTAATATCTGTCCAACTTTATGGTAGATCTTAACAGAAACAGTTTGTTGACCAGTTACATTACATATGAAAGAATTTCAGACAGGCTGTGCACCAGGTATCATAGAGGAAAGGGTTCACAATCAGAATACTTATGAAAGGAATCTATGAGAAATGAGACAATATCTACTATCCTTGTGTACAAATTAATTGCTTGTGTTTGCAATGCTGCTTATTTTTTGTGATATGTATACTATACAGATACCTTATCTCTTTTTGTTTTCATACTTCATCCACGTTAAACTTCAAGCTAAGTATAATCATTTTGGAATAGTTTCCTACTCTATCCAAGCAGTGAAAGCAAAGATTCCATTAGAGAGCACATATTCTTGGTGACTTCAAATACAGATGGATAAACAAAAAATCAAACCAGTAAGAGATAACAAATGAGATTTCATTAACAAATCTCAGTAAAAAAAATCTCATTCAATATTATGACTTCTGGCATTAGATATGACAATATTGATATGGAACATTATGAAAATGAGACACGATTGTTCAATATATATCTTAGTGGTAAGGGAAGTAAAGTTCAAAATAATGGTGAAAACTGATGTGATAATAGTATGTTCCAATAAAGAAGAACCTGCAGAATACTTATTTTATTGTAAGTCTTTTCTGGAAAGTTTTCATTCTGCCATTTCTAATAAAGACATCAGTAACCTAAATATTTCACAGACATTTTAGGTATAATTAAGGAGAGAGTTTTCATAAGATCTCAGTAAAGTAATCACTACAAATAGGATTGCAGTGAAGAAATAATTCAGTGTTTTGCCAAGTGATTATTATGTCAATGGCAGTAGTGATAACTGCTATTGAGCCTATGGCAGATTTAAGCCACAGGAGAGCTTGACATATGTGACAGCATGCCATTTAGAAGTACTGCCCAGATGTTATCCCTGGGGAAGGTTTCATTTGGCTCTAGTGGCTTAAGGAAATGTTGAGAAATGCAGGTTACAAATTGAGCAATCCCCAGCTGTGTTATATGCATTTGTGTCTAAGCCTATTATAGCTCTTCCATTTATGTTTGATAAAGCTGTGTTTGCTGTTGTTCTGATGAAGTCATTAAATAGTCTCAGCATTGTGCAGTGATATTGCTAATTGAGAAAAACGCCATTAAATGTATTTTATTTTCATTTCAGCACATCACAGTAACAATTACAGTGGAGCTAGAGTTCATGCCTCTGGCACATACTCACAATTTCTCCAACTTCCAAGCTTGCTGTCATTTGATACACTCAAATCTGTATCATCATGATCTTAGACGTTACCCATAGGAAACAAAAGTACAAGCAAACTTTAGACACCCACTCCTATCACCATGAATCTTGATAATGAGAAGGCTGTAATTTGAAAATTTCGTAACACATACTTAAAACACCACAAACAACACTCGGCTCTTTATCTGTTCTAAATACAGATACTGTTCAGTGACAAGAACTGTCTAAAGGCACTGGTTTTGTCAAGGGTTGTATCAGGATGTTCGATAGGGAAACAATACTTAAAAATACTCCTCTGAAAGAAGTATAAGCACACCTAATTCACAGATTAGAAACTTCCCCTCCTAAAAAAATAAAATAAAAAAAAAAAGGTTAAAAGTTTTTCCTTCCTCTTAAGTGGAGAAACCTGGGAATATAGCAGGTATTTCTCAATTCCTATCCTTTTATCACAGTCATTCCTTTTTAGTGGTGTGGGATACTGTGTTCATAGTCTGAGGATTCGAAATCCCTGCTATACCCTTTCAGCAATACTAGTATCTAATAGCTTAGATATGTAAAGGAAAAACTTCTGGCTAAAATCTCACCTTTTGCTTTCAGTTATTTAGAGACAAGAAAGCTATCTGACATCCCTAATGCTGTGAAAAGTGAGCGTTCAGACTAACTCCTGTATTTCGCCATCAATAAGACATTCACTCAAGACATGCTTGTGAGTTTGGAGTGAAAATTAGGTTAATTTCCAATTTGATGTTAAGGAAACTGCATTTAAGTAAGTTTATCTCATAGTATAGGTATAGCCTGAGACTTAGGTGTTCATCATGATGAGCAGCCATATCTGAACCACTCAAAGAGAAAGGAAAATACAGAGAGAGAAAAAAAATGTCCCAGTGGAAGGAAAAGACAGAAGTAAGAATTAGAAAAAGAATAAAATTATTGAAAGGGGAAGCAGCTCGACTCTCCTTGGAAGATCCAGAAAAACAGAAAACCAGAAATTTCATATATAATGTGGTATGTCAGGTTCCAAGAGTCAAGAACCTACTAGCTGTTTTTTTAGCACAGGAAAGAACGCAGCTCCATCAGCTGGTTGGTTGGTTGGAACATTTGCTAATCTGGGCAGTAATCAGTGCAACACTTCTGATCTGAGGAACAGGGGGACCAGCAAGGAAATGAGTGTGCTTATGTGCTGGTGCAGTATTTACAGTACTGTTTGCCTTCCAGCTTTTCATTTCTTTTTCACTGTGATCACAGACATCACCTTTTCAAAAAAGGTCCCAACAGTAGCTAGAGAAGCCAACAGTTAGGTTGCCCATAGCTGAATGATGGTTAGTCCACACTCAAAGAAAGATAGTAGCATCTATTTTCTTTCACTCTTAAAGTGAAAATATTAATATTGCGCAACTGTTGTTGCATGAATTAACTCAAAATTTATGTTTTAATTCAGGCACATGGCTGAAAAAACAAACATTGTATGTTATGTGCATTATCTGTTCATGAAATCAGAATCAAACATAAGTATTCTGATTTGTTAAATACAAAGACTCTCTGCATTGTCACTGGGCTCCATCAGGTTTGGTTTTTTTAATGAATACCGCTGCAGCATTTAAACTTTGCATATCAACCACAGTAAACATAATTTACATAATAAATAAAATTTCTGCCAATGTGCAGATATCTTCCTCTGCCATTTTTAAAAACAAGAATCTGGATATTCCTGTTCAAAAGTTATTTTGCTTAAAAATGGGTCTCATTCCCTCTCTATATATATAGATAAAAGAAGCTTGAGTTAAAACATTTTCATTCATTGGAAAAAAAATTCCAAATGACAAAATGAAAGTTTATATTCTATTCTTATTCATAAGAATACTACATCTGCAGTAGACTTTTTTATGAAATGTGTATTTCAAGTTTTACACTGACATAATCAATATCGTTTACATTTTTCATGTTACGGTTAGAGCACTTCAGGTTACTCAGATTTTTAAAATAATCTCAGAGTGAAATACTGCTTTTCAAAGAAAAAATCAAGGTACAATCTCCAAAACCCCAACTGTTTTTTTATTTTTAAAAAACATTTTGTTCTGATTATCAGCAACACTTCTTCCATGTTTATTGTACCAAATATCAAAATATTGCGTACCAAATATTACCTAATATTTAACTGATTTAGTCAAAAGATTCAACGATGTCCAAAAAATGAAAGGCTAGTAGATTAAAATTAGCAAAGGTGAAGATGGTCTTTGGAATAACCAAGTAAATTAAAACTGTAGATGCTGTGCAATAGGAGAAAATGTAATTGTTTAAAATACACCACTGGACATTGCATTGGGTGTATGTGTCAAGATTTTGGTATTGGAGGCGGGGGGCCTGCAGAGGCGGCCTCTGTGAGGAGAGGCCGGGGCTGCCCCGTGCCGGACACAGCCGGTTCCAGCCGGCTCCAACCCGCCCACCCCAGGGCACCGCTCAGCCCCTCAGACAAGGCCGGGGTGCCTCTGTGGAAATGTGTTCAAGAAAAAGCAAAATGCTGCCTTCTAAAGTGAGGAAAAAAGTGTAAGAAACAAGCCTGTAGACACCAAGGTGAGAGGAGGAGGTGCTCCAGGCAGCAGAGCAGGGATTGCCCTGCAGCTCCTGGAAGAGGACCACAGCAGAGCAGGTATTTCCACGCAGCCCATGGAGAGGACCATACCAGAGCAGGTATTTGTGCTGCAGCCTGTGGAGGACCCTATGTAGGAGCAAGTAGATATTCCTGAAAGAACTGCAGCCCATGGAGAGGACCCACGCCAGAGTAGGTTTTTTCCTGAAGGACTGCAGCCCATGGGGAGAGCCCATGCCAGGGTAGGGCATGTGACAGGGAAGGAGTGGCAGAAAGAAACCGCTATGTACTGACCATACCCTCATTCCCGCCCTGTGTCACTCATGAGGAGGGTGGGGAGGAGCCTGCAGTGAAGGAGCCAAGTTAAGCCTGGGAGAGTAGGGAGAAAAGGTGTTGCTTTACTGTTTGTCTTTTTTTTCACTAGCCATATCTGTTTTAACTGGCAATAACTTAGATTAATTTTCCCAAAGTTGAGTCTGTTTAGCCCACTACAATAACTGGTAAGCAATCTTGCTGTCTTTATCTTAAAACCTATGAATCTTCTCATCTCTCCACCAAGGAGGGGGAGTAGGTGAGCGGCTGTGTGGGCATTTGGCCCTTAGCCAAGGCTACCCCACCTCAGGCATATTCAGATTCTACATTATGTGTTCACCACTGTCCTGGTTTCCACTGGGATAGAGTTAGTTTTCTTTCTAGTAGCTGGTATAGTGTTATCTTTTGGATTTAGTATGGGAATAGTGTTGATAACACACCGACATCTTCAGTTATTGCTAAGTAGTGTTTAACACTGAGCCAAGGATTTTTCATCTTCTGATGCCCAGCCAGCAAGAAGGCTGGAGGACACAAGAAGTTGGGAGGGGACACAGCCAGGACACCTGACCCAAACTGGCCAAAGGAATATTCCATATCATATGATGTCATGCCTAGTAGACAGGAGATCTTGGGTTCATATCCCAGCGGCTAGTACATAAAGTGGAGGGAGTTGGCCAGGGGGCATGGATCACTGCTTGGGAACTAACTGGGCATCAGTCAGCAAGTGGTGAGCAATTGCATTGTGCATCCCTTGTTTTGTATATTCCAATACTTTTATTATAATTATTGCCATATTATTATTATCATCATCATCATCATCATTATTATTATTTTCTTCCTTTCTGTCCTATCAAACTGTTCTTATCTCAACCCACAAGTTTTACTTTTTTTTTCCCCGATTCTCTCCCCCATCCCACTGGGTGGGGGGGAAGTGAGCGAGCAGTTGTGTGGTGCTTAGTTGCTGGCTGGGGTCAAACCACGACAACCATGTATTTGCTTACATTCACCTTACCCTAAATGTAAAGGTAGCCTTTAGTAACATTACTTCATATTACAAAGCAAATGAGTGTTAGAAGAATTAAAATCAATTGCAATGTGCAGGCTACATAGTAAAAAACAATATAATAACATAGGTAAAGGAACAGTTAGGGCAGTTAAGGCTATCTCAAAGTAGTACAGCAACGAGGAATCAAATCCTTCTGTGAATACTAACGTAGAAAATAAGCTTTTAAATACATGCATCCAGCAACATACAGCATCCAAATTGTGCAATACAGACATTGTCACTGTTAACAGCCATTTTTTAGTAATTTATTCCAAAATCAAGTAAATAAGCTTCATCTCCCATAATGTGAGGTCTGTTCCAGTAATAGACATCCATGTAAAGCATTTGGATAACTAAGTATCATAACATAACAGTACTGTGAGTATTTTGATGCCCCTCAAAAAGCCTTTAAAATTACCTGTTGATGTATGCATCTATTAGGCCTTCCACATTGGTTGTGTTTCCTGTGTATTAAAATAAAATTCGTATGTAACAATATATAACTGAGAAGTAAGAAATAGTCTAGAAGGCTTCTGTTGACTTGTGTTGCCAAACATGGGATTAGTTTTAAGCAAAATAAAAAACTCAGTTACAAGGAATTCTTCAAGGCTAGGGATAGAACCTCAATTTTTCATGTATTTCTTTTTCCTGATTCTTGATTTCCCCCTCTTTGATGCTTCTACCCCTGCATTCCTTTTTTGTCATTCCCACCCCTTTTCCCTTTGTCAGCAAACCATTTCACTTTGACATAACATTTTCAAATTTGCCTAGGATATATACACCACCAGCTGTGTTCAAAAGGTGGGAAACTTTTCCATTGTTCATTGTTCATGGCTAGTAAGTGCTGTAAACAACAAACATTATCACAGGCAAACATTAAGATTCTTGTCAAAGAAGTCCCTAAAATAAGAATGTACTTTTTCCTCTACCACTCAACACAAGGCTTACAAGATACAGAAAAAAATAAAGGATTCAGTGCCTAGGATGCCTAATACTTCAGTTGGAACCCAGATTTATATTCCAGTAACTTTCCTATTCAAATGTTAGATGATAATTGTACCATACCAAGGTATTTTGGAGCAGAGAGACAGAAAGAGGCTCTGCTACTGCATTTCTTAGGATGTTATACCTACTGTTTTTCTTTGCCTGTCATATTTCTCTGTATCGGTGATCTCCAGGTCAAAGGCCATGGACAGTACGCCTCTCTTGAGATACTCTCATGTTGCTTATGGTCACAAGACATTAAACACTTAAAAATAAGGATGAGATGTAACAAAAAAATAATGTTGTCCACAGCTCAGTATTTTCTCATTTTATTTGGTCATAGACCAGCAAAAGTAGCAGGTCACTATCACATACTTTTCAAATTGGGCTGGACAAGAAAAATATGCATAATATTTTATTTGAGGATCTAAATGCCACGAAGTAAATAAAACATCTTACTGGGGATTAGGAAAGAATAACAGAAATTATGACAAAGAGAAAATAAACTCGGAGTGATAACCAATATTCTGCTGTCATTTTTGTTTTTACATATTGGAAAAAAGATCGAGAAATGATTTAATGAAATATATGCTGGCTGCATGGTCTTGGCTAAAAATCAGTGATACCTTGCCCTTCGATTTTGAAGTTAACTTTAGTCACAAAACAGTTGTTATGAATAATTACAATGGATCTCATGGTTCCTTAGTTATAATGTAATTAAAAAGACTGTATTAATTTTTATCAGTTTCCAGCCACTAAGTGTTTAGTGCTATTTAAATTTACGACATATACAATATGTATTGTACACTAATAAATGGTGAAGTAAATTACATGAGAGGCAAAAGAACTATAAATAAAACTAGCTACCTACTGATACAGAAGTTTGTCTTATTTGCCAATTCAAAATAATTAACAAAAATATTTATTCTGCTGCAAAATAAGATGAGGGTAATATGTATGAATATTTTAAGATGGTTCCAGGCTACCTAGATTGATGGGGAGCAGGAACTATTTTCAGTGGCTGAAGTGAAATGTTACCTGGTAATGAATTTTCCCTGCTGAGATTTTTGTTTGCACTGAAATACCTTAATGTTGTGTTTCAGCTACTTAGAACTAGTAGTAAATTAGCATAAAGTTGTATGGCTGCTTACATCTCGGTAATTCCATGCCAGCAGAATAAGGCTACTGAACAATTAATACTTTGGACAGATAACCTACATAGCATAACATAGCAGTGTATCTTCTCTGCGTAACAGCTCTCTGCCCTGACAGTTGTGACACATCATGGCCACACATCTTTTTTTACTGGATGATAATTTTGACATTTATGTTACAAAAAAAATGTTCAGTGAAAAAAAAAAAAAGGGGGAAAGAATTTTCAGTCAGCTAAGGCTACCAGAAGACCAGGCAGAGTTTTAACTGCTGCCTGTGAAACTAAGACCAAACAATATGTAAGACTAGTGAAATAATGTGACAGGCTGGGGTTGCACTGTGAGAAGGCAAGTTTCTGATGGTCAGCAAACTAAAAATAATGTCTATTGAGAAGGCAAATCCTCAAACACAATCTTTTAGAGATTTTGCAGGTAACCCTAATTCATCAGGTCTGTGATTCCCACTGCCCCTTTCCATAAGATGGCAACACTAAACACATTCTCTCTGCTCTGTTGGGCATTTGGAAAATGAACTGTGAGAGTCTCATCTCAGAAAAGCCTACATATGCCCTTGCTCCTGCTACTTTATCTCTTGCAATAATTTCTACTATACTAGCAAGCCTGCTACACGGAAAAGTGGTAGCGTTGTGAGTCTTAATTTAAATGGATAAAACCAGCTGTCATAAAAAATAACCAACCAGGGGAAAGGAAAAAAAAAAAGAAAGAAAAAAAGAAAAATATTCTTAGATTCTATTACTAAGAAAAAAAAAATGTTTCCATTAGATCATCAAAGAGCACTCTCCCATAAAGCATTTTCTTATTATCTCTTATTTCACTACATTTTATAAATTTATGTAATTTTAAATTAAAGATTATCAGGAATAAAAACATGGACTATGGGACAGCTGGTTTTCTTTCAACTGTCTTGCAGTCCATAAAATGGATCTTATTCACGTACAAAATAGAAAAAAATTGGACAGTTTATTCCTGATACATTTTATCGTCAAACTGAAGGGATCAGGAAGTAATCAATAATTGAAATGATGATTTAGAATGGAAACTGTTACATAACCTCAAATGTTAGTGTTGCTATTACTGTACCAGTAGAAGAGGCAACTTGAAGCCATGCTTTAGTATGGTACCTTGAGTGTCATTTCATTAGATTCACATGAGAAATTGTGGTGGACTCATGCTCCATAAAAATAATGCTGTGCAGAGGCATAGGTGTTGTAGAAGAAAAAAACCACAGACCCAAATGCTAGATTTTTAGTCATATATAGTTTGCTTATTGTTACATTATCTTAAATCACCTACTTTAACTGAACAAAACTGTATATTAGTTTGTTAGCAAGTAAAAATTTCAAACTTTGAAGAGAACGTATTCTCATAGTATTCCTCAAGTAAATACATACAATTTTACTGCACTATTTAAATAACTCTTTTTTTTCTGTTGCTTCATAAGTGTATTGAAAGTTTCCAGTATGTAATTAGACTATGTGATGTCTGCTAACAATTCTTGATGGATTTTTCACTTTTATATGGTGTGATTAAAAATACTTTGAGAATAATAATACATATACATGGCAATTCTTTTTACAAGCAGCTTAAACTTTATTTGTCTCTGTGTTCTTGTGTGCAGAATGGCAGCACAGCTTCAGGCCCTGAAAACTGAAAGAAAACTATCACAAAAGAGTTGTGTTGGAGGTGTGGGTTGTGGTGATGTCATTTGATTTTTTGTTGGTGGTGGTTTTTGGGGGAGCGTTTGTTTCTGGTTTTGTTTGGGGTTTTGGGATTTTTTTGTGTGTTTTTTGTTTTTTTTGGTTTTGGGTTTTTTTTTTCAATTAGAAGAGTCTTTCTGGTCTTTTTAAAGACTACAGGACTGAAGTTCAGCAAAGTAAACTTGCCAGAAAATTTCGTCCAATGGCACATGCATAAGATGCTCGATAGCTGAGCTTATTATACCAGATAGAATCATTGTTCTTGATTTTGCTTTCATCAATACCTCACTTACTGAAATAATTTCCTTGTAATCTATTGAGTTTTAACTGTGGAATGTTAGCAAGCAAAAACCTTGAATCTGTTCTCTCTGGGCTCAATTAACTCTACCATCCGCACAGAGCAAGGGACAGTACTTTACACTGACAGTAGACTGTATGAAATGAACTCTGCTCTAGGGTCACAAGTCATCTCCTGTTCAATTCTTGTTCTAGAAAGTCCTTTCAACTCTTCATACAGCTGCTTATGAGTTGCTGTCATGTGTTCACTCTGTGATAGTGACCAGAAATCAAATGAAAAGAAGCCAGGTCTCATATTATTCTTTATCTTCTTCTTGCACACGTTAGTAGGCTATGATTAAAAGAAACTTTCCAGTTTCTTTTCCATAATAGCATTCACAGTTGGATGAAGTACTAGCAGGAGACTTACATACATGGTCAAATTTATGCATAAAATTATCCCATTACTTTTTTCATTTGAAGCTGTGTTATAAGAAATTGCACATAACCTTTCTCAACTAATTTTGTTCATACCATTCATGTTTTTATGAAAATCTGTCACTTCCCTCCTCAAACATTTTCTCTCTAAGCTAAAAATGTATTACAAATTTCCTCACATGAAAGTTGTTTCATAGTTTTGGATGATCACCTTTTTACAGTAATCTCTACCCACTGTAGGGCTTTTTTCCCCTCTTTTTTTTCTTTTTCTTCTTTTTTGGGGGGGGGGGGGGGGAACAGAACAGAGGCATGGATTTGGAATGACAAAATTATGTTCTTTTTTTCCTTTTGATGTCAATTTCTTCCCTACTAATTAACTGATTCTCAAGTATTTTTCTGTGGGGAAAAAAAAAGATAAGGGATTTTCACTTTCTATTGTTGAGTCTGTTATTTGAAAGATAAAAGGACAAGTAATTGCCAGTAATAGAGAGTTCTGAATTAGATTCTGCAAAAGTTTCAAAATGGTTCTAGGGATCATGAGAAAATTAGATCACCCGACTACAAAAAATTATGAAAACAATTAAGATTACAGAACAGTCTCTTTCACTTTAAATTAAAGTGGTAATGGTGATTTTTTTTAAATTTATATTTGATAATGAAATCCTTTTTGTTCTTAATTACAGAACTATAAATATAGAAACATGTCATTATCCAGACCTATTGGTAACAAATGTTATCAGGACTCTAATTTATGTAAAAATGTATCTGGAGAGGAAATACATATTCACCGAGATACTCAGCACCCAGTACATACAATTCCAGAACCCATGGGAGTTTGTCTTTGATTTCTGCAGGGACAGGATTTTCCCATGACTATAGTTCTGCATGAGGGCATGGAACAGTTTTATATATATTTATTCATATAAATATTTATATATATATTTATATATATATTTCTGTAGATTGGTTCTATTCCTTAGATCTCTTCATGCAGGGTGATACAAACATATCTTTTCCAAAAACATGTTAATAACCACTAGAATTGCTGATCCTCCTTACTTCTTGTATTTACTTCATCCACTGAGTATTTAAATTAATGTTGGACTCTCTATACTACTACATGAAGCATACACATGGAAATCTGCCAGCAACAATCAGTCTTGTAAGAGTTTTGCCTTTGTATGGGTGCCCAATTCAGTTTTTGCTTGATTCTTTCAAGGTCATAAATGCTCAAGAAGCTTAGATTACTAGAGAGCTATATTTTATCACTTCTAATATTCCTTCTGCCCTTTCTTAGATAAACACCAAAAGCATAAAGAATTTGGACCGTTCACTGAAAAATATTGGCTCAAATAGCTAAGACTGATATATCACATTTCTGTATCAATATTGCATTACCAGTTACTGTTCTACATTATTGATAATTGTAACGAATTTCTTACCACTTTAACATTTTTTCATGAACTTACATGAAACAAGTAAAGCTAATTCAGGACATGTAATAGGAAAACCATTGTAGCAAGCTATTACACAGGGTTGCTCTTGAACAGACTTTTAGGATTCACTCTGTAAAGCAAAGAAGTGATCTGAGATATGAATTTGGATTTTCAAGATGTCAAAAAAAAAACAAAACCACCCAACAAAACCAGTAACTCACAAAAAAGAAAAGATGTAGAAGATAGAAAAATGAAAGGGGGTTTTGTTTGGTTTTGGAAAAGATTAGAAAAGTCTTTAATAGGTATTTTATTAAATGTTTAGTACTCCCTGTATTCTTTGATAAGAACAACAGGACTCTGGAGTTTGCATCAGGATACTTGATTTCTATTTTTAGCTCAGCTGCTCCGAGACTGACCTTGGGCAAATCATCTCAAATCTCCTAAGTTTCATTTTTGCCTTTCATTCTTTCTTCTCATTGTATCTTTAAATAATATACTATTGATTCAGTGCAGCAACTGTATCTTAGTGAGTACTTAGCAAGTAAAATATCTGAAACTACAGATATTCAGTATCATTAAAATGTCTATACTATTATACACCTAAGTATAAAACTCTGTATTGCTTTCCCTAAATTTATTTTACATTTGATTTGGTGCTTTAGACTCACAAATTTTCTTTTGTGAGATAAGGATTTTTCATTTAAAAAATTGAAATGGTTAAAATTGCTTATTCATAAGGAAGCTACCAAATATATCTCTCATTTAAGTGTATTTCATATTTTCAATATCAATTCAAAATGGACAGGGGTCACTATTTGGTTAATCCCCACTCAAATGCAACATGGGTGAGTTACCACTCTTTGTTCTTCAGATGCCCCTGTGACACTGTAACATAAATATTGCACTGCAAATCCTAAAATACTGATATACTGGTGAATTAAGAGGAACCATACCAAAAAGGGTACCATCATGCTCTATGATGCAGAATCAAAAGCCCTTGAGAGGTATTCGGTCAGAAAAATCCCAAACACCTAGCTAAAACACACACGGAAAAATTCTGCTGCAACATTGTAATCTTTCTAGATTGATTTACCACTTAAAAATCACGAAGTAATGCTTAAAAAAAGAAGTAGATGAGATTTTATAACAGCTCTAAGTAGACTGGGTAGAATGAAGTGCTTAAGATTCTCATTCAAGATCTGTAGACTTGCTGCTGGAAGCATGGCCCATAAATAACTGTGGTAACAAATAATAGCAAATAACATCTGTGGTTACACTAACTCTGGAAAAAAAAAAAATTTACAAGGGACATCAATCTTCATGCTTTAGGGCATAAGCTGATCACCAGCTGACATCCACAAGCAATCTCCCTCATGGTGTCTTATTACACAGTAAAGTAGATTGCAAGCTTTTGTGAGTTTGGAGCAGCAACCAACATGGAACACAGGCATTGATAAAGTACAGGACTAAAGAGACCGTTGCTCCAACCCAAGATTACAACACTTACAATACATGTTGCATCTTGCTTGCAAATTAAAGACTGATCAAATGTTAGGTTACCTGCTGAAGCTAATTAACCAATCTGTCTGTACCAAAAAAAAGTATTTTTAAAAATGGAAATTCAAAAACAAAAAAAGCAAAAAAAAAAAAAAAAGGAAGGAACATCCTCCCACCAGCCCTGAAGAATCAGACTGTCAGGATGCCGCAGCTCTGTGGTGGTAGATATTGCAACAAACTCTTTTCCTTCTTTCTTTCTCTTTCTTTTGCATTTGCGAACTTGTGTCGGGCAAATAAAGTTACCTGGCGCTTGACTCTGTTTTGAGTCTTAATTCTGTTCCCAAGAATACGAGCAAAACCTCGCTCCAGCTTATGACCGGCACGTGACACCCCTCACCAACTTGGTTGCCCTTCTCTGAACACGCACAAGCACCTCAGTGTCTTTCCTGCAGTGAGGGGCCCAAAACTGAACACAGTACTCGAGGTGCGGCCTCACCAGTGCCGAAAACAGGGGAACAATCACCTCCCTGCTCCTGCTGGCCACACTGTTCCTGATACAGGCCAGGATGCGATTGGCCTTCTTGGCCACCTGGGCACACTGCTGGCTCATATTCAGCCGGCTGTCAACCAGCACCCCCAGGTCTTTCTCTGCCAGGCAGCTTTCCAGCCACTCTTCCCCAAGCCTGTAGCGCTGCATGGGGTTGCCGTCACCCAAGTGCAGGACCCGGCACTTGGCCTTGTTGAACCTCATACAATTGGCCTCGGCCCATCGATCCAGCCTGTCCAGATAGCTCTGTAGGGCCTTCCTACCCTCGAGCAGATCAACCTTCCCTCCCAACTTGGTGTCATCCACAAACTTGCTGAGGGTGCACTCGATCCCCTCATCCAGATCATTGATAAAGATATTAAACAGAACTGGCCCCAATACTGAGCCCTGGGGAACACCACTTGTGACCCACCTCCGGCTGGATTTAACTCCATTCACCACAACCCTCTGGGCTCATCCAGCCAGCCAGTTTTTCACCCAGCGAAGAGTACACTTGTCTAAGCCATAAGCTGCCAGCTTCTCAAGGAGTATGCCATGAGAGACAGTGTCAAAGGCCTTGCTGAAGTCAAGGTAGACAACATCCACACCCTTTCCTTCATCCACTAGGCAGGTCACCTGGTCATAGATCACATAAGGTAGATGACCAACTTATTTTACCTGCTTGTATGTCTTTCTCCATTCATTTCAAGATTTATTGGTCCAGAAGAAGAGAATAAACAGAAAAACTTAATTATATGGCCCAGTGAGAAGGAAATAACTGCAGAAGGCTGGGCAAGAATGTCTTTGGTATCCTTTTTCTAGGGACTATTTCTGTTCTTTTTTGTAATTATTTTTATCACTAGGATAAAGAAACATTAGGACCATTGGGAAAAAACTTTATAATGAAAAACTTCCGGCTATTGGTTATAAATCAATAAATTACATGTGCCTATGAATGCACCTGAGCACTGGGGCCAGGTGGCAACAAACGGGGAGCATCGATCCGAGCAAGTCAGTCTCCAGAGCTGGGTGCCTTTATGCAGAATTCCTCTTGGAATGGTCCCTAGCAAATTCTAACGTCTGAGCAGTGTTCAGACTCCTGTGGGAGACTGCTGGTTGGTACATGCCAAAATCACCCTGGGGAATTCTCTAACACTTTGCTAGTATAAAATATTGTGTTCCAATGTTTGAGAATGTTCCCAAACACTGTTTTATTTACTTGTATAGACACAGCTTCTAGGAAGAAATCCTGCCACAGATATCTTCTGTATTAGGAGCTCCATATTCACATTCTCTCTTGCTCATTCAATTCCATGCATTTTTGGCCCCATAAACTTTGAAGTCTTTTTACTGCACAGTGAGCCAGAGTTTGTGGGAAAAATTCAAGAGAACTTCTTGCAAACCATTCTGTGGATTGTTGCTTAATTTTTTTTTCTTGGCAAGACAGAGTTCCCTCAGGCTGAGGTAGATCTAAAACTCACAAATTCCTCATCTGGGACGAATTCATTAACCTACAGAAGTTTATGGAAAAGGAAGTTCGTTTTGCTTTGTAGCCATCAACAAGGGAAGATTAGGCATTCTGAATCCTGAGTGCACAGGAGGGATTTACCACATGCCTCTGAATCAACTACCTGTTCTGATAAAGATACTTATTTAATGTCATCTATGGGGTAGTTATTGGCTGCTTCCATGTTGTTCACATTTATCACCTGAGGTCACTGCATTACCCTATGCCAGTTCCCTATGCAGTCAAAGGAAAAAAGGGAATTATCTTGCTTAGCTGTCTTGAAACATCCTGCGGAGACATGTACTTCTCTCCTTTGGCTGCAACCAGTGTTCTTTACTTAGGACGTTTGGATTACTCAAATGCATGCCTTAAGATGTTGCATAAAAGATAAGTTAAAGCCTAAAGCAGAGATGCTGAAGCTCACCTTATACTTTATCTTCTGGAAAAAGAATTCCACTGAGAAAGTAAACACATTTTACAGTGTACAGTGTACATCAGAGGTTCATCCTGCTTCAGAAATGTCACTGTATTTTTCTTCTGCCCTAAAAAAAAGAAGCCCTTTAGAGTGCTTTTTTTTTTCCACAAATACTACATTTCAAGCAGATGAACCAGATGAATAGGCAACATCCTTTGAAACTTTTCTTTCTTTATCTTTGCATTAACATACTTGTACACATAATATAGCATTCATTCTAACACTGTTTTTTACTAATTAGCAGAATTATTGCTATATTGATATTATAGCTTCCCAAAAGGGGGGGGGCTTTTCTTTTCTTAACTGTACAACTGTAAAACTAGTGCTTCTTCTTCAGAACCCAACTGTCACCAGACTAATTTTTATTAGAAAAGATCTGTAGGAGATTTTACTAGCCCCTAAAGAATGCATGTTAACAGCTTTGTAAAAAACATGTAGCCCTTATATGATACACAGAGCTAGACCAAAATCATCATGCCCAAATACCAAGAAATAAGCCCTTTCTAACAAGTAACACTAAAATTGAACTAAAGAGTGCCATTTGTTATTAAAAGCAGCAAAATAGAGAATCAAAGTCAAACAAAACATATTCCCACAGACAAACATTTCATGCTTCAGAATGCAGCAATTGCTGCCTAAGAGATTTAAAGCGTTGCCAAACAGTTTTATGTTCACGCTTAGAAGCAAATGCCTTGAGAATGGCAATGATTACTCATGCAAACTAATCTTCATACTGAGTATTGCAGTCTGATGTACAATTCTGGGAGTTGGCCTATCTTTCTAATATACTCTGGAAAAGTACTGGCAGAACACAGTGGGAAAGTCATACTCTATTTTTTCTATGCACAAAGTGGTCCAGTACTTCAGTCCTTCCTTAAATTATTATTTATTCAAAGCTTTATTTCAATGCAAAAGACCAGGACCATGGCTGAATCAATTCCTATGGACATTGCTGGTTTTCTTTAGCATTGGATTAGAAATTATATCTTCATATACTGGTAAAATGAATTATACTGTTCAAAACAGGCCTACTTAAAAAACCCCTTCCATTTCTATATGTAGGCTCAATAACATGGCTTGATCATGTTTATACTTAAGTATACATGCAGAAACATCAATGGCTTTTTGGACTCAAAATCTGCTAATAAATATAACTGTAAAACAACTGCCTCTCTGTATCTATAAACAAATCTTTATTCATTGATAAAACTAGAGGTTAACTTATCCAGAAAATATTTCAAAACATTCTGGGAAGTTACCTTGAATTAGCTTCAGTAGTACAGGTACCACTGACACACAACACAAGACATCAGAAGGGCCCTACCCACAGCTTCTGGCAGAAGCCAGCCCCCTCCCAGCAGCCTCAGGGGCCGTTTGCCCTGGAAGTCCCTCCTCTTTCCTAGTCATATGCTCTGTTGTGATTGGCTGGCAGGAACGCCCATTCCCTACCGGTTTACCCCAGAAGTACATCAGACCCAGGAGGTCCTTCCCCTTCATGCACAGGGGCCACCATTTTGGTTTAGCTACTATTTAATGACTGAGTGCTGCTATTTAATGCCAGAGAATTGTGGTTGTTTTAAATGTCTGTATTGGCTTTGTGTGGCAAGGTTTTGGTAGCGGGGGGCGGGGTTACAGGGGTGGCTTCTGTAAGAAGCTGCTGGAAGCTTCCCCTGTGTTCGACAGAGCCCATACCAGCCGGCTCTAAGACGGACCCGCCGCCGGCCAAGGCCGAGCCAATCAGCAATAGTGGTAACGCCTCTGTGATAACATTTTTTAAGAAGGAAAAAAAGTTGGAACGGCGGTATTTCGGCAGCCGGATAGAGGAGTGAGAACATGTAAGAGAAACAACCCTGCGGACACCAAGGTCAGTGATAGAAGGAGGGGGAGGAGATGCTCCAGGCGCCGGAGCAGAGATTCCCCTGCAGCCCATGGGGAAGACCATGGTGAGGCAGGCTGTCCCCCTGCAGTCCATGGAGGTCCACGGTGGAGCAGATATCCACCTGCAGCCCGTGGAGGACCCCACGCCGGAGCAGGTGGGTTCCCGAAGGAGGCTGTGACCCCGTGGGAACCCCGCGCTGGAGCAGGTTCCTGGCAGGACCTGCGGATCTGTGGAGAGAGGAGCCCACGGAGCAGGTTTTCTGGCAGGACTTGTGACCCCATGGGGGGCCCACGCTGGAGCAGTCTGTGCCTGAAGGACTGCACAGCGTGGAAAGGACCCATGCTGGAGCAGTTCGTGAAGAACTGCAGCCCGTGGGAGGGACCCACGTTGGAGAAGTTCGTGGAGGACTGTCTCCCGTGGGTGGGACCCCACGTTGGAGCAGGGGAAGAGTGTGGTGAGTCCTCCCCCTGAGGAGGATGAAGCGGCAGAAAATAACGTGTGATGAACTGACCGTAAACCCCATCCCCGTCCCCCTGTGCCGCTGGGGGTTTGGTAGAGAATCCGGGAGTGAAGTTGTGCCCGGGAAGAAATAAGGGGTGGAGGGAAGGTGTTCTGAGATTTGGTTTTATTTCTCATTACCCTACTCCGGTTGATTTGTAATAAATCAAGTTAATTTTCCCCAAACTGAGTCCGTTTTGCCCGTGACAGTAATTGGTGAGTGATCTCTCCTGTCCTTATCTCGACCCACAAGCTCTTTGTTATATTTTCTCTCCCCTGTCCAGCTGAGAAGGAGGGGGAGTGATAGAACGGCTCTGGTGGGCACCTGGCGTCCAGCCAGGGTTAACCCATCACAATGTCATACTGCTCTGTGATTGGCTGATGGGATTTCATGACACCACCATACCATGTGTTCTCAGGCAGCCCTGTGATTGGCTGGCAGGCAGGATTGGTTGGCAGGACAAGCTTCCCCTACCAGTGTACCTGGAAGAACATCAGAAAGGAAGCACCCTGCCATTACATACAAGGAGGACACCATTTTCAAGAGCATCCTTCCCCATGCATTTTCATACTTCATTGTGTCTGGCTGGCAGACGTTTCTTGACACTGTCATACACCCATGCTCTCAGGCACCCTTGTCATTGGTTGTCTGCTTCCTTTGGACAAGGAAGTGCTCAGATATAAAAAAATAGGCATTTATATATAATAAATACGATATATACGTGTATAGAAATATATATAAAGGAATGTAACCATTTATTTGTTTATACATAGAGACACTTTTTTATATATACATCCATATGTGTATATAGGTGAATATCTTTGTTATATATATACACATTTATAAAGCTCTAGAAATTATATACCTATAGCCATGAAAACATAGGTATAAAATGGATAAAAGATTGTTTAATAGGAGCTAATGGAATGAATAATTAAAGTTTAAATGTGACTAGAAATTAATTAAACAAAAGTAAAAGGCAGGTTCAGGGTCTCCCACTTTCCCAGGCTGCAGAGAAAGCCCTGACATGTCTGTGGTGGGGGGGATGCTTCAAGAGGAGGGGCACCAAAAGCCTGGGAGGGGCATGGACAAGTGGGAACATGACCAAGGGCTGTGGCCCCCTCACAGGAAGCCCACCAAGGGGCTGCTGGTATAAATCCCATCATGTGCAAAGAATAGCCCAGTCCTTTGAGCCGGATTTGGAGGCCCCTGTATCTAGGCTCAGCCCAACAGGATGATCATGCAGTATTACTGGGGCAGACTGTGGTCTGCATGGCAAGGCACAGGCAACACTGTCTGCAAAAATGGAAAACCAGAACAAAATGCCAGCTTCAGAAGAACATGTGTGTGGGGACAATAAGGAAAAGACCCAAAGGGGATCCCCCAAAAGACTGCATGAACCAGAAGAACCAGTCAATTGGCCATGAACTGCAAACTGGATTTTGAGGTAAGTGTCACACAGAGAGGGTGTGTATTACTGGGGGGACTCCATTCTCCCATGGTTGGGGGGGATCCTACAGCTTCCTGTAAGACCACTATGGGGTGCAGGCTGGTGCTATAAGTTTCCTTGTCCTTAGCCTGATGCTGCAGATAAGAGGCAGCTGTCATTTTAGACTGTCCTGCAAAAGCAGCAAGGCCCAAGCTTTGCAACACAGACCGCAGTCCCATTCTTTTGGAGACTACAGCTACTGCAGAAAGAGTAAGTGGATCAGTAAAAGCAATGGGGGTGTTGCAGAGCTGAAAGACCGTGATTATTACCTGATAGAGAGGAGTACTTGGCAGGATGCCGGTATGAAAAGGGCTAGCTGTGTATCAGTAATAGCTATACTACTGTCCTGTAGTAGCTGTTCAGTGGAACCCTCTTTAGAGTTTGGTTTTGATATCCGTGGCAGTTTTAATAGCATTTCAGAAATAAAATAATTAACAGATTTAATAGGACTGTGTAGCAGCAGTTGTGATGTTCAGGCTGTGATGGAGCATTCAGTGAAGTTACATCTTCACTTACACACAACCTTCAACAATGTTAATTTGTTTAAGGGATTCCAGCAAAATTAAGAAGTGTTTTGGGTACTGGGCTGTTGTGGTCTAACCCAGTAGGCAGCTAAGCCCCACAGAGCCACTTGCTCACTCCCCCTGCAGTGGGATCAGGGGAAGAATTGGAAGGGCAAAAGTAAGGAAACTTGTGGGTTGAGATAAAGACATTTTAATAGGTAAGACAAGGCTGTGCGAGCAAGCAAAGCAAAATAAGGAATTAATTAACTACTTCACATCAGCAGGCAGGTGCTTAGCCACTTCTGGAAAGCAGGGCTCCATCACACGTAGTCGTTACTTGGGAAGATAAATGCCGTAACCCAGAACATCCCCCTTTCCTTCTTCTTTCCCCCCAGCTTTTGTTGCTGAGCATGAGGTTGTATTATGGGATATCGTTTCAGTTATTTTGAGTCAGCTGTCCTGGCTGTGTCCCTTCCCAAATTCTTGTGTAACCCCAGCCTACTAGCTGGTGGGGTGGTGTGAGAAGCAGAAAAGACCTTAATGTTGTGTAAGCACTGCTCAGCAATAGGTAAAACATGGGTATGTTATCAACACTGGTTTGGTCACAAATCCAAAACATAGCACCATATGAGCTGCTGCAAAGAAAATTAACTCTGTCCCAGCCAGACCCAGTATGTGGTCAAAACAGTTTTGGCTCTCAAAACAATAATAACAACTGAAAATTAATGGAGTCATTATTAAAAATTATATTTATGGAAAGTTTATTATTAATGGATGTGACTCCTTCCAATTTCTTGAAAGAGTCAACAAGTGTGTGTTAAGAGAGGTCTGACTGATGATCTCCTTGAATTTCTAAAAGATATCAGCAGTCACTAAAAGCTTTTAAGGAGGATAAGCAGCCTAAGAGACTAGAGCTATTGATAGCTAAATAATTGGTTAGAAGTTAGGAAACAAAATGTCAGAGTAATTTTAATTTTTTCACAGTGAGGGAGGCAACTGCTAGGATCACTAAAACAATCTCTGCTAGAACTCATGATGTTCAGCAGTCATAAATGACATCACAGAAAAAAGGGTGAGGGTGAATAGAAGGTGAGAAAGTTTTCTAATAATTATTGAAGAGACTAAAAATGAGAGCCAAATGTGAAGTATTGCAGAAGAGTCATACAAGACTTATGACTATGCAAAAAAAAAAGACTCATAGGTGTATTGTAGATAAATGTAAAGTGTTGCAAACAAATCAAAAAGCATCACTACAATGTCATAAAAATTGCTACTATGCCTTAACACCAATGATCTATGATTAAGTAGTTGGGGATTCTTTAGCTTAAGGCAAAGAAACGGTGGACATGTGATATGGTGGAAGTCTATAAGTTAATGAAGGGCAGAGTGTAATTTTCCTGGTTAAATAAATGTGAAACATCAAATAGAGATGGCCATTTCAAAACAAACAAAGGAGGCAACTCTTTATAAAATCTTTAGCTAACATGTAGAACTCCGTGACACAGGTTTTTAAGTATTTTAAAAGCACTGAGACTCATTGGAAGACTGGACAGTGATACAGAAGAGAAATCCTTAGAAATCTGTTAAATATGAAGACATCACTTTGAGCTTAGAAAGTATCAGACTGACATAATCTTGTAGGCTGAGGTTATATACTGGGAAACTGTCACTGCTTGCTTACTCTGTTTTTGTGCTCTTCACTAGGCTTCCATGTTTGACTGCTAGCAGAGATAAGGTCATGAGCTAAATGTACTTTGGTGTGATGAAATATGTCCATCTTACATTCTTATGCCTGGTGGTCTTTCAATTATATCAGATAAAGATAGCCAGGGCTTTATGTACAATCTACCTAGACAGTGTAGGGAGTTACCCAAAGTTGATTAAAAGGCTTTTGAATTTAAAAAAAAAACAACAAAAAAAGTATTTTAATTAGGCAATAAAGTTAGTTATATTTTCAGCTGCAAAAGCTCTGTTATTAAAGAACTCAAGTTAATGAAAATGTTTATACACAGCCCCTCACCCTGTCCTTCCTTCCAACCAGCCAATTCAGCAACCTCTGTACCACCTTCTTAGATGGAAATTTTTCTTTCTACTGTCTCTGAGCCTGTCACACAACTCCACGATCCTCTTGCCAATGACTTAGTCTCTGCATAAATTGTAAATTCCTGGGGATATGCTATAGTCCTATGCTGTATCTAATATTTTGCAGTCTCTTGGAATAACCAACAGTCCTCATAGAAGGATCAATACACCCATCTTGACAAAAAGTTCCACACGATCCAATCACTTTAATTGTTATAAAAGTTTGAAAAACAAATCACCTGCCTTTTACAGCTCCAAAGGATAAAAACATCTGAAATCAAAAACAGTAACGAAAGTGAACTTTTTAATGCCTTTTTCCTGAACACTGAAATTTTTCTACAGAAGAATATTGTTGAAAGGTTAATCTTCCCAAAATGTTTTGTTCTTTCCACTCATGAGTACTGTGAGTCCTTACACAGAAAAATTTAAATGAAAATTAGCACTTGGATAAATGAAAGAAGGGAAAAAACTCCACAATGTAAATTATCAGTAGAATTAGACAACACTGCCTTTTAATAGAGTTTAGAGAATTTCAATTAATTTTCAAATTCAAATTAATTCAGCTCTTCAAATTAATTAATTTTCAAATTTTCAAATTTTAAATTTTAATTAATCAATACACTAGATATATTGAAAGTCTGGAGTTATCCAAGGATAATGTCCAAACAGAAAGGGAGGAAAAAAAAGAAAGCAAAAAACCAAAATGTCTTTCTCTTCCTATCCAAATAATGTGCAAAAGAGAAAATTTTTTCATGGCATGACAGAATATGGTACTGATAAGGCATTAAAAATAATAGAAAGCCTTTATAGATGTTTTGTAAAACTGTTTAATCTTCAAAGACTTCAGCAGAAGTGGGAAGAATTACATTTCGGAAGTCTCCTGGATTTTGCAGCAAGGAGAAGAAAACATCAGCAGTTACACAGTAATGATAAGGCTGGTAAGGGAATACTGTGATTTCAAAAACACTCTGAATGGATCTTTTTAAAGTGAGATTTGTCTGTAGCTGAAAGAACAGATACATCCAAAAAAGGTTACTATCAGTTGTTCAGGTCATATTTAAAAGAGCTGTAACTGAGTCATGTTAGATGATCATTGCCTCTAAAGACATACTGGAAATACAGTTCCTTTCAACTGAGAAAATATTTGTTATTTTAAAGTAAAATAAATATAGAAAAGGAAATACAGTTCCAGTACTCAGTAAATTGGAGGCTGTCTGTATTAAGTAAGTTGTTAGACAGGGAAGTAGGTAGGTAGAATCCAAATCTTGTGTTAAGTTCAGCCATAAAT
This sequence comes from Harpia harpyja, assembly GCF_026419915.1. Classification (NCBI taxonomy): domain Eukaryota; kingdom Metazoa; phylum Chordata; class Aves; order Accipitriformes; family Accipitridae; genus Harpia; species Harpia harpyja. Next base: position 11,791,287 of record NC_068943.1, read on the forward strand.
GACGAATAGCAGTCATATTTTAAAATCAGGCAAATTAGGTTAAAGGATAAAAAAACAAGGGCAAATAGACTTTATAAATCTGGTACAGAGCTAAATGAGACAGTCATGTTTTGTCCCAGACTTTCCTTTAATAGGAGAAAGATAGAAAAATTACTTTCTGGCTTAGGGTTTTTTTTGTGGGTGGGGTCGCGGGGGGGGGGGGGGCTGTTCAGTTTTGTACAGGATGTAGCTATGCTGCTTCTGTGTTAGAACACAGCTTCCATATAAGAGGAAAGAGAGTGCTTTGAAGGCTTAGTCCTGCGTCTTCCTCTCCTCCTGTTTTCACATCCCTTTTTCATTGTAAAAATCAAGAGAGGAGTGCATTGTAACACCTTCAAGGAAATAAAATTTCTCTTCTACATTGCATATTTCAGCAGGTCTTTTACAGAATTTAAAAGTTGACTGTAATGTAGCATAAGAAACCAGAAGTCCTTATCTTAACCACTTCTTCGCATAATATCATAATTACGTTAGTTAATCAGAATAGTAGTTTTACCTTCTACAAAGTATTTTCACTGTGACACATCATAAATCGTCAGTGTTCACCAGGAAGGTCTTTATTTTGCTGATTACATTTCTATATAACCTCTGCTAGTAAGACTGATTATGTTCCCAAACTAGTTTAGACTCTGCTCAGTTCCATTTTCAAGCAATCTTGCCTTAGATTTGAGAAACAATACTTGTGATGAGGTAAACCATTTCCAGATCTTTATGTACAATAGTATCACATAACACAAGAAAAAAATTTTCAATTTCCACAGTACAGAAAAGTAAAACATAGTTTAACACTTAATTGTCCTAAATTCCAGCTCCTGATAGAAGTATGTACTTGTTACATATATTCTATTAAAAAAAAAACTTTACATTTTGTTTATAAATCACATTTTCTCTCTATAAAAATCTGATACACAATAAACATCTATTGTCCATCTTCAACAAAAATGATTCACCCTCCAACTGCTCTCTTATGATGGTCCTCATCCACACTGCAGGACCTCAGATGCCACAGTACAATGCAACTACAACTCCCTTTAAGAGAGACCTCAAACTCTTGCAAAAGGGTAAATTCTCAGCTTCAGATTCCTGATGAAGTCCATACAAATACTCTGAGGCAAATATCCAGCACTAAGTAAATGAAGGCCACAGAATGAGCTCTAGAACTGTATGGACCTCATTTATCCATAATACTTAACTGTTAGGTGATCTCCTGGATCTGTTCTAGTCTCCTCCCAGGTTTTGCAAAACATGTTAGAGCAGGACAGCCCTCAGTGATCTGAGTAAGAACCAGCAGTGCCACGCGATCTTGTGAGGAGGGATCACTTTCTGCTGTTCTCTGGTTTGACTGCATAGACATAGAGAGGGGAGTACTTTCCATGCCATGTCCATGTACTAGTACATCCAGGGCTAATCTCTCTGGAAGGTGTTAACTGCACTCATGTATTTCACCCTGCAGGCATTTATTGGTTGTTCTTCCTGCTTAGAACACGGCAGGTAGAGGTGAAGGTTCCTAAGCAGGGCATAATTTGAAGTGTGACTTCTGTCAGAATAATATCCACCTTGTTAATCCTGCAGAAGAAACAGCACCATCTCTGATTTTTACTTATTTATTTATTTATTTTCCAGACAGCATTTTAAAAGAATATGGGAGTTCACAACTTTCTCAGGTTCCTACCTTAACCCTCTTTCTCTGAGTCACTTTTTTGGGCAACTTTTAGTGTGTGCAAAGATAATACAGAAATAGGTTATACACAATTTGAGAGTACAAAGCAATCATTTATTGGTTACTACACACAGCATATTGCTAAGTTTAACAAACTAGTATGCTGATCAATAGCATGTTCATGAGTCAGTTGCATAGGGAAAAGTGAGCTTTTGTTGCATTTGGGACTGGAATGACCCTCAATATTGTTGAGTTGCTGTCTTCTAATTGATCTTCTGTTTTGGGGAGGGAGGGCTGGATAGGATTTTGGTGTCTTTCTCCTCTTGAATCTTTGAGCTACTAACTCTCCCCATTTCACCAGCTACCCTTTTGTCTGTGGTTTTACTTTTCTTACTTTTCATGGTTTTAAAGCACTTACTTTTTCGCTGCTTAGCAACAATTTTCTCAGTAAAACTCTCAAAGGTCACACAGTTCCTTTGAATGAAACTAGGCCTCGAATCACAGAGAGCTGAATAGGGTTGAGTGTGGGGCTACTTCAGATTGAACCGAGTTGGTTCTTCAGCTGAATAGCAGTCCTGAGTATCCAAACTATTGCAGTGATTCAGTTACTCAAACATGGGTGTCTAACGCTCTGTGAGATGTCCTAGCATACCCACCTGGCTTCTGGCTATCAGTCAATATGAGTGCTGCCTCATGTAGATTCTATGATATGTCTGACTGCTCTTTCTAGATTATATGAATGCTAAGGGCCTCTCAAATACCTCTGGGCTTCCCTCAGAGCTCGAGCATTTCATTGCTATTTAGACACCTGCACTTAGACTCTTAAATTGAAGTGTCTAGAATCTGCAACTGAATCCCCCCCTTAATTTTTCGTACCCTTTGGGTGAATCCTATTCTTAGTCATAGCATTATGCTGTCAAACATTAGTTTAAATAATATCCTGAGAGGTTTTTTGTGCAATGTATATTATGCATGACAATGAGAAATTTAGGTTCTTAGCTTTTTCTGTCAACAGCATTGAGTTTAGCTTAAAACTTCTGGCACTGCAACACAGCAACCCCATGGTGCTGATTTCATGAAAAATGGGGTATCTTCTAAAAACTCCTTCCTCCGTTCGGCAACCAGTTGTCAATGGCGGTACCTATGTTCCTTGCTTCAGCAGCAGCTGTGACCAATGGGCACATTTAAATTAAACATAGATTCATGAATGCATGTCATTAGTTATCACTTTTTAAAATACACTGTAGTTTCCTCAAATATATTGGGTTTATATTAGTGATGAATTTGCAGACTACCTATCTGATGGCAGGCTCTGTGGAACAATGATTAATCCTTGTTCATTTTTTAAATAAGCCCTAATTCTCCATGTAGTTGCTATACCACAAAAAAAACCCCAAACAAACCCTAGAAACTTCCCTTCAGGTCATCCTAAATGAAATGGCATTAAAAAAAACTTTACATTTTTTCTAACACACAGTTAGACAAACTTTCATATTTACTATAAAAGTAAAACGTGGATCTGGGAATGTTTACTCTTTAGATAATGAGATAATTATTTGCAATTGCAATTGCAAAGTATGCAATTTAAAATTCAGAGATTAAGCACAGACTATGCTAACAGCTCTTCAAATCTAGACAATAATACAAATTCTGAAGACCAATGTAAGACAACATCAAGGATATGACTTCATAGAAAATCTTCAACAAATATAAAATAGGAAAAGAGATATTACTTGATCTTTTTTAACTCTTTTTTTTTTTAGAGGACTAGTGCAAACATTTTTCATGTTAAGCATAGATACACACTACTAGTGTTAAATGGTCCCCAAAGAGTTGATTCAGTCTCATGGAGTTTTTTAGGTCTGCTTACTCAAATATTGCAGCAGTCATTACATTCTGAAGTAATTTTAACTTTTCCAAAATTCTGCCAAAAGTTTTATTTGAATGTTATAAAAATCACTGTCAAATTGCTTATACTGTGAGTGGATATCACATTCTTTTAATATTTTTGTTTTCTTGAATTATGAAACACTGTGGCATTTTCTGCAGACTGACTCAAAAAGTACTGAAGCTGAAGGATAACACTCACTACAAGCAACATTTTCAGTCTGCAGAAAAACCCTGTCCCTGTTACTTTCCATGTCAAGTGCATGAGCTGCAAAAACCTGTCTTTTGTCTGCTCAATTGTGGAAAAGGAAGTGACAACTGCAGCATTTTACAGCTCATAACAGTGTCAGAAGCAAAGTCAGTAAGGAAGAAAATACAGAGGAAAAAAAAATCCCTCATTGTGTACTTCATCGAAGAGAAATAAGAAAGAACAGGAAAACATCTCTGCAGTGACAGCAAACACATGAAAATAACAACGGAAGATGACACAAATAAGGAAAGGCAAACCAGAAAGCGAATCATAAAAGAAAAGGGTTTCAGTGGTGATATATGTACTTAGAAAAACATATAAGCACCTAGAAAAAGAAATGCTCCTGGAAGCTAGGGAAAAGTTTGGGAAAATTAAAGTTGCTGGAAGTTTAGATTAAGAGCTAGACAGAGAGGGAGGGAGGGAGGGACAGATTCTAAATTAATTCAGTGTTTAGCTGGGGAAAAAAAAGTTAATTCAAACAGAATTCACACATATTACATCATTCTGGATGTCAGTTCTTCTGGCTATGGATTATCTAGGTTTAAATAACATTTTCTGTGTTGTATTAAAATTTTAATCTCAAAGCAGTTTCTTTTATTTCTGTGCATTTGCAGAACTCCTTGAAATATTGTATCCAAAAAAGGAACCAATCCAGATCATCAGCATCCACAGAGGCATTCCTGTTCACTTTAAAAGGCTTTGAGCCCGTCATAAAGTGAAATCTCTGCACTGGTACATAGGTACATAAACAATAAAGAAATTTAAAAAAAAAAAAAAGACAAAACCAAAACAGCTATTTACAGATAGTTCTGTGAAGGAAGCTTCTGAAAAAAAAAAGATTTCTGATACTGAAGCAATAGCAGCAATCCAATCTCTGATTCTCTCCACCCCCAAAAGAAGCTTTTGCACAATCTGACATTTGCTGCTATTTTATATTTTATCCTGTATTAGATTTCAGAATTGGTTCTGGAAAACTGGTTCATTTAATATATTATGCTTCTCAGTGACAACCTTTATAGGCCTGGAATCTCTAGCCTTTTATATAAGTCTAAGGATTTGAAGCTGATCTGAAAATGTATAAAATATAGTGATTAAAGGGATATGGTAATAGGTAACATGAGGAAATGTGTTTCTGCCTATTAAGTCAGTAAAGATACAAAATTATCTTTAAAAGCGCTCTTGTCATCTTATCTTTCAGGAAGCTTGTGCTTATGAATTTCACCCTAAATGGCCCTGTTGCAGAGTAACATGTATCTTCAGATGCATCAAAAGAAGAGAAATGTCAGGGAGCCTGGTTACTGCTTATTAATAAAGATTATGAAAATTATTTCATGTGATTTGCTGAGAATGTTAATAATCAGATCTATGCAAAAGGAAAATATAATGGAAGCTAGATGCAAGAGCAAGCTTATCTTCTCCCCTGAATATAGAGTGCTATTTTGCCATGTTAATGCCCTAACTAATGAGAACTAACATTTATTTTGTAAATAATATCCCCCAAATTAAAAAATTGGTACATATTCCAGCAATATTAAGAAACGCAAAACTTAAGATGACCTTCTGCGAGAAGGTACATGTATTTGAGTTTCTGAGTATGTTGTGAAGTATTTGAATCACGTTCCTCAAATTTGCTTGCACAAGAAATTCTCTAATTAAAAAAAAAAAGATAAATTTATGCTAATAGCAAATGAACGAGCAAGTCATTATGATTTCTGTTATTTAAAAACTTGGAAAGGTTGAAGAGAAGAGCGTTCTGAATTTCTGTTGTTTAATAATAAATCTCCTTCTGGCAAGCAAGTAATCTAGCAAGTGGAAACCCTGCAAGTTATAGAAGTGTGATTTTTGGACTTATGCATTATAATGAAATAATTATTCTTACTTCTGACAAACAACATTAATTATCAGGATTCATATATGCTGGCACCAATTAGAAGAGATAATTTATGCAAAAATCATAAAATTGTATGCCCTATAATTTTTCCTGTTAAAAAAAATAAAAAACAATTAGTACATAAATAACAGCCAATGGCTTGAGAAAGATTTTACCTTAAAGCTCATTTTCAAAACAACTGACAGGTACAGACTTGAAAAAACAGTACACCTTTTAAACAGAAAAATAAATGTTAAATTCTGTCTTTTATATGGCAGAAGATGTTTCTTCATTATTTACTGGAAATAAAAATCATATTAAAGAATAACATTACTGCTAATTAAATATTATGAATTTTTGGTGCATTTTCTTTCCATAGACTCAAGAAATGAAAAACAACCCGATACAATTTAGAAAGAAATATGTTGTTCTTGTAATACTATTTTGCCCCTTTCTGTTTAGAAGCAATGGTTATGTTGAACATGCGATTGTAGGTAAAGCATGATTTAAATTAAAACTATGCTCTGGGGTATGACATACTTAGATTAAAATAAGCCATGGTTAGATTTTTATGTCTCTTGTATGGGTTCTGAGTGGAAGCCAAGAAATGTGCCACTGGCTGTACAACCAGGAAGGGGAGCATGGAGAGCTTATTCCCGGATGATTAATCCAGAATGAATTTCAGAGGCTGCCATGAACCAAGATTGAACAGCCTCCTTTCTATGAAATGGGAAAGAGGGGGGAAGACAGACAGACCAGCAAACTGAAATGAATTCATTACTAGTTCTAATGCTATTAGGTGAATGGAAAATTTCCATCTGACTTAGTTCAAGGTTCAGCCTTCTACAGAAAACCTAGAGTTCTCCATCTCCTTCATCAGAACTGCTTATGTATAAGCTAATAGAGTTTTTTTGTATGTATAATCAAATTTGGACGTTTCCTGTTACTCCATTGTTACTGCTTTCACCCAAAGGCATGATGACAAGTGAGACTGCACTACTTCAAGTCTTAACATGCTTGTATTACTTCCATTCTACTGTGAACATCCTGAACTGTGGAAATCCATAAAAAGTATCTAGGGCAAAATACTTGCAAATAAGTGCCGGTTTTATCTAAATGTAAACAGAGACTAAAGAATCAGTATACTTGTGTTGTGGTTAAAATACTGCTGCTATAAAATATATAATGATTGAGTGGTATCAGAATTCTACTAAGATTCTCAGAGCACTGGTGCAAAATGTGTCAAAAAGTAAAGAATAACTGATATAAGTAAGTGTCCTGGTTTTGGCTGAGATAGAGTTAATTATCTTCGTAGTAGCTGGTACGGTGCTGTGTTTTGGGTTAAGTATGAGAAGAATGCTGATAACACAATGATGTTTTCAGTTGTTGCTAAGTAATGTTTAGTCTAAAGTCAAGGATTTTTCAGCTTCTCATGCCCAGCCAGCAGGAAGGCTGGAGGGGCACAAGAAGTCGGGAGGGGATGCAGCCAGGACAGCTGACCCGAACTGGCCAATGGGGTATTCCATACCATGTGACGTCATGCCCAGTATATAAATGGGGGAGTAGGGATGGGGGGATCACCGCTCAGGGACTAACTAGGTGTCGATTGGCGGGTGGTGAGCAATTGCATTATGCATCACTTGTTTTGTATATTCCAATCCTTTTATTAGTATTGTCATTTTATTATTGTTGTTATTATTATTAGTTTCTTCCTTTCTGTTCTATTTAACTGTTCTTATCTCAACCCAAAAGTTTTACTTTTTTCCTTCCAATTCTCTCCCCCATCCCACTGGGTGGGGGGAAGTGAGTGAACGGCTGTGTGGTGCTTAGTTGCTGGCTGGAGTTAAACAACAACAGTAAATAAAATTATAATCATTAGAAGTTGGCCTGTACTGCTGAGACTGAATATCTGTTCTTATTTTTGCATTAATGAATGAGAAGTTCAGAAAGTTGTGCTCTGAAGTTTCACAGAGTTTCACAGCTGTCAGGGTATAGCTCATATACCTTACCAGCTATAAAACTGAGTGCTAACTCACACAGAATCAAATAGTCATCTTTTTAAAGATGATACAAAATCAAAGTTTGTGCCAGTGAATATATTAAAAAAAAGAGGGGAAAAAAAAGAAGAAAATTAAATTAAAATTGTGATTGTGCTTAGCTAAAATGCAGGGATCTGCACTCTGATACCAGTATTGCTCTGAAGAAGAAAATGCATCAGTTGCCTGCAAACCAAGAAACCCAACAAATGAATAGTCCTGAGAGACAACAAAGCCTTCCTAAATCAGCACATCAATAATACCTTTCCTCTGTGAAAAATATCAGCCATCAACTTACCCTGACTTCCTGATGCCTGTTGACTTCCAAACTGTGAGTCCAAAGCTATCATCTGTTACACAGGAAAGGTACCATATAAATCAACAGCATTTTGCCTAAGGTAGCATCTTCCAGCCCTAACCTACTACAGATCTGAAACTCTGCACACATCTTCCCTTTCTGAGAAACAGTAATTTCCACTTCAGCCTGGTGACCATTCTGAATTCAGACATTTTACTCACTTGCAGAAATGTGTATGAGCATGTGCTGAAAATCAAGCTAAAAACTCACAGCATAGCATATCATGTCATACAACCATCAAGATCACTAGCTCAAATACCCAGAAATTCCAAAGACACTGTTTTTTGGCTTGTTTTTTGTAGAAACACATTCATGTGAAATGGGTGTCTATCATTATTTAACCTTTCCACTACAATAATTCCTAAGGGCTCTGTCCAAAGGGAATCCTCAAAATGGAGAAAGAAGAATAAAGACATTCCTGGCCATCTGTTTAAAAGCAAAGTGAATGTGATAATCCTGCCCATAGAACAGAATGAGGCAATACAAAAAACTGCATGGACCCAATTCTGTACATCCACACAGTTTGCTACAGTGGTCAGGGGTACCAGCCTGGGCTAGAAGCACTACAGACAAGTAGTTGAGGACTCGGGTCAGTATTGAGATATAAAATGGACATACTGTTTTTCTTTCTGAAATAGGCACATACAAGATCAATGTTTCCTATGAAGCATGGGGTAGTGTAGGCATGTTGAGTGGAGTTCATCTAATCACGTGTCGGTATCTACAGCATAAGCATAGGCAACATCTGCATCAGTCATCCAAATTTCACTTTAGAGATGGAAATTGGCATTTTTGGCCTATTCAGCTCATTCTGTAAGTTGTACAACACCATTCATCTCAGTCTAAATTCAACATCTAAACCAGGTCAGATGAATAGAACTCTATCTGCATTGATTATAAAGGATTCCTACATCAACTGGCTCAGAAGTAGACATCTAAACATAGCTGAAATGAATTCCACTCAAATTCCTGTTTCACAAAAAGAATAGAATTCATTTCAGCTATGTTTAGATGCCTATTCTGTGAAACATAGAAGTAATATATATCTTTATTTTAGCAAGTTTCAAACGTGTTTGAAGGAAGTTTCCAAAATTTTTATTTTTACATTGTTGTTTTATTTCCATTAGGTCACAACATATCAAAACAAAACAAAAAAAGTATATGAAAAGTTCAACAGAAACTACAGAGTGTCATGAAAATTCTTATTTGAAAATTTTGATCTGTCACCTTGCAGTATTTTGCCATATTTTGCCCTGGAGCATATCTTGTTCAATCTGACAATCAGTAGACTTGCAAAAAATATAAAAATAGAATTCCTCTCATGTACCTGTATACTGATTAAATATCCGTGTATCACCTTGGTATTGTCTTGGGGTTATAAGGAAAGTAATCAGTGGTAAAGATAAACATAAAGCCTGATTCATTCCCCTTCAGCTGAATGCAGATATGTCTACTGCCATCAGTTCCAATATTATCACCACTGACACTTACCTACTTGAGAGCAGAATCAGACCTCTCATTTGAAGCATTTGCATAGACCAAATTCACAGCAGCTGTAACCAGGCAAAACTCACTTCTGTTATGGTATTGAGCCCAAATACTTCAGATTTTGATTTGACACAATCTATCACAAACTCACAGTACCAGTCCTAAAAGTGATCCATAAGTAAAGATGATAATTTCTAAGCACTATACAGGGACCAAAAAGATACAGACTGAATTTCTGAGCTTCTAGCTCTGATACAGGTTCTTTCTGTAATCTTGGGGAAGCTACCTAGTTACTGTGTTTTACAGTTCCCAGCAAAATAAGGGGTATCATCTGCCCATTCTATCCATTTTCCTCCATGGTCTTCTTTTAAATAGTTTTGTACTATTGTAATTATTCAGCTAGATCTTTGATCTATGATCTTAATATTAGAACAAGATATTCAAAATTAAACATCCTTTACATGTAGCATCATAAAAATTGTCTTATAAAGTATTTAAATTAGTACTAATTGAAAAAGTTACATTGATTTAAACTACACCCATATAATTAGGATAACAAAAATATTAACTTTCATACATATTGTCCTGGTTTCAGCTGGGATAGTGTTAATTGTCTTCCTAGTAGCTGGTATAGTGTTATGTTTTCGGTTCAGTATGAGAAGAATGCTGATAACACACTGATGTTTTCAGTTGTTGCTAAGTAGTGTTTAGTCTAAAGTCAAGGATTTTTCAGCTTCTGATGCCCAGCCAGCAAGAAAGCTGGAGGGGCACAAGAAGTCAGGAGGGGACACAGCCAGGACAGCTGACCCAAAGTGGCCAACAGGGTATTCCATACCATATGATGTCATGTCTAGTACATAAACTGGGAGGAGTGGGGGCTGGGGGAAATCGCTGCTTGGGGACTAACTAGGCGTCGATTGGTGGGTGGTGAGCAATTGCACTGTGCATCACTTGTATATTCCAATCCTTTTATTATTACTATTGTCATTTTATTAGTGTTACTATTATCATTATTAGTTTCTTCTTTTCTGTTCTATTAAATTGTTCTTATCTCAACCCAGGAGTTTTACCTTTCTTCTTCTGATTGTCTCCCCCACCCCACTGGGTGGGGGGGAAGTGAATGAGCGGCTGCGTGGTGCTTAGTTTCTGGCTGGGATTAAACCATGACACATATACAAAACTTTGCATCACAAACTCTAGGGAAAAGATTACATAATGTATTATGTGTTTAGGACAACAGTGATTTCAAGTGAGGGTGAGGTTTCTTTTTATGACTCAAATGGGTAAGATTTTGATCTTGCACGGTGTTTGCTTTAGGGTGGTCCATAGGCCCAGCTGGATTTAGAATGAATATTCATGTACAAAGAATGCACAAAATTCTAATTTCTTATAGCACAAATAAAACCAAAGGCAGACGAATTATTTTTTCCTTCAGAGAGCTAACTTCCTTTGCACATAAAGCAAAACCCTTTTCTTCATTGTTTTCTGACTTACGTTCCAAGTACCATTACTCCACTAAAGTGACCCACAATAACTATCTTTCTTCACATCCTTAGCTGGAGTACATATGCTTCCTAAAGCAATTTAGTTCAGTGCTATCTTACTGTGCCTTATGTTAAGACACATCATATCACAGTTATTGCTGGCTTAGTCTATTTAAAAGACAGGTAAATCTTTAAGATGATCTGGCTCTCTTGTAATTATATGGAGTTAGTTTATGAAGTCCATCCCTCAGTTGCCTGTAGCTATTTTGCAGGTGCGTCAGATTTACAGTGTGGCATTTTTTGGCCTTTGTATTCCAATTGCCTTTTTGCACCTATGAGTGTGTCCTGGTTTCAGCTGGGATAGAGTTAACTGTCTTCCTAGTAGCTGGTACAGTGCTATGTTTTGAGTTCAGTATGCGAAGAATGTTGATAACACTGATGTTTTCAGTTGTTGCTCAGTAGTGTTTAGACTAAAGTCAAGGATTTTTCAGCTTCTCATGCCCAGCCAGCGAGAAAGCTGGAGGGGCACAAGAAGATGGCACAGGACACAGCCAGGGCACCTGACCCAAACTGGCCAACGGGGTATTCCATACCATGGGACATCACATCTAGTATAGGAACTGGGGAGTGGGGGCGGGGAATCGCCGCTCGGGGGACTGGCTGGGTGTCGGTCGGCGGGTGGTGAGCAATTGCACTGCGCATCCATCATTTGTACATTCCAATCCTTTCATTATTGCTGTTGTCATTTTATTAGTGTTATCATTATCATTATTAGTTTCTTCTTTTCTGTTCTATTAAACCGTTCTTATCTCAACCCACGGGTTTTGCTTCTTTTCCCAATTTTCTCCCCCATCCCACTGGGTGGTGGGGGAGTGAGTGAGCAGCTGCGTGGTGTTTAGTTGCTGGCTGGGGTTAAACCACGACAGAGTGTATTCCTTCTTTATAGAGACTTTGGGAGACAGCATGCTTTGAATCGACAGCAATCGCACAAGGTGTGTATTCTTTTCCAGTGTTTACTGAATGATAGGATTTCCTCTGTCATCTTCCTTTCGTCACTAACAGTTACCTGTGTTCTGATGACAAGCAGTAACTTCTTAAGCCATGGTAATCTGACTGCATGTCTTTGCCCTCAGGTTTGAATACACCATTGCTTCCAGGATCTGCTACCATCATAATTCCTTTTTTTCTAAATCTCTCTGCAGTTTCTCACACAGCTTACTGATTAAAGTTCTAACCTCTCTGTTGCTAGAGAAATCTTCGGAGTCACCCAGCTGACTTTCTGCTCAAACTGTCTTCATATGTGCTTAGTTTGGCAATCTCCTCTTACCTGCTTACATAACAAAGACTAATGGTATCTTACAATTATTTTAACTGTAGAAAGGTGGCTAGAACTCCTCCTGATATTAAAAAACAAACAAACAAACAAAACAAAACCCCACCCCCACTCCAACAACAATAACAACAAAATAACCCCAAGGGTGTTTTTTTGGTTGTTTTGTTTTTGTTTTGTTTTTCCCCTAGCTTGGTATGATTCTTCCAGGACATCGTTGTTGCTGTAGCTTAGCTGAGTGGCAGACAAGCTATACATTGTCTTCCACCTTTAAACTGAAAGGAATCTTTTTTTCTTTGCTTTCTTTTCTTAACAAAATTGCATTCCATTTATTAAAGTGTTCAGATAATTTAATGTATTTTAAAAGCCTTTTACTGATACAAAAGAATAAGAAGCAAATGTAATTAATTTAGCAAAATTAGCTTGATTTGTAAAGGTTATTTGGAAAAATCTTTCCTCAAGCATATTAGGGATGGAGGAAAGTTCACAAATGACATCATGAGACAGATGGGAAAAGAACACACCAGCTTGCTATTGTTTTATTATATGAGATGGGTTAGGAAGGATTATGTCAGCTGTTAGTTCATTTGAGGAAATTATAAAGAATTTAATATCCAAGTGCTTCTGAGAAAAACTGCAGTTTGGGGAATTTACCACCTACAGTGTGTGCTTAACACAGCAGTAAGCATGTATTATGTATCTCCCCTTTCTGCCCAGTCACAGAGGATATGAGTCTTTTCTAGCCCTCAGTTACAGACCTAGTCCTTTCACTGAAACTGTAGAGGATCATGACTTAAGCATTGGAAGTCCCTAGATCACAGCTAAGACAACAGCTGTTGCACATATGCTCACGTAAAAAGAAAGAACACCACAAAACAGTAAAAACAACTATCCAGTTCCAAAGAGGAAACAATATCAGACACTGGGCATTGACAAAATGCAAGCTGTAAAACCAATGCTGCCTTCCCCAGTCCTCAAGCCACTTACCATGTATTTTAAACTGTCTTAGACCATGAGAGAGTATGAAAAAATACTGTCTGGTGTGCAATAAACTTATCAGAACTTTTGCTGTGTGGGCTCTCTGCCAGAAAGGTATAACCTTTTCAAAATTGCAAAAGCCCCAATTTGCAAAAGGAAGACATTTAAGTGTGAAAGGCAATGGAAATTAGGCTCCTGAAAGATTAGATCAAGTATTCAACAAGACATTAGGCATCATTCATGTGGAATTTGCAGAGTTACCTTGAGGAAAGAAAATCAGAGAAAACTTGCTGTCATACTCCAATTTCTGGCTTGCATCTTCCATGGGAAGGCTCCTGCAACAAGATACAGGAGAGGAGGAAGCTGGTATTCAGTAGTGTCTTGCTCTCAGAAAGAAAGCAGCGCTCTGAATCCCCAGGAAGCTGCTTCGGCTTCCAAATTTCAGATTCACGTTTCATACAGAGGCGCTTAACATGCCAGCACTCAGCACGTTGGCTGCTTTGAATACTAATTTAGGTTCCTGTATTTGGTGTATAGTTATATCTAGGCATCTAAACCAGCACTGGAAATTCAGTTCTGAGTATCTACATTTTAGATGTTGCAGTGCTAAGCATCACAATGCCCTCTGTTGAATCCCTGACTGAATCATTTTTCAAAACGAGATTTGGGACTACAGAGAAATAAGGGATTAGGTATATAAAGGAGTACTAGAGTATGTAAATCACACATTGGGCAATCTGTGCCTGTCTTTGATGTATATAAAATACATTAAGATTGTTTCTGATCAGAAAGTTTTCTGTGTTTATTATATATTACGGTTCTTCTATACATGCTTAGATCTTGTCTAAACAGACACCCAGGATCTGCTCCATATAAAGCCCTTTAAATCCTGTCATCATACCTAACAAATACCAGCAAGAGCACACCTGTTATATTTTTGCATTGCTTGTTTCACAGTAGCAACACGTCTGAAAATAGTACCATTACCATGCCTTCCCTTTTCCTCCTCACCTATGACCTGATGCTTAAAGAATTCTTCTAGGAAACACAAAGTGTATCTTGGCAGCCCAAGAGGATTTTTAATGTGACTCCCTTACTTGCTGTAGGGAGTATTTAGCTACTAGGCTTGTTGTTTTCAAATATATATGAAAAAAAAAACCCTGCTATTATTATTCCCAGGTGAAAAATAAGCATAATTACATGTTTCTAATTTTCAAAGTATTTTGAAGGGATTGTAACATTTTAAATGAGAACTTATTGTTACTGCTGTTACACTATGTTATTACAGCTGTTTTTATTAAGACCTTTAAATGTATATAGTTTTATTCATATGCCTTATTTTGGTCTAAAGACTTTTTTGTAGTTTCCAACTACATAACTACATAGAATGAAGTATCATTATTATAAATTATTTTACGGTGTTTAGTGTTGTCTTTGCTAATGAAAACTATCATTATTTTTTTAAGCTCAGATGAGTTACTTCGGGACACCTACCATTCCCGCCTATCACTTAGGAAAAAAACCAACCACCACCAAACGTGGTAAGTACTGTAAGGTAAAGTTGCCAAGCTCGACCATGCATTTGTATTTTGTGTTCCCAGCTAAGGCAGATTCCAGTGTTTAACTTAACATTAAAATAAAAAGCTATTTCTTTCATTGTAATTGACACCTCATTTTGCATAAGTTAAAAATCAAAACTTCACAATTCCAGTATGTTTTCAGTGAACCATATAGATGATGTGGAACTGCTAGGGGTGTCTCAAGATGCTAGAAGCTGAAATCCAGAACAAGGTCTCCTGTGGTCTGCTTGTGGAATAATTTGGGTTTACAGTGGCAATCATGCTTCCCTAAATAGAAAAAGATTATTTATTATGTTAGAAGCCAGGAGAAGAATCTCAACATTTTTTTTCTTGCTACAAACAGCTTCACAAATGATCTGAAAGCTCACTATGGAGCTTACAGGAACGCTTTCAAGCACTTTTGAAAAAAATGGACAAAAACATTATATTAGATTGAGCTGTTTCTCCTTGACTATTTGGGTTTACAATGGTTTTGGTATGACATTGCAAAATACTGTAATTCAGCAGTTGTGTTATACACTGGTATTACTGCAGAATCTTGCCACATACACTACTACTGCAAACACTAACGAGTGCATGCAGAGCAATTGAGCGAGAAACATTTATTATGTAAAGTGCAGGCAATGTATTTTTGGTAGCTAACCACTGCTTATCTACTTAGCTATAACATGTCTACTCTGCTAAATAAAAGAAGTTCATGCAACAAGATGATGCCTGATTATCCAGGCTGTTTAATTGTCAGGGCACTCTCTGGACCTCTTGTGGACAGCCTTTAATTGATGATATTCTAGAAAGCCATGGGGTAGTTAAGTCCAGGTCTGACTCCCATAGACAATAGGCACAAAACTGTTCAAGGATTGGATCCCTTCACTCCGTATCTCTCTCCAACTTTAACAGAAAGAGCTTTGTACCTGTGCTACCACTACATGTCCTCATGCCACAGAACAAAATATGAAACATGCTGACTCAGTTTCACACTAGGAAGGATACAGTCAGCTGAGCCTTTCCAGTTTTTAAAGCGATTTGACCTGAAAAAAAGAAAGTGGAAAAAAAACCAGTCCTGGGAAAATAATTCTGTCTTAAAATCATACAGTTCCTATACTGAGTCCTGAGCACTTCCAGAACCAAATGCTATGCAGTGGGGATACATCAGTCTGCTCTACAGGGAACTGGCCTTAACAGTGGGGGAATGCTGTTCTATTTATCAATACACATAGCCTCAGTGATATGGCTATCATGAGCTTTCCTTTCATCTAGTTAACAGTGAAAATTCCTGAAAATTATTCTTACCCATGATGTGACAATATTTTTTGTGCTTTCAGCAGACAGAAGAGACCAGAAAACAACTAAAGCAATCATTTATTTTTTCCTGTAATCATGCCAAATACACTCCAGTATGCTATGGTACATATTATACTATCTGAGTTATAATTCTTTCTTTCCCCAGAGGGTTATTTTGCTTATTTAGCCTTTCTTCTTAGCTATATACAAAGACAATATTACATTGTTAAAAATACAGTGTAACGGAGGCTTTTGTTTAAAAGGATTTCTCTTTTGTTAGCTTTTTAAATGTTACTGTCTGCTGCTCTTGTAAAGAACTTCTCTTGTTGCAAGTGTATTTAATTCTTTTCATTCT
This sequence comes from Harpia harpyja, assembly GCF_026419915.1. Lineage (NCBI taxonomy): Eukaryota > Metazoa > Chordata > Aves > Accipitriformes > Accipitridae > Harpia > Harpia harpyja. The sequence goes on from NC_068943.1 coordinate 11,807,883, forward strand.
GATAGGTTGACTTATCTTTCTGTAATAAAGAAGGTAGCTACATTACTAAATTCAGCCTTTATGCCTGCAGTGGCTGTAGCTTCGTTAGAGATGCATGCACTTGAATATAGAACAAATGTTCATCAATTCAGGTGTCTCAGTGCTTGAACTAAAGACAACTTGAAGACTTACGAAGTGGAAAGGGAAAAGGACTTGCTATATATGGCTTAAAGTTGCTAAGCAGTGCAAGACTTAAATGAAAATAATAAGAAATTGGAAAGTAGTGGAAAAAGTTATGTTTTTAGATAGTCAAAATTTCCTCCAGCATTGGTTCCTCCTGCTTACAACTCTGTAGTTACATCTCAAGTCTTTGAAAATATGCTAAGGGAAGAAAAAGCAGTTTGACATCTGGGAGAAACAAGGGAGAGGAGAGGAGAGGAGAGGAGAGGAGAGGAGAGGAGAGGAGAGGAGAGGAGAGGAGAGGAGAGGAGAGGAGAGGAGAGGAGAGGAGAGAAGAACTAGGAAGGAAGGGAGAGAGGGAGAGAGGGAAGGAAGGAAGGAAGACATGCATGTATGTATCTATTCAGTTTTTTTAAAAATACAGATATGTTCTAAGACAGTCATTTCCTTGAAAGGTAAAGCTTATACCTCCTATGATAAAGTTAATTTACCATTTCAAGCAAAGATGTGGAAGCTGGAAGGTAGAGTACATTTGATGTAGGAATGTCTGATACAGAATGATAGAGAGATAGCCTACAAACTGGAGAAAAATGAACAAAGCATATGAATATACCTCCTGTGAAGTAAATGACACTATGCAAATAATGAAATGCAAAGGTAATATTATCATCAATAATCCATAACAAATCTGGGGAAAAAACGATTTTTTATCACCATTCAAATAACTGCAATGAGTTTCATCTATAATTTTTTTTATATTCTGATAGCAATTAATAACCTGTAAAACATTGTGGTCATTCAGTACTAAACTCTTCAGGTATAACTAAGAAGGTGTAATTTAATATACAGATACACAGTTACCTTAGCAATGAATTCTGTACAGTGTTGGTTAATTCTCCTTCCCCTTGACTCTAAGAACTGGTGAGGTGGCACAAAGCAACCAGCTCAAGATATGAATTGGCGTGCTCAAAATTCATGTGTTCTCACTCAGCTCACAGAAATGAGTGAACCCATGTCAGTGTGGAGAGTACACAGAGGGAAAGAAATGGACATGTTCTGAAAGTCTGAAAATAAAGAATGCTTAGCTCCTGTGCACTGATTATCAGTGCTGACACAGACCACTAACCCTACAGCAGCTTTGAGCTCTCAGTGCATGATGTGTGGGAAAAATTGAGGTCTGAACACACCAGAATATAAAACTAGGAAAACTTAACCAGTTCCCTACTATGCCAACTAGACCACAGAAACAAGTCCAAATCCATTTTTTTGTGTACAGTTCATACCTTCACAAAAAAAGAGAAAACCAATGCAGCTAGATATAAAAGATTCAATCCTTATTCTTAAAAGCTTATTTATATTTTCCTCTTCTTGGACTCACACCTTATTCTACCTCTTTTAAATAATGGCAGTGGCAACATTCAAATCCATCTAATCACATAACAGATGGTTATATGGCAATTATATAGCAGTGGATATATATCACTTGCTTTAAAATTCCAGAAATATGCCTTAACTTGCCTTGCATCTCTTACAAGATTCCAAGTCACTTAGATTTAGGTATCCGAGCTCATGCTTTGGATCTCTGGGAATAAATGCACTCTTGCTGAAGACCCCAATCTTAACAGAACACACTGGATGAACTTAAAATGAAGGTAGGGCTGCTGTCCTGAAAGGCAACATCTCCCGTTCGTGCTGAATACACATTACAATTGGTCTTAGAAACTCAGTTAATAAACTTTTGCATTAACTCCTTCTGTCAAACTGCGTGGCTCAACCTTAGAAATTACTCTTAATATTACCTCCAGAGGCTTTATTGCCTTCTTAATTCTCCTTAATCTGCCTATCTCTAGTTTTTCACTGCTTTTTCATTGCCTGTCTGTTCACAATAGAATCTAAAAATGCAGGGTTATGCACATGCAGAGTCCTTTCTCTGTGGATTGATCCTTCAAGTCTCTGATTACAAGCAGAAGTATGTTCCTTAGTCCTGTTCTACTCTCATGTAAATCCACTGCAGATCACTGAGGAAACTGAGGGCTTGCTGTTCTCACAAATGCCCTTGACACAAAGTCCTGCTGGGCCAGTAATATTCTTTCTGCTATCTTTCAGCATCCTTGGTATCAGAGAAGGCATTTAAAGATAAAAATCTGTTTCACATAACAGGGGACAGAAGCGAAGATGCATTTTATGTAAATGAAGTTAAAAAGTCTTCAGACTTATTTACTTGAAGTGATTAAGAAGGCTGATGGAGTGTAATATGAATGGAGACATTTCTCCTGCCTCTTGACAATTGAATTTTGATTGGCTAAGCTTACTGTAGTGCTGTGCATGTCAACTAGGAATAAAATGATTGTTAGCACTAGAGAATAATCTGCTAATAAGACAGACTTAATGTGCAATAGCCTGTATGGTATGGATGCAAATTTAGAATGTTTTAAAATGTAAAATGGGCTTAAGGGCTTTGCAGTATGTTTGTGTAGACATACTCCTCCATCCATCAGCGGAGCTTAGCATCAGTAAAGGGGTACATTCAGCAGTTGAACATCTTTACCGTTTTCTGTGAATGTTCAGTCACGTAGTACTATTAACATTTTATGACACTACATTCATATAATTTTATTCTGTAACTTGACCTTGGGAATGTTTATATTTTGAAGAATGTATTTGAAAGGTACACAATATGTGGAAACCAAATAAATCCACGGATTTAAAATAGTTCCCTTTGGCTATGGCACCCAGAAGCATTTGAAACAACTGTCTTGATTAAAGCTAGTGTAAAAGGGGAATTCACAAATACAGTCTGCTGTTGGACAGCTGTTTCACAAGATGCTACTTTTCACCTTAGCTTAATAAATTTTTAAACCTCCTCTGTGTCCTGGCACTGCCTATGTACTCTCTTTTTTAACTGCAGAGAAACAGTTTTCTGTCTCTGACACTCTATATTTCCACATAAGCAACCATGACAGTACTTTTCCTTATAAATATCCTAAGAAGGAAATGTCACTGTATTGTTTATTTCTGTGTAAAAGAAACACTGGATTCCCACCTACATACAATATCACTTCCATCTCAGGAAGAAGATAGGTTTATGAGGTAGGATTCAGCTGAGATAGGTACTAGGAGACCGACATCTAGGTTCGTTTTACTTGCCCGGTTTAACAGCACTGAAATCAACCATTAATTCACACATAAACTTTAAAGGATTAAAAATGAAAGACTAGAGAAAAATATGGTTCTTCTCCCTCACATACTGCTAAATTTTGCTCATTGAACTCAGATTTATTTTTGTACTGATGAAAGTACTAAAGGTTTTCACTGATTATTACCAGTGTGAGTGTCGTGGTTTAACCCCAGCCAGCAATTAAGCACCACGCAGCCGCTCATTCACTTCCCCCCCACCCAGTGGGATGTGGGAGAGAACTGGGAAAAAGAAGTAAAACCCATAGGTTTAGATAAGAATGGTTTAATAGAACAGAAAAGAAGAAACTAATAATGATAATGATAACACTAATAAAATGACAATAGTAATAATAGAAGGATTGGAACATACAAGTGATGCACAGTGCAATTGCTCACCACCCACCAATCAATGCCCAGTTAGTCCCCGAGCGGCGATCCCCCTACCCCCACTCCCCCAGTTTTTATACCAGATGTGACGTCACATGGTATGGAATACCCTGTTGGCCAGCTGGGGTCAGCTGTCCTGGCTGTGTCCCCTCCTGACTTCTTGTGCCCTTCCAGCCTTCTCGCTGGCTGGGCATCGGAAGCTGAAAAATCCTTGACTTTGGTCTAAACACTACTGAGCAACAACTGAAAACATCAGTGTTATCAACATTCTTCTCATACTGAACTCAAAACATAGCACTGTACCAGCTACTAGGAAGACAATTAACTCTATCCCAGCTGAAACCAGGACAGTGAGGGACAAGTGTGATCCACAGTCCTTGTCAGACCTCACAGTCCTCATCTCTATATGTCTATACTGTGGATAGATACAATGCGGACAGTCACGTCACCATGCTACTACTGCACAGGAGCAGCCTCATCAGCAAGGTGATGCAGTGATGACTCAACACTTCAGGGGTTTTCTTCTTACATTTTTTTTTACTCAAAACTTTCAGAACTATGGGCACACAAGACATACATAGCTGAGCTCCAGGAGACATAAATGTTGTTGTTAAACACAGAATAAAGTTCTACAAAAAAGAAAAAAAAAACGTGTTTGAAAGCTCAAAATTCAAAAGTACAGTCTCAGGAGGTTATAAAAGCCTATCTCCCTAGCAGTTCCAAAACGTTTCTCTCCATTACAGAAAACAGTAGATGCATACATTCTTAATGAGATGTGACTATCTTTCCAGGACCATGTCCAGTAGTTAATTTTCTATTGACCCCAGACACTCCCAGCTATTCACCTGGGCTACAGCCTAGACCACAGATACATATTCTGCCACTCTCCACCTCACTCCTTCTTGACATATTTTCTGTTTTGTTTTAAAATATTAACTCTCTCAAAGTGTTTTGCTCTGAAAATCTGCAGATTGACAAATTGCTTTTGACTTTTAATGTCAAATGTACTATAGTTTATAGTCTTTCTTGTATCACTTGTCACCTGTGCTAGAGCAGAAAGTGGCATCAAAAACCTTCACCATTCTTTGTGGAGCCCTCCTATGGAAGCAGGCAGGAACAGTTTTTGTTTCCCATATACTCCTGGCTTGATATTCACACTGTCTGTTACAGAACAGCAGCATGACCCTTCCTATTTCTTTGCACCTCTGATCTTTTGGGGATAGTATGTTGAATGTGCAGATATGTTTCTGCTGACCACAGGTACAATAAAGCCAAAGGCAAGATATCATGCATCTCTGAGGTCAACGGTGCCCATACTGCTTTCTACTTTCTTCTTATGATTTGGGCTAAATACATTGACTACTGCAGGGCAGGGCAGGGCAGGGCAGGGAAGGGAAGGAAAGGGAAGGCCAAGGCAAGGCAAGGCAAAGCAAGGCAAGGCAAAATCACCCAACCTCAGAAATCTTCATTTGCCTACAAGTAATGGATTTTGTTTGTTTGGAGTTTAGTGGCTTCTTTCTTTCTTACTGTCATATATCTGTTGGATATCCTAATTTGCAAACATCATGCTTTGCATGTGCTTTGGTTTGGTTTTAACAAAAATAAGGGAAAAAGGCATGTCCCACCTTAACATAGCCAGGTTTTCATAATGAAATATAAGTATTTGGCTTGTATTCTGTCAGTGATTTGTCTTAAATAATTCAATGAAGTATTTAGGAGACTATTTTCATCTCCAAGCTAGTTTCTTAATTCCCATTGCTACCAATGAGAGCAATATGCATGCATGAAAGGACAAATAAAACTTTTCATATTGTTAAACCTCATTGTTGACATTTTTATGGGTAAAAAAATTATAATCCTGTCATTCTGGAGTTTAATACTCCTAGTGCAAGGAAGATGAGTCAGAAACCTAGCTGCCATCACTGAAGGATTAATACTGTATCTTTCTGTTGTATTCATGAATGCACTCCAAGACCTCTTCAAAATGAGACCAAAATAAAACTCACTTAATTTCACTTTAGTCACAAAGATGCATTTATTTTCCTAAAGCAAAGACTTGTCATGCATTCAGATGTTCCATTCCTTCCCCTAGAGAACACATATGTCACCTCCATGCTGTCTCAGCCCACTGAGGGAATAATAATTTTTAATAAGACTGTTATAAAAAGACAGTTTAATTTGCATGTGAAAGATTCTGTTATGAGAGCAATTATAAAGAGCAACCATGATTACAGATATCAAAGCAAACAACCCTGAAAACAATTAACATTTTATTGTCTGGACAACATCGTCAGAAGATTACCAAATTGCAAAGGTAAACATGGTATGTCAGTTGTTTACTGATGAGATGGAATACAGTCAAAGCTAATGACTACAGTGGTGGAAACTGTAAAACCAAATGTTCTTTGAAAGAAATAAAACTGACATATTTTGAGAAAAATAAAGTGTACTTGCATTTTTATACATTTCTTTACACACTGAAATTCTTTCTTTGTTCCAGAAAATACCGTTATGTCAGATTGTCCTGGTTTCAGCTGGGATAGAGTTAACTGTCTTCCTAGTAGCTGGTACGGTGCTATGTTTTGAGTTCAGTATGAGAAGAATGTTGATAACACTGATGTTTTCAGTTGTTGCTAAGTAATGTTTAGTCTAAAGTCAAGGATTTTTCAGCTTCTCATGCCCAGCCAGCGAGAAGGCTGGAAGGGCACAAGAAGTTGGCACAGGACACAGCCAGGGCAGCTGACCCAAACTGGCCAACGGGGTATTCCATACCGTGTGACATCCCATCTAGTATAGGAACTGGGGGGAGTGGGGGCAGGGGGGATCGCCGCTCGGGGACTAGCTGGGCGTTGATCGGCAGGTGGTGAGCAATTGCACTGTGCATCATTTGTATATTCCAATCCTTTCATTATTGCTGTTGTCATTTTATTAGTGTTATCATTATCATTATTAGTTTCTTCTTTTCTGTTCTATTAAACCATTCTTATCTCAACCCACGAGTTTTACTTCTTTTCCTGATTTTCTCCCCCATCCCACTGCGGGGGGGGGGGGGGGGGGGGGTTGGGGGGGTGAGCAGCTGTGTGGTGCTTAATTGCTGGCTGGGGTTAAACCACGATACAGATATGGGAGATTATAACCCACTTGTGAAATCAAAAGATGACTATATAGATTTTTTTTTTCCTGTGTTCAGAACTGGATAGTGTGTGTTCATTTCATTATGTCCTCCCCCAAAAGAGAGGGCACAATGAAACGTTCCTGGCAAAATTTTGCTTTTACCAGTGGTGGAGGAATATGATTTTATGTTTTAGACTATTGGCATTTATCATCACAGAGTTAAATGTAGCAACCTCTGTCTAGGAAGGAACATTTGGAAATAAAGTAGAACATCTTAAACTGTGCTTGCCTGTCAAACACATCTAGCAATGCATGTCAACAGAGACCGAGAGTCTGTTGAAAGAATGGTATTTTAATTGAAATCTGTGGATTCAGAATAATATGTAATTACTCACATCTCCATAAAAGGTATAATTAGGACTTACTAAGATAGCATTCATTTGGCAAGTCATTCATTAGATATGTTCATACCTACTGGAAAACATTTAGGTGGGCAAGATTTTGACTGGGACACTTTCAAAGACACTGACCTTTTCCCACTGAGGAAATGTAAGCTTATTTCAAAAAACACAGCCTACTAAATGCATATAATCTAGCCTCATTAGAAGTCTTTAGTTTGTATCCTACAAAGTGTTCCTAATATCTTCCAGAACATTTTCTAAAGGAAGTGATACACTGTCTAAATCAAAGTTCTCTGTCACCAGGGTACTTGTACAAATCATAACAGATGGTTTTATGAATTCAGTAGCTGAAATACACAGGTAGTTACCCCTAAGATGGATATGCTAAAGAAATATAGCAACACATAATCTTTTTAGATGAAATTGCCTCAATTCTGTAGAATAGCTGTGCAAATACTATTTGTCAATTAGATGTGCACTTCTCACTGTTCAAAACCCACACTGGATGTTTGGTGACACAAACTCATATTTCTCCCTTGATAAGATTTTTCCAGACATCTACTTCTCCTAGTCATTTTGAAAACTATTGCTGAAAGACAGCATGAGGCACTCTTATGCTATCAGTTCTCATTCCCATGAAGGAGAATCTTTCTTCACCTGGAATAAAAGTAATTTCTGCCATATGAAATGACTATTCCTGTGTGTTTTACCTTAACCAATGAGAGTGACCCTTTCCAAAAGCATTTTGAATACTTTCTCACTTTTTCTACTCAGATAAAACCATTTTCCTAGAAATGTTAATACATCCCTTGTGATGTATTAATACTTCCCTTGAAATATCTTGCTTACCAAATGCTAATCAAATGACAGTCACCTTACATAACATGTATGTCTCAGGGAAGTATGGAAGTTTGCTTGCTTACTTATCAAACGTAGAAAAATATTTGCAGAAAACCATCTTTCAAAAAAAGTCTTCCTTTGTGTACAGTGGGAAATCTTTCCTTATGCAAGGCATTTTAGTATTTTAAAGCCTATAAAGGTGAAGATATTTTTTTTTTTGTGTGTATGTGTTCTATGTATCTTTATCATGTAATGACTAATTAATATAATGCTTGCCATTGCTACATGTTTTCCTGAGCCTTAAGATTTTCTTTTTGTTCACCAGATTTGGAAATTAATGTGTTATGGACCTTTAATCAGTGATTTTTGAGTTATTCAAGAATGTCCACAAATTTTTTATTCTTACAGCAATTAATACACCTATTTAGTTAGACCAGTGCCTTAACATATTTTTAACCCTCTTTTGCAATCACGTAATTTCATACATTGTATCTTTCTCTAATTCATTAAAAATGATATTTCATTGATACATTTTTAGTGGGAAAAAGATCTCTGTCAGCCTTGAATTTCATCATGTTATTTCTTCTTTTATGTTTGACTTTCTTCAGTGAAGCCTCCTAGCCCATTGGCTTTTTCTACTTAAAATTAGTAAATGTCTCCTGTATGTTCGAGCTTATAATTTCAGTACTTTTTGCTCAATCACTATTTAATGCTGCTATAAATACTACATTTGGGATAAAAATTTGTTGTTGTCTGTGCTGTGCAAATTCTTCTTGCTCTTGCAAATGCTTACAAACCCCATTGTAATTCTCATGTCTTTTCAAAACACTGGATATCTTGTTTTGTGTAACACTGCATGTTCCCTTTGTTTTGTCTTGCTATTTGTGTGACTCCAACTCTGAACTCAGAAAACACCTTTCTGATTCTCTTTTCCTTTAATAATTTGGAATTTTCATTATTACTACAGGACTGGAGTATCACAGACACTATATATGCTTCAGTCCAGACTTCATGACTTCTTTGCTTGGCAAATTAGATTTTAAGGGGGTAATTCTGGGTCTCTCATATGATGTTGAGTGTTTTGTTCCATTATAATCTGATCTGCTGTTTAAACTCCCAGATGCAATGAGACTGATTCTTCAGTCTTATGTCTGGGACAGATTCCTTTATGCTTCATTTCTGTATCCTTGTTTAAAAAACATGAATCAATCAATCACCAACATTTCAGTTCTGTAGCACTCAGATTTTAGCAATGCTCTTGTGCTCGAGTTAACTTAAAATTTTGCAGGAAAAAAATCAAATAAAAATCCATAATAAACTACTGCAAAAATAACATTAACTGTTTTGCTGCCTTCATGGTGCCACTGCTTGAAAATTCAGAATAAAATAGTCTGGACTTCCGCCAGCTGTCCTCTCCATATTTAGAAGTTATTAAAAAGTTATTAACTGCTGAAGTTATTGTGACAGAATCATTTTTGAACAGTAATCCCTCAGTGTCAAGGAACATAAGAGGAAGTACTTCATTGTCTGGGATTTAACTGATTCATTAACTGAGATTCAACTAAACTCATGTAACCAGAAGTTCTAAGTGGTTCCTTGTAAAAATGTTTTACACTTACAGTTCCTCAGTTTCCAACTGGTACTGCTTGCCAATTTCTTACAGGTGCAAAGGATGCTAATAATCACAGCTGCTCCCCAACTCCAAGAATTTTGAAACAGTCCCACAGTTTTCAGTCCTATCACTGTTTCTATTCAAACATCTGTGGTCAACCTTTTGGGAGTATCATGAATTAGCACAGGTCAGAATTCCCCCACTGTTGTCCTTGTCCTTTGCACCCAGAAGAGTATCATATGTCTCTGTGTTAACAGAGAAGAACAAATGCCAAATAAAGCTGGGTAAGAAATAAAAAGTGAAATGTTTGTGGTCAGAAGAAGCATCTACAGGAAGTGTATCAGTCATTAATTTTAGGCTGGCAGTAGTCAGGGTAATGTGAAACTGAAAATGTCATGTGGCTTTTTTACTGATCCTGGAAACACCTACCACAGCTCTTCAAAAGAATTTTCTTACTCCTCTAGCAAGAAAAATAGAATGGTCCCTCAAGAGGAATGTCTACCTTTTCAAAGCTGTATATATCTTCTTTCTGTAAGTTTTCAAAAATGAATTTGAATGTGCTAGAAAATTTTGTGGTACACAAAGTAGTTTGTTTGGGTTTTTTTAACAAATGTATTATTTGCTAAAGACTATTTATTATTGAGTTTCATGCCTCTGAAGCAGATTGGAAAAAGATTGGAAGCTGAAATTTGAAACCCAGGTTTGGAAGATCAAATGCCTTTGGATTAGATCTGCACAGACTTTTGTTTTCCATAAATTCCATTGGGTATCAGCTGGGTTCAGCGAATAATAAATATAGCCATTTACCTACCAGGTTAATGAACAGCTTGCTGTGGGACTCTGGAGTGTTAATGAACATCTGACTAATTTTCTAGTGAATTGTATATATCCGCACATGGTCAGGAAAAGCTAAATACAGGAAACAGCTAAGCAGATGTCCTAGCTATTAGAAGTACAAAACGATGTCAGTGTAAATTGGTTAGCTGCTGCTTTGTTTCTATTGCAGTTAGCCTACTTGTATGCCCCTAGCAGAAGTCAGGTCAAGCTTGGACGTTAAGAAATTTCAAGTATGTCCAGGTTTTACAAGGCCAAGCAGGCAAGTTACTTTAAGGTGCAATTAACACAGTAAAAGAAAAATAGGCCAGAGAAAAAAAAAAAGTTCTAAGACTGAACAAACACTAGTCAGCATATTTGATGTTTGAAAAAGTGTCAGATTAACATCATCTCTTAGGTGACTGGGGTTTTTTTACAGTGCTTTCTGCTGGCCTTAGCATGCAATTAAGCTGCCATCTAAAGTGCTGTACATAGAGAAATCATAATTTGCGATGAGGATGCTAGTGGCTCATTTCTGAAAGCGTTCGAGTATGCTTGACTATTATGTATGGTATTGTTGAGGTCTCTTCAGGAGTCAAAATTGCTGAAGCAGCCTTCAAAACTCTGTGTATTGAGAGATATAGCAGCAAAGAAGGAATCTATCAGTGTAGTCTTGTTTTCACAGCTTCCACTACTGAGGGCTCTGCTAGAGCTGACAAGATGCTACTGTGAGGAAGC